>NC_133170.1:18037500-18662500 GCF_040802235.1 Manis javanica | reverse complement strand
CATGGTGCATGGATGGAGCAGTAGGATTAACTTAATTATTTACATTTATACTACCCAAATTAGTTAGCCAGCCAACCAACCAATTAAACCTAGAAGTTTCTCTCCCATAAGAAAAGATGTGTTTTCTTGTTCCCTATCTAATATTTCTTTCATTTCTTCATCTCCTCAACTATTTCACAGTTCTATTTTGGCCACAGTTTTATGTTCCTTTGCTGTAAAATATAATCTTCTATACCCAAAACACAAGCTGCAGAAAAGAAACGCAACTCAGCAGCCTAACTAGCCTTCTCCCTGCTATAAGCCCTGTGATGTGATCATTGGCACACAGGTGTGGCACATTGCTGATGCATTTTCTGAAAAATGAAATTTAATAATGAGATTATGTTCGATGTATTTTAATATGTGTGTTTTATATTACTGTCATTCTCCTAGAATATGTAATACCTATGTGGTGTGAATGATTCTCAATTCTAGAACATTCTATCCCCCTACTCTTTTATGTTAAATGGGAGGCTATTGTTTTGTGTAATTTAATGCTCTAAAATACCATTTACAGCAACTACAAGTTTACTCATCTACAAATGTTGTCTCCATTATCTCTTTTTTCATCTTCAGTGGTCCAGCTTGAAGTGAGGCCCAGACAGGAGTGCACACATCCAATCCATGCCCTCTGTCCCTTGACCATTTTTAGTGGCCTTTGTGCTACCTGCCCTTTTAAAAGGACTGGCATCCACCCCAGAGCCTGGAAAACTCTCTTTGCCCCAAAAGTTGTTTGACAGACACAGACATTTTTCTCTGTTGCTTCCATGATGAATAGGATACATATTTCAACCGCAGAAGGACACAGTAGGGGGGCAATAGAATGCAATGAAAATTGTGTGAAGTTGTGTGATTCTTCGGCTGTTTGTTAACTGAAACAAAAATGATGAAATGCAGGAAATGAGGGAATGTCTGCCACAGACATAGCAGCAGGTAGCGACTGCGATTTCATCTAAGCTGAATACTGGTTTCATGACATTTTGAGCATTATTTTTTCTTTAAGCCTCTTCTCTCTCTCATTAGGAACCCAGGTCTATACGTAAAACAGTGGAAGGATTGCCTACAGAAATGTTTTACATCCACATACCAGCTTTCCCAAAGCTAATTCTAAAAAGCTCTACTATTCATTCTAATACATGAGACAAAATGTCTGTGTGTTTGGAGAGGGAGCACATTTTCATTTTGTTCATAGTAACAGAAAATGATAATTTGGAGGCTTTTTTTTGAAGGGTAGGGGGAAGATTGTTTAAGAGTCACTTCTGAATGAACTGAAATGTTGTAACTTTAAGATCAATATAGTTTCAAGATGGAATTAGACATATGAAAATTTATATCTGAATTTCACTGCAGAGGAGATATACATGATTTAAACATTTTTATAAACAGGAAACTGCATTCAGTAACATTTTCATAAACAGTAGCATATTTTGTATACTCTAAGAGAAACTGATGCACAAAGAGATGTGTATGGTTAATCCTTTTGTTAATTTAGTGTTTTTGCAAATTTCAACATATTGATATGGACATTTGGCCAGTACAGTAACAACAGCAGTCAGTATATTGATTTATGTAGAGTGGAAATTGTACCGACTTGAGTTTTATTGCTGGTGTAAATTAGCCATATAATCAATTAGCCCAATTAGCCACATAATCTCAGGTAAATTTATTTCATTTGACTTGTTTCCTTATTTGTCAAACAATGACCTCAAAGTTCCTTGGTGTGAGACTATCAAATAGCTCTGTGAGTTGGTGAAGCACCTCTGCTTTGTGTCCAGTTGAGAGAATTTGTTCTGGGTGTGTCTCTCTCTTTGTATAAGGCTTTCCAAGCAGAGGGAACTGTAACGCAGGCAGGAAAAGCCAATCACAAAATCAAAGTGCCTCTGGGTCCAGTATGTCTCCCGGTTCCTACTCTCAGCCCTGTTCAAGCCTCTACTAACCAGATAAAGACACTGTAATCCCTTCAAACACAGAGTAGGGTGTCTCCTCATAGTAGTGGCATGTGCTGAAATGCCATCTCTCTTCCTCTCCAAATGCTCCCAACACAAGTACACACACACACACACACACACACACACACAGGTGCATATAGGATCTAAGCCTCTGTCTGGGTTCTCTGCAATAATCAGCATTCTCAGAGGGTAAATAATATGATTCTCAGAGGTAGGGATGTAGTTCTTTTTTGGCATCTAATCAGAACATGGACCCTATTCTGCTAAAGCCAGAACATTAATGCTATGACAATAAGGGGGTTTTCCTAGTTAGATAGTTCAAGACTAAATCTTCAGCCTTCAGTGGTGGTTTTCAGATGCTATTCACAGACCAGCTCTGGCCACTGACAGATTTCACTGATCTGCAGTGAGCTGAGAAAAACTGAAGGAATACTAAAACTATTCAATGTAAAGGATTGGGCTTTTTTTCTTAGATTATATCCTTCAAACCATGTGGATGTGAAAAATATTTCCTTCACTTATGAGACGCAAGTGCAAGTAGAATGTTATGTTCTTCACTACCTGCTGCTTCTTGCTTGCATCCCAAACTGTAATTCCCATGATAGACCCTCTTCTGAAAAAAGCAACAACAAAAAACCCCCAAATCACTGAAATCTAAAAGTTTGGGAATCACTTACTAGGATAGTAGCAAACATTTTCTTCATAGAATTATTTCAGAGCAATAAATATTCCAGTTTTGTTTTTAGATTGAATGGTGTTCATAGTCATGAACATCTCATGGAGCAATAATTCTGTTACAGGCTGAAAAAACTGCCCCATGTTTCTGAGGAAGGCTCTGAATTTGGAATTTAAGACTTGATTTTCACAAATATGCCACTTTGCTTTTGAATGTAGCTTTTACTTTTGGTAGTGGGTTTGAAAGACTGTAATGGTATGAAGTTAAACCCACGAAATGGTTCATCTTGAATCAAATGGATTGGGAAAGTCTCCAGGCTAGAACGTTACTGACTTCTAGAGTGTGTGTGCATCCAGTCTCCAGCGTGAGCCAACAAAACCTTCATCTGGGAGTGAGTCATGTATCTGACACTTCTGAAGTCTGATCAGCGCTCTTGTTGCTTAGCAGCTGTAATCCTTTGTGAGCAGTACAGCACAAGGTCACTCAATAAAGTTTCATTATTCTTAGTGAAGGAAGGCTGCATTACAAATAACTAATGTAGGCAGACTTTTATTAATAGCTGTTTTTTAGAAGAAATAAAACAAAAGGAAAACGGTTCACCTAAAACTAATTAAAAATAGTAACATTAGTTACTGGAACATATTCAGAGAGAATTCAAAAATTTTAAGATACCTTTTTTACAAGCTTCACCTTTTATTGAGATGTACTGGGATAGCTAAATAAAATTAGTGTTTTTCTACTGAACTCCCATAAATCATTAAGATTCTTAGGGACTATAGTCTTTGTAAAACTTATATAAGTAATAAAAATAATAGGAGGATGAAGTATGTAGTTCCTTAGGTGGGACAAACAGATAACGAATGTTTTTTTTTAAAAAAACCAAGTGTATTTTTAGATGCAAATATATCATTTTAAGATTAGATTGTGGCTATATGAGAAGTAAAGATTAATAAATGTAGAGACATGCTATGCTCTTAGATTAAAAGATTGACTATAATAAAGATGTAAATCTTCTCAAAGTAATTTATGGTTTTAATGCAATTTCAATCAAAATCATGTTATGTTAGATTTTTTAAAAATTGACCTGAAAAAATGAACTGGAGACAGTAGTCAAGTTAATTTTGTACAGAAAGCAAGGAAGACTTTCTCTCTGGGTATCAAAATGTTCTAAAGAGCATACTATTGTTGAAAGAAGTATGGGTGTTGGATGTAAAAAACAAATGTAGAATTGATCCAATATATTAAAAAAGGTAACGTTGGAAGTGGTGGGGAGATGATTTAATAAATAATGGGGGGGGGAAATTGGTCAACTATTTGGAAAAAATGTTGGGTCTTCACCAGTACTTCTCACTAAAATAAATTCTAGATAGACGAAAAAGTTAAAAATTAAATGTCTTTAAAATCACTATCCTCTTCCTTGTGCTGTTTTCCTTCACAGTACGTATCACTCTCTGTCATACACTTTTTTATGTATGTAAACATTTTTTTGACTTAAAAAAAAAAAATCCAGAAGGAGTCACATTTGTCAGACAATCAAAATGGAGTCGGGTGGACATTGTTGAGACAGGGCCAGACACATCCTTGTTCCAAGGTGAACTTGAACTTTAAACTGTGCTAAACCTCAATGTTTTAAGGACGACTGTAACCGAATTCCACTGTGACTGCAACCTTGTAGTTTTTCAAAATAGCAGCTGTAAACTGTAACCTTGTAGTTCTGAGATTTCCCTCTACCAATCTTCACTTAATAAGCACCCTCACCTCTTGTCAGTATAGATCATGATTTTTGACAAACAACCTATGTAATTTTTCTTAATCTTGTGGTGTTTGCCTTTATAAGCCTCCTCCATTTGTAGTCTGGTGGAGCACAATTCAAGTGCATCTTGAATCTATGTCTCCTGGGCTGCAGTCCTGTTTAACCTGACCAGGATCTGTGCTTCATTTCTGGGCTGACATTTATTACCTCCTCTCTTCACTAGACTGAGAGGACGCTTTCTCTTTTGATTTACCCCCAACACCTAAAATAAGCTGACACATAGGAGACATTTAATACATATTTGTTGAATGAATAAGTAAAAACAATGAAAGGAGGCACAAAGGTAGAGAAAGCTCCCTTTTAAACGGACGTAACTTTGGACTAATAATCAAAGAACAAAACAAAACCCCTCAGGAATAATCTTTGCCCGTTTTACTATTCTTAGTAACCCCAGCTGAGCCTGCAGACCAAGCCTAGTAATGAAAGGACGGATATATTTTCCTCTTCCTCTGGAATTCAAAGTTGTGGTACTTCACAGCACCAACTGGGATACTGAAGCATAACAAACAAAAACTCGAAAGTCTAAAGTCAGAGTAAAATCTGAAGCTTAAATTAGAACCCATGGATTGTCAGTCAGTGAGTGTTGTTTTGAAGATGATAACTAAAAAGATTTCTAATAAGCTATCTGTTTGTGACTATTCAAAAGACACATGATAGATGCTTCATACATCAACATTATGGCTACTTCCAAGATCCACAGACATCAATTTTTGCTCCTTCTTTTTTCCTTTTAACAAAGTTCACATTCATTGGAGAGAAGAGGGCGAGATGCATAGTGTATTTTTATGTTTTCCCAAAATCAGTGTTGAGAAGTTTTATTTTACTGTTACACTCTTCTTGGTATGCCATTCTCTCCCACACCAAATCAGCCATGTCCACTGTATCCTCTTTCTCCCATTAGATGTTGTACCCCCTTCCTTCTTGACTCTGGTTTGACCTGATTTCTCCCATCTATGCATTACCTGTGTGGTTCTAAGAGACTGCATGAAACACATGTCTAGTTTCTTGAGGGCTTCTTGGCATGATTTGATAAAGCACTACCAAAATAGCTGCAAGGTGCTTAAAAAAATACTGCAACAGAAAATGTCATTCTCTCTTAGGGGTCATAAACTTCGGAGAAAAGAGAACAAAATTTGACCTACCAAGGGTGGGATCATATTCCCAGATGAACCGTTTGGTCAGAAATCTCACTACAAGAGCTGTGGAAACAAAGAGCAACATTTCAAACAAACTTGTTAATTTTCTTATATTTCTTATCCTTGTAAGGAAAGAGAAATGGCCCAGACAATTATATGTGGTTTACATTTCTTGGCATATAAACCCAATACATGTACTTATATATTTTTTTAAATACTAGAAATATCATACTGGGACCTAAAAGCTGGTATAAACTTTCAATGGTTTATTGTGCATTTACTAACAGTTTAGATTTGTTCCTTTAGTCACAGGGTTAAAAAGAAAACAAAACAGAAAATTACAATGTGCAAAAGCTAATATATACAATTTTTAGCAAAACAATGAATTTGGATATAAAGTGTCACAATACAGGTGCCTAGAGTTTGAATATCGATAATGATTGACAAAAGCAGGAGCAAAATATGATGATTTTTTACTGTAATGAAAAGATCAGTAGCTGGTGATTTGTATTATAAAAAACATTTAAAATTAAGGATTTTAACTAGCGATCGCTGATGCTAAAAAGGAACACTGATGAGTAGTACAGTCGGAGGTGGGGTCTGGAACTGTGTTAAGCATTTTGCCTGCATGATCTCCTCAACCCTTACTTTATCCCTATGAGGCAGGCACTGTGAGTTTTCTCATAGTTCGGATAAGGAAACTGAAGTCCTCACAAGTTCATTTAACTGAGCGCACCTGGCTAGTTGGCAGCCAAGCTGGGATTTGAATCCAGAAAGTCTGCTGCCAAAGCCTTTCATTTCTCCATTGTTCTAACCAGAATTTAAAACCTAGACCCATCGGGGTAATAATGGACTGGGAGATGAGTATGAGAAAGAGAGGTGCTGAAATAGTGGCTCTTCATCTTTAAAAAAAATTTTTTTTGGAAGTGGGTGTCACAGGCACTGCACAAATGAAATGAAAGCTTTGGATCTTTTGGAAAGATGTAAAGATGTATATATGCACAGCTTGGATATACTTTCAGAAGGCTCACAAGCCCTCTGAAGACCTTCAGTGGGCCTCCTGGGATCCCAGTGACCCCAGCTAAAGAATCCGTGTCTCACAGCCTACAGTTTAAGAGTACCTATTATTAGTGTATTTTAATTTTTACTGAAATGCCCGGTATGTGGTAGTCTAAAGACACTCCTTGAAGAAATAAACTAGTCAGTTGAAAGTTACTGTCAGTCTGTCCTTTGTTTATTGCCACTGTTAGAATCAGCAGAGGTCTACACCCCATGCCACAGTGTCTTATATGAGAGATGGCAGAGCAAGCTGCAATGAGAACCTCGTAGAGCAGACCACAGACTTACGTGGCTTGACTAGAGAACTGAAAGTAGCAATGTTCTTTCTAATCACAGAGTGTGAGACAAGATTTGAGCCAAAATATTTGCAGTGCCTAAAGTAGCAAGGCCACTGACCCTATAATACTTCCCACAGTGAGTGTACTTGTGGTTTTTCTGGCAATTTTCAGTCTGTAACTGTTCATTCTCTTGAGACTGTTTTTGTTTTGTTTTGTTTTGCATGTAAAAAGAATAAGGAGTAGACAGATATTTTTCTGTTTTTAAATTAGCAGTGTTAGTAAACATAACTGCCTGCAGTATTCAGAGAGTTTCATCTTTTGTTGGAATACGTAGTTAGAACTCCAAAGGCTATAAACCAAAAAATTCTCTTCATTGGGCATTTTCGAGCAATGACCTATTGAAATTCACATAATTTTCATATAACTGAAGTCTTATGTTCCTCAATCCTAAGACCATTTAAACTTTAATCATTTATCAGGTAAATCTTTCTAAAAAGTATTAGGCACTCCTTTCAAAACCAAGTATCCTGACATCATTGAATCATTTTTAAATTTCCAGATCTTTTAAGAACCTTGATTAGTGCCCTGTGCCATTACACAGTAACACTTTCATGAGCTGTAGGATGGCTGAAGTAAAACAGCTCTACAGTGCTCGGGCTTTTAGGTATTTTTTAGTTTTTGAATATATATATCTGTACACACATATATATAATTTTTTTTCCTCTTCCAAATACCATGGCTTTCTCTTTTTACTGCTGTCCCTGACACAACCTCTAATAACACAGCTGAATGTCTACTTTGAGACTTTTATTATTCCAAAGACTGATAATTCATATTAACAAGCTAGTTAGAATTTTGTCTAGTATTAGAGTAAATTATAGCTGGGACTAGGGTCTAAGGAAGCTGTTCTGTGTCATGTAAACATGATTCTGATGCACCTTTGAGATACCATGTTTGTTGCGGAGAAGTTGTCCCTGCTTCCTGCTGGGTTATCGGCTCTGTTTCAGAGAGCCGCCTCCCAAAAGTGCAGTGTTGCTGGGCTGGATCAATGAGATTAATCTAAACATTTCTGAGACTCTTTTTCAAGAGACACACCTTATTTAGTGGTTATTTTTAACAACAGAATCATACGTGTTTTAAAAAGTTCAGTCTATTTCAGAAGCAGTCAGTAAATATCAAAAGCCACTTTGAAATACTGACATTGTCATCTGTTCATTCTTTGATGATGTATTTTCATCTCTTTCTCACAGATTATTCATGGAAAAGGCAAATACATTTTCTATATTTTTAAGGTTTTGACAATAGTCTAAAGAATGAATGTAATTTTACATCTGTGGAAGTGATAGCTGGTAAAGGCTCTAAAATTGTTTTTTAAATTGTGTCTGAGGTACTTAGGTGACATTCACCATTTACTAATGTAATTACAAAGTGTCACCAGCGTTACTCTGTCCCAAATCTTACCATAATTTTAATATAATTTTTGTATGTGGTGTATTTTACCACGTCTCACCTCCCCCCACTTACCACACTCATCACCTGGTTTCACCCATTAATGATACAACAATCACCTTCTCAGTGGTGCCTCTACTCCAACTGGGCCTCCTGAACTCCCTTAAACTACTATCCGCCCAGCAGCCAATGATGTGTGAAAAATAAACCAGTTTGGGTCACATCTCTTCCCCCAATTCTCCCTGACCTCATCTCATTGAATAAGTATTTACTGAGCACCTACTCTGTGCCAGGTTCTGTTTTAGGTGTTTGGAACAATGCAGTAAAAAATTCAGACAAAGTATCTTTGACTTTGCAGAGCTAAAGTCTACTAGAAGGAAACAAATAGAAGATAAAAGTAACAACTAAATTATATCATATGTTAGAGGTGGTAAGTGCTACAGGATAAAAGAAGAGCAAGGTAGGGGGGACTCAGCATTGGGGGATGTGGTGTGAGAGTTGTTACTTAAGATAGGGTAATCAGGGCGATCCTCACTGAGAAGGCAGCATACAAAAGAGACGAGGGAAGATATCTGGGAGAATAGTGTTGCAAGAAGAGGGAACAAGCAGTACAAAGGCCCGAAGGCAGCGATGTGTGTCTGATATGCTGAAGGAAGCATAGGGCAGCCAGCGTTCCTAAAGCAGGATGAGCAACAGTGCGTGTAGTAGGAGGTGAGGTC
Source organism: Manis javanica (assembly GCF_040802235.1). Classification (NCBI taxonomy): domain Eukaryota; kingdom Metazoa; phylum Chordata; class Mammalia; order Pholidota; family Manidae; genus Manis; species Manis javanica. Next base: position 18,653,382 of record NC_133170.1, on the reverse strand, counting down.
ATTTCCGGCCACTCCCCTAGTCATGTGTTCCATAGATCCATGGCCACTACTGCCATGGCTACTATTATTAGTATTACTGCTACCACCACTATTAATAATAAGAGCCATAATAAAAACAACTGAAATGATTATTTTATTATTATTACTACTTTTAGTATTGTTTCACTTGATTCCTTCTCTAGAATGTATATTCCATGAGGATATGGAGTATTTTTTTTTATTCCTCATAGTATTCTAATGTCTGGAACAGTGTTTGTAACACAGTAGACTAAAAAATGGAAGAGATGAATAGATGAAAAAGATATCAGTCCATGTCCCAGTTCACTCTTCTTAACAGTTAAATAACAACCAGGCACTGAGAGAATTTGCAGAAAAATTAACCCAAGAGAATTCACAACAGAACCATGTCATTTTTCTATAACTTTCTCTTAAAAAGGTTATATAAATAAATAATAGCCTCATAATGGCTATTTCATGATCCCTATACAAGTCATACTTCCATAGTTTATTAAAATGGTTACTATAATATTGATCTAGTTTTCTTTTGAATAGCCTGCCTCTCCATCCCAACTAGCCTGAGAGAAGGTTTTCTCTTGATGTAAAATGCTGGTATTGATGATCTTTACCTCCACTAGGATTCCAATGTAAGGTTTTGTTTTTCCATAAATGTTAGGATTTGACATACCTGATTGGCTTACAGTTAAGTCTTTACAGTCTGAAATATCTTCTTTTCTTATTGCCTTGAAACCCACATCTTTCCACTAAATAAACCAAACATGTCTAATGGTTAATCTAAAGAAGAACGTTTCCCTCATTTTGCTTGATTTATAAACTGTTCAGATAATTCTTCATCATATGTGGTTTCTTACTGAACTTTGGCACTGAATTTCATGATTATCAATGAAAGTTGGTTTCTAACAAAATAGAAAATCAGGTAAGTAGAATTTAATCTTAGGAAAGATTACTTAAAGTGACATCAGTGTAATAGTTCAATGGAATAATATTCCATTTATAAGCAAGAGCTAAAAGGCAAAATTTCTACATTAAAATCATTATGCTATTTCTAAAGATTAACAAGTCTAGGCTTGTTATTCAAAATAATTCCTGATGTCATTATTAAGAGGAAGCAGACATCAGAAATACCAGCTTTTATGACCAGAATAATATTTTTACATGAAAATTATCTGGATATGATCTGTACAATCCAGTTTTAGAAAGAAATGAACTTTTCAAGATAAATAAAAATTAACACACATGATATACTTGTACTCTAAAAGAATTTAAGAGATATACTCAAGAGAGATTCAGACAGAATTTTCAAATATTACTTTTAGGCTCATATTCTTTAAAAATCCTGTTATATCATTATTTTTCACTTACATAATTCATGAAATAACTTGATTAACAATACATATAACTGTTTTGTAGATAATTAAGCATATATGACCTACTAAACATCGATGATGATTGTTGTTCCTTAGGGGTCTCTTAAACAAGTACCCCTAATATAAAAATCTAGTCTTTTCATCTGAAAGAACTTTCATCTTTTCTCTGATGTGTACTGAAGCTTTACTGAAGGCAGTTTCCAGTAACCTGTACTCTCTAATCTTCGGCATTTTCATCTACATGTATGGATAGAAAGACCGCCCTGTGGCTCAGAGTTGATCCCCTTGCTTTCCCTGGCTCTTCACATACCTTTGCAACCCAAATTTCAATCACTTCCAATTGCACTCCTCATAGCTTACATCAGTTCACCAAACTGATTATATTAGTTAATAATATCATGCACATTAATCTCTTAATGCCTCTAATCATGTTATCACTGCTGCCTTGAAAATCCCTGTCCAACTAATAAGATTCTAATCATTCGTCAAAATTTAGTTTAAGGGTAACCTCCTTTGTAAAACCTTCCCTTTCTGTATCAGTTAGCTATTGCTGGGTAACAAGTCCCCAACACTCAATAGCATGCAAAAATAAGCATTTATTATAGGAAATTTATCATGTGCTTATGAAACTATGGCCAATTTATTATTTTAGAAAAATCCAGCTGAAAGCATTTAAAATGGCCAGGTCACATTTTTTTTTAGGATAGGAAAAGAAGTTTTGCTTCAGTTAAGAGTATTTAAGAGCACATTATTCTTCACCTATACATTATGAATAGCTTTTGAATTTTGCCTATAATTCTGGTAACACACCCAGTGAAAACCCTTGATTTCATAGATGCTCTAAGATGGTGCTTATTATTTCCTACTTCCATATCATGATGAAAACTTACTGTGAATACATACTGATCAATGTATATGGTTTTCATTATATAACCTGGAGGTCCTTCATAAAAATATAGTTACTTTTAAATTGTAAGACCAGGTAACTTTGAAGTACTTTTTAATGGCCTTCCCCGAGAGTCTACTAAGAGCAGAACAATTATGTCACAAAGAGTTTTAATTATCTGTGAAGACAAATAGAGCTTTTTTTTATAGCAAAAGAAGGCAAATATGGCTAATATTAGCATAGTTGTGATATGATTATAGACCACTATAAGTTATAAGTACATTTACCATTTGTTATTTGAATTATTATTCCCATTTTTACAACCAAATTTTTCAGTGTTTAATAGAAATGTAAAAGCTTAAAAAATATGAAGACATTATAATAAACTTCCACAGTATCCCAAATGTGAAACTTTCAAAATTATGATGCAGCTAGGAAATAAAAGAATCCCTTTCCCTCTCCTCTGTCCCTTTCTGCTTCATTACAGTACTTAGAGTGTAATTACTTGGCCACCAAAATAAAAAAAAAAAAAAAAGGAGGCAATGTTGTATGTTCCCAAGTGTAGATGAGTGGCAAAATCAACACTGAAGTATTTCCAGTTTGAATTTTATCACTCTCAGTTAAAATGTCACAATAAATGAAGTATTTGAAACATAATGAAAGAAGAATGAGAGAGCTTAATGCCGCTTGGGAATCATTTTCTCACTTCACTAAGTGTAACATCAATTTAAACAGTATCATAATAAGGTATAATGGAAAAACGTTTAAAAATAATGTAGTCTTGCAGCATTGCTATCCACCTTCATTTATTGAGTGTGCACTATTAGGTCAGGTGCTATGCTATATCTTTACATCTGATCTTTACTCTTCATTGCCCTATAGCATGGAATATATATACATATATATGCATATGCATATGTATAGTACATATGTGTAAACATATGCCTATGTATGTGTATGTTTGTACATCAGTGAAGAATTGAAACTCAGACTATTTACCTTTCTTCCTGAAATTTGTGCCCACTGCTGTCTGACCCAAGGAACCACATTCTTGCAGTACATCACCCTGACTTCTTTAGTGGAATCCCTTCTTTTCATAGATGAAGAATTTGCCACACGAGCACTTAGGAGTCTTGTTGGTGTATCCCTCTCTTGTCACTCAGCTCTTCATTTCAAAAAATTGGCAAAGAAATTTTTTGTACTTTACACTTAGGATCCATTTTGAAGAAAACATGTTGTCTACTCACCCAACACTACTTGCATTACAGAATCAAAACCCTGGTGAAAATGAGGCTGCAAATGCCTCTAGACAAAAGTGACTTTCTGTTGTAAGCTTTCAAACACCCATGGGCTTCTTTTACTATGTCAGTGGAGAGCACAGGCACTAATCCTTTCATTCTGTGATCCACGCTGTACCAACACACACAGACGGGGTAACTGTCTTTGAGACAGAACTTCACTTCATCATCTTAAAGGATGTTTCTTTAAGCTGCTTTCCGGGTCTGTCCTGATTATTTTAAATATAATGCAGATCATTATTATTAGAAGTATTATTATTTCAAGTATAATAATCGTTACTTATTTGGGGAATCTCTGTAAATGCTTTTAGGTTGATTTCTTTTTAAACTTTGCACCTTTGACAGTCACAAGCAGACAAGCCAGAATGGAACCAGATCAAAGAAAGGGGAAAAGAAAGATGTATTTACAACAGACGCAGAGATAATGTACTATTCACTCGACAGCATTTCTACCTGTGATAATCAGTGAAGTGCCACCTGCTCTTTAAAGCCTTCCATGGCCTCCCCAAGACATTGATTACTCCCTATGTGACATGACTGTCACTTGATTCTTCTCTCTTATAGAACACCTACAACTGCTATATAAATATTCATTTATATTCCCGTATGTCTTACCAACTGTGGATGGTCTTAGATTGGAGATGAAGACTTGCTCATTATCACCTCCAGCGGTTGGTATACAGCCTGAGACATGGTATTTGAGAAATGAATGAGGGAACAATTACATTTTGATAAATTATTTGGCTCCCATAAAATTATTGTATTCAGGTCTGTACTCAGGTGTGATTTTATTATTTGAAAAACATGTCTTTTAGAGTGGCACTTCCAAGGAATGTACATCACCCCTTCTCAGGTTCAATGCCCAGTTCAGATGGCTTTGCAAACCCAATGGTCAACCCACATTGCAAATCTCATTGCTGAAAAGGGCAGGACTCACCACACCTTGTCTTTTAGCCCAGAGGGAACCAATGGCCCTGACCTCATGTCACTTTCAGGCCCAAGTTTAACTCCAGTCTTTCAGTGGTCAAAAAGCTTCGGACAAGTAAAAATGAGCATACTCACAAAAATAGAGGGAATTCCACCTAGATTTGTGGAGATAGTTTATTGCTTAATAAATTAATTTCATGGATCTAAGTATCCACTTACTAACCATATTGGCTGTTGGATTAAAGTGTATATACTCTTAGAAAATACCAGTAGGCAGGTTTTAGTTATGATTTAATGCTGAATGGTTGAAATTGTTTTCCATGTGAGTATCTATCTTACAGAAAGGCATGCTTTGAAAAGTGCATTTTTTGTGCATGACTAGATTTCTACATCCTTAGTGGAGGGAATATCCATGACCAGTAACCATGGCAACATAGAAATATGCATTTCAAGAAGCAAAAAGGAAACTTTCACATAAATAAGATTTTTGTTTTTCTCTTGAAAAGGTCTTTAAGGATGCATCAAAAAAGGAAACAATAATGACACAAACAAAGTAATCTGTGAGAAGCAACTGTTCCTTATGAGTTTCCTCCAACATTAACAAGTTCATTGTTTCAACAACAAAAAATAGAATGTCAGGAGCCATTTTAGGCAATAAGGAAGACAGCAAAGAAAATAAGATACAATTCCTATTCTTGAGAGTTGAGAGTTTGTTCCAGACAAACAAAAAGATACATGGGTAATTTCGAATATTATCTAATTTAAGTTCCATATGATGTCTGCGCAAAAGAAGGAAGGCCAGACTTTTGTGAGTCTGACTCACAGTGAGTCTGACTTTTGTGCCTCAGAGGAAGAAAAATGTGTTTTCTAGAAGAGGAAATGTAATAGAATAGAATAACATACAAATCCTACGACACTTCTGTTCCATCTTAGAGACGGCAAACCGGGTTTACCTAAAATAGATGATGTTCCATTTTGCCTTCTTTACTCTTCAAATGGACTTCTATCACCCTCCTGTCAAATCAAGCCTCCAAGTCAAACTTCCCTATTCCCCTAACCCCCGCCCCTGCCCCCGCCCTCCACCAGGTCCAACACTTCTGCTCCTTTATACCTTTTTCCTGGGTCTCACTTTAACCACCAACCTCCAAGTTCATGTTCTTCCTTTCAGAAGTCCTCTGTTTTCGAAGACCACTCTAGCCTCCTCCAAGAAACAGAACCACTGAACCTCAAATCAAGGCATGAATGCTGATCTCAGCACTGAGCCCTGCTCTAGTAAGGCCATGTGGGAGCCAGGACAGCTCTTTTGAAGTTTTGGCTTGGCGGATGTCTGTGATGGCTTGAGACCAAGAATACGCCAGCTTGGAATCTCAGAACCCTGAGTCAAAGGCGGCTGAAAGCCCTCTCTGAATGGAGAAGCTGGATGGAGAGGAGATGGAAATGGGCTGGACTAGAGATGAGATGTCAAAAAACCCCAGCAAACTGTACGATCTGGAATGTGATTCCTTAAGGAGAGGGGCTTGGAGCAATGATATATGCAGAGAAATTAGATTTCAGATAGATAGACTAAATTTAATCACTAAATCCAATATTTAAATTCAGTAATACACTGAATGGCAATCTAATTATTTTCAAATGCTTGCCCATTTGACCTTCTCATCAAATCTTTATTTTCTTCCTACCTACATGAGTTTCACACAAGGTCATTTCATCAGTAAGTATTGAGCATGTGTCAGGCACCAAGCAAGACTAGGAGGATCCCTAAGCAAGATATTAAAATGACTTCATATTAGAGCTAAATTGTGAACTGAGTCTTAGATAAGTTGAAGCTCTCTAATTTAGGAAGAACATTCCAAGCAGAGAGCATCACATTCAAAGGCCTAGACAGAGGAGTGCCTGACTCAGTTATGGATAACTTACAGCTCAGACTGAGTGGTGTGGAGGTGGAGTTATGCGGGTGGTAGGTTGTGAGGTTCTTCAGAGCCCAGAATAGATGCTATTATGTCATCCTGGGGGCTTAGATATTACTCTAAATTCTATAGGCACACAGGGTTTATGATTAGGCTGATGGTCCAACTTGATCTGGTTCCCTATAGAAATTGTTCATTGATTAGATGTAGAGAGGGAGATGGTTTAGTACTTGTGGAATAAAAGTCTGGGGATGGTCTCATTCTCTGAGGCAGAATACAATGGGGAAAAGAGTTAACAGCAAGTGGAGCTGGGCTTGGAAATGCTGCACATGAGACATGAATGAAAATATTCAGGTAGAGAAGCACCATCCATCCTCTATCCTTTTCTTCATCCACCCATCTAGGATAATTTATTGAATGGTCTCATGTCCCAGGTACTGCTTGATGTTGTCCGCCAGGCAGCTGACAATACAGCCTGATAGCAGAGGGACTGATCCCTGCCACAGTGATACTTTCTAGTAAATGGTAAATGGCCATGGTTAAGATGTCCCTGTAGGTAGAAGCGGATCAGCACAGAACTCTCATTTTCAATCTCCTCTCACGGTGATCTGTCTCACTTCCTATGTTCTGTGCCCTCATCAACTCCTCAAAATTTCTAGCTGAATTAAAAAAGTTAGCAGCTCAAGCCAGGCAGCAGCAGTTTGTTCATGCAGCTGTAGTTAAGGGGGAGCCTCACTCCACCTCCCTGCCGGTGCTCTATTTCCTGTGAAGGTCAAAATGAATGAACATAAAAACTCTTAAACTCTATAAAAACATACAAACTGAGCAATTTAATGGAAATTTAAAATTAATGCAATATAAAAGTGAATGCCATATCATGCCAAAAGTTAAAATGGAAAGTCATTAGTTCCAGATGGGGGCCTACGGATTGCTTTTAAATTACTGTGTTTGTTGAAGCCTAAACATTTTGACTCCTCCTGCATTCTGACAAAGATGATCACTTTGAGGAAGAGTTAGAGAGTAAATGTCACTTCTCTGTGCAAAGGATTTCTTAAGGATAAAGGTAATCTTCAAGAATTATTAAGGAAACACTTTTGTCTCTGAAAACCTACACTGGGTCTAGCTTCACTGCATCCCAAGTACTGAACTGGTAAGGTAAAGAGTAATTTGATATTGACACCTGGGTTTTAGGAAGACAAACGAGAATGGGAAAAATGGCAAAACCATGATTTATAATTCCTAATACATTCAACAGGGAGTAGAGATTGGGGAATGCCTATATAGAATGTAAAATCAAGAAAAATCTTTATTTTAAATTAAAAAATTAACACATGTGATTGAATAATAATTAATTCTTCTTGAACTTACATTGAAATTAGACTTGGATTATGGTATTCACCTGATGTGTTTTGTCTTGTTGTTTGTATCTTGATGGTTAGTAAATCAAAAGCTATGGATTCTATGCTTTTTACATAACTTGGATACCAGTTTTATGTAAATTGGAAATTACTATTCATTTTAATTATGTGTGATCCTCAAGAAAGAAGTTACCAAATTTCCCAAACCAGAGTTTTTAATAATTTACAATTTACTATTGTTTTATTAAAAATAGTATTTCATACCAAGTCATCATATTTAGATAGTATTATTTGTATTTAATTATTTTTCTAAATTTTCAAGGGATTTGGATATAAAATTTCAATTTTTAACTTTTACATTTTTTTCTGGAGAAAGAAATTCATTTGGTGCTGCTAATGTCGGAGTTCTTTCTTATGCTTTTATTACTAGAACATGTGAAAAATTGGCAATTGGAAAGATCTGGACTTTGTTGGTGCATATAAGTGATTCAGAGTGACTAAGTACCCCAGAGAAGCAGAGCAGTATTTTTGTATAATCCCCTTCCTTTATAAAGAACCAAGGCTCTTGCAAGATACTCTGCTTACACAGGCACCCTGCTCCACACTCACTTTTCTTCCTGAATATATGGGCACATATAGATTTAATAGGCTGTAGCTATGATGCTAGTCTCGGGGGGTTACCTCTTGCAAGAGGATGTCTCCATTTGTAGTTCCATCACCACACCTCTGCTATCTTAAGTCTCATTTAAAAAAATGTAAAACAAGAGCCTGGCAAAATTAGAGAGTATGTGAGGGAATTGTGGGAGATTTGACTAGAAAAGTACCCACATTATAAAGAGCTTGTATGCCAAGCTAAGAAATTTCTAATTATGCTTAAGATGATGAGAAGCCATTAAAGTATTATAAACTACAAAGATGATATGAAAATATTTTTGTTTTATAAGGGTCACTGCTGTTTCAGTGTCAAGATGAACTGGAGGGATGCAGGCAAGACTAGAGACAGGGGAATTTAAATTAAAGAGCTATTCCAGTACTACAGAGGGGAAAAGAAATAAGACAGAATGGCTTCTCTTTCATTCCTATCCATTAATAAATGTTACCAAGTCATAATTAGAATTATTCAGTATGTGGCTTTTTCAGTCCTACTTCTTTCACTTAGTATGTGCATTTAAAGTTCTTCGATGTCAAGTCCTAACTTAAGAGTTTATTTCTGTTTATTGCTGAATATTATATTGAATGGATATACCACAGTTTGTTTATCCAGTCACTAACTGAAGAACATCTTAGATTCTTCCAGTTTTTGGCAATTATGTTTTCTCTATAAACATTCACATGAATGTATATCAGATTGGTTGGGTAAATATTTAAGGGCACAATTCCTGGATTATGGTTAAGATTATATTTAGCTTCATAAGAAACTGACAAACTGTTTTCTGAAGTGGCTACACCATTTTGCATTCCTACCCATAATAAATGAGAGTCTCTGTTGCTCTGTATCCTTGCCAACATTTAGTACTGTCAATTTTATTTTGATTTTTTTACATTCTAATAGGTGTGTATTGTTACCTCATGATTGTTTTATTGTAATTCTCTAATGACAAATGATGGTGGAAATCTTTTCACATGATTATTTGCCATTCATGTATCTTCTTTGGTGAGGCATCTGTTCAGATCTTTTTCCCATTAAAAAAATATAAATTTCAATTTTTAGAACAATTTTAGGTATTCTTCCTACTCATCCCTACCTCCCTCATAACTCCTGGCAACCACTAATATTTTATTGTCTCCATAGTTTTGCATTTTTCCAGAATATGATATAATTGATATCAGATGGCATATAGCCTTCTTGGGTGGTGCTTCTCACTTAAGAATATGCACACAGGGTTCCATCATGTCTTTTCATGGCTTTATAGATCACTTCTTTTTAGTACTGAATAATATTCCATTGTCTGGATATACCACAGTTCATTTATTCTTTCAGCTACTTAAGGACATCTTGGTTGCTTCCAAGTTTTGGCAGTTATGAGTACAGCTGCTATAAACATCTATGCGTAGATTTTTGTATGGACATAAGTTTTCAACTCATTTGGGTAATTACCAAGGTGTATGACTTCTGGATTGTATTATAAGAGTATGTTTAGTTTTGTAGGAAACCATCAAACTGTCTTGCAAAGTGGGTGTATGATTTTGCATTTCTATAAGCAAGGAATGAGTGTTCTTATTGTTCTACATCCTTGCCAACATTTGATATCATCAGTGCTTTGATTTTGGCTGTTCTGATTGTTTGGCTATTGTAGTTGTTTTTATTTTCAATTCTGTAATGACATATGAACATGTAGCATCTTTTAATATTCCTACTTGGCATTTGTATATCTTCTTTGGTGAGGTATCTGTTCAGATCTTTTGTCCATTTTTAAGTTGGATTATTTGTTTTCTTATTTTTGAGTTTCAAGGGTTCTTTGTATATTCTAGATAGCAGTTTTTTATTAAAACATCTTTTGCAAATATTTTCTTCAGCCTGTGGATTGTCTTCTCATTCTCTGGACAGTGTCTTTCACAGAGTAGAAGGTTTTAATTTTGAAGAAGTTCAGTTTATCAATTATTTCTTTCATAGATCTTGCCTTTGGTGTTACATCTAAAAAGTCACTACCATACCCAAGGTTACCTGGATTTTCTCCTATGTTATCTTCTAGTTGTTTTATAATATCTTTTTTCTTATGTTTAGGTCTATGATCCATTTTGACTTAGTTTTTGTGAAAGGTATGAGGTCTGTATACAGACATTTTTTGGCAAATGGATGTCCAAGCTGTTTCAGTACCATTTGTTGAAAAGACTGTCTTTGCTGCATTGTGTTGCCTTTGCTCTTTCGTCAAAGATAGCTGACATTATTAGTTTGGGTCTCTTTCTGGTTTCCCTACTCTGTTGTACTGATCTATTTGTCTATTGTTTTACCAATATCACACTATCTTGGTTATTGTAGCTTATAATGAATCTTGAAGTCAGGTAGTGTTGGTCCTCCAACTTTGTTCTCTTTTAATATTGTATTGGCTATGCTGGGTTTTTGCCTCTCCATATAAATAATCAGTTCAGTGTGTCTATATCCATGAATTAACATCCTGGGATTTTGAATAGAATTGCTTTGAATATAGATCAAGTTGGAAAGAATTGTCATCTTTACAATATTGAGCATTTCTATTCATGAAAATGGAATTTATTTAGTTCTTTGATTTATCAGAGCTTTATAGTTTTCCTCATGTATATCTTATACAGATTTTGTTGGATTTATAGCTAAGTATTTCATTTTGGGGGCACAAATAAAAATGGTATTGTATTTTTAGTTTCAAATTACATTTGTTCACTGATGGTATATGGGAAAGCAATTGACTTTTGTGTACTATCCTTGTAAACATTCTATAATAATTTATTAGATCCAGGAGTTTTTTATCTATTCTTTGGATTTTATACACAGATGATGATGTCATTGTGAATAAATTTCTTTCTTTCCAATCTGTATACTTTTATTCTCTTTTCTTGTCTTATTGCATTAGCTAGAGCATCTAGTACAATCTTGATGCATATATTGGTAATAGCAGGCAACTTACCAACTCTATTCTAGCTATCCCAAACCCATTTTCATAGAGTAGCCTAGAAAATCAGTCTGTGCCATGCAGGGAGTACATTTAGATACAGAAAGAATAGAGTAACCTCAAAGAGCCCTAATTTCAAATATGAAGAATTTGGCTCAATGATATTCTTTAGTATATGCTGTATAAAGCTATACTGGGGGCTGGAAATTAGATGGTATAGTAAAGTGGTAGGTCACATTGGTAGCTTTACCAAATACATTTATCCTTTATATATATCAGGCTTGTGCTTAAACTTACTAAAGGATAATTATATAGTAACTAATGGTTCCTTCATAGAAAATCAAAGAACAAAGACAAAAAAAACTATAGAAAATATAAATTAAGGATATTTTTTCTGTGAGTTTTAGAGTGCAAGACAAATACTCATGAATCTAATCTATTTCATTCATTCATGCAACAAGTCTTTGTTAGTAATTATGTGCATGACACTAAGCTGGTTGCTGAGTAATAGTACTGGCCCTGAGTTTATTCATTCATTCATTCAGTATTTATTGGGAAACTACAATGTGCCAGGTTCCTTCAGGACCTAGAAAGATAAACAGGCCAAAGTCTCACCCTTTACGGTCTTTAAATTCCAGTACAGGAAGACAGATATTAATTAAAAATAGGTAAATAAATAATGTGTTGTATGATGATAAGTGCTATGAAGAAAAGTAAAGCACATAAAAAGGAAGAGATTTGTGGAGGGGTTGTAACTATTATAAAGAGAGGAATCAAGGAAGCCTTCACTTGATAAGATGTTCTCTTGGCAGAGACTGAAAGTACGTAATGGGGTGAGCCTTCTAAATACCTGGGGAAAGAATGATCCAAGCAGAAGGAAGAGCAAGTACAAAGGCCCTGAGGCAGAAATGTACTCATCTTATTTAAGCAAAAGGAGGCAGACATTGTGGCTGGATTAGAGAACAAAGGGAAGAGTGGGAGGAGAGGGACAAGCGCCGTGAAAGGTGGGGCAGAGGTCATGCAGAGCCCTTAGGTGGCTGTAAGCATGTAGATTGGAGGCAGAGAGATGTCAGACCGCTATTATAAAGGAAGTGATGCGATCTGATTGCAATACAGATAATAGACTATCAGGGAGAGGGCAAGAGAAGAAGCAGTGGGAACAATTAGAAGGTTGTGATAACTGAGATCGCGGTAGTTTGGACCAGGAAGGAGCGTGGAGGCCATAGGTAAGAATCAGTTTTGTTTTTGGACTGGCTTTGGAGTAGGGAGGAAAAGAGGAATGGGGAGTGACTCTAAGGCTTATGGCCTAAGAAACTGGAAGGATGAAGTGCCATTTCCTGAGATGAGGCAAGATCTTCAGGGGTCGGTTTCTCAACAAGGTAAGTCTGTGATACCTTTAGACACCCGGTGGAGATGGTGAATGGCAGTGGGATGTAGGAGTCTGGAGTGGAAGGCAGAAAGCCAGGCTAGAGGTGCAGATTTGCGGATATGTCAGTATGAAGACGGTGTTTAAAAGACATAAGATGGGATGGATGTTCACCTGAAGACAGTACAGATATAGGAGCATCCTGAGCTCTGGGGTACCACTATCTCTTAGCAGTTGGGTTGACAAGGTAAAAGCCAGGGAAGGTGACTGGAAGATTAAGTACAAGGAAAACTTGGAGGGTTTATAATCTGGGAAGCTATGTAAAGAAAGTTTTTTCTTGTTGAGACAGAAATTAATGCACTATTGCAAATAAGTGAGAGAAGGATTGTAAATTGGATTTAGCTGTGTGAAATCATTGGTGATGGGGTGGTAGAGATGACAGCTTGATTGGAGTGCGCTTAAGAGAATGGAAAGGAGAGGAAATGGAGAAGTAAATCTAAGCATCTAAGCTATTATCAAATGGCTCTGAGTCACATAACAATTCACAGTGATGTGCCCATTTTAAACATTTATCATTGATTATTTTGCTTGAAGATACCATTGTGAATCAAACAAATTTAATGATATTTTCAGTTACTATTTAGTAGTATATCAACTTTAAATGTGCAGTGCTATAGAAACAAGACTAGAAAAAAATGACAGAAAGTTGTAAAATGAGATTGGAGGATAAAGTGCTGAACCACTTACTGGTGTTTTTTTTTAGCAGAAAATTTCTTGGATTTTTTTCCCAATTAGACATTGACCTCCACTCCCCCAAGGGAAGGTAAGAAAGATATTTATTCCTGGATTTTAGCATTCCAGAGGACAAGATTTGGGCATTAGCAATTAGAGTCTAGCCAGAACCTCCTGTCTATCCTCAACCCCAAAACATCTCCATCCTCAGATGTCTGAGATAAACACTCTTTTGAGACTAGGAACAGAGAGGACAGTCAGAGAGAAAAGCAAGTGGAATTGTGAAGAAGAAAGGGGCAGAGGAATCCCTAGTGAGCCACAGGAAGTTTAGGACAAGGTTGTCCTCCACAACCTGTCTTGGCCCTGAGAACCCTCACCAAATCCCCACTGGCTAAGGAGGAACAGTAAGGGCAGCTCATGGGAGAGCCAGGCAGATGGGTCACAAGCAGGGGCTCGGAGCCACTGTACAGATAGCACACAGGGCACATCCAGAAGCTTGCTCCATGATTTGTAAAGTGCCACAGGTATGCCATCATGAGCCAGTGAACGTAAGTCTATCCCATAGTCTGATAAGGGGATTTCAACAGCACGTGTGCTCAAGTTCATAGGTGGATGGGAGCACAGAGGGCTGGTTGTGTCTGAAGACCAATGTTAGCAGACACCTGCAGGGACAAGTGGCAAAGAACTTCCAATGCCCCATGTAAGCCCATGAATCTTACACCAGAGACTAAAGAGGTCCTGCAAAGCCCTATATTGTGCCATAAGGTCACTAAGAAAAATCTGAAGTTTCAGGGTGAAGTCACATAAAACTGACTACTTGAAGTTCATGTCAGAACACAGAAAAAGACTTGAGATTGAAATTAGGTTGTTTTAGAGAAATTTACACCAGCCACATGAGCCCACAAGTATACAGAAAATGTGTTTATAAGCTCTTTGGGAGAAATTGTGGTATAGGGAAATGCAACACACTGTACTTGCAATGATAAGAACTGGACTTGAATCCCAGCTCTGTTATTTTCCCTGAATTTTAAGCAAGGTAATTATGTTCTCTGAGCTCTAGTGCCCTTTGTAAAATAAGGACAAGTAAATAAGCCTTACAAGACTGTTGCAGTTAAAAAATGCCTTACTATATATGAAAGTGTTTTATAAACTCTAGATTTTCCAAGATAAAGGGTAAAGAAACTGATACCAGGTGCTGCAGTGTACCAGGCTCCTTGTATTACAATAAATATTATATGTATTTTATATTTAATAGATGATATATAGTAACAGTATATGACATTATTTATATCACATTATACTATATTATATTATATTTATTATATCTTTGTATTCCTGACTTGTCTGGGTCAACTTATTTTTACTACTATTGTCTTGGCATAGTTTTTAATAATTACTCTTTCATTCTTAAAAGTATTTTTGGTTTGGATGATAAGTTACATGGCCATCCTATATATATATACTTCCCATACAGTATCCTTGCTAGGTAAAGTGGGTATTTTTTATTTTCTTTTCATACGTGAGGTACCTAAAGTTCAAATAGCATCAGTAATTGACCTATGCTCTCCCAGCTAATTATGCTGCTTTATCAGAAATCAAATCTAAGTCCACCGACTTGAAAGGTCAGGCTGTTCTATCTACTATACCATCGGGTAAGGCACAATATTACTCTTTTGATTTACATTAGAACTCTGTGTAATTTGAAGCAATTTCTCTGAGGCACAGAGGAGGCACCCACTTAGACTGACAGCAAGCTGCAAATGCACAGAGCGGAGACTAATCCTCAAATTCCTGGGCAGGCAGCCTCCCAAGTCCTGTTTACTCTTAAAGATTTGGCCTTTCTTCGGATTGGCAAGTAGCACAAAAGCATGCAGATTAGCTTTAAGTAAATCAACTTAGAAATATTATGTTATTTTTCTTTGGGTTTTAGTCAAGTATTTTTAAAGGAAAAATCTACATCTCCCTCAAATCTGCCTGTTTCTTGGTATCCTAAAGCTTTTAATTTTGTCCAGCTTATAAATCTAATTTAGTGAAACCTCCAAAAAAGGGTGGGGGAAAGGTGTTTGGGGGACTGTTTGCTTCAGTTAAGTCTGGAATAAGGTTCATGCCAGATCTCATTTTAACAAAATGAATTCACTATCCCCTGGTAAACAGTTATAATTATACTGTTTATCCCCTGGATAAAAGTTATAATTATACTGGTGGCCAGAAAGGTTCTCTGGCTTTGGTTTACAGAATTATGTGACCTTAAATTAAGATTATAAATCAAAAAGATTAAAATCTGGAAAATGAATATTATTCCTATTGTAAATTTCATTTTACGCAAAAAGCTTTTTGTAACATCCTTTAACTAAAACCATGTCTTTAACAAACCAAAATGGAGGAACAGTCTGTAGTTAATTCAGGCTGGAGTAATCTAAAGAAAGATGGAAGAAAAGTGGAGTCATTTTACAGCTATAATTTTGCAGATACATTTATTTTTTCAAAATACTGAGGGCATAAATTTGCATCCTCTTATACAGATTAAAAAAATAAGGGAAACTGCAACTTAAAAAATCATACATATACATGTAGAACCTGGATCTGAGATTATGCCCACTGACCCACAATACCTTTATCAAAATGTTATGAAACATTTAGGAAGCTTCAACATCAAAAAACAGAATTATTAACTGAAGACAAGATCTGAATGCTTTAAGAAGGTAGACCACAAGAAATTCAGGTATTGAGATGCTGAACAAGAAATGAGAGACCACAGAATTGTTTTCCACTTGGGAAAATGTATGTTTATACAATGTAGGCTAATCCTTCTACCATTTCTATAGGATCAAAATGGGTCTTAGGAATCAGACAGCATGTCTATGAGTCTTGATGGGTAACAGTAATCTCTGCACATGAAACATGTGAAACATATATGCAAAGTACATCAGATTTCCTCAGAGTAACATGCAGGAATGTGTGTACCTGGGATCTCTAGTCACAGAGAGAGGAGTATTTTCCAAGAAATTACTGCAGAAGTATAAAGCAGACTCACAGCTGAGGGAGTGAGTGCAATATATTCTTACATAACGTAAGGTGAGAGAAGAAAGCGTGAGGGAATTTTCCTGAAGATGAGGCTACGAAGTGCAAGTTATAAGTGAATTGTCAATAATAAAGTCAAAGAAGACCCAGAAGGCTAGGTAGACTGGCTATCATGGGGACTCGGGGGATTCCCAAAAGGCCCACTGGAAATGCTACTGGAATAAAACAAGAAGAGGTGAACAAAGGATGTAGAGGAGGAAAAAAAAAATGACCAAAAAACAAACACTGAATGAAGGAGAATGCCAGTAACAGTCTGCTTTAGTGAGTCTCCTGTTTCTGGGAGACTGTGTGCCTGAGTCCTGCAAAAATCAAACTTAAAGACACTGGAAAAACATTTCTATTCATGTCAGCCCAGGAACCTTTGTAAGGAATAATGTAAGTGTATTATTTATTAAGGAATAAGCTTTACATGAGATGACTTGGTAAATCATCCCTTGATGCCAAAGGTAGAGGCGCTGAGGGGCATGGAGTGGAATAGAGAAGTTCACTTTTATTAAAATTACCTATTCCAGAGGCACTTAGATTTTTTAATACTCAAATATTCCAGCTCCAATACTAGTGTATCTATTTAGCATTGAAATTTTAGTTTTTATATGAACATCAATCCTTTGGACAATGGTTCCATTAAATTCATTAGCAGTGTTTGAAGGATTAATGTTGCCTCTAACAGTGACTGAGAAAAACAGGGCTGTGTTTATGTTCATTTTGTTCATTCCTAAAATCAATAAAAATTTCTCCTATTTTTATTATTTTGTATCAGGCTTTCCTTATTTAAGCTGAATCCTGATAATTCATAGCATTTAAAATATATTAAAATGTATTATTACATTTAAGGCAAAAATATGTATTCACATCTACCATGGATAAAGGAAATGCCATGCTACATACTGTCGGTCAGTGACGGGGATGACATGTGGAAGCACAAGACGGAACTTACACACAGAACACAAGACAAGCCTTTGCAGTTCTGATGGGGAGACAGCTGTTCACTAAAAACAACAGAACATGGCAGAATGTGACCCGTGTGACATATGAGAGGGGAAGATCACTACTGGTCTGTAGAATAGTATGGGAGATTTAACTCTAACAGAGGCAATTCCACTCTTAGTAATTTATCCCAAAAGATGTATTGGGAAAATTCAGAAAGATGTATATACCTGGATGCTTCCTATGTCAGGATCTAGCCAATCTGTACTGAACCATCTGCTTGATTGTGCCAACATGCCAATCACTCTGATACTTGATTTGGAGTTCATAGAAAAAGAATGCTTAAAAAGAAAGTGTCTATTTATGCATCCATCCTTCCACCCACCTACCCACCCACCTATCTGTCCATCCATCCACCCACCCACACATCCATCCATCCACCCATCCATCCATCCACCCATCCATCCATCCATCCATCCATCCATCCATCCATCCATCCATCCATCCGCCTATCCATCCATCCGCCCATCCATCCATCCGCCCACCCATCCATCCACCCATCCATCCATCCATCCATCCATCCATCCATCCATCCATCCATCCATCCATCCATCCATCCATCCATCAATCCATCCATCCATCCATGCATCTTTCTATCTAGGGCCAACCTACAGATTCTCATCATTGCCCTTTTGTGCCTGTAACAGATGTTACTAACTGATCATGGCACACTGTCGTCTGCTCTTATCATGGCCTTAGAATGCTCCTTTCTTGACATTGTGTTCCTGAGAGTTGCTACCAACTGCCTGAGGTGACATGAGATGAGTACCTTTTATAGGCACTCATCCTCCGACCATGTCCGTTGGGTCTGTGACAGTCTGCGGGGCCTGCGAGGGGCAATGAGGGAGGCAGAGCAGGTGCAGACGGGAGGTTTCTCACTTTTGCTTCTGCCACAGCAGCCCCTCTGGTTAACATTTTGCTCTTCAGAATAAGATTTATTTAGGGCAATGGATTTGCAACTAGAAATTTGAAAATTATGAAGACTTTCTAACGTGGGCCCTTTCTGTCTTTATTCAATCTCCCTAATCGATAAGGACAAGATCCTTGATATTGAAAAGCTTAGTTGTGTGTGGACACACACACTTTGTGGATGACTATATAGTAACAACTATATAATACATTTCTGAGTACCCAAGCAAGCAAACTATTCTGCTCATCAACTACTTGGCCATAAATAACAATTCTTGCTTAAATTAAACTTTATCCTTTTAAATTTGAATTTCTTGATATTTCATTCATATTATAGCATTTATGTTAAAATGAGTCATTTCTTTTATGTATGTAAATTTAAACTCATGTAGGAGCAAGTAATTATTAACTGATTTTATTTTTTAAATCTAAAAATTGCTTAGATCAAACTATGTCTTTTGTTCTCATGTGTTTTAAAGATAAAAAGTGGCCTCTAATTCTTTTACAGAGGTTAAAAGTTACCCCTCTACAGAGTGTAATTAGCTTAACTGTTTGGGAAAATTATATGGCATTAAGTACTCAAGCTAAAAATATGGTTGCCCTGTGACCCTGAAATTCTGCTCCTAGGTGTGCGTCCAATGGAAAGGCATACATATGTTCACTGAAAGTCATGTACGAGGATTACCACCGCAGCGATATTCACAACAGCCCCAATCTGGAAATCTGCCAAATGTCCAAGAGTAGAACTGATACACTGTGATATGTCAATCAACAGAACACTATAATGTAACAAAAATGAGTGAACAACTTGGATAAATCCTGCAAGCATAAAACTAAATGAGAGAATTCAGAAACAGAAAAGGGTTATAATGTAAACTTCTGGGTAGGTTAAGTTCAAAAACAGGCAAACCACCCATGTGTTGGGAATGAACTTAGTGGTTACCATTGAAGGCATTAGTGACTGGGTGCAGACACAAGGGGACTTTTGAGGGTCTGCTAAGATTGCAGTACTAATTTCCTAGGTGCTTTTCATTTGTGAGGATTTGCACAGCTTTAAACTTATGTGCATGTTTTCTTTTTTGTGCGCATTTTTCTAAATGCATCTTATACTCCAGTAAAAAGTTAAAAAACAAACTAAGATTTAACCCAGCACATCCATCCAAAAGAAGATGGTGAGCTCAGGCTTTACAGCCAGTCAGATCTGGGCTAGGATTTAGTTTCTCTGGAATAACTTGCTATGTGACTGAGTCACTGAGATTCTCTGTTTCCTTTTCCTTACCTGATACAGGGATAAGACTATGTCACTCTCAGGATTGTTATGAAGGTTAAATGGCATAAGGAATATAAAGAGCATAGTATGTTGTCTAACATGTTATCATGAGATATTAGTAATAACAGCTAACATTTATGGAGTGCTTTTCACATTCCCAACTCTGTTCTGGAGACTTAATTTTCTCCAAATAACTGTGAGGCAGGATCTTGATTTGACAAAGGACGAAACTATAGCACAGACTTGAAATTACTCACCCAAGATCACACAGCTATTAGGGGGAAAAGCCAGAACTAAAAATGCAATCAGGCTACACACTTAGCACTGTATTATCTTGGGTAATAAGGACCTAATAAATGGTAGTTATTACTATTATAGGAACAAATCCCAGCAGAAATTTGGCAGGTTATTCAGAAGAACTGAATGTGGAATAAATTGCTGTTCTCTAGGAGGCAAATGGCAACTCGAGGATTAGGCTTTGAAGTTCTGTGCTAAATAAATGGCTGCTATTATTATTATGTAATTGCCATACCTAATTTGAGACAGGAAATAAAAGTACATAAATGCAATATTATCATTCTGCTTTACAAGCTGAGAAACCGCCGTGTGGAAGGTTAATGACCTGCTCACCCTCAGTCCATTAGAGTCTGTTCCCTTACACTATATCCAGGGAAGCAGTCTGCCTTGATAGGCCATATCTAAAATCAGTCTTGGCTTTAGCAGAACTATGAATAATTTTCTTTCCTCTGTCTTTTCAACATTTGCTATAACGAGCACACTTTATTCCACCGTGGAAAACTAACTTTAAAAATAAAATGGAGTGAAAACAAAACCCAATTTCTGTAAGGCAATAAGAACCACATGTCTTTTAAATGAGAAACACGCTCATTTCTCCTTTGTTTTTTGGAAACGGCGTGCCAGACACACAGTCCACAGCTTTGAACCGTTTACATAAACACACCCAAGCCAAATGTTTGCACGCAACAGTTAAACTGCGCCCACAATGGCAACCGAATGGCTTCAAAGGGCAGTGGTAAAAACCGATACCCTCTTCAGCTGAATTCACTTCAGGTATTTTTGAAAAACCACACACCCGTGACATTCGTTGCAGACTGTAGCATCCCAAGTCACTTTGAAAGGAAACCCTGTTAATACTGAGGTTGGGGAGAAAAGCAGGAAGTGCATAGCGCAAGGTATACATCCTGCAGGTGAAATGGAATTTCAGGAATTGAGTGGCGCGAGAGAATTGTTGCCATCCACCAGAGGGCACTCCCAGAATGTACAAAACTTCCTCGGGAAAAGTTGAACATCCCTCCCCCCACAATTCTAAGCAGAGAAAGCGAATGTGAGTAGGCCAACAGAATCCCACTTTTATTCTGCTTGCTTTTCCTGCATAAATCAGGTTTTTCCTTCTTATGAAGGGCTGGATGGACTATGGGTTACAACTACCTTGAGGAATTTTAAATTGCTGGAACCATCTGATTAGAAAAATGTTATTTTAGAGGACATGTTGAGTGTTTCCCACATATTAAATCCTGAGCTTGTCACCATGATGCTATAAATTAATCACAAGGCCACTTTCCTGCCTGCAGATTGGAGATAAATAAAGGGCTTCTGAGATAATTTCAAGGCACATGAAATAACCCAGGAATTATAAGATACAGAAGGTCAATGCTATTTTCTTTTGCACTGCTATTTGTTATTGTTCAATGATGGGAATATGGGCCACGGTGATTTTGGAAAGTCATCTAAGGATGGTGCAGAAGGGTACGTGATCAGAATAAGCGGAAAGGGAAGCAGAAATCAGTATTAGCAGCCACAGAAGTAGCAATTGCACTATTAAGGAACACTAACATCCTTCATTTAAGATTTCTGGCTATCTACTTTGTTTTGAAAAACTTTTAAATGCATCACTTCCTCTGCTTTAGAGACTCAGTGATATTTCTGTTGCACAGGCTATGACAGGTGGATTTTTCAAATTTTTTGAAACTGTCATCCTTAGTGGGTTTTTTCCCCTAAAAGAGTAGACTCTTAAACAAGCCACCTCCTGGAGACTGAGGTCCTCACCTTGTCCTGTCAAATCCCAGACATAATAGGGGTTTGGTCTAAGAATAGACAACATACGGCACCATCCCATTTGTGCCACCCAAAATTCAAGTCCCGGAGCAATGTTCTAGGAGTGAAGTTCAACACTGATGACTTGAAAAGAGGAAACCAATCCAGCTGGAACACCTCCCTGTGGTTTCACATGTCCTAGGAATAGGCATTTGCTATGAACAATTATATTTTTTAAAAGTTAATTTTCACATAGTATTTGAAATTTAATAAGACTTTTTTGATTGGAACCAGATCTAGCACACATTTTTAGATATTAAAGCATAACACAATTACATTTGTTATTCCATTATAATAACTACATTATTATTTGGAAAAAAAGAGGATTCTTCTGTCATAATAACTTTTCTTCAGAAATAACACTGCTTTTTACTTATATTGAATTTGCCACTATGCCATGTCATGTTACTTAAGAAAACAGTATTTTCTTATTAAAATAGTATATGTGGACAAGCATTTACTCACCACACATCAACATGACCTCCTTATAAGTCATCACTCCTAATATTTATGATCTAAGAATAAAGTCGTTTGGCTGAGTCACATATTTAAACTTAGTCCAGAGATTAAGAAAAAAGTTACCACCACAATTTCTCTTAAGTAATGGAAAAATTGTGACTTGTTATACATTCATTTTCTGGGTGAGTGTTTTTCCAGAGCCATTCCACAGAGCCCTAGGGTCATTCATGGTTTCTTTAGGTTTTCTTGAAAGAAAGAGCTGGGGGAGTTATAATGAGTGCTTAGTTTTTAATCTGATTACAACTGTCTGCGACTTGAAGAGAATACAGCTAAGCACTGAGAAGGTTACCATTCTGGATAATGAAAAATATGAACCAGTGTTACAGACTCTGAAAGTATGAAATGAATGAAACTGAATTAAATTGCCAAAATAACAGGGCCTCCAACATATACTTGGCTTACAAAAGCGATCCTTTACCCAGTCTTAAGGCATTTGCTTATCCAGCATAAAAGAGGGAAAGTCTACTCTTTATAAACGAAGGGGAAGCAATGAAATTCAGAAAGATGCCAACAAGGTCTTGGAGGAAATAATAGAGAACCACAGTTCCCGGAAAATATAGAAATAATGTAATGGCATTTATAATTTATAGGAAAAGAACATTCATGATGTGTTACTTTTGACATCCTAACATCTGAATAAGACATGTAAAATAAATCCACTGAGGGCCAATTATATGTCACATAAATTTTACAAATAGTTACCAATTATCTTTGGTGATTTTTCAAGACAGATACTGTTTTGATGAATTAATATTGACACTGAAGTCCTAAACCCCAGGACCTTTGAATGTGACCTTATTTAGAAATTGTGTCTTTAAGATAGTCAAGTCATGGTGAGGTTGATGGAGTGGGCGTAATCTAATATGACTGTATCCTTATAAAAAAGGGAAATTTGGACACAGAAATAGCATGTTCAGAGGGAAGACAATGTGAAGACACAGGGAGAAAGCCATCTGTAAGCCAAAGAATGCTTGAGAACACCAGAAGCGAGGAGGGAGGCCTGGAACAGATTCTCCCTGCAGCCCTCAGAAGAATCAGCTATGCTACTGACACCTTGAAATCTGACTTCCAGCCTCCAGAACTGTCAGAGAATAAATTGCTGTTGTTTGAGCCACCCATTTGTGGTATTTTGCTATGGCGGCCCCTGGGAAACAAATACAGATATGTATTCTGAGCCGCTGTTTATACACTGACTTGCCTTTTAGCCACTGAGTCTTCCCTGGCAGTCAACAGACCACAGAAGTTATGTCCAGATTGCCCTTCGGTTCAGCCACCTGATCTGGTTCTGGACCATCTCACACTACCATCCACATATGGCGAGTTCCTTTTTAAATCTGCCAGACCAAAGCAATTAGGAGGACAAATCTGTTGTAAAAACTCACAAATTGCATCACAAAGCCAAACAAATTCTATTTTGACTTTTGCTCCTTGTGAAGGAAGCAGTGGCCCCAATATTCAGGCAAGAATTAAGGGTTGATTATATTTCATTTTCATGCAGGAAAACTTGGCTAAATAGCTACAGTAGTCTGATTAATAAGAATTTTGCAGATATATTTTTTTTAAGAAAACACTGGAATTACGAAAAGCAACTGTGGACATCATTGTGGCTAAAGGACATAGCAAACTCCCATTATGTGGCAGCTCATTGGTCCCCTACCCAACAGGGCAATCAGTGAAGGTTGTCTCACTCACATTCAGCAATCATGTTTATAAACATTACCCCTGTGTATTATTTAGGTTAAGATGAAGTCCTAAAAAGTATTCGGCAAATCAAACTTTTACAATTACAATGTTTAAAATATATTCAGCTTCAGAATGGGCCCATCCTGATATGTGATGAAGGAGCTTTAGAGAAGTTAATTTAAATGAGAGTATGATATCACACACTGTGTGTGTTTGAAATGTAAATTACATGCACTTAGGCATTTGGACACTGAATCCCTGCTGTTTTGATCCTTGCCCCACAAACAGCCTTGGAAAAAAAACCTGAGAAGTATATGTATAAAATGATCAGTTATAATGAGACACTCTGCTAAGAGGTACTCAGACTGAAGAATGAAAAAGAAAGCAAAGAAATCTACATGAAAAATACAAAGCACGCAATTAAAAATAAAAGGGGGAAAAAGCAGACATATTATTAAAATATATACAGTAATCTTACACCACCAAGCATTTTCATCTTTCACTTTCCAGTAAGGGTCTATGATGCATTGTAACTATCAGAAAAATATGCACACACCTGGTGCCACCTGTGTAGGTGTGACCAGAATCTGCCTGTTGGAAACTAAAGGATTAAAAAAATGAAATTAGAGAAAATGATACATAAAAGGACAACTTCAGTTTCCAGCAAAGCAAATACATAGCTGCTTTGATAAACCCTCCAGCATAGTCCTCCTGGGCTCTGTTTTCACAGGAAAATGAGGGTGGAGAGAATCACAGAAGTCTTGGCTCCCATCCACCCCTGTGGCCTGCTAACACAGGCCCAACTCCCCAGAGCACTGGGGTCTCACTGGAGTTGCTGCCAGAGAGCTGTTTTCATTAAAACTGAGGAGGAAGGAGAATAAGCAGTGGGGTTGGGCAGAATAGCTGCCAACCTTCTGGGTCCTGGAAGGGGCTGGGGCTGGAGCAAAGGAAAAGGTTGCTTTCTGGCTTCTACTGGGAATCGCTGGTAGCACATGCACAGGAGTAACTAACAATTATCTTGTCTGGCATTCAGAGCCTTTCTCATTCCTGGGGTCACTGCAATGCCCCAGGGGACTCTCAAGCAGCCAGTTTTTATTCCCCATTAAGGCCATGATGGTGTTTATGCTACAGAACAGAATTCTTAACCATTTCTCATTCTGAGAGTTGGTTTCAGACTACACCAAAAAGCCACGGGACTTTTTGGTATAGTCTGAAACCAACTCTCAGAATAATATTTAAAAATATGTAATAGAAAATGCATAGGAGTACACCTAGGTTGAAATACCACTATTAAAATATTTAAACATATCGGCATACTTTTACAAAAATATTTTGAAAAACAAATTTGTGATACGGCAATGACATGCTGCTTTGTTAACATTTTAAATAAGATCTAGTTGAGAGTTTAAGTGTTATTTAATAATTATTATAATTTTAAGTTCATTATGAATGCAAATGACATTTTGAATTATCAGAAACAACTGATCTGATTGAAAATACCTGTGATGTCTATTGGTAATAAAGTTCAGAGGCATTGCTAACCACACTGGTTTGTATCAACACTTATGGTGCAGGTGGAAGACAGTGCTAAACATCACTTAAATGAAATTTAAAGGTAAAAATGAAGATGAAATGTATTCCCATCCAAGCTCATAGACCCTCTGAAATCTATCTGGGGAATGCTTGGTGGGTCTGGACCTCAAATTAAGAACTCTGCTACAGAGGTTTACCCATCCTGACACTGCTTACCACAAATGCCATATCAATGTTTAAGAAATTTTATAACTACCCATTTCAAGAAAGTGTTAATTTGATCTCCATCTCTCTGATGATTTAGATGTCACTTCAAAATCTTACAGTATGCCAAAAGGGGACATTGTATTAAAAACTATTGGTCTTAGATTAGAGGAATGCTTGTTAATGAAATTTCTGGGTTCAGAGAACCTGTAATAGTTGTTAGTATTTTCTTTCTAGACCAGAATATGCAAAAACTTATGCAAGAGTGGCATTATTATTGTACCATGAGTCCTTGGAGGGTGGGGGGGATAAAATGGAGTGATTGATATATTAATAAAATAGTGATCAATGTTAATAAAACAGAATAAAGCTTAGTGAGACTCTAAAGTCACACAGAATTTCAAACCTCACATTTAGCTAAGTCATTTTACTTCTCTAAACTTGAGTTATCTGACTTGCCAAATGGAGATAAAAATAGTGATATTAAGGGATTAAAGGAGATAATTAATGCATGATAAAATGCCAAACTAATGCCTGGCATAAAGTATCCTTTCCTTATCATGAGAGGAGCACATGAGGACAGACATTGCTCAACCTGCCTTCTCTCTCAGCTTCTTTTGGACCCTTTCTAGATTCTCCCCTTTAGTGGATGGGCTCTGTTTTTCATTCTGGACTCAATGTGTCTTCAGTTCAAGAAGGCAGGAGAAAATAGAAGAGGCCACTTAGATTGCATACAAGGCAGATGCTCAGAGCTTACCAGAATAGCTTAAAACTATCTGCAGTTAGCAGATAAGAGTGTAGGTCTGCTATCAGCTCTAAAATATTTTGCAATTTGGGGAAATATTTTACAACCCAGCCACCCCCAGTTTTACTTTGCCAAAATGTCATGCGGGACGTGCAAGAAGCTTGAGAACCAGCAAGTAATTTTTCATATGAATTCCCACCAGTTGGGGCTGACTTGAAGGATATATGATTAATGACCATGTTGGGAAACAACCGTATTCCTGTTTCATGAAAATATGGTGATAAAACTGGTCGTTTGCTTCTTGTCCTTAATGTGGTTGGGCTAAACTCACCAGGAGTGTCCCATTTTTACTCTCTTTGGTTTCCTACCTTATATGTAAAGATGCAAAAAATAAAAGCAAGACAAAACAAAACAAAATAGAAATCTAACTCCAAAATATGTAAAGACAAAAAGATGACTAACGACTAGGAATGAAAGTTTTGGCTGCCTATTTCAGGAAGCTGGGCTTTTCTTTCTTATCCCAGTGAAATGCAAAGGATTGCATCTGCTGATGGGGAAATTTTGCTTTCCAATATTCTGTGTCACTTTTTTGGAATGTGTTTTCAAACTTAGAAGATATGAAAATAGAATAAATAACTTTCATATACTGTTTATCAAGATCCACTCATTATTCACACTTTGCCCCATTTGTTTTATCTCTCTGTCTTCCTTTCTCTCTCTAGATACATATATATTCACCTTTTTCTGTACTATTAGAAAGTTGGAGATATTGTACATCCTTACTTCTAAATATTTTACTATGTACTTCTTTTAATAATAAAGATATTTATAATACAACAATGTAATTATCCATAGCAGAAATTTTAATGTTGGCACAATATTATCTAATCCACAGTTGTATTCAGATGTCTTCAATTGTCCGCATAACGGCTATTAGAGGTACTTTTCTTTCCCAGTCCAGGATCTAACCCAGAGTGAACATTGCTTTTAGTTGTCATATATTTTTACTCTTTTAAATTGGAGTATTTCCTCAGTCTTTAGAAAAAAAATGTCAAGCCTTTGACATTTTTTAAGAGCAGAAGGCATTTTGAAGAATGTACAGTTTTTGAAGAGGCACTGGTGAAAATGTCCCTCATTCGGATCTAATACTTCCTCAGTTAGGTTGAGTTCATGCATTTGGGGCAGAAAGGCCACAGAAGTGATACTGTGCCCTTCGGAGTAAATCGTATCAGAAGGCACAGATTGTTGGTTTAGGCCATCACTGGGGATGTGAACTTTATTCACTGGATTCAGGTGGCATTTTTCAGGTTTCTCCTTTGTAAAGTTGCTAATTTTTTTTTCTGTTTGTAATTATTCAATAATTTATGGGCGATACTCAGACTATGGAAAAATCCTGATCCTCATCAAACTTTCACCACTAGTGTCAGCACCCACTGGTGACCCCTGCCTGAATCAGTTAGTGCTATAAGTACTACAATGGTTCCCAAATGGTAGTTTTCTAAATCTGTCATTCTTTCTACATTTATTAGTGGTATTGTACTACTGTAAGTCATTGTTTATGTCAGCATGGACTCATATATTCTTATTTCATTCAATGAATTGTAATCCATTACTATCATTATTTTGTCTCAGAATTGGCCAGTGAGAGGCCTTGCAAGCTGATCCCAGTGTCCTTTTGAGGGGACCCCATCATTTGCTGAGTGTGACTGTGGTAGGATTTTACTCTTTTACATAATATGCTGCCTTGCTAGCACAGAAATAAATCTTTAGTTCTTACATAAAGATGATTTATTTTACTTTTACAGGAAGGAGAATAATGATTAATGATTGATTTAACTATATATATATATATTTTAAATTTGTATTTGACTATTTGGGATTTTTAGTTTTCTTTATGTTGGTTATTAAGTTCAGACACTTTTTAATATTTATCGATAGAAGAAGAAATCAGACCAAACCCAAAACAATCAACGAAAGATTTTAGCAAAATTTATCTTCCTGAGAATGGAAAGAGAGACACAGTGGATCTTGGCCTTAGAAATGTGGAAAATTTTGATATACTGTAGTTCATAGAAGAAGGAAAGAGCATTAGCAATTACCTTAAATTTCAGAAAATGGACAGAGAGGAAAATGGCCATAGCTACCTCACGTATGTGACAAATTTTTCTTTGTATAAAACTGTAGAAATGTTTCACTCTAGTAGCTGCTACACTTTCTCTGTAGTTGAGCAGCTTTTATTTGTGGAATTCTATACACATAGTAGCACATTTATGTCATTTTGATTCTAAATCCTTTTCTTGATACTGTACTAAAAATAAGTAGTAGATTGTGTTGATTTTGCCAGTTCTCAGTATGAAGTATGGTGACCCTTGATGGGCAGCACAGTCTTCCCGTCTGGCCCCGGCCACTTCCTGAACTAGAATGCAGCACACAAGGATTGACGCAGATGCAAGGGACATACAAATGCCACTGAAATGTGGCTCCTTAAGCCCACATTTTTGGAATCTTTTGTAAAGTCTTCATCAATCAGGAAAACCTAAAAGAATCATACAGTAGAAGGTATGCCAAATTTGGAGTGTGACCTTCAATATATTATTTAACCTTTTAATAGCAATTTCATCATCTCTGAAAGAGATAATAATAGCACTTCCCTTACAATATTTGATTATTGTAATAATCAAAACAGAACCTCTACAATAAAAATATTTGATGTGGCTAGAGTTATATTAATTATGATCGTACTTTTCCCAAAGACATTTGAAGACATCCCATCCAGGGTTGGACATTAAGAATCCATTTTTCCCTACCACATGGATGGTAGCATAGCAGAGATGGAAATTTTAAAACTCAGTTGGAAAAATACATCTTGGGATGCTCAACAAGCATTAAAGCCTTAGGAAATAATGCTTCTTCACTGAGCAATAATTCAAAGGCATCACTGAATTCATCACTAACAGGCATGAATAAAGCATGCCACTGCATCACACAGCAGACCCTCCATGTATGGACTACCCCAAGGATAGCCTCAGAGTTCATGAAAATGTATTTGTTGGAGCCCATTTTTCTTTCCTTTAAGAACTCTCCCATCTCAGGCATAAGCTAGTTTCTGAAAGCCCCTTGTACAGTGCACAGATCTGCTCTCCATGTGTCCTGGACTTCCACCTTCTTCCCATTTATATTTTGCTTGTTCAGAAGCTATCAGGATTTCCCTCTCTCAGTGTGAATGGCTGGTATAATGAAATACTTCTCCTAGAAGTAGATGCATTTTAGGAAGAAATTTTAGAGAGTCATTTATTCAGTCAACATTTATCAAGCACCTATTCTGCAGCAGGTGCTCTGTGAGGAGTTTGGACCCTGACCACACACAAGAGACCACAGTCTCTGCTTTCACGTAGTTACAGTCTGGTGGTAATGACAAATAATTAAACAATGAATGATATCAATAGCAATCATAATAAACCATCTTATTGAGTGCTTTCCTAATTGCCAGGCATATTTCTAAGTATTTTACATGAAAAATCATCCCCCCAAAACATGGACATATATACTGTTATTATTCCCATTTCACAATTTAAAAAATTAAGTCTTGTGAAGCTGATGTAATTTCACATAGTCACTGCCTGGTAGAGCAGAGTATTTGTACTCTGGTAAGGAAAGTAGAGGGCACTGTAGAAACATACGATCCCACACCGGAGGTAGAAATGGAAAGCTTTCCTGATGAATTATTGCCTAAACTGAGACATGAACAATGAGATATTGCCTTAATCAAAATGAGTCTTATGAGGCTTTCAGAGTCCTAACCCATGACAATGGTAAGGGAATGAAGAAGAAGGTTTGCAGGCAGAAAAATCCAAATCTCAGTGTTGAAATGGCTGCCTACTCTGGTTATCCCCAAAGTGGATCAAGACCCACACACAGTCCTGGTAGGGCCCTGCCACCAGGAGAAAGCCTGGGGTGGGTCAATCAGAATAAAGAAAAAAAACCACCAGGGGATCAAATCTTCCAATATACCAAAATAATCCTCCAGTGAAGAGTGAGAGAGCCTGAGTATATGAATATTAACTGCATGAACTGAAAATGCAGAGTCAGAAGCTCATTAGCCTTTCCTCCCACTCACAGAACCAGCTGCTCGGGCAGTGTCTCTGGGGCAAAATGATAATTAGTTGTGCACTGCACATCACTAAGGGGGTGAGGTGATGGGAGGATTGGAGCAAAGAAAGGGTTTTCTTTCTCTGCTCATGAGGTTCTCTTTTGTCTCAACAGAGCAGCAAAAAACAACAACAAACAGACACAACCACATTTACTATGCAGTTATAACTTTATATTCCTGGGATCCTAGAGATTATCTAGTCCAACTCCCTTATTTTGCAAACTGAAAACAGACCCAGAAAGAAAAGTCT
Organism: Manis javanica; assembly: GCF_040802235.1. Taxonomy (NCBI): domain Eukaryota; kingdom Metazoa; phylum Chordata; class Mammalia; order Pholidota; family Manidae; genus Manis; species Manis javanica. The sequence goes on along the minus strand of NC_133170.1, from coordinate 18,622,490 downwards.
TGCTTCTGGTCACACAGCTAATTAGTGGCACAGAAGAATGGAACCCAGACATTCTTACAACATAGTGCCAGATTTTAGAATCCTATAATATACACTTGTATTGTGAACAATTCCAATTCCAACCATTAACACTAGCTGTATAAAAAAATATTCATGTTAAGCCTAAATTTTTTGCTAAAAATCTTGACAAACTTTATTGAAGCAATACAAGTATTGTTTGCTTTGGAACCCCTGGCTGTGCTAATGAGGATCCCTAGCCTCATGGTGACATGGCATTTCTGGTTTTGGTTGAAATATGACAGATGTAGGTGGAGATCACGAGCAGTTTCCTTTTGCTGTGAGAGGCAATAATGCCAGAAACGCTACACAAATCTGAGCAGACACAACCACTGCCTGATGGCCTGACAGTCAAAAATGGAAAAGAAATATACTAGGAAAAACACACGACTCAGGGTGGAGGGAAGCAAAAATAATGAGAATTAACATTTATAATTTCATTTTATGACTCACAGAGCCATTTTTTCTCCTAGATTGTATTTCAAACAGGGCCAATAAATTTTAAGATGAACATACAGATTTGAGACAAACAAGGACAATGACCCAAAAGAATTAAAACTTATTAGAACATAAATCTGGAATAGGGGAAAGAAAAGAGTTTAATAGATGGTTTCTGATACAATTCCAGATCTGCTCACAGGGAGTGCATTCTAGGGTCTAGCCAGGAAAACAACCACTCTAGGTCTTTCAAACAGAGGGCATTTAATAGAGGGAAATTGTAATTCAAAATGATAGAAAAACTGAGAAGTCAACTAGGAAACAGGAAGGCCACTGCAGGAAGCTATAACCATGTCTAGAGTTGAAAGGACAGCAGGAGCAAGTGGGTCCCCAGGACCTCACATCCGGAGCTTTCCAGAAGGAGTTGGAGTCAGTGGAAACTCTAGAGGAAAGGTAGTTATTTCTGGAGACACAAAAGAAGTGGAGAGAGAAAGAAGGAAACATACTGTGGTTTTCCCTCCTTCCTACCCTTCAGTTTTCTGCCCCTGCCTCACATCGGCAAACATACTAGGCAGGCAAAGGACTGGGGGGTGGAGCCTAAGAAATGTAGTTCCCTTTGAAGCAGAGAAGAGCAGGGAAAAGTGGAACATGAATCTGAAGTTACACAGGTAGTTCCTCAGAACACAGTTAATGAGATTTGATCCCAACAGACCCAATTCCGTTGAGCTCCAAGCCAAGCCTGATTGAAGCAAGTTTCCCACAAGGACCTCTGTGACTGTAGGATCTGGACCTGCCCACCCTCCACTCTAGGACTTCTGAAGTAGTTTCCAAACTCATTTTCTATTTGCCAAACTTCAGCGTTTCTTTAAACGACCAGTGTTTGGGCCATCATAAAGTTCACCACAAGAGTCTGCTCTGAACTTGGGTTTTTTTGAAACCCTGATAGGCTGAGCAACTCTTATTAATTCCCTTTTCCAAGGAACATGAGCAAGGACTGAACCATCAAATTTGGACCAGAATACTGATCCAAAATGGATTGATCATCAGCTATTTGGTGCAGCCACCAAAGGATGTCCTTCTTCACCACCACTGAGTCCCCAGGCTCTGAGTCCCCGCCCATCAGACTGGACTTCCTTGATAAGGGCAACAGCATAACCTCCCATGTGGCAAGCAGTGACTGGAGAGGCTTTAAATGACAGCCCTACCCAAAAGGAGACTGGCTGCTTTGCGGGCAGCAGAACTGCTCTGTGGTTCACTGCCCTCAGATTGCCTCTAGTTGACTAAGCACTCAAATTGAGTTTTCCCTTCATATCTTTCCTTCGGTAATTTGCCACCCATTAGCAATGTTAATTAGTACAAAATAGTCAAAGGTGTATGAGAGTAATATAGAACTAAACCTATTTTGGAAACTTGACCTTTCTGTTCCTAGAAAGAATCCACAAGGGTGCTATTGAAGTTTTCCATTGAGGTGCTCTCTTCACACTGAAAATTTAAATGTAAGAGCAGGTTGTAAATAATCCTCTTGGCACTGAGGGTTGTACTCTCACCTCAGGGATTCATACTGCTTGTTTAGAGCAGAATCCTGGCTAAATGAAGAGGTGGAGGAATGAAGTGTGCCCAAACCCCAGTGAATTCTGAAGACACAGCCAGCTGCTCGACCATTTGCTTCCTCCCTATGGCCCTGAAGCTGAGGGGAAGGCTCCTTGCCTCCCTGCTGGGTCCTGGTGGCCTTAGTCACAGCAGGGTGGCGGCCCCTAGAAGATTACAAATTATGGACCTCTGCCTCTGCACGTAGACTGTCACAGTATAACTAAGGAGACAAGATTGGAACCCCATGTACCAACCACTTCTTCCAGCCAACAATCTTTTAACTTCTGCCAAAGCTTTTTTTCACTAAAATAAAGTTGCTTGGGCTCCAAAAATAACATCTGTTGCTCAGAGTAACATTTTCAAACAACATAATAAACTGTACTTCCAGAAAATATACACTCTGTGCTTCCCTAAAAGACCTTGCCAACTGGATGATGTGGGATCCTGGGTTGCCCCATTTCATGCCTGCCTGTTCTTGGGCAAATACTGTCATGGGTAGTGGTAAGGGTTACCAAGCACAAGTTACTTCCATATGCAGCAAGCAGTGACTGGAGAGGCTCTAAATGACAGCCCTACCCAGATGTGCTGGACAGGCTTTCATGAGCAGATGTATTTTTTTCAACTGGGGTCATGGTGCCCTTGGGCTGGTAGTAGAGCGATCCAAGGTTAAAAAATAGTAACAATAACAATACTGGACTCTCAGCACAGCACATTATTAGAGTCTCTGAAAGTCAATTTTGCTTCCTGGGATCACCTAACCCTCTAACTCCAACCCCCTGGATTACTCTGCAATTTGCTAATCTGAGAACTTGTCCTCTCCATTCCCCCCTCTCAGTCTTTTAGAGATAGAAAGATAAAGGGATGGATGGGCTTTTCTGATCATCTCCGAGGTGAGGGTCACCAGGTAAAAGAAAACTAGGGGAGGTTCTGTAGGTGGTGTATAATCCTCATTACTACTGGGGATGATTCCAAACACCCACTTCTGTACGCACAGGGTGTGAAGAAGGCCTGAGCTCCATGAGAAGCCATCATTTCTAATTAGGGCAAGAATTCCAAAGACATTTATTTTGTCATCAACTTCATGAAAGCCTGAGAGATGGCCCTGCCATCTGCCTGGGCCAGGACGTGTGGTGGGGGCAACAGACGAAAGTGGCAGCTGAGGTGAGGGGATCAATGACACACAGCCAGTGACCCAGAGTCTCATATAGTCTGAAAAATACTGAAAAGGAATATCCACTCTCATGGGCTTGCCAGCAGGATGTTTACAAATAAAACATCATATTCATACAAATGCACCCAACTTAATCTACTTCCTTGATCCTACGGAGGTATGGTGCAAGGAGGATGGGAAAATGCGAACGTCAGTCCGAACTCTCCCATTTATCTTTGGGGCTCCGGACAAGTCATTCAGCCTCTCTGAGCTTCAGTTTCCTTGTCATGATGATGACAATACCCACATTCTCTAATACATGGGTTATTTGAAATTGCATTGACATGAAATTATAAAAGATAAAATACTTTGCAATGATTATTATTCAGAATATTGTCATTAACCACTATGGTGCCTGACGAAGGGCTGGACTCGATGGCTTTTAAGAACCCTCCTGACCCTAAGGTCCTATTATCCTCTGTGCACATGCTCTCCCTTGTCACCCAAGGTCAAAACATCAGTGAAAATACAATGTCTCACAAGTAAGGCAAGTCTTACTAAGGAGACACTGCCTTGGATTGACCCTCTGCCATCTGCAGAGAGTAAGTTTCATACCTAGTGTAGGGCACGTGCAAAGATTCCTGAGGGTTAGCCTGATTCGGCTTTCTCATTGGGCCTGCCGGAGGCTGAAGCACACCAGAATTTCTCAGAGAGTAGACCCAGCCGGGACTGAATACGAGGGTTGCCTTGAGAGGAGGCCAGCCTCTAGATTGGCCTTCCCTGTTTGTTCCATAGTGAAATTCGAGGGGATTTAGGTTCTGCATTGGAAGAACCCCATTCTACCCTCACATCAGTGCCTGACTCTTCTGGAGCAGTTGTTTTCAAAGCTCAGAATAACCTGGAAGGTTTATAACAGAGATTCCTGGGTCCCAACTCTAGTTTCTGATTCATTAGGTCTGGGATGAGGCCTGAGAACTTGCATTTCCAAGATGATGCTGGTGCTCAGAGGAGCCCACATTGAGAATCACTATGCTAGAGGAGCCATGGAATATGCTGGTATCTAAAATCACCCTGCCTCAAACATAAGCGGTATTGTGAGCTGAATCTGATGGATTCCGGAATACAAAAAAAGGTGCTTTTGAGTAATGGGTATCAACTTTAAAAATAGATAAATTTGTTATATAAATTACATCAAAATAAATATTTTTGTGGGTAGACTTCTCTATTTAACATTATCATTGAACACAATCATCTGGTATCTTTTCAAAATTTGTTTGTTTAATCATTTCCCCCCTCTGACTATAAAAGTGAATCAAGTTTTAATTGGTTCTTTGCCCAAATTAAGGCAAAAGTCTTTTAGATTGGTAACACAGGTACATCATTTGTCCTTTGAAAGTTGAATATAATTAGAAACTGTACCCCGAGAGGAAGAAGGTCAATTTATACTTCAGTTTTTCCCTTCATTGTACCCACAAGTTTGGCTTCTGATTGCTTCTCATCTAATTCACCAGTTAAGTTCTTAGCCTTTTTGTTGTGACACTCAGAGCTCCAAGGCTCTGCTTTAGTAGTACATTTATCACAACAAAACATGTACAATTCCCTGCTTTCCGAAAGAGATTACATTTCCTGAGATGTATGTGCTGTTTCCATCATCACTGTTGGTGACGGGGATGTGTGCCTGCAGCTTCCATCAGCCCCGCAAACTGGAGGCGGAGTGTAAGCACTGCCCAGCCTCTGCCTCACGCAGTCTGCTCGCCTTGTTAGCACCGAGCAGCCCGGCTGCGAAAGCATTCTGTTCTGAGCCTCTCTCCAGCTTTAATGCTCACTGGTTCCAGAAACTCAAGGATGCCCTTGACTCCCCAGATTTTTCCAGCTGTAAAATAGGGTCCATAATCTGTGCCTGGATTCCTTCAGAGGGCTGTTTGGATGGTCAAAATAAGAATGTGATAACATGAGAGCACCTTGCAAATGTAAGCCTTAAAAATGGCAAGGTTCCCTTCTTCTTGGTGTCAGGTTATGGGCACAGGGTATTCGCAGTGATGGACTGTTAGTTCACCCTGGTCTGTGTTCACCGGCTATGCTACTGCTCCCAGGGAGCAGTTTCTCAAGAGTGTGCTGCTGTGTCCTTCTTGGAGACTGATGGGAGAGAGTGACGGCTCCCCACGCATGCACCAGCACCACCACGCTAACTGTAGTGCAGGGAAAAAAGTCATGTCCAAATACGGGATCTCTCCTAACCTTTCTAACCCTCTGCAGTTAACACTACTTCTCCCAATTTACAGATGAGGAAACAAAGACACAGATTCTTAATGTCTTCCCAAGTACATAGTAAGAGGCAGAACCCAGCCCTCTCAAAGAGTCCACAGTCTTTACATCTTGAAGATGTTTCCCCTCTGGAAAGCCATACTTAGATAAATAGACAGGTACGTAGGTAGGTAGGTAGGTAGATGATAGATAGATAGATAGATAGATAGATAGATAGATAGATAGATAGACAGATAGATAGACAGACAGATGGATGATTGATGGACAAACAGCCAACCAAAGAGTGTGTTCTGTTGATACACTAAGGTATTTTTTCTTTATATGAGAATAATATAATTTTTAATGACTTTTGGGGAAAAAAAGTTTGATGTAATTTACAAATTCAAAGGGATCCCAAGGCAGGGAAATAAAACAAGAGAATGGGAGTTCCCTCTGGTTTGCTAGTGAAATGAGCCATAAACCCAAACTTAAATCTATAAGGTCTGAAGTGGTAAGGTTAAAATGGTTTCAGCTCATGACAGGTTCTATACGAGGCAACCTATAAACACAGATCTGTAGCATTCCTTCTAGCTATAAAAGGCTCCCTCCAAATGTTTATAGAATTTCATTTTTATGTGTTCCTAGCTGGGCATTAATGTGACACCAATTCCTGGCTCATACTATAGTTCCTCTTTTAATAATTAACCCACACTCTTATAGAAAGCAGGAGGTGGCCACATTAACAGAAGCCAGACATCCCATAAGGAGGGCACATATCAACACATCAACCACTTAAAAATGTGTTTTTTTTTTTTGTTTTTTTTGTGTGTGTGTGTATCAGGCATCAACAACACAGAAATTCTGAGGAGAACAAATGTTAAGACCTAGCTTGCAAAGCGTTCTGCATTTTCAATTGTTGTAAACCCCACCAAGTTTAGAGAAATACATACATAAACCTGACACTCATTACTGAATTCAATGACCCTGATGATAATAAGACTTAGGACCATGTAACCTAAAGATACAATTTTATTTAAACAAACTCAATCCTATTAATTATTTAAAAATAAATATTAAAAGTGTGAACCTCAGTGTAAACTGAGGTAACAACGTGTCACTTTAGCTTCATTGATTGCAACAAATGCATCGCTCTGGTGTGGGAGGCAGACGTTGGGGGAGGCAGCAGTGGGGGCAGGAATTTTTATGGGAACTTGCTGTACTTTCTGCTCAGTTTAGCTGTGAGCCTAACACTGCTCTAAAAAATAAAGTCTGTTTAAAAAAGAAATATTCATCATTTTTTTAAAGGCACACTTCCTGCTGTTGTATCTTCAGGATCCCTGTTATCAAGTGCATTGAACAAACATACAAGGGCCAGTGTCTTCTAATCTCTGAGGACAGTATGTTGGTCTGGAGGCTAGACTCTGGTTTAACTTTTAGTCATAGACCTTTGTTATCAATTAACATGTCTTTTAGAACATCTGATGAACAGCCACATTCTAAAGAAGGCTGCAGAATTCTGCTGTGTGAAGGCATTCTGTGGGTCAGAATGACCCTTACAGAGCTCACTAAAGATACCACAGCTTTCCATATTCTGTCTCCTAACTACTTAAGCTCCCCAAAGAGAAAATGACCCTAAACCACCACTTTTTAAAAATCTAAATCACTCCCCTAACAACCAGAGGAAGTAGAAATTACCTTTCTCTTTTACTGCTACTGAGAGCATATAGCTGTGCAGGCAATGTAAGAAAGCTTTAGAAAATCTCAGCTCTATGTGTAGGTTATTATTCTCTTAGATTTACCAACACAGTAACTTCAATTGATGCATTTATTGGGTTTATCACCGCAGCAACATGAATGGCAGGTGTCTCTGGTTAGAAGGAGGTCAGGAGGTGCCCCTGTCCTGCGTTGGGGTGCCCACATCCTCTTGCTGAGGAAGCTGCAATCAGAGCTGGGACTGTGGAGCTGGGGTTGGCCTTCTTCCTACCTAAGTTGATTAATACCACTAGTTCTTACTCTACCTTGTAGTCTCCCGATTTCTCCCCACCTATGAAGACCTTGAATTCACGGTACTTATGATATATAGTAGACAGTGAGCGGCTATGTTAATTGCAAGGCTAGTGGAATAAATGAATGAATGAATGACAGGTGAGTTCAGAAACTAAATAATTTGAATGATTTACAGAGTTTATGTAAGAACCTGGCCTGTGGATGGAAATCAGACTGAGAAAGATCCTGAATGACTGGAAGAGAAGCAGAACAGAAGCAGAGCCACTGAAGGTTTCTCAGTAGGGCAGGAACACAGGCAAAACACACTCTAGGAAGAATGCAATCAGGAGTGATAAATCACAATAAATATCTAACAGACATACCTAGACAATTATTCTCTCTTTTTATTTTATATTGTTCCTAAATTATTTTGAAATGAGTTTAAGGTTAATCTGAAAAGGCTTTAAAATTTCAATGGAATTAAGGTAGTCTCCTTGAGCTCATATAAAAAAAATATTTTATAAATGATGTATTTCCATGGAAAAGAACATTAACATACTCTAAGGGTGCAACCTACCTAAAATAACACAGGTTATTGGTTAAACAGTATAATGATAAAAACTAATGCTAACAATGAAATTATGATTCGTCCACTAGTTCAAGAATTTTAACATGTAGAAGACCTATTACTTTTTGTTTATTCTTTTGGAAACTATGTAATAGCTTTTTAAAAATGAATTTATTAAAGACATAATTAACATCCATAAAATTCATCTACCTAAAGTGTACAATTTAATGTTTTTTAGTGTATTCAAAGATGTACAAATATCAACACAATATCATTTTAGAAAGTTTGAATCACCCAAAAAGGGACCCCATACCTATTAGCAGTCACTGTCCATCCCACCCCACACACCCCCAGCCCTAGGCAACCATTAATCTTTCTTTATCTAAATATTTGTCTATTGTGAAAATTTCATATAAATGGTATCATATGATACGTGATCTTCATGACTGGCTTCTTTCACTTAACATGTTTCTAAACATCATCCAAGTTATAGCATGTATGAGCACTCATTCCATTTTATTGTTGAAAGGATTTCATTATATGGAAATACCATTTTATTTATCCACTCATCAGTTTATAGACATTTGGGGTCTATTGTGAATAATGCTGCTATAAATATCCATGTACAAGATTTTGTGTAGCTATAGATTTTCTTTCTATTGGGTGTATATCTAGAAAAATCATTTGGTTATATAGTAACCCTATGTTTAACATTTTAAGGAACTGCCAACTGTTTTTCCATTTTTCATTCCTATCAGCTTTATTTGGGAGTTCCAATTTTCACCCACATCCATGCCAATATTTATTATTGTTTTTGTATTTGATTATAGTCATCCTAAGTGGGTGCAATGTGATATCTCGTGGTTTTGATTTGCATTTCCCTAATGGCTAATGATGCTGAGAATCTCTTCATGTGCTTATTGTTCATTGTATATCTCTGTGGAGAAATGTCTATTCATATCATTTGTCCATATTTAAAAACTGATTTATAATTGACATATATTTTACTAGTTTCAGGTGTACAACATAGTGATTCAATATTTTTATATGTTACATTATACAATATATATATTACACTTCATCACCTACATAGGTCTAGTTGCCATCTCTCACTACATGAAATCATTATAATATTATGACATATTCCTTGTACGGTACTTTATATCTCTGGTGACCTATTTATTTTGTAATTGGAAGTTTATACCTCTTAATCCCCTTCACCATTTTTGCTCATTCCCCCAACTACTTCCTACTCTGGAAACCATCATATTGTTCTCTGTATTTATGAGTTCATTTCTGTTCTATTTGTTCATTTAGTTTGCTTTCTAGATTTCACATATAAGTGAAGTCATATGATATTTGTCTTTTTCTGACTTTTTTTTACTAAGCATAATACCCTCTAGGTCCATCCAGGTTGTTGTGAATGGCAAGATTTCTTTTTTGTTTGTTTGTTTATGGTTGAGTAATATTCTATTGTGTAATGGAATGGCTAATATTCCATCACATCTTCTTTATCCATTTATTTAATGATTGATGGACACTTAGGTTCCTTCTATATCTAGGCCATTGTAAATAATGCTGTAATGACACACCCTTAGGTATGTATATCTTTTCAAATTATAATTTTCATTTCTTTTGGATAAATACCCATAAGTGGAATTGATGGATTGTATGGTAATTCTATTTTTAATTTTTTGAGAAACCTCCATACTGCTTTCCATAGTTTCCCACCAGTTTACATTCCCACCAACAGTGCCTAAGGTTCCCTTTCCTTTCCTTTTTAAATTGGGTTATTCATCTTTTTATCATTTACTGTAAAGTCTCTTTATAAATTGTGGATACAAGTCCCTTAGCAGATATTTGATGTGAGTGTTCTTTCTCCTATTCTGTGAGTTGTTCTTTCACTTTCTTGATAATGCCCTTTGAAACACAAGTTTTTAATTCTGAGAAATTCCAATCTACCTATTTTTGTCTTTCATCACGTGTGTTTACATGTTGTATCTAAGAAACTATGGCTTAAACCTAAGTCAGAAATACTTACTACTACTTTTTCTTCTAAAAGTTGGTAGCTTTTGATCTTATATTTAGATCTATGTTCTATTTTCAGTTAGAGTCTATAAATGGTGTGAGGTACAAGTCCTTTAGGATGCTTTGGTTTCATGGAGAGCTGAGTGCCAGCTTCAGTTCTTACTAACTAACTAACTGTGTGACTTTATGTAAGTTACTTATTATATTTGAGACTCAATATCCTTCTCTGCAAAAGATGGATAATGAAGCCTGTGGGAGGACTGAATTACAAACATAATTAAATGATTGCACTTAAAGGAAAGCTTGACTCCTACAAACCTTCAAGACATTCATCCAGGACATTTGCAGGGCAGGATTCTCCAAGTTTCCCATTTGCAAGGAGATTCCATAAAGGGACCATCTCATTAGAGATGTGAAAAAATATTCTTCCCTGAAGAGGCACTCCCTGTTAGTATATAAGTTTTCTTCTCTGGAGTTACAGCTATGCTAAAAATCACCTATAACTCTTTTATTTCAGTTATAGGAAGTGAGTGCCTACAGTAAATCTTTCTTCATTAATTACTAAGATTTTGTGTAGAAATGATAACTTCTTTCTCTAGCTTATATTTTGCCTAAAATACAGCTGCTTCCCTGTGGCCCAGTTACATGAAGATTTTGGACATGAGAAATCCATAGAAGTAAAAGAAAGAAAGGAAGGGAAGGGAGAAGACAAGAGAGAATGAATGTTTACATGGCGTGGTAGGTGTGTGTGTGTGTGCAGTGGGGTGGAGTGAGGGTGGCTGCTTCATAGCTGTCTTTGCACCAAGTTAAACACCTTTCTTGTCCTATAATTAATGCAACTGCTTCTAAAGATGGCGGGAACTTCCTGCTTACATAATGGGCTATAACTTTTGCAATTTCACATGCACTTTGAAACAAAAGGGTCTCAAAAGCCAGTGAAATTTGGAGAAAGGCTGAAAGCAGGGCTCTGCACTATTTTTATCTATCTAAATTGAACTGTAGAAATGATTAAGGTCCCTGCCATCACTCATGTTCAAGTTGGGGATGAGAGTTCTGTATATGCTCCAAAGCAATCTCCCGCCCCACACTGCTACAATTAAATATATAGATCTTCTGAATTTCCACCAAAAATGTATAATGTATCTGGCCTGTTCCCCTGAAAGCATAATCTTCCATATTTAGGTTGCATCTTTCCTAACAAAAAAAAAATTGTTAGGCAACATTTGCTTGCTGCCAAGTAATATCCAAGAATATCAAGGCATTAAGAGACATGTGAGAAAATGCCTATGGGTTTTCTTATCCCAGTTGCCATCCTTGAAAGACCCAACAGAGTGATTCACTGCTTTTCATGGGGAGTATTACCAATCAACAGAGAAGCAAAATGAGACATGGAGGGATATAGTGTGGGCAGCTCCTGTTATGCTTTATGGTGGTCCCACGCAGAAGCTTCAAAAGATCGTGTCTGGACTTTGCATGACACGCTGGGAAGAGTACACAAATCAGCAGGGCCCAGGGCTGGTCTCCAAAGTTATAATGAAAAACAGGTGGGTCGACTTTAGTAGTTCTGAGAAGGAGAAAGAAGAGACATGAAATTTATGCATATGAACTGTTTTGGGGGGTTTCCAGTGGAAGAAAATGAAAGAAACAAAGATAGGATAACAGTATTCCTTAGTTAGGAACTGGACTTTTTCTAAACTGGAAAGTCAAGAAATACGATGTACTGTTGTCCTTTCAAACAGAGTGGACTCGTATTCCACAAGCAATCAGCACCTTGGAATTTTACTGCAAAGGGCTGACACAGGAAATAGAGAAAGTTGTGAATCATAAAATCAAAATAAAGGTGTAGCCCTATTTCCAGTATGAAATGAACTCAGAGGCACATCCACTGTGGGTCCCAGGAGCCACTTAGTTCCCCTGGGGCCCTCTTCAAACCTTCCCTTCTTGTCCTGGAGTAAGAGGTGGGAGAGCTGGGCCCTGAGCAGAAAGGCCCACGCTGCTGGCTGTGACTCTGGCATAAGGAGGAGGCCTGCCTCTCTGCACAGGCCCGACAGCCAAGCTTCCTGCAAGCAGTAGCTCTGAAGACTGAGGCCAAGAATGTCCAATGCAAACCCCACGCCCTTGAGTTAAATCCAATAAACCGTGCACAGCACCCTCTAACCGGAGGCACAGGCTTTGAGACTGAAGTTGCACAGGCGAAAGCCAGCAGGCACTCTGGGGAGCCCTGCTACCTGCTAGGAGCGAGGTGATTCTGAGCCACCATCATCCCCTGCACCGCTGACAGGGAAATGTCTGAGATGAATCTGTCGGCCTCACTCACAGTATGAAGCCTTGCTCCGACTCAGTGAGGATGTACTTTCCCCCTCTGAAGTGGTAAGGGAAGAATGGAGGGGCTCTCAACCCTGTGAGTGGAAAGCAGAATTTCCCAGTATTCTTTATCTGAACTGGGGAATACGACCACACAGCCAGGTTGATTCTAGTTCCACAGTCCCTGAGCTATAAAGATATTTCATATATTTTCAGTCTCAATTCTTCTAACATGTACAAATGATTAGTAGTGATAATTCTATTGCATCCAGACATTCATTTTTTCCACTTTTTTTTTTTTTACTTGGGACACATCCACTAGCCAGGAACAAAGAAAACACAGACCTCAATAGCTTTAAAAATTTGGTTTTGGTTCCTCTTCTGCATCTGAACTCTGGTTTCATTTAGAACTAGAACATACACAGCAGTTCATACAAAGCCTTCAACCCTGCCAGGACAGTGGAGGCCCTACGCAAGTCCTGTAAGGACTGAGTCACATGGATTTGACCCAGGAACCCAACAGCCAGCAAGCTAGTCTTCTTCACCTTGAAAAATCTTAATCATTCAAACAGTATGTGAAATATTAAGCTCCACCACTTTTATGAAATTCCACATCCAAATGAAAAGCTGGCTGGGATTTGTTTCCTTATTTGTATTCACAGATACCCTATTCATCAAGATTGCTAATAGCTGGGCTTTGCCAACTTAAAGAGTGAGCTGTGAGTTATTGTCAGCACACAGGGTAGAGCATTGGCAGCCAGGGTTGATAGGTTTCAAATCCTGGCTGTCATTTGTTTGATCTCCTTTCTTCAGTCTTCCAACTGTAAGCAGTGATGATGTCAGCTATTTCACAGGGTCGCTAAGAAATTAATACCTTTTATCCTCATACAACATAAGGAGCATACTCAATCATATTACGTGATAATTTAGGGTGATAGGTGGTAGCTACACTTATTGTGAGGAGCATTTTGTAATGTATCTGAATGTCAAAGCACTATATTGTACATCTGAAACTATCATAATATTATGTCAACTATACTTCAATAAAAATTTTTTAAAATAAATACTGACTCAGAGATAGAAGATCATATCATAAAGCAATGTCTTATTTATTCTCTCCTTATCTAAAGCCATTAAAAATCTATGTAATTCTAGTAATGGGCCAACTGCTAAATTGTAAAACATATACTTTCTGTACATACATGTTGATTCCAGAATGACATTAACATCAGGAGATATAAATTGCTCACCTTTATATTCTGACTTAACAATAATCTTTCACTTCCTGATGACCTCAAAATATTTTACAGGCATTATCTCATTAAGAAAGTATTAATGGGAGATTCCTGTCCAAACCTTATGAAAAACTGGGATGAAAGCTATGTGGGTTGGAAGATCTAAACTGTAATGAATGTAATGATAAGAACTTGAACTATAACAATAATATAATATTATGTAATAATCCACAATATAATAATAACTCACTATCATATCATCTTTAATGGTTTAGAAAATATTTTTTTGGTCATGGTATCATTAAAATTTTAACATAAACCTGTGAAAAAGGTAGGAGAACATATAATAATCTATGATTGAGAAAGTACTAGAGTATTGAAGTTGACTAATCAACTCTGTTTAGAATTTCAAAAAATAAATGCTAAATAAAAATTTTGTTTACATATTTAAATGTATAATGTTGTACTCACTCTTCCCATTTTTGCAACTCACAAATTTGTACTGCCTTCCTGATCTATATGCTGAATAAGGAAGAGTTGAGAGTTTTAGTGAAAGAAAACCAATGAAATCATGAAATATGGTATTTGATCCAAACTTCTGGTTTAGGTATGTAATTTCTAACCTAAGAAGAGTCTCTTCCCTGATGTTAAGTAAAGTTTTATTGCTACAGCATGTTTACTTTACAATCTATCATTCTGCGATGTCAAAAAAAATTAGAATGCTGGGAGCATATTTTCTTCTCTTTAAATAACTGGCCTTCATATGTTACTTTAGAAAAATTGTTGTATCCTAGTTTATCATAAATCCATAAAGAGTACAGCTTTTCCACAGCCCAGTTATGCTGACTGCCACAATTGACAGAAGACACATAAATGGAACGCAAACTCTACGATGTTCCAACCAGAATACAAAAAATAAAATATTTAGTTTCTTTGCTCCTGAATATTACAAGTATTAATTAACAATCCAGACCTCAAACCCATTTCCTAAGAGAAAACAGGGTGCACTGGGATGAAATTCTGTGCATGTTAAAAAATGTGTCTCTTTCAATTTTCTCATAATGAAGGGCAAAGTCTATGAGAATCAAGATTCCTCCATGGGTCTGATTATTTTCCCTGTGGATAATCTGGCCCTGGAGGATTCGACTGGAGGTTGACCCCCCACATAGCAGTTCATACTAGAGTAGCTGCTAGATAAAGTAAGTTGTAAGGTACTGTTTCCAGATAGGTTGCTAAAATTCCAGAAATTGAGTTAAACAAAGGGATTTAATCTTGGTGTCTTGATTGTGGGTTTAAAGGGCACGAGGGCTAAGTAAAGGCTTATCCTGATTAACCCTAAACTCACACATTTCAGGGTTAGCCTGCCTTGAACCCAGCTGGAAATAATGCCCAGTTTTATCAAAACTATGTCTCTCTTCATATTTGATGAAGGAGGAGCCTGAAAGCAAACACTTAATATTTCTGTTTTCCTACCAACTTTGTGGAAGAAGCCAAGTCATTTTTCTAAAAGTAAAATGTGTGATGTGAATTTTGGGGAACCCACTCCACACTCCTGTCACTCTACAGCTTCTGCAACTGGCAGACACATGTCAAACCCAATGACGTTCATGAGTCAGAGTGTGATGGCGGCCACAAATTGGAGAAGAAAGGAAATGGGGACTCATTTACCACCTTTTAGTCCACTTCTCATTCACACAAGTAGTCTCCAAAAGGGAAACAGGAAGCAAAAACTCAAACTTTTGTTTCTATTTTAATTTCATCTTATAAAAATGTATACATTTGGTATTTTTTAAATGTGATTAATATGTTAGAACAGTAGTGACACTTAATCCAAATGGATCTATTCCAAACAATGGGAAAGAAGTTCCTTTGCATACAGGACTACTTTTATCGGGAAGAACATCTTATTTATCTTCAAATGGATTTTCTTTGCTTTTCTAAACTGGCTTACTCCATTGAAAAAACAGAATATGACCTATAGAAATTTTTTTCTAGTGAAACTACAATAAACCAGAATGTCTGAAAATTTTTAATAGAGTAAACCTTCTTCCCCATACATGTTTACATGCTCATATGGCCTAGTGTATCAGGAATGCACATATCTTTATTATAAGCTGTAAACCTGACAACAGTCAGTGTTTGACCTGATGAATTTAATAGCATCCAGTGACAGAGGGTGTGTCCTAAAAGCCGTCAGAAGAACATTAAAATGCATGTCACCAAGTCAGTTGGGGGTGACTGTTATTTTCCTATACTTCTTATTGCTCAAGAGAGCCAAGCTTCAGTTCTTTTAGAATACAAACTGAAGTACTTATAAAATCTTTCTTAAGTGGCATGTTTTAAAATGCCACAAGAAAAGAGTGGGGGGCAGGCATTCTGTTTTACATGTAATTATATTTTCCCTTAACCTACTGTAACACTGTAATGGAAAATGACAGAAAAACAGCTCCAGTAACCTGTCAAACAAAGACAAACCACAGTTCATATAACCTCTGTGTGATCCCCTAACATTGACTTCATTCCTAAGCAGATGCGGTCTCAGGGAAAGGTGTATGCCCACAATTGTTTTTTCTGATGGCTATATTTATATAATATTCATTCCCCCCAAAAAACACTTAGATCTTATGCTGGGTGCCACAGACACATCAATGGAACGCAAACTCTACGATGTTCCAACCAGAATACAAAAAATAAAATATTTAGTTTCTTTGCTCCTGAATATTACAAGTATTAATTATCCAGACCTCAAACCCGTTTCCTAAGAGAAAACAGGGTGCAGTGGGATGAAATTCTGTGTATGTTAAAAAATGTGCCTCTTTCAATTTTCTCATAATAAAAGGCAAAGTCTATGAGAATCAAGATTCCTCCATGGGTCTGATTATTTTCCCTGTCGATAATCCAGCCCTGGAGGATTCAACTGGAGGTTGACCCCCCACATAGCAGTTCATACTAGAGTAGCTGCTACATAAAGTAAGTTGTAAGGTACTGTTTCCAGATAGGGCTAAAATTCCAGAAATTGAGTTAAACAAAGGGATTTAATCTTGGTGTCTTGATTCTGGGTTTAAAGGGCACAGGACCTACCAACTCATCTCTGTTGAGAACTCTTGTTCATGGACACTGAGATTTGTTGAATGACTTACAGGAACTCTAAACGACGTGTAATTTCTATTTACAACTCTATATAATAATGTTAGCTGTTGCCGTTTTGTTGGAGACAAAACTTGAAGTTTAAGTACCTGTAGTCTGAGACCACGGAACTCAGACACAAGCGCAGGGCACACTCATCCATTGCTCTCTCCTGTGCTCCACACTGCAGCCTTTACCTCTAATAAATGAACAACTTCAGTAGAATGCCTGCTCCAAGTACTGTGGAGAACACACACCCTGGGTGCACAGCAGTGAGTCAGTCTTGGGTAAACCCCTCCATTCACCCCCTTTGTTGAGTGTGGAACCTGTGACCGGCTTCTAACCATAGAATTTGAAAAGGTGAGAATGGGATGTCACTCCCATGATTAGGTTATGTCACATACGACCTGAATGACAGAGATTTCTTTGTTGGCTTTGAAGAAGTATGATGCCATGTGGGAAAAGGTCACGGGACAAGGAATTATGGGTACTTCTGGAGCTGAGAGAGGCCCCCAGCTGGCAGTCAGCGAGAAAATGAAATCTGTCAAAATACTAAATGAGCTTGGAGGCAGATTTTCCCCTAGTCAAGCCTCCAGATGAGAATGCACTCAGCTGATACATTGACTGAGACCCTTAGCAGAGAGCCCAATGAAGATGAGCCCAGATTTGTGGCCCGGGAAAACTGAGAGATAATAAATAGGTTGTGCTAAGTCAATAAATTTGTAGTAATTTGTTATGCGGCGATAGGAAATAATACAAATATCATCTACCTTCACGATAGACGGATTTTAGGCATGCAAGGTACAAGATACTACATTAAACACTTGCAAAGATTAAAGAGTTAAACGGCTTTTTCTGTGGTAATGTGCTTAATTTTCTGTGGTCAGTCTGCTTAATGATACTCATTGTTGCCAATGTATAAGGAGCATCCTTTCCACCCTCTCAAGGAATGCTAATGAAAGATGAGTTTTTAAATGTGTCTCTATAGGGCATGCAAGTGTTCCAGAAGCAATCAGTAGTGTGTTGGCATTGCCGGTTTCAACATGAATCCACAGGCTCTGAAGTTTGTTCAGAGGTCAGTACTCCTTGTCAAGGTAGTAAGACAAGTCAGAGCTAAAAATGGCCCATCTCCTCATTTCTTCTCTTCCCTCACCTCCCAAACTCAAATGTGTAATAAACATTTTCTTGCTTGCTTTTCAGAGTGAAGGTTATCTTGATCCTCATGGCTCTTCCCTTCACCATATGATGCTGTGTAATCCTACACAGACACCAACAACTGAGTCCAGGGCAACAGTTTTGAGACTGTGTAGCAGCTGTTACGTGCTAAATGGCCAGTCTCTACATGGGAAAATCATCTGTCTGCTTTGGTAAGGGTGACAAGATACCTGATCATCAATTGGCAGCGACAGAGGCTCTGTCACTCTGTTTCCCTCCCTGAAACACCATTTTCTGCCACAACAGTTTTAGAGTTGTCTTACCTCTCTGATAACGTAATATATTAGCTTGACAGCAAGATGAGCATAGAAAGAATAGTAATAACAAAGACTCGTTCCCTGAAGCTACAAATTAGTTGTACCTGCCTATTTTGAAGACTTGGAGGGCTGATTAATTCAGTATTTGGAAAACACTGCTATTTGCTCTCATTCTCTGCTATGATGAGGGAGTTGAGTAATGAGTGAAAGGTTCAGTTATACAACTAGAAGGCAGATTTTGAGCCTGTAGTGTAGGCAAGGAACTAAGCCGGCATCTGTGAGGGGCAAGGCTCTCAACTTTGGTTTCTCATGAAATCACCAGGGGAACTTTAAAAAATGATGATGCCTCAGTCTAGGAGGTGGCCTAAGATTTTTAAAAAACCCCCAGGTAATTCTAATATGCCCACAGGCAGAGAGTTAGTGGATAAGGGAAGAAACATGGGTATGGAATTAAATTTGGAGCCCTCAATAAACAATCAAAATACTTTTCCTTGAGAGGCTAATTGTATTTGGCCGTCCTCTTTGCATCTTCCAAGCTGCTTTTCTCTGACAAGCAGGCAGTCTCCACCTTTCGGGGCTAGTTCTCAGTGTTGTCTTCTCCCTTCAGAATCCTGAAGATGTCTGGGCAACTCCACCCTTTTTTGTGAAAAGGATATCAAAGAGCTCACCTGTTGATTCATCCAAAAATATTACTGAACACCAGTTCCAGGCGTTTTGTTAGGCACTGGGATACAAAACAAAAGGGTTTAATTCCTGCTCTTTAAAACTAGAATCTAGCAGGAAAATAGACAGGACTTTAAACCATTAGCATACTTTTTACACTTTTCAAGGTAGGTGCAGAGTACAGGAGAAAAGTTACCAAAGGAGTCCTTCAGTCTGATTAGTAAGTTGAAGAATGCTTCACAGGTAGAAACTGTGCTAAGCCTTGAAGGATAAATGTCACTTTGTCAAGTAAACAAAGGGAATAGCTTCCCATGGTTAAAATGAAAAACATACAAAACAGTGGAGGGATAGAAGAGTATTGGGAGTTCTGGACTTCACGCTGTGAGTCTGTGGGAGGAGAGGGAGCAGGGAACAGAATGACCTGTGGACAGTCTCATGCTAAACAACACCTTAAACATTTACTGGGTTCCTGGGAAGTGCCAAACATCACACGCTTTGCAAGTGTTCTCTTACTTAAATTAGGGCACGCATATGCACTAGGTGTAATTATTCCCATTCACAAATGAGAGAATCCAGGCCCAGAGAGGTCAAGAGTGTTGGTCCGGGTTTGCAAGCACAGTGCCAATTCTCACTTAGTCTGACTCCAGAGCTCACGCATTAGCAGCTCCACAGTACTGCCTCCCTTTAGGGAGAATGATAGCTAAGCAGGTGCCACATTTACAGCTGTGGAGTACCTTGGCCTCCCATAGAAACTCTTAGCCATTTCTTCACTTGAGTTATTATTTAATACTCTTTCCCCATAACAATTCCCTCTCACATGGGTCTTGGGCATGGTCTAGACATCAAGATTTTTAAAAACCACCCCCCATGTAATTCAAAGGTACATGCAAAAGTCTGACAATCAACAGACAGGGAACACAAAAATGGGTAAGGAAGCTCCTTAGGGAACTTGCAGATGGATTCAGGGACCATGTGCTGACCCCACTATGTCCCCTGAGATGCCATCAACCTCCACCAGGAGAAGATACCTCCTCTCATGGTCAAAAACCTCTCCAATCTGTGCGAAAGCAGTGGCATCATTTTTGAGCGATGATAGGGTGTCTTTGGGGAAAATTCTGAGGTTGGACTCCCAGGGGGATTATAACAATTTTTAAATATGTTCCTGATGCTGCAGCAGGGTGTGGTCCTTGTGACCACGGTTAAGAAATCAACTAGCATGATGATGACATCAAGCAGTGACTTTTTTTTTCCTGTTGAGCTTTTATAGTAAAATTCATATTGTTTGGATGTTTACTGGACCGAAAAAAATTAAAAAGCAATGCACCTAATTCTAAAGTTTTAAATTTTCTTCCAAATAGGAAGAGGTGAGGAGAAAAAGAAAAAAATAGTTGATATCAATCTGATACATCATTTATCTGGCTTTGAGTCAAAAAAATGAAGAAGAGGAAAAGGAAGAGGAGAAAAACAGAGGAGAAGGAAGGAGAGGAGGAAGCGGCAACTGCTTCATTTGGAAGAAACAAAAACGAGGAAAGATTCAGAGGCTACTTCTTCTCAACCATATGGGATAAGTGACAAAGAACAGGCTCTGCTATTAATGAAAATAAGCTGCCAAAGTACAGGACTGTGCAGAAAATAACAGAGCATTTAATTATACAGTGACAGTCGCAGCGCTGGGGATTTCCTGGAGATGAATGGAGCAGCTGGGAAGAGTCGATGGCCCTGGGGACAGCCGAAATGACCCCAGGCAACGAGTAATACCCAGGAAAAGCTTCCTGTGCACGTCACCATTAAGCAGAAAATGGAGAGCTTGACTGCTTGGTTTGTTCCCTTCTTTCTCTTCTTACTAAAAAAAAAATTAACACGGGGGCTAGTTTGCTCTAAGTTTCCTACAGAGGTGCTTAGACTGTCTAGATCATCTCCCACTGGTCAAGGGTCTTAACTATGGATAAAACTTTTCTACTACCTCAGGATAAACAGGGAATTATGACCAAGATAATTTTTGAGGAGGTGGGAAGGAGGGAAAAACAGACTTCATAAAATTCGAGCTTTCAAGAGGTGGTAGAACCAGTGTTCAAGTTAACTAGTAGGATTAAGGCCTAAGTGTGAATCCTAAGTAGAAGACATTACTCTCTTTTTGGAGACCAACACTTACAATATGCTGAGAGTCTGTTGCAAATGTATTCTAATAAATGCAGCATTTAGCACAAGCAAATGCTAAACATTAATACAAACTTTAAGTATGATTTGACTGGCAACCAGAAAGTTCTTTATGTCTGGGGTCGTAGGTCTATTACTAATTTGCTCATACTTCAGTGACCAGCTATAACTATAATAGCAAAATTAAATACCCTAAGAGCTTTCTTTGAGTTACGTTAGGAGAATTACATCCAAGTAAGACTTTATTATAATTTTATGAGACTAGATAGTGCTTCCTTCTGCATTATCAGGAAATAAACAAATACCAAAGACACTAGAACCTAGAAAATTTCTTCCCACGGGAGTAAATAAGAATAGAGGACACAGGCTGGCTACAGAGTTCCAGAGCTAGAATGTGTTCCTTGACAGGCAGTAGTCTTCTGTTAAGGATGAGGATTACATGTCCAGAGAGATGAATTACTAACCTGCCCAAGGTCACAAGGCTAATTAGTGGCAAAGTCAAGACCATAACTTCTGTCTCCCACCCCTATCCCAATCCAGTGTTCATGTATTTCTGCAAGTGTTTTCTTTTTCTCACGCGGTCAGCTTTACTGCTCCCTTGGTGAAGAGATCTTTATCTTTCATGCTCTAACAGAAAAGGCTTTCAACAAAGGATAAGAAAGCACACACTGCTCAAAGGTCCAAGCTTGGGTGACCACTGTCACTTGTAGAAGGTCACAGTGTCTCTACACATGTATTAAGGGAGTTATACAAACATATATATTATACAACAATTCCTAATCTGTTAGCATTCTTCTTTGATCAACAAGCATGAAGAAATGTCTAGAAAGGAGGGAGTATAAAGTATATCAGTCAAAAGGGAATAAGCTTTGGGGTCAGTTCTTGCTCCAGCACTTATTCCTACCCTGAGTATGTCATTGATCTTCTCTGAGTTTTGGCTTTATTAAGATATGGAAATGTAATTCATACATAGTGTGAAGATAAAAAATGAGACAACATTTAAATTGTGTTTAGCATATAATGGGTGCTCAATAATAAGATTTCATTTCTCTTCTGTAAATGGATTTTCCAGCCAAACTTACAGTTCTTAAAAACAAATACATGTTCCACTTGAGAGAAGAGGCAATCTATTATTCCATCCACAGCTTTCCATTCTCCACTGGCAGGAGTCAAGGGAACCCTCTGGCCCCCATGTGTTCTCAGAATAAGGAAGAGATCCCTTGCTCTCTTGACATCAGTCACAAAAAGAAACCAAGTTATCCTATATTGTCCCTCTTCCCAGGAAGTCAAATAGGACTTCCTGTGCTGTTGGCATGTTCTATACCTGCATGGTCTACCTGGCTTACTGAGACAGCCTTCTCTGTTCCTATCCTTGTTTTCAGTCTCTCCTCCCCAAAGGTACACCATATTGTATTCTTAGCATAGAAATTGGAGTAGTACTATTAAAATGTAAGCCATATCATGTCATACCTCTACTTAAAATATTCCAATGGCCCTTCATCTCATTCCAGTAAGAGTCTTTACACTGACCCATAAGAAGCTATTTGGTTTCACTACCCCCAAGAATCCCTCTGACCTCTTTCCCCTCCTCCACTCCTCTCCATGAAACTGGCCTTCCTCCCTGGTGTCCTCGCAGACACAAGACCTTTGTACTTATGTTCTCTTTGCCTGCAATGCTCTTTATTCAGATAACCACATGACTCACTCCCTCACTTTCTTCAGATCTTGGCTTAAATGAAGTCTTCTCATTGAAATCTTCTCTGACCACTTTGTTAAAAACTGAAACCCTCGACACTATTTTATGCAATTATCATCTGACATATATGTATGGTGAATGTCTGTTTTCTTACTGTATCTCTTCCCCTTTAGAATGCGAATTCCATTTTTTAATTATTTTATTCATCGCCTAAAACAGTGCTATCACATAGTAAGTGGTAAATAAGCACTGGTTGAATAAATGATTCCATAGCTAAAGTTTTAAGAAGAAGAGGCTTCTGGGAGAGGAATTTGCACTACGTTCACTAAAAGTGAGGGCTAAGTAGTGGAGAGCTTGGTAAATCCCATCCTCACAGCCTCCAAGTTATCACGCACTTCAGCAAGGGCACAAACCAGGGAGCTTGACATTAAGGAACCTGTATGATTTCTTAGACTCTGTGTATCCCAAATATGCAATTTTCATAATAACCTATCCATTTCCTAGTATGAATTTAGTGTTCTTTTTCTTATTAACAGTAAGACAGGAAGAAGGAATTGAGGGTACACTATATAGAGTTCAGTTTAGGGATGAGATTAAGGAGGGCTCAAAGAACTCTAAGAATTATAGCAGATGATGACAATTTAAATAAAGCCTGGAAGCACCTTAGGTCCACAGTGTCTATGGTAAGGAACACAGGAGAGCGTGGGAAGCCAGCTTCGGTGTACAGTGGGTCCTCAGAGTTCAAACAGTAGGAAGATATTTGGGGAACCCCAATACTTGAAAGCAAATGTCTTTGGTGATGGGTTACGTACACATCATAGTTTTAGAGTTGTCCAAAGGTGGTAAGATGTTCCTTGATTCGTAAGTTAACCCAGTCATGTTACTTGTGCTAAAAGAAGTTTTGATATTTGGAACATCTGGATTTAATAGCTGAAAACATAAGGATAGATAAAAATGAGAAGAAAAATCCATGGCTTCAGACTCTGATAATGGACTGAGCTAAAGGTAGGAGATACGAATGAGAAAACAAAGGCATCTGGAGCAAGTATATTCATTTTCTGTTGATGAATAACAAATTGCCACAAATGTAGTGGCTCAAAATACCCTTGGTTATCTCATAGGTTAGTGGGTCACAAGTGTCAGCAGGCTGCCACCAAGTGTCAGTTGGGATTGCAGTCACATCAGAGGCTTGACTTGGGAAAGATCCATTTCCAAGGCTCTTCAGGTTGTTGGTAAATTCAATTCATCATGGTTGGAGGACCGAGATTCATTTTTTTGCTGGCTGTCAGCCAGGGGCCACTCTCAGCTCCTACAGGTGACCTGTAATGTAGCCCTCTCATAATGTGGCACCTTACTTCTTCAAAGCCAGCAAAGGGATCTTTCCCATTTCATCAGCTAAGGCAGAGTGTTATAATTAATTTAATCACAGAAGTGGCATCCCATCACCCTTGCTTTTCTATTGGTTAGAAGCAAGTTATAGTTCCTGCCTCAACTCAAGGGGAGGGGACATGACTCCCTGGAGGCCTCCTAGTGCGTCTGTCTCACCTACACAAGCAACATCACAGATCTCCAGACAATCATATCTGAGTCACAGGTCACTGTCAGACACGATAGCATGATCTCTGCGTAGACTTACAAATGATGTACAGATTCTAGATGGAACATTCTAAATAGTAAATCCTCCCTCCCCCTCACCACCCTCATACAATCAATCATTAACTGATGTTGATTATACCTTCCTGAAATCTCTCAAATCTGTCCACTTTCTCTTTAAAACGCTAGCCATTGTGTCAAGGTGACTGTCATCCCCTGCTGGAACTGCTGGAACGGCCTCCTGATCGGTCTCCCTGTCCCTCTGCCTCTGACCCGTTTCCCTTTATAATCTGTTCTTCTCAGGGAAGCCAGAGTAGCTTTTCTAAAATATAAATGCAATAACATTGCTCACTGATTAGAGCTCTTTACTAGATGGCCTCACATGTAGGTTAAGTTACAAACCTCTAAACATGACCTAGCTTTTGTGTACCTTTCAAGCTCCCCTTAAAATCCATGCCATGATCCAGCCAAGTTAACTATTTCTTTGTTTCTTCAAAATGTTGTATTTTCTCTTGCCTCCACTCTTACTGTGTTGTGTCTTCTGCCTGAAATGTACCCTTTTCCCCTCCCCAAACAATCCTAACTTGGCTAATCCATACTCATCTTCAACCTGTGATCTCTGATCCCCCAAGCCTCACTTAAATGTGGCTTCTGTATTTTGCCATCAGACTATGTACTTCCCTCTTTGCAGCACTCATTGCTTTGTCAGAATTTATCTGGCTTATTAGCTGCTAAATCCCTGAGACTAACACAGTGATTCAACCTAGTGGCTGCTGAGTAGCTGCTGAATGGACAAATACCAAGTTTTATTGTAAACAGTGATTTTGCCACTGTCCCAGACACCTTACACTCATTTATCTTTCAGTACTGAAAAGTATAGAGAGATAACTAAATACCATCTATACAACAGCTTTTCTTTGGAGATAATTTTGATTTACAAAAGAGTTGCAAAAAGAGTGCAGAGAGTTCTATCGACTACATTCATGTAAAGTTAGTATCTTACATAACCACAGTGATCAAAACTAGGCAACTAACATCGGTACAATACTGCTAACTGAATATAGATCTGGTTTGGGTTTCACCAGGTTTTCCAATAATGTCCTTTTCTCTCTCCCAGGATACAATTCAGGGTCCCATGTTGTATGTGGCTGTTGTATCCCCTTCATGTCCTCCAATCTAGGACAGTTCCTCAGTCTTTCCTTGTCTTTCTCAATCTTGACACTATTTTGTATAACGTCCTCAGTTTGGGGCTTACCTAATGTCATTCCATGATTAGATGGAGGTTATGCATCATTGGAAAGAATGCCACTGAGGAGATGTATTCTTCTCAGTGTATCTTATCACCATGGAGATGCACCTTCTTCCTAATGATGCTGACCTTCAGTACTTGGTTAAGGTGTCATCTGCCGGCTTTCTTCCCTGGAAAGTTACTATTTTCCCTTTATAATTAATAAATGCTTATTTTAGGGGAGAAACATTGAGATTATATGAACATCCTGTTTCTGCTTAAACTTTCACTCACTAAATCCATTGATGGCTGCCGGCAGCAGTTATTACTGTGGTGTTCTAATGTTCTATTTCTCTTGTTCATCCTAAACTTATTAATTGCAATAATTTTGTAAGGACAATTTGTCATTTCTTCCCCTTCTATTTATTCAGTTATTTGTTTATTATCAGAATGCACTCAAGGATACCCATTTTTCCCCTTGGTATATCATTACTACTTACTGGGTTTATGTTCATATTTATTTTGCTCAAAGTGTTCCAACTCTGGCCATCGGGGGCCCTTTCTGCAAGGTGGGTGTGTTGCTATCCCCTCTCACTTTTCAGCATTTTTCACTTTCTGGCACTGCAAGATGCTCCAAGCTCATCTTTCATTGCCTGCCCCAGCCCTGGAGCCACTTCTCCAAGGAATTCTGGTTCATCTCATTAGAGAATTATACCTGCCTCTCTGAACACTATGAGAGCCTTAACCCCACACCAATTACCACTCCCCACCCTGGAGTCCTCTCTTCTGTTTCCCTCAAAGATAAACAAAATGGCAGCTTTAGAAACTTATGTGCATCTGTGTCATAATGGTGGACATATGGCAATACAGTATGGCAGAAACTTAGAGCTGGGAGACAGTCCTGGTCCTCTGGCATTTTGACTCTGGGTCTGGTTTAGATAGAAAAGATATCATAAGTAAGAGAAATTATAAATATCATTGCAAATGAGAGAAATCTGCCTATGAATACTTAGCTATTATTTCCCCTGCATGCGTTCTCATGTTCCAAAATTTCAATGGTAGGCAAACGATTCAGGTTATTATTATACTATAAAAGGAGTGACTCAGTGAAAAGAGGCTTGCTTCTTTTCATTCTGCCCTTTCCCACCCCTCCCCATGAAAGGATTTGAATCTGAGATTTCACTTTGCCAGCAGGAAAAAAAGTAAGTACCTTTACCAGAACAATCAAAACAGTGACTCACAAACTCTGTGCAAGGACTTAAGATTATTTGCCTGTTTTGAGAACCTTGGGGGGATTATGCTAAATCATATGCTGAGGGAAAGGGTGTGCAGCTGGGGGACGTCTAAACTTGCATGACACATATTCACAGGACCCAGGCTGGACTCGCTAACAAATACTGACTTCTTTCAACAGCACATTCCAGGCCTGCTGTTCAGGGAACAAGGGCAAAAGACATTTAAGTATGATCATAAATGATCATTCAGAAGTCACTGGAAACTGATCTCTTGAAGCATTCTTTTCCTGCTTTCTCACATGTTGTCTGCTGCTTCCAGTTCTCAAAATATATACGTTCTCCTTTTGGAACCTATGCTTTTGGAAATAGGTTTTATTAGACTGATTTTGTAAAGAAAAAAAAGAACAAGACTGATCTCTTGAAAAAGGTTGGTGTTCAGTGAAATCTGTACTAGGCATGCTTTTCTCTATTACTAGAATTCCATTATCACAGATTCACACACTGTGAATGTTTAAACGCCTGGAGCCCATCTCTTCAAGGAACACTTAACATGATGCTCAGTTCAAAGTGGTCAAGGAGGGACTTCTATTCTGCTTTATCGGAAAAAGCAATTCTATTGACAACAGCAGGGTCTCTGGTCTTGTCCATTCTTCACCCTCTGGTTACTGTTGTGGGATACTGGGTTGATTGTCTGACCAAAGAGAATTTGTTGAAATTCACAGAGAAAATCTTGCTGGTGGTGTTAGATTCTCCAGGTACAATATCCACAACCATCTCAAAATCCACTACCTATGCAAGACCAATTTTTGGGTTGACAGATAGCCTGTGGTTAAGTTACGCCAAGGATTCAGCCCTTTCTTTTCATTGAAAGTTGAGAAAGTTTTTGTTTGGATTTTTTAAAAAGTCTGTGTATATTATCTCCCAGCATACACTTTGTAGAAAGGTTCAATGTACTACCCAGAAAGTTAGTTCATTAAATTAATGCTTGCAGTGTGACTTGAGTCAAGCCCTTCTGAACATCGTTATAGTGATGGCTAATGAACAAATAACCGCTGAAATAGAAAAATTCTAACTAGCCACCTAGAGATGGCAGCAAAATTGAAGAGATTCCCACAGTGCCTTGAGGGTGCTGCTCTGGGTAAGGTCAGATATGGCTGAGGGTGAGCCTAGGTGGCAGGAAGAGGATAAGATGCAATCTTTACAGGACAACCTCACCTTCCCTGCTCGCCCTGCACACAGGTGGCATTGCCTCAAAGGCTGAGCGTGCCTCATTAACAGAGAGAGGTCATTATTAATCCCTCAGTCTCTTCTGCCCACTCATTTTCTTCCTGCTAAGTAGGTGGCCTTCTCCCTGCCCCACAGATGATTGTGTGTCCTGGTTCTGCAGGTACCCATGGAAAATCTCCTCTTACCTTGTTAATGCACAGAAACTTGGCTGTGTGTGTGTATGTTTAACCTGTTGGTTTAGTTAATTACTCACATCCATCAGCATTTATTTGTCTCAAGTTGAACTGAGGTCAAAAGAAAATCAGGAAGGTATGAGGAAATGAGTGTCAGCTGCCATATGGCACTAAAATAAGGCAAACAGATACCTAGAAGGTGAATCACTGACGATAGAGACAATGTTAATGCATCCTCCTCCTCCCCAGAGGCTCACAGCTCCAGTTCCCATCCTGTGCTCATGCTCCCCAAATCATGGTTTAAATTGGATGCATGAACATCTTACAGTGAAGAGTTACTCAGTTGGATGATTTTCTGTTCTGTGTATCTTGAGATATTTACAAGCTGAATGGACAACCATGTGGACGGGACATAGCATCTCCCCATAATGGTCCATGGGCTGCAGCCATGCTCCAATCAAAGCAACTATCAAAGATGAATCTGTGTGACCTTTGACTACCTAAGGAATATGATCCAGTGACCTTTCTCCTCCTTTCAGGATATTTGAAATCTTGGAAAGAGATGGCCATTCCTCCACAAGTTTACATAAATGAGCCCTCTCTAAGTCAATGATTTATAGAGCAGGATTCATATAAAGTCAAATGAGAAAGCAGCCCAGGTGTAGAGAGATAATGTGGGAATGAACACACTGACCATCCCAGGGAAATGGTGTGGATGCAGAGTTTTATTTATTTATGGAAAAAAGAACATTTCATTCTACCCAGGCACAGCTTTTCTGACTGAAGAAATAGCTCTGGCTTCCTGGACAGAGATAATCAACATTATCAGCTTGTACAAGGCTGGCATAAACATGCTAGGAAATGACACCTTGCCTTAATCTTCCTTTGCCCAGAGGAAGTGTTTCTCAGACATGCAATCTCAAGCTTGGACTTCATATTAGCAACTGTGCTTATGTTTAAAGTCCAGATGTACAGGACAGTCAGGTATCCTATGCTTCCAAGCTTGTGGACCTTACACCAAAAAATATACTAAGGGTCAACACAAGTAAGCACATGAGTGAAGGGGAAGCATGTGATGACAGGTGATCAATTAGTTTACCCTAAAAACAGAATGCATACCACCTCTCTTGGAGAAGAAATCATTTTAAAAGACCTTTAGAAGTGGTGATTCCCAATTACTGTCAATGATGCATTCCGAGAAAGGCATTTTGTATATAATTTTACCAGAGAGCAAAGCCTATTCTTACACCTTCATAGCCCACTTTATATTTTGTAAATACTGTGTAATACTTCTTAGTTGCTGCCAGTGAAACAAAACAGTCCTAGGTGAGAATGAGAAGAGAGACAAGAGAGGCCAGGAGTGAGGGACAAAGGTTCTAATCATAAAATAACCAAACCTTCTCACTGTTGGCATCTCAATGGACCACAGGCCTGGTCAGTCACAGAGAAAGGCCTTCAATCTCCTGTAATAACAATAGCTGACATTGACTGACATTGACTAGTTGTCAGACACTGTCCTAAGTATGTTCATGTATTACTCCACTTAATACTTATGATGACAGCAGGGCAGTCTTTTGTTCTCCACATAGTTATTGAGCACCCAAATCTGCCACTGGTCCAAACACACAAAAATGCCTGTATTTTGTAACTTTCATTCTGGTGCAGCCAGGATATGACTCCAAAAAGGCTGGCTACTGGGCTGTCAAATTATTATTAAGACATATCATAATGTTCAATCTCTTTCTGAAGACCGTTCTCAGAAATCACAAGTAGTTAATTGTGACACAATAGGGAGATTGTTACACTCGGTGACATACTACCGGCTTGCCAAGATTGAGCTATTCTTGGTTAGAATAGTATGAGCACAGCCTGAAACTAGGACAGTTAGCATTTGGACTCAGTACACCTGGGTTAAAGTTCTGGCTCTGAACTTGAACTTGAATTTATTATGTATATGCTTTGGGCATGTTATTAAATCTTGCCGATCCTCAGTTTCCTCATCTGAAAAATACAGATCATAAAAAGACCTAGTTCATTGTGTTGTGGTGAGCTATTCAATGAGGTCTTATAAATAAAATACTTTGTATAGTGTCTGGTGTTATATAAACCATTTTTATTATTTGCTATTTATGGGCCCTCACACCTAGAAAGTAGAATATGAGAAGCCAATTTAAGTCATCTTGGGAACGTGAGCCCTACCCCTTATAAATTCCTGATTAAACAGATGGAGGCAGAACAGAGGTTTGTCTGCACTGCGCATGTACATGGGGATGGGCAGTGCAGGAAGAAAGAAGGCCCGGTTGCCCTGCATTAAGCAGGAGCGCCATTTAGCCGAACTCAGATGCTGAGCAACCTGTATCAAGAAGACTGGTGTTTTATCCTGTGTCAGCAGCTTTGCTTCAGTTCAGGCCTCTGCCCTCAGAATGGCCAGGTGGTCTAGGGCCCACAGAGACCAAAGATGCAGAAGGATCACAAATTGCTTTGTCCACAAGGACGTCACCTGGCCTGTGTCTCCACATCAGCTGCTTCAGATCTCTTTACTTTACAACCTCTGGCTCTTTTTTTCTTTGCTCTCCATTTTCCTATCGTCTCTCTGGGTGAGGATGCTTGCATTGATAAATCCCTGTGGTTTGACCTACTGTGAATAGCTTCCTCTGCTATGTATGCAGTTCTCAAAGATACCTCCCCACCTCACCAGGAAGGGTGTAGGACTCAAGTCCACTCAGGCCGTGCCCCACTCACTGGGATACCCTAAACCTGGAAACTGACAAACCATGATTTTTCAGGAGTTTGGTTTTCCCCTTCCCCTTGATCTCCCTTAAGACTGATATGGACTCCTTTCCTGAGTTTTTAGAGGACATTTTGAACTTTAGGGTGAGGGGGCACATCTATGCACAGACTCCGGTACTTTATTCTGGGTAGACCTTACTGATTCTCAGCAGTCTCTTACTGTATGAAGTCAAAGCTTCTAGGAGCTACACTCAATTTTCATGCATAAGAATCCAAATCAGCACCCATTTAGTGCCCTACAACAGCAAAAATTTGCTATCTTACATACCCATAAGTTAGAAGTCTGACACAGTCATCAGGACCTGTCTGGAGGTGCTAGAAGAGAATGTATTTCCCATCCTTCTCTAGCTTTCAGAATCCACCTGTATTTTTTGACTAATGGTCCCCTTCTCCATCCTCAAAGCCAGCACCATTACACCTCTGTGACCATTCCTTCTCAGTCACACCCTCCACCAGCCTCAGACTCTGACCTCAGCCTGGAAAGATTCTTCAGTTTTAGGGAATTGTGGCTGAGGTTGGTCTTATCTGCACAATCTGGGATAACCTCTTCATCTCAAGGTTCATAATCTCCATCACATTTGCAAAGTCCCTTTGCCATGTAAGGTAATTTATTCACAGGTTCCTGAGATTAGGGCATGGACCTCTTTGGGGGTCATGACTCTGTCTATCACATTCCTCTCACTGGTCCATAAAGGGAGTTCCAATTGCAAAAGTATCCGTGCCATCCTGGGATCCTCAATATTCTTAACCCATTCCAGCATCTACTCAAAGTCCCGAGTCTCATGTTATAACTCATTAGCTCAAGTCCCACATCTCATTATCTACCCACATAAATCAGGTACAGGGGAACTCTGGGTGGGAACATAAGGTGGCCTTTTTCCAAAGCAAATGTTTTGAAACAACTTAGTTCTTATTTCTATAGTTTATGCATTTTATAAAGTGTTTCCATTTGGTGATCACATTCTGAGGCCTTTTTACTGAAAAAAGTATGAGTGGCCTGGTTTGGTTTGGTTTGACTTCTGCATGCCCCCCAAGCCTGCTGTGTGCCATCTCAATCTTTCTATTTCTGACGACAACTTTCCACTCCTGGGAAAAGGTAGTCAATGTTTTTCTAGACTAGTGTTTACCACAAATGGAGGAAGAAGCTAAACATGAGAGTAAGTTAAGCCCATTATTAGTATCTCCAAAGTTTCCATGTTTAGAATCTAGAAAACTCTATTATTCATAGATGATTTAAGTTCTGATTTTCTGGAATAGTACTCTTGGCCAGTATATACATGCACACACATACACACACACATACGCACATGCACATACGCACACATACAAACATTCATCAAATAGCTGTAGAGATTTGAAAATTATCTAATTTAATCAAATGTCTAGTCCAGTATCTTTTTAATGTGGGTCTTGACAAATTCAGTTTTGTTTCTACCTTTATCTATTCATTTTATTAATAGGAACTTGATATTTCTTGACAATTTTTTCTTTTTGTTTGCATTTGTTCCTTAGTCAAATGAAATACTTTCATTGCAATAAAATTACTCTATAGTAAATTTTGGATCATTTAAACCAGCACATTAGAAATAAACATAATAATAGTTTGATGGATATTTGAACTCGGCACAAAGCGCCCAGGACTTCAGTAAACTCAGCTAAGCAGACAAAGGTATTTGGTAGACTACAATGAATGTTCTGTAGGTGGCCAACTAAGATTGAAAAGTGTTCCCTTACTAAATGACAATGCTACCTTGCATAAAGATCATTTTAAAATCTTGTTTCATGATACCTTAAATAAACCACATTTACAAAAGTTTGTTTTTTCATGATGGTGAGTTTAAGGAATTTCTTAATTTATACTGAACAAACCTCCTTTTTTACTGAATCTGAAACAATGATCTGAGAAACCTATATACAGTTTCCATTTTGCCACCAATTATTCATCCAAAATAGCATCACCATAATCTAATCAGTTATGAGATCAAAAAACAATCAGTAACAATAAATGATAGTGGTCCCTTGCATTTACAAAAAGCTTCCTAGTCTAATGATATTTACTGACCTAGAAGTCTCCAGCAATAATTAATCATGAATTATTCATAGCAGTTAAAGATCTCTAGTTATCTGATGGGATCCAGTCCTACCCAATCTGCCCTCATAAAATGTTTGAAGCCTTCTAGCATTTTGCCCTGTATAGGGGCCCGATTCTTCCAGCTATTTGGTTCACAAGAACATCTTGTATTCCAGTGAAGAAAAAAACACTGCCTATTGTGATAAATAATGAAGAAAATCTCTGCAATCCAATATTTTTAACACATACCATCATTTACAATTTTTCACTTGACTATATATTTTCCTTAATGTTGACATGTTAGGACTTTCACGTGTTTAAAAAGCTTCTGAGTTTTGCTTTTGGGGCCCTTCCAGGTCAAATTATTAATGTATCCTCCCTTTCCACTGAGGATATTTAACACGTTTCACATTTTTCACATATTAAATGTTAAGCTCTTCCATCCTTCTTGCCATTTCCAGTCTCCTTCCCTAATACCTCCTTCAAATACTGTTGGGCCTCAAAAGCCAAATAAGAGATTTTAGCATGAAATCATAGGCAGAATTTGGAATAGAAACATTATTTTGAAAACCCAGTTGAATAAAAATGTAATATAAGACTGTATGAGATCTCACAGTGTGTTCTGGCTTCTCATTTTTCCCCAGTAATGGATCAAGTGAAATGAAGTACTCCTCATAGATGCAATTAATGCAAATGAATGCCCCAAAGTGACAAGGAAGAGAAGACAAGCAGGGGTGGGGGGTCGGGGGGCGGGGAGAAAACATTTATTGAGCACCTAGACTTGTGTGTGGCATTTTGTTAGAATTTTCAGAGTACTGCGGACAACAAGGCAGGCAAACGGCCCAGGTCTGAACCCTGGCTCTGCAGAAATTCTGTCACTACCTGTCTGACTCTGGGCAAGTGACTTACTTCTCCTCTGGACCTCAAGCTCCTCATCTGTAAAGAAGGGAGATAATAAGGCCAAATTCATAGAGTAGTTGAGATTATTATATGGGTTCCTCTATGTGACATGTCCTGAAACAGTGCTGGCTTATAGTCCATTATTCTGATTGCCAATTACTATTATATCTCATGTGGTTTTGGTGCACAATAGCCCTACTATCAGATGGCTATTATCATCTGCATTTTACTGTAGATGAAATGGGGCTCCCCAACATTAAGCTGACCATGTGCACAGTTAATAAATGGCCTTTTGGACTCCAGACCCGCTTCTCCCACTGAAAGGAAGTGAGGATTGATGAGTCAGCTCTCAGAAGCTCTAATAGGCCCATTCCTGGGTCTGAGTCAGCAAGATCCTAAAAGCTCTTCTCTTTTCCTGATATCACTTAGCTCCTATCCCTTTCTTTTATCACTTTGTTGTCCTTTTCCCCCTCTAATTCCAACATTCATGAGATATGTGACATGATATGGAGAAAACACAATTTTGAAAGATAAGAAATAAAAAGAAGGTTGTTCCATTTCTCACTGTGAAAGTCCCACTGAATTTACAGTATGATAGTCTCCCTGCCTCCCTCAAGGCCTTCTCAAGTATTTCCCACCAATTTTTCTTACTCTCATCCACTCCTGTAGCAGACATGCCCTGAACTAAACTGCTAGAACACTGTCTTGTGTACATCTTAAAATGTTCCATTGCACATTTCTCAATATATACATTTCTGATAAGTTGCCTTTCAATTTCATTTTTTGAAAACTCCTGCAAAACTCTACCCTTCCTTGAAGGCCCTCCTTCTGTGTTCCTCCCAACTTGTCTTTTCAAATAAGCTCAGACTAGAATTGAGTAAAAAAACAGTAATTGTAAGATCTGTGGCTTAGTTGTATCCTGCATCCTACAATTAACATTGTGTCCATGTCAGTTTCCTGGTTTTGATAATGCATTAAGATTCTTCTATAAGGTGCATCTTTAGGGGAAGCTAGGTGAAGGGTACACAAGAACTCTCCATGCTGTTTCTGCAATTCTGAAAATTTTCTTTAAATATGTCAAGATAAAAATGTGTGAAAAATCAATCATTCTGCTCAAACACAAACTACCACTAACTATGAGTCAGACGTGCCCAATAAAACACTTAAATCCCTGAAGACAAAGACAATCACAGAGTTCTTTGGACTTACCCCACAAATGTTATTTTATTGGGCATATGGGAGGAGGATGGAGAGTGTAGAAGAGCTGGGAACATAGGAGGAATTTCATAAATATATGTAAATTAATACATAAGAGGCATAAGAAATCATAGGTTAAGTTTGGGGACTCAAGGATTTAAATGTATGGTTACTGTGCTCTGATTTTACCTCTTTTGGAATACTGCTAGAAAAACAGAATCAAGATATAAAATATTTAAATGGAAAAATAGTCCCAGGCATTGGAACAGATAACCATTACTCATACTACCATGTGTGGCTGAGTCTTCCTTTAAAACATCTAACTCAACATGTGTTGCCAAATGACTAGGAAGCTGGCTCAGCTGTTAAGTTCAGTTGTAATTTATGGGGTTCTTAATGCAAAAAGAAGTCAGATACTTTTCAGGCAAGTAAATATTCATACTTTTTTATTCTTTTTTATTTTTGCCTTCACAACTTAAATTACTGCCCAATGGCATAAAACAAGAGAACTCTTAAAAATATTTTTTAAAACCAGGAAATGCATCATTGAGAAAAAGATTTTATCTTTGTATGCAAAACAGTGGAAACTTATGAACTTTTTCAATCCTGCAGTTCTGTCTACACAACGTTTGCATAAGTTTTATAAAGGCCACTGTCAAAGAGCAATTTAAAATCATTTTTTCCAAATGTGGGGGAAAAACAACTGTTACTTTAATTTGGTTCTACATTAGCCTTAACCTAACTGGATGAAACAGGGTGTTAACAAGTTTAAGCTTATGGGTTCAATTCCTATGTGGTCAATTTGGCTTCTCTCAGTGGAAAAGTTGGTACCATGGTCTTAGAATATATGTTTAATTCCCATACCCTTAATGCCACAGTTTAGCACAACCCACCCTTTCTGTTATTGCCAAACAGCTCAAAGTATCGTCTTAAAATCAAAGCTTAGCCTTTCACAGCTCTTGAGCCCTACCCTTTCTTTTTAAAGAACAACTTACCCTACTATCCTGTGAATGAAAAATTCTTGTCTTGAGGAACCACAGAAAAGCCTCATATTTGCTCCACCCCAGAGAGTGTTATTTGGCTCACGTAGGCTACTCCCATTACACTGTTAGCTTCATGAGGGCAGAGCACAAGTCTGTTCCACTTGTCACTGTATTACCAAGACTCATGACAGTGCCTGGCACTCGGTGTTTTATTACATGCAGTTCTCAAAAAGCTGTATGCTTTTTCAAGATGGAAAACACATTCATTTCAAATGGAAATTCAATACTTAGCCAACATAGCACAGTGGCTCCCAAAAGTGGTCCCCAGATAGCAGCATCCATCTAAGATCCTGTTAGAAATAGAAATTCTCTGGCCCTTCTACAGACCTAGTGAATCAGAATCTCTGGAAATGGGGTCCTGAAACATATATCGCAAGCCCTCGATGTGATTCCAAAGCATGCTCAAGATTGATATGTACTGGTATAACCTAATGAAGAAAAAGCCTTTCCCAAACCCAGCTCTTATTTGCAGCAGCAGTTATGAAGCACATAAATTCATCCATTTGAGAACAAAAGTATACACTCTTTTCTTGGATGAGTCTCTGGAAAATGACTTTCTGTGTAGGATACTTGGGAAAATAAATGTTGATCACTGTTACACACTTTTCTATAGCAATGTACCTCGAGTGCTAAGATAAGAATGTGAAATAGAAACAAGAAACTTTAAATAAAACACTAAACAAGGGATTATAGCTCCAAGGCTTCCTATTAGATTACCTTTTTTATGGAAAATCTAAACAGAAGTTTTTTAATGACCCTGAAAGTAATGTGATAGGGTGATAATGTCCCCACACCAAGTACCAAAGACCTTTGTTTTTCTTTACTAGCTATAAATTATCCAATAAACTCACTGGGATTCTAAATAATACCAACTGGAAAATTCTATGATGCAGTAAAAACATCAAGGGCCTGTAATGCTTCCAAACCAACGTACTTCTAATGACATAAAGTGGGAAAGGATGATGTATGTGCTGGATCCGAAAGACTCTTGACAGGCCAGAGGGGGAGATCAAATCTAACAAAACAGTACATAGAGGATGATAATAAACCTCTACTCCTGAGTCAAACATATGCACACTCAGGTGTAGGTTTGGGAAGACTCGATTCAGCAATGGCATTATGGAAAAAAAAAAAAGAAAGATTTTATTTGCAGTAGTCTCCCCAGGAGCCAGCACTGTACCCACCGTCTCCTGGAAGGCTACGGTGATGGCAGGATATCCTAGCAGAAGCAGAGTGTCTAGCACGACGCCACAGCTGTGCTCCGATGTGGTCTGGCCGTCCCACATCTGAAATGTCTGCGTTCATTTCCAGACCCCATACTTCATGGAGTGTGTGGGGAGAAAGAGAGAATGATACTGTGAGTGGAGAACATGGTCTCCGCAGGGTGATAAAGTAACCGTGAGCAACTAAAGCATGAAAGAAGAAACTCAGGCGAGGGTCGAGGCATGCCAGATAGCTTCAAATATGTTAAGGGCTGTCATAAGGAAGAGGGATTTAAACTGCTCTGTGCAAATCTCAAGGGGGAATCGTGAAGTCAGTAAGTGGAAGCTAGTAACCTGCCTCTGGTTCCAAAGAAGGTTAAGTAAGGAACAGGAAGAGCTGTGGTAGTTTTACACGCCAATTTGGCTGGGCTATAGTGCCCAGTTGCTTAATCAAACATTAATGGAGGGGCTGCTGTGCAAGTACTTTGCAGATGCAGGTAACATCTACAAGCAGTTGGCCCTAAGTAAAGGAGATTAGGCTTAATAATGTGGGTGGGCCTCATCCAATTACTGGAAGGTTGTTCGGGCCAAAATAGGCTTCCCAGAGTAAAAGAAATTCTGCCTCAAGATTGTGACCTTAAGTTTCCAGGCTGCCAGCTTACTCTACAGATTTTAGTCTTGACAGCATAAACAAACAAACAAACAAACAAACAAACAAACCAATGGTGTGTGTGTGTGTGTGTGTGTGTCCCTATTGGTTCTGTTTCTCTGGAGGACTGTGGCTAATTCAGTTGTCCAAGGATGGAATGGGCTCCTTCCAGTCATCCTGAGTTCCTACCACTGGACAGAGCCAAGTGCAGGCAAGAAAGCCATTTCGGTTATAATGAGACCATTTAAAATACACGTCTCTTGATAAGGCTTTAAAGCATGTATAGACCACAGGGCCTAATTCTGTTCATTTCACTGAAGGCCCAGTCTGCATCCAATACCATTTGAGACCTTGGGGATATAATGATGAGCAGAAACAGCTCCTGCTCTGCCTTTCGGAACATACATGGATCTTGTATTTTGTACAGGCTATTTTAGAACAAAAAGTTAGTGCTCAACAGATACTTGTTAAATAAATAAATGAATGAATAAAAAACATATTTTAAAGTTTTAGAGAAACATATGGTACACATATGTTATTTGAGAAATCTTTCAAAAATATTTCCATGTTTTAAAGTTTTACCTTTTAATAAGGGTAAGATTTGGTTATGAAAAAATGTCACAACATGCTAAGCTTTTTCTCCAGTAAGGAGTAAGTCTAAATTATTTTCCAAAACTCTCCCCCATCTTGATCCTAATGATCCTCAAAAAAACCCCGACCCAATATCTATTCATTTCACTTATTTGAAAGGGCAAATTCTTATAGCATAGAGACTATTACCTCTGGGTGTCTGTAATGTTATGAACTGGGTGGAGGAAAGCTAAGTCAACTGCTGGATGAAGCGTGCTCATCTGGCCTCCAGCAATGGACAGCCAGAGAAATCGCCATACTGCTTTTCCAAACAGAAATGTTAAGGAACACAGGGGAAGAACCACACAGATTTTAATAACAAGAACACCGTGGTTATTAAGGCCACATTTGTATGACACTTGTAATTTTTCCAAGTAACTTCAAAGCCAATCTTGCATCACTGCAAAAGCATAAATAAATAAGTGAAAAAGCAAACAAATGCATCAGTTGACAAATAAATAAAAAGAGACATGGATGGGAAGAACTGAAGTTTCAACCCCGGTCCTTTCAGTTAGTACACTTAGGCACTTTTTATTATTACTAGATCCTGTTCAGGGGACCTAATGCAACATATTCTCTTTCTGTATCTGTGAGAAACTTATTCCGTGGCAGAAGATAATTCATTGGTTTTCTTACACATGATCCAGGTACTGCATTATAGAGGCACTTTCTTAAACATATAGGTGGCTACATACCTTGGCTGTATTGACTGGCAAGACACCCAGAGGTCCCAGGAGCATTTGCTATGCGTTGGTTATTTACTGATGACTGGAAATTTCTTATAAAAACAAAACTCATCAGGTCTTACAAGGTTCTTACTGTAAAATCCTAATGATCATCTCCTTTCCTAATGTAAGATGTTTGAAAAGATATAAAAAAGAATGAGACCACATAAAATAAAGACATTCAGCAGCAAAGGTGCCAGAGGCTTGCATAGAGTCATAAACTGGGATTCTAGGCTTGGCCATGGCACCAAAAAGTGGGTGATCTAGAGAAGGGTCTCTCTCACCCATATATATGTATAGGAGCTTTATATATTTGCTTATTTCATGCTGGAATTACCTATTTCAGACTACCTTCTCTTTACAATATCACTACTTTCATTTTTAATGGGATGGAAGAAATTATGGCTGTTTTTCTGAAACCACATCAATTTCAAAGGCAGCTGTCACAACAGAGATGCATTTGCACTGGAATTTTGGCTTCAAGGCAGTGCCACCTTGAAAATTTGGCTGATTTCCCCAAACCCATAAGTTGGAGAAATACCAGGAATAAAAAGAGGAACTACAAGGAAGATTTACAATTTTCTTCACTCCCTTCCCTCGAAGTTAGTCCTTGTCAGTTACCAAGAAAACAAGATCAAAATGGAACCTATTGACAACTGATAATTAACTATAGGAAACTATTTTAATGAATAAATTAGCTACCCAGTAAAAATAAAAGATAACTAAATTCCATAATGTATTCCAACAGAAAAAAAGCAGAGACAGAGGTATGTCCATTTTGTGTCGAAACACAATTTTTGATTTTGTTTTGTTTTCCACTATTGTTTCCTTCTTAATTACATTTTTCTTAAGGAAA
Source organism: Manis javanica (assembly GCF_040802235.1). Taxonomy (NCBI): domain Eukaryota; kingdom Metazoa; phylum Chordata; class Mammalia; order Pholidota; family Manidae; genus Manis; species Manis javanica. Next base: position 18,582,257 of record NC_133170.1, on the reverse strand, counting down.
ACCTTTGGATTTCTCATTGCCAACCTACCATATGTTTACCCACCAATAAACAAGTGATTTTGATTATTTTAATTATTTTCTCTCCTTTTCCTTTTCTAAGCCTGCATAAGCACCACTCCTCATCTCTGCTTTTCTTCCTGGGATTCCTACAAAGGTCAGCATGACTTATGCCTTTTGCACAAAGGTCTCCTTTGAAACATATCCATAGGTATATACCTGCAACTTGAAAATGTCCTTTTATTTCTCCTGGAATGAAGAAGCAAATGAAAATCAACTCATCTAGGCTATCTGCCTCTTTTTTGCTATCTTATCTTTGCTGATAAAGGAAGGTATAAATGCTTAAAAGGCACAGCTAACCGTATCACCATGTTCTATGACAAGAGACCTGCTATTTTCCTAGCACCGTCCAAACTTGTCTCTATGCCACCTTCCTCCCTTTGACTGAATCCTGTAGTCCTCGAACCACTGACTACACAAGGAACCAATGGTCTTAACCTTTGGCAATCCTTCAATCTTCACACACACACACACACACACACACACACACACACACACACACACACATACACACACACACACACACACTTGTTTCTAACATCTATAAAAGTTCTATACCCCTGGAAACACAATCTGTCCCTCGTCTTACCTGGATAAATTTTTAAAGAAAATTTATCATTTACCATTTAGATGATACAATCTTTACCATTAAGATTATACAATCTTAGAACAAGAAATGACCAAGAACTTGAAGAGCTGACCAGAATCCTAAGCAGGTAAAAAGTGAAGCCCAGGACCATCGTCAGCTCTCCCATTTTGGGGCGGCAAAGCCGAGGCCCTTGCCTCTTCTTGTGATCCTCAAACTGGACCCCCAGCTAACGTGTTCCTGAAGCCACAGGTCACCTTGCTGTATTTCCCCAAAAGAGTCCATTTTAGTCTCTGGTTTGGGAGGGGAATTATTTTTATATTCAAACAAACATAGTTATATTATAGATTAATATTACATTTTCCAGATATTCTATATAACAAATAAAGCATACAAAATAATTACCTGATTGTAATGAGATGCTTACATACCCCAAGCCCCCTTGATCTTTTCTCTTCTTCTCTTAGAAGTATTTTGAAAACAGTGTTCAACGACATCATACTGCATCACTAAATCTGAATGACGGGAATGAACTGGTAGAGCTACCCAGGTAGAGGAAAAGTTCTAAATACAATGGTTAGTTCCAGAGCATAAAGAAACTGGCCTGCCAAAGATGCTATTGATATTGCTGCTTTTAATATATATGAGATCTCATAAACATACCCCAGCAGTAACATACATGTACGTGTTAAAGCAGTATTTGGTACTTATTGGAAAGTCACATTTCAAGTCACAAAAGCTTTTCAAAACTTTTTATAATAGAGAAAGACAGAAAGCAAGCAAACAAGAACACAATAAAGAAGGAAAAATACCCACTTCTCTTAGGGCCAAGGGAAAATATATCACAAACTTGTTTGTGCTTGGCACCCAATTTATATCCCAGCAATCTGAATCTATGAACCTAAGCCTTCACGGATGAGCGCATCAATTGGCTTTTGAATTAGAGGATAGAATTACTCAATTAACTCTGAGACTAGCCCTTTCAGGAAATACATTTAGCGATGGCACACAATATTTCAGTTCTAAAATGTGAATGTCAACTGTGAAACTAAATTTAAAATTTCAGTTGTTTTTCTCTCAGCTCCTCCCACACTTACTACAAATTTAAATAATACAAATTCAGGAAGCTTTTAAAGAAGTGTGATGTACATTCTAGGTTTTAAGGCAGTCTTAGTGCTTTAATTACTTGGAGCCTGTCAAATTATAGGCTGACACACACAAGGAAGGAAATCTATGTTCTACCTGCCATGTTATTAGAGCTTTTTCCTTAGCCAGTAAAAGTAAATATTTATGCTGCCAGGGCAAGAGAAGATGGAATGGGCTGAGAAATCACAGCCTTACACTTTGCAGCATCCCCAGGGGCTCAGCACACTGAGCCAGCAAGTTCCCTAAGTTGCCAGCAAGCTCACCTGAGCACAGACTGCAAGGTAAAATTAGACAGAAAGAAGACAAATGTTTCCAATACAAAAGACCATGTAAATACCACTATATGGGGCTATAAATGCATGCATGCCCTCACATGTTTTATCAGAGTTTCTTAGTATTTAACACATTATTAAATTTTTGCCTGTGCTGATATTTCTATGGTCCACCTGTCAACCAAAAAGTTCTGGTTAATGTTCAATTCTGTTTTAAACATGGAGGCTTTATCAGCTGCATTCAGGAAGCCATCTACCACATACCAGAAGCACTTTCAATTTTTAGGGTGTTAATTTATTGATGACACTAACATATTTCTGGCTGTTTTTCCAAGATTTCCAAGATATAAGCCATGAGAAGTATTGTTATGATCATCAGAAGTCAAGTTGTAATTGACATTATGCAGACTTTGGACTCAAGAGAAAGTGTGTGTGCGTGTGTATAGTGACACAGAATTTCTGTCTTGTAAATCTTTTAACTTTCACTGAAAACCAAAATACCCACTTGAATGTAAATGTATCTTTGATTATGTGGTCACTAGAGAACTTACAATTTAAAAAGAGCAGACCTAAAAAACTGTAATATTATAAGCTAATGCTTGAGCACTTACTATATGCCAGGAGCTGCTCTATAAAACAGGCATGTGATAAATCATTCAGTCCTAACAACTCTTCGAGATAGGCACTACTATAAACTATTATAGAGTTGAGGAAAATTGAGAAGTTAAGTAATTTGCCAAAGTTGCCAAGTTCACACAGCTAAAAAAAGTGCAGAATTAGGAGTCAAACTTAACAGTGCAACTCCACAGTTCATGCCCTCAAATGAACAAGATGGTCTTATTTACCCTGAGTTCCAATTAAATATTGAGTTTGGAGAAAAGTAAATGGGACAGGTAAGACCTGAGGTCTCTGAAGCACTTCACACTGACCCACACCAAATCAGAGACACTCAGCTTCTACCATTCCAAGATCTTAAGCTAGCTCCCCTGGGAATGTGTCCCCAGCTGGGCGTCTGGAGAGAAACAGATTGTTTGAGCCCCTGGGAAGATCATGACCATTTGGGGGAGGCATTTTAGCAAGTGAGGAACTGAACTTACATTCTAGCAGGTATAATTTCTTGCAGACTTAAAAAAAAAGAAGTTACGTATAAGACGGTACAGTCTGTAGAACCAGAGGATGGACATGTGGTACAATGACTAGCAGAGGCATCATATCCATATGAATAAGAGTTGGAATAAAAATAAATTCAGGATTGCCACAGTCCAGTTTCTGATAGATATGAAGATAGAGCTGATAGATATGAAGCCTTCTTGGTTGTTTCCATTGTACTGTGGGAAAATGTCTCTGAATTGTCTCCCATGCATAAGTCAGACTGGTACTACTTTTTAAATGTGAGGTGTGGTTACAAGGTCTCAGGAAGACAGACTAGTGTTGAAATAGGGAAACACTGTCTGGGTGTGGATGACAGACAAAAAGGCAGTTGTTTAAAGACGTGTCGTCCCCACTGTCATTTCCACCTACATGAAAATAAACACAAATGGTGGAGTGTATGTAAGGTGGATAGAGAAACCCGTCCATATTAGATTCATTCAAAATCACAGGATTTTAGAGTCAGGGAGGACCTCAGTGAAGAAGTTCATCTTCTGCTTTTTCTGTAGAATAAAACAAGGGCAGCAGAATTGGAGTCCATGTGCAGGTTCAGCTCTGGACGTGAGGAATCGCCCTTAGGAAAGTGTGTGGGGTGACGAGACTAAAGGATGGCATGTGGACCTCTAGGAGCCCCAGGAGCAGCCCATGGAGGTTGCTGGTCAGGCAGGGGCAATGGAGAGAGAGAGCAGGAAAACCAAGAGGTGTGATATCATGGGGGCCTGGCAAGGAAGAATTTTAGTAAAGAAAAAATGGTTGTGGAGAACAGTAGAAAGAGTTCTAAGAAGACCAGAACTGGACATGTTCACTGGACTTGTTGGTTATTGATGGGTTTTATTGAAAAGCAGTTTCGGTAGCACGATTACTATGGAAGACAGCCATGTTTTTAGCAAGGAATGGGAGGTGAGAAAAAGTCAAGACAGAAAGGCCAGAGCCCACATTCAGTAAGCTTGGAAGAAGAAAAAGATGGTGCAGTGGAGAAAGAAATGCCTTGGGGAAAATGGCTGGTAGAGAATGAGAGGAATAATTGAAACGATAATTAAAACCTTTTGGGGGAAGACAAAGGAAACTGGAGTCGAAGCTCAGCTGACAGCTCAGCCCTGACGGGAGGGTGAATGCAGCCTTCTATCCTAGATAGTGCAGAAGTGGGGGAAGGAGGGATGGGCATCCAGCTAAGTAACTCTCTCAACTGAAGTTTTATTTTTATACTTAACTTTTCAAACCATGTGGAGGTAATTTTGATAAATGATTCAAAGTTAAACAATCCCCTTCCTTTACTGCCTATAGTAAGTTTTGAACGAATGAATTATAAGCAGCCAGCCCCGGGCCTAGACCTGCATCACGAAGGACACTGACGTGCTAGTGTTGGCAGCACTGGCCTTCCCACGCACTCCCTCCCTGCGTCCCTCATTCAGTGGAACAGTTTCCTCATTCTCCAGATCCTTCTCCCGCTACAGAAATTAGGTTCTCACGCCATCAGGAAACACTGGGGAGATTAATGGGGAGGAGCTTCACTGTCTCCAATCTTGTGAAGGCTGGTGGTTTCTCAGCCTTGACAACTATCTGTTTTCTTTGTTTAGTTTCTGCCAGAGGCAAGAGCAAGCAGCAAGAAAAAGGAAAGAGTGACAGCAGAAAAGAGTACTCTTGAGAAATTAAAAGAGAGAGAGAGAGAGAGAGATGTCGAATAGGGACAATTTTCTATGGAAATTAACCAGAGAGCAGGTTAGAAAAGAGAAGCTGGTCACAGAATTAAAAGCTGTTCAAGTGTGTTTGTTTAAGGTTATGAGGATCACCTGTTGTACTGGATGAGCCGAATGGGTTTCCCTCTCCAACACCTTCCTAGTGGGTATCTGTTTGAGTCCTTTGCTGAGAATCGAAAGCTCTGGGTGCAAAGTCAACTGTGGTTCTTTCTTCCCGTAAGAGATCAAGGCAACATATTCTGCAAAGCCATGGTGCTTTTTATTACCATCTATGTTCACATTCTTCAATTATAAAATCTGAGATACATTTTTCAGATTGCGGGGGATACATTTTCACTTCTGCCACTTCACCCTTAAAGGTTTGCAAGCCTTTTCTCAGGTAGGGAATAAACTTTTAAAAGCCTCTGAATTACTACTGTGAGACACAGTTTGATCATTTAAATTCACCCCAGAGACACTGGCCATCGCTGTCTTGCTAGACTGAGTCATAAGCTCTAAATTTTCACCAGTCTGCCCCAGTTTTAGAAGTGTTCGGCATTAATGAAATTCTGTCATGTAAAAAAAATTGTGTAATGTGAAGATATATTTGTTCAACAAGCACTTATTAAGGATCCAGCACATGCTTGATACTGGGCTGGTTGCTGCAAATATCAAGATGAATGAGTATAAAATTGGCTCCTCAGGAAAAAGCAAATGTATTTTTTAAATTTCCATGATATGATTTCTTTGGAGGTGTGTTTAATATCCCTCCTCAGAATACCAAGACCTATGATATAGCCATTGCCTTGTGTGTTATTAGCAGAGCTGCTGTATTATAAACAAGCAAGAGTTCATAAAACTTGGTTATGCAAAACGAAAGCTCTAGATAAAGAGAAAGAGACTTCATCTAAAAGAGCAACACAGGAGAACATGAGAAATGCCAACCACCTTACCATCCAGTTCCAGGAGGCAGTAACAAAGACACACACATGTACATGTGCACATTACAATAACAATCACACCAAAACACTTACCTGACTTGCCCACACCTGCTCTCCCAAATATCGCCAGTTTGACTTCGGTACTTTTAGCCATGCTGGGTATTGGTAGAAAATTCACTGTCATTCAAACCAGAGAGCTGAGAAAATTTTTTTGGTTCTAGCCTTTGGATTCACTGTATCATTGTAAATCTGCAAACCTTAAACAAAAGAGATTTAGGAACTCATAAATGACTGGAGAAAGGAACTAACATTAATGAAGCATCTCCTAGAACCAGCCATTACTCATTTTATCAACATTTTGATCTTCACCACAGTCCTGTAAAAGGGCTATAGTAATTTAGTAATTTACTGTAAACTACTCAATTAATAAATGATAGAGACATGACTTGAATTTAGATGTTTGGTTCTAAAACATACGCATTTCCACACACAAAAGCATTTCCTAAAGTACTTCCTCAAATAATTGCATTATGAAGGCATTGTTTATTGTCAGTAATTGATAGCAAATACAAATTAGAGTACGTGAATACATGTGTTTACCATGTGTCTGCAAATACCTGATATACAAACATGCCTGATAAGACAGTCCCATTTGGAACTCTTTATTAACCCTTTGGGCTGAATACATAATCCACATTCATATTAGTCAATCCCACTGAATTATGACTGAATTTGCATTTCAATGCTACATGTTATCTCAGTTCACACTAGATCCCATGATTAGACCATGTGACAGATATGCATGCTCTATATTTATATTCTTTTGGGCACAGTGCCTTGGTACACAAAAGATAAATGCCATGACTTGATTTCTGGATCCTCTCCTATGATTACCTCAAGTAAATTAGTTTATGGTATCGAAATGACATTATATGCAATGTAAACACATTTTATATAGCTGGATGCGTTAAGAATGACACCTAGGTTCTTAGTACCATGGAAATGTAAAGTTGCAAAGAGCCTTAAGGGCAACCTAAGACATCTTTGGCCATAGCAGGGATCCTTCTGGAAAATCAGTCAGCCAATCCCTTAAAAGGGAATTTAAGTCAACTTTTTCTTTTCTTTCACTCAGAACCCTTCAAGGAGCATCGCAGCTATTAGGGTCCTTTGCCCCATTCTAGGCTTCTACTTTTCAAGACAATGAGGTTTAGCCCCTTGCCTTGTTCTTAATGGGATATGTGATCTTGTTTATGACTTTGTGACCCTCGCCTTCCCTCTTCACCATATGCAGTTCTCTCCGCTGGCTCTTGCCATTTTACTCACTCTAAAAATGTGGCATCCGCTGTGTTCCCTCTATGAGATGCGACCTGACAAACCTATCTAGCAAAGGTTCACTGACATTTTCCCTATTAGCTGGGCCCCGGGGTTGTATTTTAAGACAGTCACTCATACAAAGGCTCACATCTTTCACGTGAATTGCAGACTCCTCCATTCTGAACTTGTACAGCCAATGTTTTAAACCTAACTACACAATACTTCACTTTTAATCACATCAGTCTTTATTTCGTCCACTCTTCCAGTCTGTAAAGTTATTTTTGAAACACGCATCTGTTATCTAAACCTGTTAACTGCTCCTGCCAGTGTTTTATCATCTACAAATTTTCAAAAAGAGCTTCTCAAGAGAAAGAAAAATGTAACAATTCTTCTGAAAAAGTCTTTCTACAAAGACATTAATAGGTAATTGTTTTCTTCATTATGCACCTAAGCCATCAACCTGTACCTAACAAATGTTGCATTTGCTGAATTCCGAAGTGCCAGAGCTTCCTCTGAAGGATGAAAAGGTCAACATTAACAATTGTTTACTTCATCCCTAACAATGAAAAAACTTCTTAGTGATCACTTATAGTACCAAAATCAGAAGCTTCAACATCTGCTGTTTGTTCAGTCACATACTTTTGGCTAAAGATAAAAGGATTTCTTGTCATTTCACATGCATTCGTTAAGAAAAGATCTCTATGTTTAAGGCTCATTGATTGCTTCATCACAGAAGCCTCACAGAAGTATAATAGATTGAGATACACTAACTATATAATTCTAAGTAAAAATGGCAAGTATTTCTTTGAAACATAGAACATGCAAATGTCTGGAACTTGTATAAACAATTTAGTTATTTCATGCAAAACTGTTCATTCCCATGCACATAAAATCCAAGTAATTAATATCTTATTTATGCTTCATGAAAATAGCCATCAAATGTAATTTGTAATAAACATTTGTTGAGTCAGATATTTCAGTAACTCCCAAATGGCCTCAGAGGCATAGGTATTTCACATAAGAAAAATATTGTGTGGGTTAATTTTTGCATTTACAATCTAATAAAGATATAGCTGGTTATTGTCAATCTTATGTTTAGAAAAATCATTTACAGGAGGACCCAAAAATGACATTTATCCTTCAACATTTTGTTTCTCACATGTAAATGTGAAAAGTTGCATTTGACAAAGATAAATATGTAAATGTTTTAGTAAGTGACCTGTTGCCAAGTATCTGATGTTCAGAATAATACATAATCCAAGACCTTCCATAACATGGATCTAAGAAAATATTTATTTTAATGTTGCTGTGCAGAAACATTCTGGTTGGGCCTAGAAGCTGCCATTCACTTTTTACATGGATAGTGCTTTATTAGGACAAATACTTCTGAGTTCCTATTATTCCTCCAGCTAAAAAAATCACACCCAGATATTTAAGAGAAAAAGGGGCAGTGAGTTTTACCCCCTAAACTTAAAGGAACTCTAAGAAAGCTTACAAAGAAGAAGAAAGAAAGAAGCTAGCCTCCAAATACTGTGTTGTTATGAATGCTGTCACTGATACCTTCCACATTTATACCAATACAAATACAAGCGAGTTCCTTCCAGGCGCTTACAATCTATTAGACCTATGATATTTAGATCACTAATACCCTGATTTTTAAAATTTCTTTAAAGAAATGTTTTGTTCATAATAGATCACTCCCAAAACTATTACACTTACCAAGGTACATGTTTTTACTTCCTCTTGTGGGGGTGGGGAGGTGGGGGGGAAAGCAAGCATCTTTATAAGAGAGTAGTTTTTCTAACTTCTGTATTTATGGTCTCACCAAAGTAAAGTGCAGCTGCTTAAGGCAGCAAAGAATCTAGTCTAGTCGTGGGAATGAGATTCTCTTTGGGTTGCCCCTTCTCTAGCTCCGAAAGCAAGTTTTCCTAGTTCTATTACCAGGAATGATCCCTCATCTTAACAGCGCAGCACGCGCAGCAACAAGGATAACTGTACAAGACCCCTAGTTATAGCGATGCTCGGAAGGCAGCAGGTACCCTGGAATGGCAAACAAGCCCACTGTGGGCTTCAGGTCACTTGCTCTCAATCTAGGGAGCAAACGCAACCCAAGTCCAAAGGGCATTCTCCGTCTCAGCTCAGACCCAGGGCGCCCGCTGTAAGCTCTCAGCGCCGGCGCCCCCATCTGCTTCTCAGCGAACTCCAAAGCCGGCCCGGGGGACACCCAGCGACCTGCAGGACTGAGCCAGGGGCCGAGCGTTCGGGCGTTCGGAAGGGTCTGCAGGAAGTCGTCCCGAAAGAGCCACGTGGGCATGTGCGTGACACTCACCTGTTCACACTCTCCAGGCCCGGGAGAGCCGTGGTACCTTGCAAGTTCGGAACCGATGCCCTGGACCCGCGCAGCCCTCCCACGGCGCGCAGCCCAGCCACGGGTTGCGTTTCCGAGTCGCTGGGCTGCGAGCTTGCGTGGACCGGCGGCAGCAGCGGCCAGGGCGGGCGGACCGGCCGGGGTGCCTGGTTCCCTCGCCCCGACTAGCGGCCGCGGGATTGCGGCAGGACGCGAGCGCAGCCGGCCGGGGCCGCCAGGTGCTGCAGTGCGGCGCTCGGGCGCCCCCTCCCGGGCCGGCGAAGCCTCTGCTGGGGGCGCCTCCCCGCCCCCGGAGCAAGAAATCCGCGCCTGCTCCCCGCCGCCCCCAGCGCCGACTTCCCTTTCCCTCTCTCGGTCCCGACCTCTGGCTTCCCGCAGGGCTCTTTCCTTGGTTAAAAGGGTGCGTATGAAAGTATCACTACGTGCTGTGTCCTATTCCCTACTCCAAACGATCCTAACAGTGTCCCTTAGAGGGACGTTTAATTATCCCCACGATGCCCAAGAATAAAATGAAAAAAAAAAGGCTAAGTAACTTCTCCAGGGCTAGTACACGATTGCAGTGAAATCCATGTCGGATTGGAAACTGAGCGATGCTAAGAGAGACATAGCTGGATTCAACTGGAGTTCATATGTTTATTTGAGAAAGTTCCAAATGCTTCACATTCTTTTTGCAAAGATGAGTATTTGTAACACTTAAAGTCACCCTCACATCATCTTCAAAACCTAACAAAGGAGATTACTGTTCGTGCTGTTAGACCTGCTATCACACCGTTCATCTCCTTTATATTTCCTTCCTCCCCCGAGGTAAGCGCTACTATTCTGATTATTAGCTTTTCACAAATGAGTAGGTGTTTCAGAAAGGTTAAATGAATTTCCTAAAGACTGTGAAAAGTCTGATCAGGGGAGCAGGAAACATCTAGGCTTTTTTTTTTTTTCCTTGGAAGTCTGGGCGTTTTTACCAAGATACTGGGTAGTCTCTGGTACACCATGCACTATAGGGCAGAGAGGGGCCTAGGGCTAAGCAAACGACCTGCAGGGTGTCCTTGATGGAGGAGATGTCACCATGGAGGCGTTCCCAGGGCCGGTGCTGACCTGGAGAGCCTCTGCATCCATTAGTGATGGCCAGACTGAGTGGAATAGCTAGATCTGTGGCAGATGAGAAGTGGGAATTGAATAGCCAGTGCAGGAGCTGTCCTGCTAATTCTTGGAGAAAGTTCAAATATTGGATCCTCTATGACTTTTCTGAACTCTAATCTATCTCTCCCCCAACGCACACCTAGAAGAGTTGACCTGATTGTGTGATATCATGGCATTTGCATTGTACTCGTTTTTATTTCTCAGTCTTCACTATGAAACCTTGAACTTCCTGTATACAGGGATTTGTCATATTGTATCTCTGTATTCCCATCCTCTACTATGGCACTTGGCATAGCGGATATTCAAAAAACAAGTTGTTGAATGAATGAAGAGAAAGAACAAGTTGTGACAAGATATTTGATTTTTTTTACATGCTGAATTTGGATAAAATAACCAGTGAGAAATGGACTGTATGGGTCTGAAGTTCAGGAAAGAGGTCTGTCTGGGAAAGGCATCTCAGTGACTCAGCATGCAGGTAGTCTTTGAAGTCTGGGATGTGCAAAGATTGTCCAGGTAGACTATATAGAATTTTATGAAATCCAATTACATGGAATTTCGTGGCATTAAGGTATTCAGGTCTCACCTGACATCTTCTTCCCCTATCAAAGCCTATTCCATGGAAGGAATCAAAAAAAAAGTCTATGAAAAAATATATATTTGTATCTCCTACTTATAAAGATATTGAGTTGAAATTCTAATTGGAATTTGGCCACCTTAACGTAACATAACTGGAGTTATTGAAGAAGGCCCAAGCCAGGCCCTGTTGAAATAATTTTTGGGATCTTGTCTATGGAGCTTGTTTCTCTCCATTTCCCTGCTTAGCCCCTATAGGCCAGCACTCCTCTCTCAACTGGGGGAACATTTGCATACACACCTGAGTTCCTGATGTGCTATACAGGACAGATGAAGTAGCTGTATTGGAGCCCGACAGCCACTGTATTTTGTCTCTAGTATGTATCCTATGTTCTATTAAATGGTAATGTTTCCTTTGTCTCAAGGGCAGCAAAAAAGGAGCCACTTTCCCTTATACTGCCTGCTTCATAGATCAGTAAGAAGGATGGAGGACACTTTGCATTCCAGGATGCACCATATTTGCCTGTTGGGCAGAAATTCTCTGGGGGAGAAGGCTAGTCATACTCCAGTCCCTTAGCCTGGCTTCAGGCTGGAGCTAAAACTTCTAACATAAAACTAGTAGATGAATTGCCAGTATAACCCCAAAGCACATTAAAACTAGAAGGGTGCATCTCTGTGTGTATATGTGTAGTTGCTAAATCATGTTCATTGTAAAAAGTTCAAGTAATTGAAAAAATACAAAGTATAAAATTACCCCCCAAATCATACTACCTAGAAATAACCATTATAACCATAAGAAGACCATCATTTTAGATATGGTAGAACATAGGTGAGTTGATAGATATATTAAATGGCACATAGATATTCTAAGTGTGATGATACTATTGTAATAAGTAAATAAATTGTTCTTAATTTTAAAATACACTTAAATTGAGCAAAAAATAAAGAAATTAAAATAAACCTTAAAAAATGGCTGGTTTAGATGCTTACTGACCTACAAGATATTTTATCTTAAAAGTCCTTTAAAGTTACATTTCTCACCTAAACTCAGATCTGAATTCATTCTGCTCAACTATATATCTGTTTATATTTACATGTCTATTTATATGTTTATATGGTTTAAATCTTACTATATATTTGTTTTAGTCAATATCATTGACTTTTTACTATTTAATACTTCTATATTTTTTTTATCATCAAGATTTTTTTTGTGTTTGTTCAGTAATTCTCATTTCCAAAGTGGTCTAAACTTAGTTCTATATTTAAATGGGATAAATGTATTTAATTAATTATTTTACTATAAGTTTTCTATTACCAATTCTTTATTTCAGTTAATCCCTTCATTTCCTCATTAAGTAATGTATTTGAGGTCCTTTAGGGGCTGCATGCTATAACTGAGAATCTCCATCTCTACTTTTCTTTACTGTTTCTAATTCATTTTGTCATTGACCTACTTTTGCTTACTATGATCCTTTCCTCTTTTTTTCCCTGCATAACATATCTTTGGATTTATTATAATGTTTATTTTTTAAATCAGATTTCATATTTTCTGTGATGCATAATAAATGAATTCTACTTGGCTCTGTTCCTACCTTATCTGAGACCTTTGTTTGCTTTCTCTGAGCAATGGTTTGAAGACTAAACATTCCACTCTGCCTACCGTGCTGAAATGAGAAGATAAAGCAGAGAAATGAGGTCATCTGAGTCTCCGGGCAGCCTCTGTTAAAGGTCACACACTCTGCTTTTCTTCTGAGGTTTTTACTAAAGACCCTGTACCAGGATTTAGCGCAGGCAGAGTCAGAAAACATTCCACAGAAAAGATAGCCCTCAGGTTTGAGGTGGCCTCCCCCATTTTTGGAGCCCCCTACTCTCTGTCCTAAGCCATTTCCATTATAACTACTCACTTGGTCCCCTCTTCCTGTCTGAAAAGGGTTAAGGATAGTTGCTCAGAACATTTTGCTCCAAATTTGGAAGTATTCATTATTGGTGAAAAGTACTACTCATGCTTTGATGACTCACCAATACTACTTCTGAAAGGCAAAGAAATCTGTATCGTGGTCTTTTATTTTCTTAGAAGATTTATTTTGAAGTTTTTTAGCACGCGATCATACCTCTGTCCTTGTTTTCTTTCTGCTGATGGTCATTTTTTGACTCAAGGTGGGAGGAGGTATTTTGTTATTGACATTGTTTATTTAGTTGGGTATTAGGCGAGGCAAGTCTGCTTTGGGCCATGACTGGACTTCCCCTAGAATAAAAGCTAACTTTTAAAATATTCAAAAGAGTTGTTTGGAAGGATGGAGAACAACCAGGTCAGATCAGCAACTCCTGACAGAGGAAATGTGCTTGTGTTCAGCCCTGCATTCACCCGAATGTTCTCCTTGAAGGCATTTAAGAGCCCTGGTCCGTGAAAACGGAGCCCAGACAACAGTAAGAGGTCAGAGTTCAGGACTACTGGTGCAGCCAGGTTCAGAATGTTAAAGTGTCACAGATGGTAGCCACAGAGATGGAAAACTCAGGAATACTCTCATAGTATTCCTGGGATCTTGGCCATTTCTTGGGCTGCTCAGTGTCTGTTGAATCTGTGGGAGACCTAGTAAAAGAGCAGCTGCCGGGGGTCTGAAAGCTAGGTGGACATGTCAGAGATCTCAGAATCCTTAGAAAGACGCCAGGGTTGAACCAAGTCAGAGCTTTGTGAACATCCTGGACATTTGACTAAGACCTCTGAAAGACCGTATGCTAAGAGTGAGGAATAAGGGCAATTATCTAGGGGTAACAGTATATCTGAAGTACACCTCCTCCCTTCAACAACTAAAATGAGGCCTTGATAGGAACAAGTCAGTGTAACTCCAGGGAAAAAATTACCTTTGAAACCAAAATCAGTCAAAGGGAGAAATAAAGTAGGAGAAACCTGCTTATTGCTTACAAGTTGTCATCCACTTCTGCTAGCCCATGTCTCTCATGACCTGGCTGCAAAAAGGGACCCCACCCAACCTCTCCTGTCCAGATATGCCCTTGCTCCCCCATGTAATCACCTATTGATACGGAGATGGACTACTTTTCTCCACCCCTTGGAAACACCTACTGATATGCAGATGCACTAAGGCCAGGTGAGGAATTGTGGAAATATTGCAATTTTACCCACAGTCAGTCCACCTATAAATTAACTGCCAAAGCAAAACTCAACACTGTGGGAACAATAACAATCCAGAGCATCTATAATTATCATCTGTAATGTCAAGTGTGCTGTATTAGTTTGTTTGGGATGCCATAATAAAATAGCACAGACTGGGTAACTTAGACAACAGAAATGTATTTCTCACAGTCTGTAACCTGGGATTCCAAAATCAAGTCTCCAGCAAAATAGGTTTCATTCCGAGGCCTTTTGTTTTGGTTTGTAGGTGGCTGTCAGTCCACTGTGTGCTCACATGACCTCTTCTTTGTGCCTACAGAGATAAGGAGAGCTTTTATTTCTTATAAAGACACTATTCCTATCAAATCAGTGCCCCAACCTTATGACCTCATTGAACCTTAACTATTTCTGTAAAGGCCCTTTCTGTTTGCACACAATTACAAAGGGGATTAAGGCTTCAACACATGAATTATGGAGGGATACAAATATTAAATCCATAGCACATACTATAGAAATTGTTATATAGGCAAGAAGCATGAAAAAAATTACCATTAATAAAGATAAAAATCAATGAAAGTAGACTAATAGATGACCTACACATTGGAGTAAGTAGACTTGGACTCAGATATCTAGGATTACTGTGCTAAAGCCAACAGAGGAAATTATAGACAAAAACAGATAAAAATATAAAGCATTGATCACATTTTCATCCATCTGTGTATTCCAACAGAGAAATAGAACCTATGAAAACAATAAAAAAACCTTTAGAACTATACTATAGAATACTTGAAAAATTCACTTGATGGGTTAACAGAAGACAGAAAAATCAGAAGACAGGATTAGTAAATTCAAAGATATACCATTAGAAAATGTCCAAAAAGAACCACAGCAGAAAAAAAGAAAAAGAATAGAAAGACCAAAACAGAGCATGAGAAATGTACAATAAGGTTAAAGAGTTTAACATACATGTAATTGGAGTTCTAGAAAGAAGAAAGAAAGAATGAGATACAAGCAATAGGTGAATCAATAATGGCTGAAAATCCTCAGTGCAAAAGATAGAAATCCTCCAATTCAAGAAGCTCCATGAATCCCAAGCAATAAATAAATAAAAACCACACTGGGCTGTATCACAGCCAGTTTGCTGTTACTGAAAATCAAGGTAGGGAAAATATTAAGAACTGCCGGGAAAACAAAAATGATACATTATTTTTACAGAAAAATAACAACAATGAGTAGTAATCTCTCAATATGAACGAATGA
Source organism: Manis javanica (assembly GCF_040802235.1). Taxonomy (NCBI): domain Eukaryota; kingdom Metazoa; phylum Chordata; class Mammalia; order Pholidota; family Manidae; genus Manis; species Manis javanica. The sequence continues at coordinate 18,566,648 of NC_133170.1, read as the reverse complement.
AGACATAAGACAATGGAATGACATCTTTAAGGTGCCAAACTAGAATTCTGTACTTGCTGAAATAAATCATCCTCAAAATTTGAGAGTTTATTGCCAGCAGAACAATGGAGAAAAATAAATGATTCCAGGTGGAAGTAATAACATTCAAGTAGTAATTAGCAACTACAGAAAGAGTCAATATAAAAATAAATGACTATCACCCAATAAAAGCCACAAGCATTAAGATGTCTTGTGGGGATAAAATAATATCTAGAGGCAAAATATATGACAATAGCAAGCAGGTGAGAGAATATTAAGGAAGTTAGGCTTGTATAAAATTTCTTCCATCATTTGGAATATGGAAAAATTACTAATTTAAAATAGACTAATAATTCAAGAATGCATTGTGCAATTTCTAGGAAAACACTAAAAGAATTCAGAAGTCTATTAATGGAGAAGATAAAATGAAATAAATGTACTTCATTAGTATAAAAGAAGTCAGAAAAGGACTAAAGGAACAAATAGATGGTATAAATCAACAGCTAATAATAAAAGATTAGACTTAAATCCAATGCAGTAATTATATTAAATGTAAGTGTATTATATGCTCCAATTAAAGGATAAGATTTGTCAGAACGGATTAAATTATGTGACTATATATGTGTGTGTGTGTCTATATATATATATATACACTTTTACAAAAAATACACCTTAAATGTAAAGACACAGGTAGATGTGAGAGTTAAAAAAGTGGAAAAAATATGCCATGCAAACATTAATCAAAGGGAAAGGGCAATTCAGCAACTGAGCTTCATTCCCTGCTATTACATATATGAAAGTCAGCCCAAAGTCCATGACCTTAATCTCTAGGCTCTACTGCTTTCATAATACAACTGAGTTCATCTCTCTTAGTAAGATTTCCTTTCCTTGACCAAGGTTGATTCCCTCCATTCTTCTTTCTCACACTCAGTTCTCCTGCTGGTGTTATTATGAGCATGGCAGTAAGATAATTCGGAATGAGCATGTGTAGAGAAAAGTAAGCTGTGGTGATAATCTGTGTATCTTTTGCATAGGAGTATCACTCTGAATCCCTCTCCCTGCCATGGTGGACAAGTTGTTATCATTATATACCCCTTTATTAGAAAAGAGGGAAGACAGAGGATGCCTGTATGTGACGACAAAAACAAGTTTCTAATTGAGCAGATTTTTGAGCCATAATCCCTGAACAAAACTTAGTTTTTAGGAAACCATCTCTGTTTAAACGATTTTCTAGATCACTGGAGATTAAATTGTCCTAGTAGAATTGTAGTTCTTATTGAATTCTTATTGCTTTTGCCTTTATTGATTTCTGAGTGGGCAGTAGTAAGAGAAACTGAGACGTGGCTGGGTGGAGGTTGGGGAGAGAGGGAGATGGTGGAAAGAGAGAGAAGTGGTAGAGAGAGAGAGAGCCTATCTGTTCATAGTGAATGCAATTTAATACCTGCTATAAGCTGGGAGCAAAGAAATTAATAAATTCAAAGGGAATAATAAATGATTTTATTGGAAGTTAATACTGCTCAGATGATATTAGATGTTCTTTACCTAATAAACTGGCAGGAAATTAGAAACATATTTGCAGAGTTCTGACAATGTGTTAGACCAGAAATAACATATTAATAATAAAAATTGGCGTACCACAGAGTGAATGTGAAAATCTAAATTTATTTATATAGAAAAGAACAAGTGGTTTTCCACTTTCTAACTACCTTAATGATACATGAAAACAATTTTGAACTGGTTATTTTTTAAAACTCACGAAGTAGGATGAAATAATCAGACACATGATCTGTGGTTAAGACACCATATGCACCAAAGGTCATTTTCTTAGCTGTTTTACCTCCTATATAGAGTTGAAAGAACAAATTATTCTTAAATGAAGTGGTAATTTTATGAATCCAGTTGATATTATGGCCATGGACTGGAATGAGAAAATAGTGAAGTAGGAAAACAGTGAAGTAGTGCTGGGTGAGTAGGTGTCAAAGGCTTATGAATATTTCACCAGCTACTAGAAATTCTAAAGTTTAAGAGCAGCCACCAACTGATTCAGATAAGCAGTAAACTCAGGAAAACTATAGAAGGTAGAAATATTACAATTTTATTCACCATTTATCCATAGCTTTTAGCACAGTGCCTGGCACTGAGCTAGAAGTGAGTTTGTTTTAATGATTCAAACTGATAGAATAAAAGAAGGTGTATGTATAATCCATAGATGATTAAGCATAAAAGGAATTCACTTAATTTCTGGTTTAGTATTTCATCTTGTTACCTGTCCCTGGCTGTCTCCAAAATTCTAACTAAATGGATAAGAGAAGACATTAATAAAGATGAAACCTCACACCAACACCAAAACCTAAAGCCAACACTTAAATAAAACCAACCCTTTCAAGAGTTTAGGATATATTCTTCCACCTTTTTAAATGTATTTAAACATAAACAAATACTCCCGCAAACAAACATTATTTTAAAATTTATGTATTGGATTATAATCTACAAATTATTCATGTGCTCATTTTGTTTTAGAGATCTTTTCATGTCATTATCTATGTGTGTGTCTCACGGATTTCTACTGTGGCATGGTATTAAGGAACTATGTACCAAATACAATTTATTTATTAACCATCTGTAGAATATATTGTAAAGTAAGAAACACTATCCATCATCTTTCAAAACTGCAAGGAATCCATATATATTGACATAAAAATATTTCTAACACAAAACAAGGTAACAAGGTAAAGTAGGTAAAATATGATACCATTTATGTAAAAAAGAAACCCAACCAATATAATTTCTATGTGGATAGACACACATATACATGGCTAAATAGATACACATTCATATATGAAGGATATAAAGCAAATAAAAGAAAGCATTTACCTCTTAGGAGGTATCTAGGGTGGGTGTTGGTAAGTAAAGGGGGTGGTAGGCTTATCTGTAATGCTTTAGTTTTATTTAGCTTATCTTATAGTGAATTATATGTATTATATTACATAGAAAACAAAAGTTACATTTTTCTTTAAAAAACAAAGAAAGTGTCAACTATAAAGTTAATACATAGATTCTGGAAATGATAGAAAAGCTTGTCAAGGAATATTGCTCCATCTGCAGCAAAATTATAAGTGCAGATATGAATAAATGGTTGGATTCTATAGAGTTGTATCTCTCACATGAACGCTGCCAAGATGCCCATACACTTTTCATTGGTGGTTGTGAACAACACTGTAGCCAGCTTGCTCATGAAGGGTGATGATGGAAAGACATTAAAGTAAATGCTGTCATTCATGTCACACTCTGGGCCTGGAAACAGGCGCCATGCTGCTGTCAGCCCTGCTGGTCTGTGTCAAATTAGTGCTACCACACTGATGAATGCACAAAGGGCTCACTTCTATAGAAGCCTGATTCCAATACAGTTGCCTGAAGGTACCCTTTTCTACATTTCACACAATTCCAATAGTCACCTGAAGGTACGGTTTTTTACATTTCACACAGAGGTTGCCTTTACTCCTTTTATCCTTTAGCTAGGTGGTAATATCAGGCCATGGTATTGCTAGAGCTTCTGGAAAAGCAAACACCAAAATTTACAGTTTGCCTTTTAATATGCACCAAGCTCCGAATTTCATTGGTGGACAAAACAGGCGAACAAATGAATAGTTATTTCTAGGTGTTTACCAAAAAACGTCATAAGAAAGCAATTGTCTTTTCATCTGAGTCACTTAAAGATCTGTAATTAAAGTGAAACTTTAACTAATAAAAGAACTAAGAATGCTCCAGTTCTGACACAAAGAAGTGACTGAACTGTGAATGGAACAAGAATAACCTGAGATTGGCAGAAGAACATCCGTAGAATCTGGGTTATGTAAGAAAATAAATCTGGAACCGAGGAGCAGAGAACTGGTTCTCCTAAGCCAAGCTGCCCCTGAAGATTTTACTGGTTCTCTGACAGAAATATGTTGAAAAGTCATGTCAAAAGACTAATGTGCCATATGTGCACATTTATGTAATTATTTCTGAGTTCTTAAAACAGTCATTCTTTGATTATATAGTTTTCTGTTTGTCTTAAAGTCTCAAGTTCTAGTTCTAGATTGGCTAGACCCTCCACCTAAGCATTTTGTTAAGATTCTGCACCTCAAGTAAGCAGACCTCTTATCAAAACAGTTCTTTGAAAAAATCTTTATCATTTAAAAAAACATTAGTACTGTTATGAATCATATAGGCTGATGAATACATAGCAAGAGAGGACAAAATAGATATCTAGAGGCTTTCAAGCATTTTAATCCCAGCTGGTACAGGAAAAGGGGAATGAACACCTGAAGAGTTCTTCTGTTAGAACATGGATCTATTCTTACAGCATTATATGAAAAGCTGTGGAAACGTTTGCCTAATATTAATCAGTTTGCCAGCGAACCATAACCAGAGAACCTTGGCAAGGACTGGGGTTACACAGACCTGGAAGGACAAGCCGAGGTGGAAACACATAAATGTTAAAGCCTAGGGAGCTGTCAAGTGACAGAGGGTCAGAGAGGCAGGTTTTATGAAAGTCAAAATATAGCAGCAAGAATCTGAGACCAGGACACAAACAGAAGCAGAAGCTGGTAGGAGCTGAACAAGTACATATATCTGTTTGACAATTGTTTATGTAGGAATTCCAACCTCTTTTCCACTGCCTACCGGATTCCCAAGCCCTCAGCTACAATATCACTGCGCTCTCAGCTACAGTATCACGAGTCCATGTTCTCCAGTAGAAAGCCAACAACATTAAGGTCCATTTGTCCTCCGCCCTCACTTTCTCTCTCTATTAAATGTACCTGTCTGATGTTTTTTTCCCTTTGATTCTGGCTGAGTGACAAAAACAGCTTGATAAATTTATTCCTGCCACATATTAACTGAGGCACCAGCATCACGGAGAAGATCTGAATCAGCGAATGTTGAAATTGCCACTTAATAGCTGTGTGTCTGAGCTGTAAATTGTTATGCCTGTAAAAAGAGGACAATAATGCTTTGTTAAAGTTCTTGTGAAGATGGCGTTAGGTAAGTTATGACATGAGGTTCTGGATGATTCTGGAAGACAGCATTCAATTATTTTTTTGGAGGGAGAGAAGGTAAAGCTAACATTTAAAGTTGTCAATAGTTTTCTGTTAATAGAGGTGGAGGCATCAGTAGGGCAGATTTGTTCTAGGTCTTTCTGATTATGTAGATAGAAGCCAAGGCATTGTTTGTTTTAGGGAAAGAATACAAGGGAGGAGTTCATTTGTTTGTTCCTTTGTTGTGAGTTTGTTTGTGGTGGCTTGTTAAGAGTCTGAGGTTTGGTTACCGTCCTTGGGGAACATAAAGGCTCCCCTTTTTCAAATCTCTTTGCATCCATGAGTTTTAAACAGAGGTAAACAGGACCTACAAGGCAGAAGGGAATAGTAAACTAGATCTCATGCTTTTTGAAGTTCAAAGGTATTGAGCCTGACTCATGGACTGGGGTGACCTGACAGAGGCTACCAGCTCCAGAGGCAAGCAAGTAAGGGACATCAGGTGATTGAGAGGAAATTCCTTATTTCCAGGAATGGGAATGTCTGGATTGGCTGCCTGAACTCAAAACCAGCACCTTAGTTGGAAAGCTGGAAGCAGGTAGGCACAGCTGTGGCATGAGGCCCGGACTGACAGAGGTGGTAACCATAGTCTGGCTTTCAGACCTCAGTTCTCAGAATTGACTGACCTCATCCTACTCTCATTGCTCAATCTTATTAAGAGATTAAAGTATATATGTCAGGGATGATTAAATGTTATTGTGCACATCAATTTCTTGTGACCAAAAAGTTCGTGTGCCCATTCAGATCACACTCTTTCTTGTATATCTGGAAAGTAAAATAATATTCACTATAACTTTAAATAATGTAAAATCATCACAAAGGAGCATTTCAATCTGGAATTGGCCATTCATTAAAAAGAATGAAGAATTGTTACTTCATTCTTTTTCATTTTTAAGGTTTTTTAAATATAAATTCTTATTAATTTGAAAAATATGTATCCGCTGTACATAGGCAATGGGAGGGATCTCTCTGTATACCCCAAATCCATATGCACCCAGAAAAGAGGACCCAGCTTCTCTTTTCCTCTTCCTTACTGTTCTCTTTCTGGAGGGGATACAATGAACCTGATTAGGCACTTTCATCCTAAATTCAATCAAATTCCACACCCAAGTTGGAGTTAAAATACTTTTCAAAACCCTTCTTTCATCCAGTAACAGAAAATCTGAAGGTTTCTTCCCACATCCATTGTTTTCCTAGTGGAGATTTCAGTTTTAACTCCCCAGGGAGAAGTTACTGATTTCCCTCTTCCCACATTTTCCATGGGACACCTCGGTGCTGTTTGCATATACAGCAACCTTGCAGTCACTCCACGACATCAAGACTGGGATCCCAAGTGTAGAACTGTTCCCCTTCTGTCACATATTTCACAAAGCATAACTCTCTTAAGGGGAGGCAATATTAATGTGGGATTATTAATTTAAGAAAACGTCTGCACGTATTAAATAATTACTCCATCTACAGATAGTATCAAGTGGTGTGTCCCGCAGATGAGCTCAGAGGTCAGAGGGCCCCTCCCCCCACCCTGTGCTGGAGTCGTGGGTGCTACTGGTTCCAGAGCCAGTTTGCTGTCAAGAGCCTGGTATTGCCTCCAGCTGTCACATGACTTCGTTCCGGGGGCTCCAGCTTTCCAAAAATGTTCTTGAGCATTTGGCTGTCATCTTTCTCCATTACCTAGAAGCATTCCATAAGGAATGACCTTTAGTCTTTGGAGACTAGGGTGTTTCTTTTCCATAGAGCTTTCACCGTTAGGGTGAGCCAGGCTTTTCACCAACATGAAATATTCCAGCAACCTTGGTGGTGTAAGAAGAGTCTGAGATTTGGGTGCTTTCTGGATGGCATTGCCCGTGACTGATCTAAACCTTCACTTCATAGTGAAGTGGCCTTACCTTTAGAGCTACTTACTAAGTTAGGAAGTATCCCCAGGCCTACCCTGGGTGGATAAAACCATCACTTGCTGCTTTACAAGATTTTGCTTTTAATATGCTGTGACAACATACTTATGTTACTTTTGGGTCAGGGAATAGTTTATTTGTGGAGTTAATAGCAAGGATTTGTTAACAGCAAGAACAGAACATGGAGCTATTTTATTTTGAGTTTTGATCCCTGCATTAGATAAACTCTATAAAGTTTTCAACAGTTGTTTCTTTCTACATTTTGATATAAAACAGCAGGCTTAAAATCTGAAGCACAAATGAAGTATTAGATTAAAATACTGCCCGTTTCTTTTAGCTATGGACATTCGGTTGCTCCATGAGCAAGAAAAACCATAGAATAGATTAACTGATTCACAGTAAATTAGAAGCCCTTGAATTAATATGTGCACCCTCACTGGGAGGCAGATATGCATTATTCTCATTTTAAAGATAAAGAATGGAGTAAATGATTTACTTCTTGTGCCCAGCAAGTCAGGGTAGCAAGCCAGGAGATGAGGTCCTATAAAGTTATCACTGAGACATTATTTTTATTACAATGCAATAGGCTTCTTGGTGATTAATATGCATAAACTGTAACAACTAGATTACCAACTTCATATTTCCAGTATTTGTAAAAGTAATAATCTCTAACATTCTGATAGCCCTTTTATGACATTCTAATTTTTTTGCTGTACCCTTAGCTTCATTTTAATGATAAGGATATGTGGCCTAAGAGTATCTTGCCTAAATTTGCAAACTTAACAATTACTGGATACTAGTTAATTTTATTTTCTTAAATATGGAGTATGGATTGAGTTTTGTAAAATGTATATTTGGCCATTTAATCTTTTAATTCTAAGTTATGTTATTTATTTAACAAACATTGAGGACCGAATATACCCAAGACAGTGTCCTGAAGTCTAAGGGTACTTCAGGGAATAATTCAGACAAGGTTCATCGCCCCTAGATTTTATAGTATGTTGGGAGAAAATAATTCTTAAACAAGTTTTGATTCTTGGAAACATTTCTGAGGTGTTTTCTTCACATTTGCACCCTAGCTCTGTTGTCAGGAAACCTAAGCCAGGGAGGTGTCCCTACAAACTAGGTAATGCCTTGAGCCGGGAGAAGTTTCCTGACTCGAATCAAGAAAGGATTCACAAGCAGGTTGAGCAGTTACAAGCAAAAAGCATTTCAATAACATGGAAGCACACACTCAAAGAGGGAGTGTGGACATGCTCAAGTGGTGAGCAGCAGTGGGGAGGAGTGGGTGGTCTTATACCTGGAGTTTATGCAGCGGTGGTATATTCAACAGGTCTTCTCAGAATAGGGAGAGGATTTGGGGAAACAGGGTGACACCTTTTCTTTGTCCTTAGATGGTCTGTCTCCAAACTGTCATGATGCTGAGAGGAGTGATTTTTAGCAGGCTAATGAGCATGTCACGAGTTTTGTGGTGACTTGATGTTCAAACTGTCCTCTATTGGAACCAGCTGGTTTAGACTGGTTGGTGATCATGTCCTTTTGATGTTGTCCCAGTTTAGCCATCCTTTCAGCCAGTACTTTTCCCACCTCAGTGGGTCACAGCTGTAATGGGCATCCTTCCACTTGCCTTCTATGTTCTGCAACATACTGCTAGAACCAGATACACTGGACATTAGTTAGAGGGTAATTTCTCTGAAAACAAAGAAACAAACAAGACTCCTCCATTACACAGGAGGTGTTCAGGAGACAGGGGTTGAGATCAAGTATTATAGAGGTTCAGTGCAGTAGGCAGCCTCTGAGGCTGAACTCCCATGCAGAGGCCTAGGCAGGTGAACATGAGGTACAACACACAGGTGGAATTTTCCAAAGCAGGGGAGGGAGGAGGAGTAGGTTGTTGGGACCAAAGTCAGCCTATGCAGGGCTGGAGTCCAGAATCTACATTCAGTAAAAGAGGTGGGGGTGGCCAAGACAGGGTCAGGAGCAAAGCCATAGTGGATCTTTAAAGGACACCTGTGGCCCAGAAGGTGAGCTGGATGGCAGATGCTGCCTGCAGTGGGGTGGCTCAAAGCTTCCCTTGAGAGCATTCTCTGGGCTGTTAATTCTAGTCCAATAGAGGAGAGTATTTCCTAACAGGGTTTATTTACCTCCTGAATGCAACTAGGAGGCAAATGCAAAAACCTTTTATAATCCAATGGAATTGGGAGAGGGAGGAGTGGATCTTATTCTTCTAAGCAGAAAAATCCCTTTCTGGGCTTTCTTTTGTTGGGTAAATGTTTTAATAATATGTTTGGAAAGGAACTGAGACTCTCAAAAGGCAAGTTGAATAACTGGATTGTTGATAGATTGTCTTTTAAGGAGTTGGGGGGGGGCAAAATGGGTAAAGGTGGTCAAAGATACTTTAATAACGTCCAGTTAGAAAATAAGTAAGTCCTGAGGATGTAATGTACAGCGTGGTGACTATTATTAATAATACTGTAATTGTATATTTGAAAGTTACTAAGAGAGTAGGTCTTAAAAGTTCTCACCATAAGAAAAATAATTGTAACTATGTGTGGAGGTTGATGCTAACTAGACTTACTGAGGTGATCATTTGCAATATATACAAATATCAAATTATTATGTTGTGCACCTGAAACTAATATAATGTTATATGTCAATTATATCTCAATCACAAAAATGAGGGTGGGTCCAGCTACTACCCTGAGTGGTTCTTTAAGTTAGGTCATTTAAATTTGGGGTGGAATCTGAATTTGTCGGGACAAGAGAAAAGAATTTAGACATTTAGGAGAAAAATAGCAAAAAAGATATCTATTGGCTGATAAAAGAGTTACTTTTGGAGGAAAAAGAAACCTAATGGAGATTATTATTATTTGCTATGAGATGTACAAGTAAATTTTCTCTTTTATTTCCCCAATTTAAATCTTCACTTCTCCTTAATGTTTCTGTGAAGTGCATTTGACTTTGGAGCACATTATCAAGTACTGAGTCCTCATTAAAGTTGGTACAGGAAAAACTACAGATTTTCCATATGGAGAGCCATATGTGCATTACAAAATGAGTAATAGTTGCCACTTAGAACTACTATGCCTTAATGCTTTCCTTATGTTATATTGCTGAATTTATCCTTTACTCCAATTATATGATTTAGTGTACAGTTATGGTTTTAGTTACCTTGGCCTTGAATTGACACATAGTACTACCTCTCATCTTCCATTGGCAAACTTAGTCACTGTGGTAACACTAGATGTAAAGGGAGCTGCAAAATGCAGTCTCCAGCTGGACAGTCCCTTCCCAGAATAACTCTCTACTTTGAAAGAGGAGCACACACTTCACAGACAGCCATCCTGGCCGTTTCATCCAGGTAGAGAGCATCCCCATCATACAGATGAGAAAAGTGAGTAACTTCCTCAATTCCACCCAACTAGAAGTGAAAGAGCTTGCTCCACATCGGATATTTCTGTAGATGCTTAGTGCATATGCTTTAATTTAAGTTTAAGGCAAAGATTCTGTAAGTGAAATAAGTTTGACAAAATAAAGTTAAGCCAGCAGCCCCAGTTATCAGAATTAAAAGATAGCAGAACCCATTAAGAAGAATACCTCTTTCTGTACTGATAAGTAATGAACTCCAAGATATGTTGTTACATGCAGAATAAAGAGCAAGAAGAAGAAAGTATGATACAATCTGTATATTTTAAACCTTTCTTTATACACACATGTATACTAATGCATACATAGTCTTTTTCTGGAAGGAAGACACATAAGCCACTAGTCCAGTGATTTCTTCTGGGGAGGGGGACTGAGGGCTTGAAGAGATACTTATCTTTCCTTATATACCCATTTGCACCTTTTATTAATGCTTTATTACACCCATGCCATTATTTATGAAAAATTTAAAATTTAAGTAAAACTACAAAAAGTATCAGAAGATAACATAGCCCTTTTGAGAATTGCTGCTTTCTCTCCAGATTGGAGAGAACTCCTTAGTGATGACCTTTCCCCCACACTTTTTGGTAGCCTACTAAAGTGTGTCATTCCTGATTCCCTTTGACTTGAAACCATAACGACTCCTGGCAGCCTTAGGGGACATTGCCCCAGCCAATGAACAACTGTTTGACATGCTTCTGTTTCCCATTTCCCTGCAACTGAACCATCTAAGTGGACGAAGCACCAGCCAACTGCCCCTCAAATTTACCACTTGTGCCTCATTTATGTTCCTGAGACTGAAAGTCTAGCCAGCCTTTCTGGATGACTGGTCACAATGCAGCGCACATGTAGAAAATCTGTGAAAATACATCGAGATGTATGACTGGCAGCACACATGTATAAAATCTGTGAAAATACATCGAGATGTATGACTGGCAGAGGAGTACTTTGAGAACAAAGGATAATGAAGTTTCAGAGGTGAATTTCTACAATTAAGGATTTTAAAGGAAACAGGAATCATTTTTTTCCATTTATGTTTATTGGAACAAATTATTAGTGATTTTCATGCCAGCCAGAATCTTGTTAGGACAGGCTTTACCGCGGCCAGAACTGATTTTCACAAACATGAAAGCAGGTGCAAACAACTTAAAAATAACCTTGAATGGAAATAATTACTACTTTATATGATCAGGAAAACATATCTTTGTGCCAGAAAGCCCCTTCTCTATTTGGCAAAGTCCTAACTCCTACTGCTCATAAAAAGAGAGTTGATCCATTCATTGAAATTTCTAGATTCCAGTGTTAAAAGTTGTTTACTAGAGTTTAGAAAACGCTACATAGGATCATTCAGTCCCAAGACAGCATCACAAACAATAATTGTCACTTTGGTGATGTATAAAATATTGTTAAAGTTATTTTTTCTTACTTTTGAGGGTTTCTCTGTTACTTGGGGGAGAATGCAATATAAACGAATGTAGAAATTAATCTTTAACCCTAAGAGCTAAGTCTCCTTTACAAATTATATACACAGCAGTTGTCTCCATTAGAAGCTAAAATAATTTGAATCACAACATCAGGACAAATTTATAACTGAGTTTTTTAGAACATAGGCTCTATTCAGATGTTATACTGCATTCTTTAATCAGAACATGATGCCCTGCTGGGAATATGGATGGAGAAATATTAATTGGCTTTCCATACATTCTCAAATTTTTCATGCTGTTTGGGGTATGGTACATATTACATACATTCTTTAGTTTGTTTATATATTTACTCATGCCAGACAGATATTTTTAAGATAATTCACTTTAAATGTATTTGGATGGTTAAAAAAAAAAAAGCTAGTACACAATACACAAAAGATAGTCTGTTTTCAGTCTAGAAATGGCTATCTTAGCTCAAATATCAACTTTTTAAGTGAAATAAAAGAGCTAGCAATTATTATTGAGTACTTAGAAATGAGAGTGAAAATCAATTCCAGATGCTTTACTGATAGCCTTTTTGTTTGGTTGCTTGTTTTTTTTTTTGTTTTTTTGTTTTTTTTTTTCATTTTTGCTTTTTTGTTGAATTCTCCTTCTTGCCCCCCAAAACCTTAAAACTCAAATGTGCTCTTGGGTGTTTTCCATTTGCTAGACTCTGTTACCAATCAATTGAACTGAAAGCAACTTACTTCTATTTAAAAGCTCATTTCATGATATTTTGGTTCACCAATGCTTTTAATCTCATTACAAATGACAGTATATCCCAACGTTAACTAATGGACTTCTGTCTGTCAAGGAACAACAGCAAAAGCAAACTTCATCTCTGGTAGAGAAGATCTATTTGTATAACACTTTGCCTTCTACTCTTCAAAATCCTCTGGTTCCATCTTCTATATTTTCCTCATTCCTGTCTTCATCCCTTTGTAAACTCCTTTGCAAATTCCACCTCTACCTTACCTCTGAATGCTGGAGCCCTTGGGAGCTGTTAAGTACGTCCCCCTTTTTTCCTCTCTCTTCCTAAATTTTCTCTTGCAGTCCTACAGTTTACACGTTATCTCTGTGTATGTGATGCCTACACTCACATAACATAGGATAGCTGTGACATTTCCAGTGCCTGGGACAGGGGGCCCCAAAGGCTGAGAGCGACACAATACTGTGAGAGGACCCCACCCTCTAGAGAGGAGGCTAGTCACGTGGGGAGGTCATGCGTCTAAAAGGCAAGTGGGAGGTTGCAGCAGCCAGAAGTACAGGTTTCCTTGGAGGAAACATGTCAATGTACCGTTCATGTCCCTCACGTTCTTCACCCAGCCAGGATGGAGGGGGGAATGCCCCTGTCATATTTTTTTTCCAAGTAAGTTTAGTTAATATCCACCATCTCATATAGAAAAAATGAAAGGAAAGAAGGAAAGAAGGAAGGAAGGAAGGAAGGAAAGGTTTTTTTCCTTGTGATAAGAGCTCTTAGAATCTACTCTTTAAACGTTCAAATATACCATATAGCAGTGTTAACTATAGTCATTATGTTGTACATTATATCCTTTTTGACCACCTTCATCCATCCCTCTCATCTCAAATCATGTGACTAAGGATCTGTGAGAAACATTCAGAGTTTAGCGAACAAGTTCTGAAACACACAACGCCTAATACCAGACTCCCTCCTGGGACATGTAAAAAGCTCGAGACAGAGAAAAGAAAGTTGTGGTCGGGTGAGCTGCAAGGTCACACACGCAGAACAAAGATGTACATTTTCCAGGCTTTAAATGTGGATGTCATGAGCTGTCTTGAAGCAGATTCTTGTCAGGAAGACTTCCTGCCGGGCGTGATGTGCCTTCTGCAGAAGCTGTTCACTTTGGCCCTACTCAGAAGGTACCAATGACACATTTCAATCATACCAGTTATTTCTCCTCTGTCCCCTGAGCCCTTTGGAATCCTGCAGAGACCCAGAGCAATCATAAGCTGCTGGCAGAGCTGAGGTTATACCCCCTGTGGGGCTCAGAGTTCACATCTGGGACAGCTGGGGCAGAGCAGAGATTTCAAATTGGATGAGTATCTGGAACTTCAACAGTTTGGAAAGTATAATGGGTTTTTATGTTGCCTGATACTGATCTGAGAAAAACATGAGATTTCCCCATTCAGGGGGAGGGAAAGAAAAATTCAGCAGAAAGGAGTTAAGAAGATGGATTAGGGAAAATACAAAACTGCTTTGCACTTTCAACCTACTGGCTACAAACACTTCGGAATAATGGTTGCACTTTTGTTATAACCAGAGGTAAAGCCCTCTGAGGTATGCAATTAAATATCCAGCTGAATACTGAACACTATGTAGGTGCTTTGCAGACATCTCTAAACTGAGCAGGACCAAAATTTTGGTGCAGCCCCTCTCAATGCCGACCTGACTCTTCCTCCAGCCTTTCCTACCTCCTTCCAAGGCTCTGTCATCCACCCACTCTCCCAAGCCAGGAAACCAGGAGGGATCCCTCCCTCCTTCCACCATACAGCTAATATTTTAGCAAGTCCTGTTGATTCTATCTGCAAAATGCGTAACAAATCCATCCTTACCCACCCACAGCTACTGTTATAATTCTCGTCTAGGGTACAATCATCTCACTCCAGACCACACAAAGATACATGCCATGTCTTTCTCAGTCTTTCCACATAGCAGCCACAGTGATTAATTCCATAACCATTTTATTAAGGTGTCTCAACAAAAAGCAGTGTTTTCTTTTGCCAGTAGGTGCTGAGCCAGTTTCTCTCTAAGTGGCATTTTCCCAGGCAACAGCTCAGCCTGATTCCCTAAGTTTTCAGTCACTTTTGACCAGTTGGTCTCCATTAGCCTCTGAGACTCAGATCTGTTTATTTGAACATTTTATCCTGATTCCCAGTCCAGCTGTTCTCCCCACTGCGTCAGGCCACATGGCACTTAGAGTTCCATGGCTCTGAGCAGAGAGGCTCTTGAACTTCTTGACTATTTACCTCTCTGAATCTGGAGGATGGAGAAGAGACTAGGGTGGCAGGATTCTCTCCCTTGTAACTACGTCTGCAAGGCCACAGCCATCTTCCTGTTTGCTTGGTAACTGCTGTTCTAGCTCATTGTGATCTGCAGAGGACAGGTGGATGCCCTCTCCTGGGCCTTGGTCATCCCTTGGAACATTCAGCCCCGCCTTCCTGCTGCCGCCCCGCCTTCCTGCTGCCGCCCTGCCACAGCAACCTGCGCTGTATCCTTATGGCACTTATCCTTACGGAATCTTCCACATGATGCTGCTGACAAGCCGGCAGTTCCATTCAAAACCTCTAGCATATCTACAGGGAGATATGAGAGGCAAGTTCCTCCCATCTCAGAACCTGGGAACCTATCGGGGTTGGAAGCCCATATATGCACTGCCTAGAATGCGTCATATCCTACCTTAGCAGCCCAGGGCCGGCCAAACACTGGCTAAGATCCCATCTAACCACATCCCAATTGTTGGGCTGTACTTCTTGCATCTGCTTCACATCCCCTAATAAACTCCGAGGCTTGTCCAGGAAGTATGACAAAACAAAAATGGAGGTTATGTAATAACCTCATCCAAGAATCTCAGAAATCAGTTCTTAGTTCTTCCTAGAAGAGCATTCCTGCATCAGTTTATGTAAACGAGTGCATTGCCAACTGAAGCCAGTTAGTTATGTTTCTATCACTTACAAACCAGAAAACAGTGAGGACTTCTACGTACAAAGCACAGGGACTTATATAAACGCAAACAGAGTCAAGGACCAAGTGTAAGAGCGAACTCAGCAGGAGCATTTCCTGTTCTAATATGCGGCTTTCTGGTTATTGTTTGTCTGCTTGCTTTGTTCTGTTTTATTTTAAATTGTGCGTGACTAGTACAGTGCTACTCAAGGCATGGCCTATGACAGAAAAAAGTACACTGAGAGTAAGCACGTGGAATTGAGAGCGATTTGACATTGCCGTGACATCCAGGCACATGATCAGTGAATTCATCTTGCTGAAAAAGGATGAGGCCAGTTTGGGTATTTTCTTTATATTTCATTTTCCTAGTAATTCATTCTTACTGTTTTTTTTCAAAAGTAGTCATCTATGGTGGAGTGGGAAAGAGAGAGAGAAAGAGGGAGAGGGAGAGAAAGAAGGAAAAAGCAAGCAAGCAAGCAAGCCGCCTCTTCATCACAAACATCACAAATAGTTTAAGAATTACTGCTCTGGTGTATGTTATATATTCTCCGCAAGCTGCCTGAAATTCCTTATATAAAGTACAGAAGATAAAATCAGTACATAAACACTCAACTCCACAACTCTGATTCTCTTTGCTGATAATTTGCCCTCCCTCCCACTGACATTCTTTCCCACCCCATCCAACTATGTGCACCTACTCTTTCCCCACCTACCTGACCAATTTTCTCATCACCATACTGCCATCCACAGCTTTCTTCAATTATTTTGCTTGAAATGCTGTTTAAACTAAAACATATATTGTAGTTCCTAAATGGAAATGTTTAGGTGGCCCACAGAAGCTCATGACCCTCAATAATTTTTTTATGTCCGAGTGTGCCTAAATTTATTTACAGTTTATCATAAAATTGCATTCCTAACTTTTCAGATTGAAGATTTCAGAGGTTATATAAGCCCTCTTTCTTTAAAAAATTGTTATGAGTCAGTCTGCATTAAGAAAACCAAGACTGAGACAAGCAAGCAATATAATGTTTATGTAATGATGTTGTTACATATTTTTCTAAATGCAATCTTTTGGAAACTCTCTTTCTAATTAAAAAATAAACATGAGCAAATTAAAATCAGTAGGTTTACCTCAGTGCACTCATAGTGGCTCAATACCTACCGACAAGAACGTGCTTTGTGAAGGATCAGCTGAAGGACTGCCTTTCCCTCGATCACATTGTTTTATTGTCAGTGTCAGAGCCTGGTGTGAGTTTGCTCTTCCACATGGAAAAAATATGCCAATTTATCCCTGTACAAGATGGTAAGACAAAATCTTTGGGGCCTTCTATTTGGGGTTTCCCATTTGCTCAGTTAAAGATTTGCTTAAAACAAAAGCATAGAAAATATAAACTGTATGTGGAATTCTACAAGTCAGCTTTTTTTTTTACATTTTGATATTTAATGTTCAGATATATATTTCAGTAAAACTATGAATACTGAATTATTTAATACAGTCGAAAGATTCTAGAAATGAGAAGAGGGCAAATAGCTCAACAGGGAGGGTGAGAACAAGGAGAGACCGTGAGTGGTGGGGGGAATGTGTGTGTGAGTGTGGGGGGATGTGTGCGGGGTGGGGGGGGAATGTGTGTGTGGGTGTGGGGGGATGTGTGCGGGGGGGAATGCGTGTGTGGGTGTGGGGGGATGTGTGTGTGGGGAATGTGTGTGTGGGTGAATGTGAGGGGAATGTGTGTGAGTGAGGGGGGATGTCTGTGTGTGGAATGTGGGGGTGAATGTGGGGGGGATGTATGTGTGTGAGTGTAGGAGGAAAAAGAGGAGGAACACAAACAGGAGGAGGATGAGGAAGGCTACGAAGAAAGACAGCTCACGGCATTTTTTCCCCAAAAGATTGAGACGTTAAAACATTCTTTATCTCCTCATCCTCTGCTTTTATAACGCTCTCCATTTTCTCCACTTCCCCGGGGCTCCTCACCATTTGTGGCCCGCGTAGGTATTGCTAAAGGGAGGAACGCGCGCTGGCTCCGCTCTCTCCCTGCTGGGCATTGGTGCCCCAGCATTTCAGTAACACCCGACTCACAGCGACCTTCCCGCCCCTCACCGTCCCCCGGGAATCTGCCTTTGCTTCTCCCCAGGCCCCACAACCTCAAAAGAAACACGTCAAGAAGGTGCTTAGAAGAGTTATATAGTGAAGGTTTTGGTGAGGATAAACAGAAACACACAGCCCTTGAGCCAAATACTACCGCCACGGAGGACCCAGAACTGGCTATGGGGCTCCCTCTCATCTCACAACCCCTCCGGGCGTTTCCGGGGCCGCTCCTGTCGGATCAGACTTCCTGCCTCTGCAGCTGCGACGACCCGTCTTCCCCTGCCCCAAGCTGGTAGTTTGTATTGAACTGGTGGGTGGTGCAAACCGCGCAAGGCCAATCAGTCTTGGGATTTATGAAAGTCGAGCCTCATTAAAGAGATTATTATATGCTTCCAGAACACGGAGGGGAGTAGAAGTACCTTTGCAGGGACAGAAAGAAGGTGCGGGTGAGAGGGTGAGCTCAGCATCATGCCAGTGTGGAAAGAGGGTGGAGCACAGCCGGCCAAAGGAACGGGATTCTGGCAATGGCCTGGGTCTCTCTGCCCTTGAGTTTCAGCACTGGCAGAGATCAGGTGGCGTAGTCCATGAAGGAGCACAAGGTTCTGGACTTCAGAGGACTGTGAGGGCTTATACACACTGGGCATCTGAGTGGGGACCGTGTGGATCCCATCCTGGAAGCACCTTCTCAAATATTTACTTTGCATAAAACCCCAGGATCTTTGCATGATCCTGGATGGTTCAGGGCTTATAAAGAGAAACTGGTGGCATAGGAATTTAGAGTTGGATTTAAATTAATTTCAAAAAAAGAAGAAATGTGACATTTCTTGCACACAAAACTCATGCCCACTCTGTTAGTATTATGAATATAAAAAGATATGCCTAACAGAAGAAATACATAATCATATGATATACATTTATGTATATATGATGGTATAATCATCATAAACATTATGTCTCTGGATTGCATGCAGAAATTAGGAGCTCTTCCGAACAAACATCTATCCCCCATTTAAGTGCCACGAATGTCGCTCAGGATCAGAATTCATCCTGAGCTTGTGCTCTTGCAGAATTTTAATACTTGTGCTCCTGATTCTCCAATTAGGTAGGAACTGCAGAGAGTCACTTACTTTCGGCTCTCTCACCTGCTTCACAGTGCAGTTCCATCTGAGATATTTGCTACTGTGATCCCCTGAGGTAGACTATAAGCCTATGCCACATCGTGAGATCCGAATTCTTCCCAGCTCAGCAACCGTGAACCTACAGCATTGTAGCAGGCCCTCAACATGAAGTCTTTCTAACTTTTATTCCCCTTATTTAGTAGCATGTGTGGGGTGGGTAGGTATGTCTGTCTCTGTGATTGGAGGATAATTCCACTTATTTTTCTACAGCATTATCATGTATTGTTTTTCAGTAAGTTTTCCTCTGTTGCTGACCCCCTCCTTCCAGAACTATTTTGCTTCCTCTCTCCATGCTGGGGTATACCAACACAAAACCTTAATCAGCAATTGCACGTGGTGGTCTGAGAAACTTCGAATGCCTTGTTCATAATGGAAGAGCTTAAATGCATATTCATATATATCTCTGGCAAAATGCCTTTTTCGTATCTGATGGTCATTAATTTGGACATAACTAGTAGTTTTCTCTGTAAAAATAAATTGCCTGGGTCTGAGGAAGAATACTATGTGTTTGAATAATTTCCTTTCCCTGCTGTAAACATTAAATTAAATTTGTATGCTAATTATGGCAATAATGGCCCTTTAAATGATCCTATATTACAAACATCAACTGAAATGAGGTCCCCAGTTGTCACTGAGAAAATCAAAAGGATCTTATTTTGAGGAGTAAATATGTGATTATAGTAATTATGTGCGATTTGTGATTATATTCTTCAACAAAGAAAACACGCTGGGATTTACAACTTTCCTCTGAGAATCAATCAATGAATTAACACGTATCGAACACCCACAGGGTTCCTGGAGTTAAACAAGCAAAATTGCTTCATCAACCTGCCAAACGTCAGCTAGTGGACTGAGCTGAACAAGGAACCCAGTGGAGCATGGCCCCCCCAAGCACAGCCATTAAGCGGGCAAAATTTATTTTCACCAGAGATAGCATCGCATTGTACATTCTAGAACAGTTTGGGCTAGATGTCAGGACTGGAATCTGTTCCCAGCTCTGTCCCCTGCCAGCTCCATCATCATATCAAGATACTTTACCTTGCTGAGTTTTAATTGCCTAGTAATAAAATGGGAAACCACTGTCCTGTCTTATGGGGAGTCTTCAAAGAAACAAGTGGGAAGTTAGTTTGCAAACTATTAAGCACTCTGCAACCATAAAATATTATTTCTCTGCTTCATTTTTTTCCCCAACACTTCCCCAAGAGGTTGTTTGTTCTCCTGATCTCTTCATTTCTCTCTTCCTTTTTCTTCTAAATTCTCTCTCCAGTGACCTCACATTGCTAAATCAAACCAATGGCCAAATCTCAGTTTTCAGCTTAAAGCTATCAGCAGTATCTGACACAATTCACAGATCAGTTCATCTTCCTTGGTACACTCTCTTTGTTTGAGTTCCTGGACATGTATTTTTGCTTTTCTCCATAAATCACCAGCCATGTTTTCTCTGGTGTACCTCCTCTTCTCCCTAATTTTTGTCCTTAAAATATCTAAAGGCTCACATTTTTAGACCTTTTTTTCTTCTCTACACCTATTCTCTTCTCTCTACACCCATCCAGTGACATGACTCTAAATGGTATCTCTCTTCTGATTATCCACAGCAGTTCACACTTCCCTTGCAAACCCTACTTCTACTTATAGCTCTACTGGGATATCTCATAACATTTTTAATACAAATTTATTAAATGTTTTATAAATTACAATAAATATTTTTAATAAAAATGGGCACAACACCTAAATGCTCATCTTCTTCCCTATCATGATCTTCCTTCTCTTAGTTAATGACAATTTCATCTTTCCATTTGCACTGGACAAAATTCCAGCCTCAAGTCCTGTCTTTATCTATGCCCCATACCAGTTCCTCTGCCCCATACCCCACAGCAAATCCTATTGGCACTGCCTTCAACATCTATCATGTCTGGTTTGGGAAATAGTATTGCAAGCTGTAAGAGTAATGCCTGGCAAAAAATAAGCAGACAATGAATTTTTAAATGAATGAATACATAAATGAATATTGTTATTATTGAGACTGTATATAATCAGCTCTAATAATTTCCCATTCTAGGAAAAAAGCATTTTAAGGAGAGAGAAATTATTCTTATCATAGATGTTTTTACACTGATTGGAAAGTAGATTTTTATTGTTGGTGTCTATACTTATTCATTAAGCTGAATTCAACCAGCATATCAGTTTGGAATAATTGGAGGACGCAGACAGAAGAGGGAATTCATACACATTTTACCTCTTTTCCATGGTCCTCTGCCAGGTGCTCATGAGGAAGATTAGGGAAAGAGAAGAAGTTGGAGGGAGCTCCCTTACTTGGAGGTGCAGGCATGCAGGGGGTGATTAGTTGCTTCTGGGATCAGGCACAAATCTTCACCCACTTCCCTGAAATCTTCTCTCCTATGAAGCAAAAGAATTAAAGCCTTTGGGGCAGGTAAAAAACCCTTTCATCCCTGGCACAGAAAGAGATCCTTTGCATTCTTATGAAATTGCTTTAATATTGTTCTGTTTAAATAAGGCCAAAGCTATATTTCTAGGAATCCTTTATACCAATTTCCTTTTCATGAAAATTTTTCCATGGATAATTTTTTTAAATTGTGATCTTATTATTTATTTATTCTATTTTGGTCTTCAAAGCAGCAAGATATCAATTTTGTTCAGAATTTCAGCAACTCCGGTAATAGGTTCCACATATCATCACGGTGGTCATTTCTAATATACAGCAGAGAAATGGATGCTGTAAGAAAGAGTCTAATAAAACTGCTAGAAACTTTAAAAAAAATTGTAACATCAGAGGTGAATAATTCCTTTGTGTTGTCTATCGATAAACTTGATAGATAGGTAGTTTTGGCAGAAGTATCACATGAAGGAAGACAAATGCACACCCAGAGTAAATGTCTATTGCAATAAGAGCAACATCCTGTCTCTTCCATGACAGAAGCAGTTTAATGTAACTAACCCTCCACCAGCAGCTGGCTTATCGCCCTGGGGAATTGTGCCATGCTGGTATACGATCGGTTGCTGGCAGAATGGGCACTCAGTGGTAGCTGCGCTAGCTCACCTTTGGTGAATGGAAGTTCATGTTGTTGAGCCCGTACAGGACCTCCATCCCTGCCACCATGACACCTTCTTCATAAGCTCACTGGGTGATGCCAGGGGTGGCTGGGGAAAGAGGCAGACCGGTAGCAACAGAACAGATCACCCTGTCTACTTGATTATTAGCATCCTCCTCTATTTAGATCACTCTTTGGTGAACTTTCACATGGGACACAAATGTCTTCATGTTTTTTGCTCATGTAGAGGTCAATCTAAAAACATCTCCCCAAATTTCTTTGTTACTAATTTTCCAGTCATCCTTCTTCTAACTCCCTGACCATCCAGTGAGCCATTGGCCACAGCCCATAAATTGGCATATAACTGTACATCTGGACATTTTTCCTTCCAAAGCAAACCACCAGGTGCACTGTTCAAAGTTCTGCCCCCTGGGAAGACTTCTTTGCCCCCGTCTTTCAGGGATGTCTCCAAGAAGGGTTCTGGTTCTGCAGCTCTGCACCTTTGGAGGACACCTGTGTATGGTGCAGAAACATCTGTAAACCAGGCCTCAGTCTTCTCTTCCCCTGTCAGCTGGTTGCAGGGAACTCGCTGTGAGGTCATAAGGGCAGGCTGCAAACAGAAGGCACTGTAGCAGGAGTAGGGGGCCAAAGGAATTTGGGCCAAATAATACCCAGTTCATGAGGGACAGTTCAGGTTACAATCAAAATCAAAACTCAATCAGATTAAAAAATGTATCTGGGAAGGCAAAGGATCTAGAATAGTTTTTATTTTAATTTTGAAAAGGAATATATTTGAAGAATCCCTACTAACTAATTTCAAGGCTTAACATAAACCTGCACTAATCAGGACAGTGTGCTATTATTTAAAGGATGATGTATGAATAAATGTAACAGAATAGAGAGCCCAGAAATACACCTACACATATATGTTCAACTGATTTTCAACCAAAGTGTCAGGGCAAGTTGAAAATGTTGCAGAATCAACTGAAAATCCAAATGCACAAATACCAACTATGATCCATATCATACCTGATACACAAAAGCTATCATGAAAGTGTCATAGATTGAAATATAAAACTTGAAAATATAAAATTTCTAGAAATAAACAGAAAATTTTTGTAACCTTGGCCTAGGCAATGTTTCCTTAGAACACAAAACTACCAAACATTTAAAAAATTTGAAAATAAACTTCATTAAAATAAAAATCTTCTCATCTCTGAGAGACACTGTCAATAAAATAAAAGCCACACAGTGGCAGAAAATATTTTCAAACACCTGACAAAGGACTTTTATGTAGAATTTATAAAGACTACTTATAGCTCAATAATAGGAAACAATCTTCCCCCGAAATAAGCAAAAGCTTGGGACAGATTCTTCATCAAAGAAGAGAGAGATACAGCAAGCACGTGAAAAGATGGTCATTAGTCATTAGAGAAATGAAAAGTAAAGCCCAATGAAACATTTTTTAATCTCCACCAGAATTACCAATTAAATGATGCATAATACCTAGTGTTAACAGAATTGTGGAGCAGCTGAAGCTTTCATATAAGCCTGAGGTTGAGTGCACATTTTTATAACCACATTGGAAAGCTATTTGGTGTTACTTACTAATGCTAAATTCACATATATTTCATGACCCCACAGTTATATTCCTGGCTACATACTGACAAAAATGAATGGTTTTATTAACCAAACACACGAACAAGAATGTCCAGAAAAATATTTATTCATCATAGTCAAGCTGAAATTACAATAGTGTTAAATAGTATCAAATTCTTAGGAATAAGTAAAGATGTATAAAATCTTTATGGAGCAAATCATAGTTTTATTTAGAAATACTTAAAAAGACGGAAATAAAAACAAAGATATGCCAGGCTTGTGGGCAAAATATTTTATAGGTATCAATGTTGTAACTCTATTCTATTCCATTTAATTCTATTCTAAATTTTATATGATTCTAACATTTATATAAATATGTGAAGAGCCAAAGAAAGGAAAGATATTCTAGAAGAAGAAAAAGGTTGGGCAAAAAAATATTCACTACCAGAAACCATGATTTATTTGAAGCAATGATATTTAGGATGGTGTTCTTTTAGCACAGAGATAGTCAATGCAGACCACTAGAACAGATCAGAAGTTCTAAAACAGGCCCACCTATATATGGAGATGGCATGTCAATGGGGAATTGGCAAGCTTTTCAAGAAATGGAGCTACGACATTTATCTGGCCACCTAAAAATATTCAAAGAACGTTTTATGCAGATAAAGAATATAAAAGTGAAAGCAACTCTACAAATTTTTAGGAGACAATGTAAGAAAATGCCTTTACAAAGTCAGGGTAAGAGATTTTTTGAGCAATATAATATACAAAAGTCAATATAAAGGAAAGACTATAAATTCAACCACATTCAAATTAAAAATCTCCCATCCATAAAAAAATAATTCTAACAAAGCTTAAAAGGTAATCCATAGAAAGTGAAATTAAGTTCACAGCACATATTTTGAACAACAATCTTGTAAAACACACACAAATCCTGCAAATCCACAATAATTAGAAGACCAATCCCCCCCAAAAATGGACAAAAGAGATTTCAATGTATTCTTTACAAAAGGCAAAATCCAAGGGGCCTATTATGGATTGAATGTGTCTGCCCAAAATTCCCTCCAGTACCTCAGAAAACGACTTTATTTGGAAATAAAGCTGTTTCATATGCAATTAGTTAAGATAACGCCATATTGGAGTAAGGTGGGAAATTTGGATACAGACATGTGTACACATTAAGGAAATGGAGTGACTCATCTACAAACCAAAAAGTGCCTAAGATTTACCAGCAAACTACCAGAAAAGAAAAGGATCATGAAACAAATTTTCCCTCAGAGTCCTCAGAAGGAACCAACCCTGGTAATTCTTGGTCTGAGACTTCTAACTTCCCTATCTATGAGACAATAAATCTCTTTTTAAGCCATCCAGTTTGTGGAGCTTTGTTACAGTAGCCCTGCAAATGAATATGTAGTCAATAAACCTAAGAAAATGTATTGCACTAGTAATTAGGGAAATTAAAATAACAATGATATATTTCTTTATACCAACTAGTCTGGCAATAATACAACAGTACCAATTAATGCTGAGAATGTGAAGCTGTAGGAACTATTATGCAATACTGCCGACAGCCACTTCCAAAACAGTTTGAAACAATAACTTGTTACCATCTAGTTAAATTGAATGTATACATAGCTCCTTAATCCAGCAATTACATTCTCAGGTATATACTGTAGTGGTTAATCAGTGTATGTAATGATTGCTATGCACCAGAATACACACACAAGAATGAATAATAAGGGGCAGAGTGAGAAACAAGCTACATATAGATATAGATATCTAAGTAAATAAACAGAACAGAGTATATTCACACAATGGGACACCTTGCAGCAGTGAAGAGAAATAAGCTAAATCTATGTACAACAATATGGATGACCATCTGAAACAAAATTTTTTCAATCTGAGAAGTATGGTTACTACATGTTTGCTTCATAATTATTTATCAAACTGAATAGACACAGGATATGTTTTTCTCTAATTCAATTTACAATAACAAATTTAAATTCTTTCCATTTGGAGGGAGTTCCATCCAATGGCTTGAGTATGTTAGGCAGAAACGAATCAGTTGGCCACCCCGAATTGCACAGCCTCTGAGAGGGTTGTATTTTTACAGTGACAATAGCAACAATGAGATTCTGCTTAAAAAGAGGGAAAACAGTGTTTGGTGTGGAGTTAGCAGTGTCTACTGCACATGAGCTATTCATCATTTAAACTATTTGAGTGCAACTACAGTTTTAGAATTTTGTATTATTTTTCATACAATGTGCATTAATGAAGCCAACTCTTCCATCCAGTGGTCAACCAAAAAAGGAGATCTGTCCTAAAATGTAAGGTAGAAATTTGCCATTTTGAACTTACTGAGAATCAATGTTAGTAGTTAACTTTCATTTCTAAAGGATTTGCAGGAGAAAGTGTGCATAGTTTAGAACTAATCTGAGGTGAGACAGATGTACACTACCCCCATTTGTGGATTTCATTTTTATCCAACTTGGCATAGTGCTCTGGAGGATGGAAGTCCTTGAAATATTTCCTGGTTTTGCTGAAATCCTGAGGATATTTTTTTATGCTTTTTAGGATTTTTCACTGGATTTTCATCCCTTCCCCACTCTTTTTCTAAATTTCAGGGGCTTTTGGTAATCTGCCTTCCATGGGCTGTCTGAGCCAGCACTTACCACAATCTTCTCCCTAGAATTACTCTCTCTAAGGGTGGCCCCATGGGAGTGAAGAGAGACATAAATGGAAGTCCGCTGAGTAGGAATCCTTGGAAAACAGTTGCTTTCTTGATACAAAGGGACTTTCTTCTTGTATGGAGTGTGTGCAGCAGCGGTGCTGGCAGGTATAACCTTCCACCATAAGCAAGTAAGAGGACTAAAGAAAGCAAACCTACCATAGATTTTGGAGCAGGAACTTGGCCCAACCCTTGTCCCCGCTATTACCACTGCTGCATTAGGCAGGATTGCCTACCTTGGCTTCCTGACATCATATGCTGTTAACTGCAGAGGCTACCTCTCTAAGGCAAAGTATTCCCAGAAGTATCAGAACCCCCAAATGATTTCTTACTCTTATACAGAGAGATAAACAGAAGCCATTTGTTGTAGAGCCCCTTCAAGAATGCCATGGCATATTTGTCACTAACAGTCCTTTGAAGTTTGACTTAGTATCACTAATAC
Source organism: Manis javanica (assembly GCF_040802235.1). Lineage (NCBI taxonomy): Eukaryota > Metazoa > Chordata > Mammalia > Pholidota > Manidae > Manis > Manis javanica. The sequence goes on along the minus strand of NC_133170.1, from coordinate 18,540,012 downwards.
ACCTAAATCAAAGATGATAACTTTAGAAGCATTTTGAAATAAACTCCTAGTCAACCGAAAATCCTAATTAAGTCTCATATTTTTTTAAAAGTAAGTGAAAAGTAAAAGTAAACAAAAATGGGCAATGAAGAAGCTTTCCAGTGCCAAAGAAATAACACTAGATAGAGAGCAGGTGTTTCTAAAATTCACTGCTGATATTTTTCTTACCTTGAAGAAGTTTCTGAACATATTAGTATCAGTTATCTTATCTGTTAAGTTATTTAATAATACATTTCTTGCAAGATTGTTGTTATACATGGAAAACAGCAATTCCAGTCCCAATAAATAGTAGCTATCACTGAAGTCCACAAAATACAGTCATTGTCTCAGGTCACTAGTTATGTGATCTTGAGGCCATTGATTCTTCTTCTATAAAGTAAGTGGATTGGAAAATGACTCCCTACTTTCTATAATCATGTAAAACAAAGGCTGCTCCTCTGATGAACTTATACTACATACAGGGGAACTGTGAGAAAGAATGAACCCCGGGTCCTACTCTCAGCTCTGCCTTGCTATTTGACCTTTGGCAAGTCCGTGGAAGAACCTCAGAATTTCTTCTGTGTACAGCTATGGAGTTGAGGTAATATGACCTTTGACAGTGTCTCCTACTTTTGGTATCCAACAAAATTCTCTGAAATGTTTAGTCATGGTGGCCAAATAGACAACATGAAAGTGAGAGCAGAAATGATTGACAGTTAGAAATCCTTTGCCTGACACCATAAGCCATGATCCAGTGCTGAGGCCTGAGGTCTGGCACAATTTTGATGAAAGCCTTGGACCTGCATGACTCCTGTGCCTAGTGCTGGAAACTCTATTTGAGACAAAGGCACTTCCTTTGCTCTAAGACAAAGAAGTTCCAGGCCGGTGTCAATGGAACGCCTGTAACGTGGGGGTATGGGGCACAGAACTCATTAAGTGTAAGGGGTATGATCCCAGTCTGAAGGAAAGGGAATTCCATCAGCACTTACTTGGCCTCAGTGAGAATATCATGATCATTTCAGAAAAGGATTATAAACCAAGGACCTACAAATCTCCTTGGAATTTAAGGGACTTGTTACTTGAGACAAAGACAGTGGATTGTAATCATATGAATATAAGTATCTGGCTACCTTCAGAGGAAAAGAGAATTTCAGAAAGCTGCTGCGCACATGATAGTCAAACATGTAACCATGCAAAAGAGCCCAGAGCAACACCACTGCTTAGTCCAGTTAGTGGGGAATCATTCTGATGCTGTGTGTGGTCTGAGCCTCAAGTCAGTTAAGTGCCTAAAAGAATTTGATGGACTGTGTTCTAAGTCTGATTTATTTGATTTACAAATTCAGTGCTTAGCACGATGTTGTTAGACCTATATATGGGTATTTAAAACGAAGTCTGTATGCGTTTTTAATGACTAAACATTTGAGATAATCCAGATGTATTAAACTGTCATTTAACATGACAATAAATTGTAGTTTAACATGTTCAAGGCAATTTGATGAAATAAATAATGTTAGATGTTTGGCAAAAAATTTGATCTGATATGTCAAATTCAAAAAGCATTTTTTCCAAGGTATATACATGAAAAATAAAATAATATCTAGAAGGCAAGCTTAAAGTATTAGGAAAATGTAATTTTCAATGGTAACTTTAATCAAATTAAAACTCCAGTATTAGATAGAATTATTGTTTTTGCACAAAATCCCCAACTGTATTACTCCCTTCAGAATTTTTCTTCTAGCTCAGGCTAATTCGGGGACAGCCCCACAGAAGAGATAAGTGAATCCCACTGTAAATAGGTTAGCATAAATCTCTGAAACAATGTTTTATGCCATTGCCTGCATCTGTAGTGCCACCTAGTGTCCGAGAAGATAATAACATTTCCAGACATTAAGCAAGGGTGGGGGCATAAAAACCATTCAATGAAGCTGTTACCAGTCTTGCCTTAGGTGTTTAAGATGGTAAACTTATGGAAATCATGGTGTCTAACGTCCCCTGTCTTTTTTCCCCCTGAAGTTTTAAGGAATTTTGTGTGTTCCCATAACACACACAAATTTTTTTTTTATATTCCCATAAAACATTCTTTTCATATTACTGAGCATATTTCTTGGCTCTGGGGTTAGGAAAACTGCTGCCTTCATAGAGCCTGTGTTCTGGTGGATTTTTACTTCTGTCATGGTGGTTATCACAGTGGGATCATACAGGAATCACTTACGTATGCCCACCTCTCCTACTGCCTGTGAGTTTTGTTTCCTCCAAAGCATTTCTGAAGGCTTTATACAAAGCTGTGTTCAAAATACATACAGAATTAAACAGAGGTGCAAAAAGGAATGCTGAGCATAATTTACAAATCAGTTAATTTTACCGTTTTAATGAGATGCTTTTTCTCTTTGGATCTTTGATCAACAATCATTCTGTTCCCCTATTTTGTGCTGGAAATCACCCTGCTCGATAGTTACTGACTAGAGTAAGAGCTAAGGTGATGGGATCTATCTCCTTTTGCAGGAGAATGATTATGAGCTTATAAAGGAGAGTTTTAAAGTGTATGTTTTTTAAAAATAATTTGTTAAGTCAGTCAGCTTTTTTATTGCATTCTATTTCTTAATTTGTCAAATGTTATGTGTCAGAAGAGAAAAAGTATTCAGGTACCTTGTTTATCACACATCATTTTCCACAAATGTCATTTAAGAATCTTGATCTTGTATACAACTAATTAACATCAATTATAGTATTTTTAAAGGATAAGTAACATTGGTTGAGCTGGGGTAGAAATAGAGAGATGTAGAATCTTTTATTTGATCCCAATAGTCCTAATATCATAGCTGCTATTTTAAGGAATCTCATGTATTAGTCTTAAAAACATAAACTTCATTGTGAACAGAGTCACAATGAAAAAGCTGGTCTATATAACTTTCATGTATTTGAAGCTCAAACAAATATAAGAGATAAAAACATTTTATGGTGTTTTGGCTCCCAAAACAATGTTTGTATCCTGACCTCTGGAATCTGTGAATATATTACAAGGCAAAAGGGAGATAAGCTTGCCAAACAACTGACTCTAAAATAGGGAGATTATTCTGGATTATACAGGCGGACACCATCTAATCACAGTGTCCTTAAAAGTGGGAGAGAATCCGAAGGGAGACCCTTGGGAAAGACTCCGCCTGACTTTGCTGGCTTGGAAGCTGGAGGAAGAGGGCCGGAGTCCAGGAATGAGGCCAGCCTCGAAACACTGGAAAAGGGAAGAAAATAGATTCTCCTCCAGAGCGTTCAGAAGGAATTCAGCCCTGCCAACACCTTGGTTTTAGCCCAGCGAGACCCATGTCAGACTGCTAATGTGGTGAAATGCAAGGTGATAAATCTGTATTGTTTTATGCAACTAAATTTATAGTAATTTGTTATAGCAGCAATACAAATACATACCACCAAAAACGTTATGAACTTTGTTATAAGAACATTTCACTGGATGTTAATTTTGTCTATGCTGGTTTATAAATTAGACTGTAATAGTCAGTAAGGAGTAAACAATATGGCTCTTTGAAAGCAATATCTGGAAGAGTTCATTAACTTGGAATTTGCTAGTATAAAAACACTGATATATTGAGAAAGATTGAAAAAGATCAAACGGCCATTATGAAAGAAGTCATATTTATTTATATATATATTTATATAACAATTTTGAAATAAATTGCTCATTTCTGATAAATAAGAAATGGGTAAAAAAACAATGTAACCAGAGAGATCTCAAGTTAGTTACGTACTATTCTGCGTTTATTTATTTTTTTCCTTTGCTTTCTACGTGATCCTGAAATTTCTCCAGGTTTCCTATGCTGTTCTCATCTGGTCTGTGTTACGTTTTCTGGTACCAGAACTTTTAGGGAAATTTGTAAAAGTTTCTCAGTATATAAAGTTTTAATTGCTTCAAGACTTTATCATTGGTAGCTTTGTAAGGCTTTGCTTCCTCCAGTAGGCACTGGAAGATGCTAACTTTCTGCTTTGCCTATTATTTCAGAGAATTTGTTTTCTGCATTCTCAGTGTTGCAGCTCTGTGCTAAGTTCTGATCTCTGTGCTGTAATCCTGTGTCTGTGTGCTCTCATGATGAAGTTGGGAAGGCCAAGTTAAATCCTTCAATACCATGTCAGATCAGGAGCAGAAACTCAGACTTCTAATTTCACATGACTTGGAACTTCTGATACTCTTCCAAGTGTGCAGGGTCTTGAATTATCCCTTTATACACAAAGCCTCTTCCTCGACTCCACCATTTGAAATACTTTCCTAGCTATGGTTCACAAATAAGATCATTAGTATTGAGGTGTGTGTTGTGGATGGTGAAGGAAGAATTTTCAGACTTGTCAGTGGTCTTATGCATTCCAAGGAGTAGGTTCTTTCATGCTGTTCTCCAACTCATGAGCAGGAAAAAGCATAGAGTCTTCAGCTGTTTGTCAAGGAAAGGAGGTCACATTTTCCTGTTGAAAATTTCCAGTACTCCATCCTGTGAAAGTAAGAGTCATTGTTTGTAGGATTGGCACACGCAGATCAAAGCATTTAGCACTTACATTGGAGCACTCATGGTGGTTCTTCAAAATTGGTCTGCCTGGAATTGCCACACAGCCTTGACCTAGGTCAAAAATGAACAAAAACTAAGGCCTTGTGTAGTCTGGTTTCAAATCCAAACAGCTGAAGAGTAGGGAATGTGCTTGCTTACTGAACCATACATCAATGAACAGTTCCCCTTTAATGTGGAAGCAGAAGATTTCTTTCATATTTTTGATGAAAACCTTTTTTTTAAGCTAAATTAATGTTTTCAAATTCCATTCCCATTTCTGGGGGGTATGTTTCTTCACCCGTGTATGCATTTTCTTTTACTCTTTGATTCATTGCAACAGCTCTTTTTTGGCTTTTAAGAAATAATTCCAACATCCCCTTTTATTTCCCTCCTGACACTCATGTGGTATTTTCCTCTTCTTTTCCAAGCATTCTGTCTAGTTTCCTCTAGTAATTGGGCATTAGAACATTTTTCTCAATTTCTAAAATAAATAATATTCTGGTTTCTACTTCAATTAGTTTAATTTTTTGCTAATTGATGTCAATTATTTAGGCCACATTTAGTCAGAAATATGGAATGTTACAAAAAAAGAAGAGCTTGAAAATCTTCTGGATTATCTCATTTAATAGACAAGGAAATAGGAAAGTTAACCACTGTGTCTCATATTACATAGCTAATAAGTGATACCACCCAGCATGCTGTGTTAAGAATGATTCTGAAGTCATTTGTAGACATTGCTGAAGAGGATGTGGTGACTTAGAATATCTACCATATTCTAAATTTGATAAATACTTGTTACATCCTCACTGCACCATGCTGTTTCCTGAAACAGGGCTTCCCACACTCGAATGTGCATACATTTATGATGCACATTAAATTGTACGTTATGATGATAAAATGCACAGTCTGATTCAGCAGGCCTGGGGTGAGTCTGAAGCATCTGCCTTAAGTGGGAGGCTGGTGGTCAACAAACTCCAGCCTGTAGGCCTGGCCCAGCCCACAGCCTGTCATTGTAAATAATGTTTTATTGGAACACAATCTACACGCATTTGTTTACATATGATCTCTGGTTACTTTCAAGTTACAGGAGCAGAGTGAAATAGCTGTAGCAGGAACCATACGGCCTACCAAACCTAAAATATTTACTGTGTGGCCCTTTATAGAAAAAACTGCCAATCACTGTCCTGGAGCTTCTGTTTCAATGCTGGTTGCACGTTCCAGTCACTGGAGAGCTTTCGCCAGTTTGGATGCCCAAGCCACACTCCAGGCCAATTAATCCAGAATCTCAGGGAGTAGAGTCAGGCATCATTTTTTAAAGAATCTCTAGAAAGTTGAAAACTGTTGTCCTACAGCAAGAATTCACAAATATTGGTGAGCACAGCAGTTACCTGACCTGACTTAAAAATGCAGAGTCCAGGGCACATTCCCAGAGAGTCTGGTCCAGTAGGTCTGGCCTAGGGCCCAGGAATCTGCATAAATACACCAGCACCCCTGACAAAGGCACCCCAGGACCTCACTCCCAAACTAACAAGGCACACTCTAATCTCACAGAAACTTTCTTCTGGAACATTCTGCATCAGTTTAGGTGTTCACAGAATTATGTTTCACAAGAATGAGTCATTATTATAAAGGACATCAGTACCAGCAATTGGACTTTTTACCAAGAAAAATTATCCTGCAGACAAAATATGTTTCACTGGTGTTCTGATTTTGTCCAACCTCTGAGTGTCAATATGCTATCAATTATAGAAGAAAAGACACTTTCCCCAGAACAGCTCTCAGTCTCTGTAATTTTGTTTTAGAGTCTGCTTTTATAAGCATGGAAAGATGTGGATCACTACCATCCAACGATTTGAAACATATGGAAAGATTTTGATTCCTCTGACCGGGTTTAGGGTTGTTTTGAAGATAAGCAGGATAAATAGCTCATTTCCATTCATCATAATATTAAAAAATGAATACTAACCCGAGGTCTAGGGTATCTGCAAAAGCGAAGCAAGTCCCTCACCAAATCATGATAAATGTGTACCAGTCGCGCTGCCTTTGCAGGGAACCCGGTCAGGGACCTCAAATCAGTAGTTCCTGTGTCCCCGTCACTCTACGTTTGCAGGGGCTGTGTGGCAGTGGCTGTCAGAGAAAAGTGTCTCTAGGTTTTGGGGCTTTACTGGGACAAACAAGGGGATAAGCAGTGGGGGACTCCCACTAAGCCTGGCTTTCACTTCTGCCAAGGGCCAGGAGTGCAGTTTCACCTCGGCCTTCCAAAATCTCACTGAAGAATCACCATCTCGTCCCTTGTTTACCTTTTGTTTACCCTCATGTCAGCTAAAGGTTAGTGAGGATCCTACTTATATTTGTGTGTTTAGAAACATTTAAACTGAATGTGCAAACAAAGAGCAAAAAGGTGAAGGAAAACATATGCAAGATTCAGTGACCTGGTTTTGTTTCCTAAGATTCAGAGAAACCGAAATATTTCATGTTTTTCCGAAAAAGAGCTTACCTTACACTTGCTGGCAGCAAAATTTCATTTGGCGTGGATTGAGGATCTAGCCTCCCATGGAAAAAATACATTTTTGGAAAGAGTACAATGAAATTTCTTTTGCCAGAAGAGATGCTGAATATTGACGAGTGCAGATGGAAGGAAATAGCCCAGCTTACCCTGCATTGTGGTGAAGAATAATGATTCTAAAACAGGCAATTTGTGGCAATTCGCTCTTCCCCATTCTAGGTTTTGGAATTTAGAAAATCAGCAACTGTTATGTCCCAAATGGCCACAAGATGGCAGGATCTCAGCACGTTCCTGCTGATGGCCGCGTGCTCTCCCCACCAGGGTTAAGGGATGGTGGTAACTGGGTCTCGATTCCTCTCCAGAGATTTCACACTCTCATAAATTAAATATACTAATATGGTTCAAGGAGTTACGTTTTATAGTATTAAAATGTCAAGAGTCAGTCATTTGCGTACTCTAGTTGGCATCCACGAATTGAAGCCTATGAAAAAGGCCCTAGTTTTATTTATTAATGGGTCTCTCAACACTCTCATTGGATGAGGCCTGGGAACCTACTCAGGTGCTGTTCCCCTTTGCTAAGGGTTTCTCACGAGTAAGTAATGCTGCCATCGTGGGCACGCAGCTTTTGCAGGTCTCACAGGACAATGTGGGCAGAAAGGAAGGGAGACAAACATTGATGGCTGTGGGACAGGAGGGGTGTTTTCACTTGGGGGGAATGCAGGATGGACAAAGAAGTGGTCCAGCTGGGCAGAAATCCATGAACACTGGTACCTCTCTGCCACCTTTGTTCATTCATTTATCCACCCAATCTTCTTTCAAAACATTTCATTTACTAGGCAGTGTGATGTCCCCTAGGAAGGGAAAGATGTACAAGGCACAATACGCAAGAGCTAGTCCATTAGAGATGACCAAGATCAAGAGAGTCTCCATATGACAACTAGACTAAAGCAAAAATGAAACAAAATACAGAGCAATTGGGGAATAAAGAGGGAAAGGATTAACAACAAGAAGAAGGGACTATGACATAAAATAGAAGGTTAGGAAAAGGAGTCACCCATGGGCGTTGTGAGTTTAATGTTTGTAAGCAGATTGGGACCCATGTGAGGGGAAGAACACTGAGACTGGAAAAAATCCAAAGCAATGTAACAAAAGCAACAAGACACGAGTTTCGACAGTGTCCCTGGGACTGGCAAGCTCTGTGACCTTTTAACAATCAGCTGAATCTTTCCAGGCACAATGTCCTTATCTGGAAAGTGGAGCTGCCGTGACTAACTAACTCATGGAATAAGTAAAACTATTAAGGGTGAAATGAAATGAGTGTGCCTGGCATGTAATTGTTGATTACAGAACATGAGTCACTTTACTTCTCTGTCAAATCTTATACCAAAGTTAGCAGGAAATATAAGAGGGCAAGGGACCCCCCAAGCTAGGTACCCAAAGTAGATACATGCTCCTTCCCAAACTCCCAGGAACCCCTCAGCAGTTGTAATGGTCTAAGGGTCACAGGGATGCCCTGGGCTCGGAGGTCCTAAGAAAGACAGAAGCACTGCTTCAAGGGGGGCTGGAAACAAGCTGTTTGCTTGTTTACCAACACAAACAGGAGCACCTGCTTCTCATGAGAGATACAGAGAGGCAGAGAGAGTGGAATGTCAACAGCGACCCCTCCAGCTCTGCAATCTAATGCCCTGGTTCCAGCAGTAACTATAGGACATTTTAGATGTGTTCTACCAACTTTGGGGATCTCACTGTGTGTATATGTATGTGTGTGTGTGTGCTCCCAATTGTACATCTCCCCACATGTCTTGTTTATCTTTCTAAGTCATTAGAAATAAGTCAAACTCATTCTTTTTCACTGCTACATAAAAGTAATACTTTCACAGGAGACAAGGTAGATTTCCTTGTGCTCTACTTTAATGGCAAGATACAACATGATAATTCAGGGTTACAGTGCTAATTCATCACTAAGATATTAGAGGGCTCCAGTTGCTTAGCAGAGCAGGGCTACACATAAACAATATAAATTATAATAACTATATAAATAATGCTAATAATGATCACTGCGATACTTCATCAGCAATGTTCTGTGTACCAGGAACTATTGCTAGCCATCTGTATGCATAGTAGGAAAAATCTACCATAAGAAAGTTATTCCTATTTTGTAGATGATCATCTGAGGCAAGTAAGTAAATTGCTCAAGGTTAACACAGCCAACAACTAACAGTGCCGAACTGCAGTGGGTCTGGCTGTGGAGTCTGTGCTGTCAATCACGAAGCCGTATATCGTTATGTCCAACAGGAAACACTTCATGCAGGCTTGGTGGCCAGAGACCCAAACTGGCTGTCACTGACCAATTTTACAAAACATTCTCACTCTAAGTTAAGCTGTAGCTGATCCTGGAGTGGGACACTCTGTGCTGCTCTAAATTAGGCAGCCGGGCCAAAAGAAGCCACGGAGGATCCATAAAGAGCAAGGTGGGCAACGGTCTGCTGAGCAAGGCATGGCTTGGAGGGAAAAGTCAGGGGTCGGGGCAGAGACTAAGAGGGGAGCATGAAAGAATGCAGAGGCCCACTGCCAGGCACCTGGCCCAGCTGAGAGAGCCTCTGAGGGGAGCATGCCAAGCCCCAGCAGCCTCCAGACCAGCACCCAGAATAGCTGCAAAGAGGCACATGGCCAGTGAGTCACTTAATAGAGCCAGAGCTGGGAGCACTTAATTGGACACATCCGGTTTGTGTTCATGAGATATTAGATGGAAATATATGGTCAATTGCAGTGAATTGGCATGTGCCGACATGGGCTAGCCATCGCTGAAGCCAGGTCTCCTGCCAGTTGGAACCTCATTTTTCTTTCCTCTGAGTACCTGCCACGTATCTTATTGATTGTGCACATTTTATCCTTATATAATAGACTCTCTAACAAAGAGGAAGTATTTTTTTCTTGTGATGACTGAACAAAAATTCAGAGTATAAGCTAGGAGGACCGCATCCATGGATCACTCAGGCCAGGCACCTTCCAGACAAGGCCAGTCCCCCACCTACGGCATGCTACAGCACTGCTGAAGTCATCGGAAGCCATCAGGCCCAGGGAGGCTAGCAGAGGAAATACGAGGCCGGTATGGACAGAGACAAGACCACCTGGAGAATTGTTGAACTTCCTTTTCTGTCAGAAACCCCTACACATGATGTATTAACATTGTTGCCTATTGGCTTCAGGACTAGATTGTAATCCACCAGTTAGCTCCCTAGGTGTTCTTTGGGTGTTTTGAGGACTTTTTTTTTCCCTTGAGTAAGATTGCATGGCAGATGCTCTTGGTGTCTGCTCCAAAGTCCCCTCACCAGGGCACAGTGCCTGTCTTCCACTTTCTGTGGCTGTTGTTTTTTTCTCCAGAGGATTACACCTTACCAGAAGATGCCGGGAATCGTGCTGTTCCCTCAAGTGGGCTCTGCCAGTAACAAACTCAAGCGGGGTTGTAACGGCTCAGTCTCCTTGCCTCTGAGCAGGGCAGCTCTTGTTGCATTTATACCCCCATATTCTCTGTGGGATCAGTCTGAGGCTAGATTCTCCTAAAACCACGAGGCGAGAGTTCCTCTCCTGCTCTCTCCTGCTTCCCTTACTCTCCTACCAGATTTTCTGAAAAGCATCCCTTCAACAAGTCATCTGTACAAAGGTCCCTGTCCTCAGGCTCCACTTCTCAGGATGAGCCTAAAACAGCATGTAAGATGTTTGTCAACAAAATCCATAAGTTATGCATATAGTACTACACACAAACAATGCATCGTCTATCCGACCCTCAGCTACTCACCTACCACCTGTACTATTTTACCGTATTTGCATATTTCTTATGCCATTATTTCTCTAACAGTTGTTTTTATTTTTCAAATTCTTCTTTTTGAAAAACTAATCTTGTCCTTAGAAATAATATTTCTGAAGCCATGAGTTGGAAGTGCTAATTAAATTTTAACTTCCAGTAATACATATATTAATATAATTGAATACATATTTAATAGTATATCTTTTTAAATCTATAACATATATTTATATTCATCTCAATATCATTCCATCAAACACCATGTGTCACATGTACATGGACCACATTTTCAAAAAGTAATAAAATGAAAAGTATGTTTCTGTCTTGTTTGTAAATCAGTTTTTACTGGTGTACAGTACTGCTGCAGAGCTGTGCATATGAATATGGAATAATTGTTGATTTTTAAAAATTCACCAAGTATTTTTTTCCTCTTAACTCCTGATCTTGCCAATAGTCCTAAGAGAGATGTTCATGACATTGAAAAAAGAAGAGTAAAGAAGTATCAGTTTTTAAAAAGAAGAAATAATTCAAAAATCCTTTGTTATCTGTTTTGCTCTTCGATGTTTGAATTTTTCTGATATCATCTGGAATGTGCCTATCACATAGCAATATCTCAGTAAGAAAGGAGGGCTCTAGAAACTTGAAACACTTATTGCTGGGATCATTATCTGACATCATCACGCTCAGATGATTTTCTCGGAGGAGGAGGAGGCATTCATAGACATTTGCTCGAGTTACTGGGCAGCACAGTGTGGACTAGACCATCTGCAGCGACCGAGGGCAGCCTACCCACAAATGAATCACATTGGCATATTGATCATTGTGAACTGAGGCAACTGGAGAAAGAGCAGAAGCAGGTGGGATTTTCTGAACCCCTCTGTCCCCCTGGCCCCCGCTGTTCCCCTCACCTTGAAACCAGGAAATCAGTCTCCCGTGAGAAAGATACTTTCCCTGCTCCTAGAGGTTGGACAGCCAGTATTACTGTCAGAGACAGGGAACTCAAGGCCAAAGGAGCCTGTATAACCAAACCTTGTTACTTTTTTACTAATTTACTATCCCAGCCCAGATGCTGTTTAGAATTCCTAACTCATTAAAGCTCCCAAACCTAAGTGTTCTTTGTCCTGTCAATTCTCCAGAGAGATGTTTCTTAGTCTCAAGTTCATAAAAGTTGCCTGCTTTGGTCGTTTTCTTTAGGTCTCAATTATATTATTGAGTATATATGTAATTAAACGTTGTTTTTTCCCTCCTGTTAATCTCATCTCAGTTTGATTCTTAGACCAGCTAGAAGCACCTTGAAGGGTAGGGGAGATTTCTTCCTCCCCAACACATCACACACCTTTTTCTCCCAGCTGTTGAAATGCAGTTACAATGAGTGTTCAATGTCATGTTCTTCACAGATGGAAGCTGATGTCAAAGGTACCACCTTCACAGAGGGACATGCAGTATGGACCCTTTATCACAGGTGTGGGGGGACAAAGTCACACAGATAACACAGGGCCTGATGTGGTAGCACTTCCTCCTGACTCCTCCTGTCTCAACTGCATTGACTTGGGTTTTTTTTAATGGCAGCTTTGAGAAACACGGAGTACTTCAGTGTGGAAGGTGATGAGCCAATTCTAATCAAATCTTTGGGGTCACAATTTTGCACATTGAAAAATCACATCTCATCTCCAGCTTAATGGTCTTTCTCAATTTTTCATCCACACATTCCTTCTAGAACAATCTCGTGCTGAGGGAGTGGAAGCCTGAGATCCACAATAGCTTGAAAGCAAGCTTCATACAAACATTTTGCAAGGATTGCCAAAATCATACATGTTGAACCTGATGAACAAGTTTAAAATTAGAGACTGAGGAAAAGGAGCATCTATAGGTCAGAAGAAGGACAGTTCTTGCTTAACTGAATCTTAAAATTCTTTCCATAATAAAAACCTGCTTTTAAAATATACTACATGATGTTTTTTTCCCATCAGGGCTTACCTTACTGAACGGCAATGCTATTGACAGGCAAACGTCAGCTCCAACCACATATACATTAATATCTTTGGCTGTGGGTTTTTCTGGTATGAGAAAATACATAATCTTGGTCTTATTCTGATTTTTGAAATTGAAGTGTCCAGGAGTGCTGTTTTATAATGGATTTGTTTTTATTTTCCAGTTGTGACATATGTTACATTTTTCAGTAGGATCCCTGTATATCCATCCATTCATTCCCAGAAGTGTTCTCATTAAGGCTTCAGTCCTGGGCATATATTTTTCCTTTTTTTTTTTTTTTGTAGGCTCTTAATTGTTAAATGGTCTGCCTTTGCTTCCATCTCCAAGTGGCAGTGGCCCTCTCTGGGCTGTGGGATGTGCATTAAAATACCAGACCTTTTAATAATATATTTAAAAATTTAACAACAGGAAATTAAACTTTACTGACACATCATATATGGACAGATACAGGTGCCTGAATGCACTGCTTTTGTAAAGACACGTGTCAGATGCAGAAGGGTAGGAGTTCTATGTGGAGAGGAGATGACAGTGGTGGCTTCATGCCAAGAACTTCATGCCATCCTGTTTTTTTTTCTTAAATTAGCCTAAACTCATAGGCAATTAGCCAATAACTCATAGGCAAACAGCAAAAACTGGCAGATACTTCTATTCCTCATTTGAGCCCTTTATCAAACACATCAAGAGGTAGAAATAATGAGGATGTAATCAGATATGACAAGAGGGATGCCAAAATAATTCAAAATTACCCAGGCTATTTGAATCTCACATTAGGTATTTTCTGCCTGGAAATGTTACCTAGTGGTTATGTAGAACCATCACAATTAGTTAAGACATTTAGAGTCTAAGCATCCAGAAAATGTAGACCAGCTTTTACAATTTTTTCCAATGGTGTTTTTAAGCCACATGAAACCTAATTTGCTCACTTTATCAGTGAGAATAAGTGACTCTCAGTAATATACTACCCAGAAGATATGTCTCCCTAAATAAGAAGATTGAATCTGTTCTTTTAAGGTAAAGGCAAGATTTTAACAAAAAGTGAGGGCATAGCTGCTTTCAAAAAGAACTCCTTGTCCTGCAGAGCACGTTGTGAGAATTGCAGCCTGAGCCTGCTAATGTTTGCATCACTTTGTGATTTTACTGCTGAAAATGATGTAATGGTGCTGTCTGTAGAAACTCTTATACCTGCACACTTAAAAATATGACCACATTTATTTAAGCTGTTCCACAATATTTCCAAATAGTTTTGATAGATTTAGAATCTTCTCTTTAATATAAAAATGCAGCCTATTTCCACTTATTTTCAAGAACAATGATTGGCATCTGGGAAGACAGAAATTCAATAACTACATGTCAACAAAAAAAAGCTTTTGTGTAATTGATGGATAGAACAGAGAAATCAATATCATGATATAATAAATATGGACAATTATGTACTTTCATTTGGAGATATATATATATATGTGTGTGTGTGTGTGTGTGGATACATATAAAGTTATATAAAAAGATACATGTATATATCTTTTTCTGATAAGACAGTGATTCAAATCATTTTTCAAAATAAACTGAATTTAGGAACATCTACTTCTGCCAGAGACTGAGTAACCAGATTTACCTTCCAGCCTGAAATTAAAAAAAAAAAAGACAATAAAACGATCGTTTTCATAGTACTAGAATTCAAGCATAAAGAACAGAGATTCATGACAAGTGGGAAACAAGCCTAGGACTGCCCAGCGCAGTGCCTGAGGAGAGTTTTCTGGCAGCTGCTCCAGGAGAGAAGCCTAGGTGAAGCCAAGTAAGCTCCCTGAGTGGAGGGAACCAGCTCAGAGTCTGGCTAGAGTTTGCAGGACAGGGTACCAGAGATGACAGAGCTGCAAAGCAAGAGAACCCCCAGGACCCACAAAGGACATATCCTCGTGTGATCAGCAGAACACTTATCAGTGCAAGCATGAGAGGAAACCACCACTTTCAAGAAAGAACTGCCTGAAAGGATTAGAAGGAACAAAAGTGCAAAAGTCAATGCTCAAGGGGCTAGAGGTGGTGCACAGAGCTCCTTAGACCCTGCAGGGCCTCAGTGATAAGAGCACTGGGAATATCTTGTTTCAAGATGGCCTGGAGGGTATGTTATTCTGACGTTTAACTTGCCTGTTTGACTGGCGCAGAAAACAAGTTCTGGGAGAAGGAAAGGGAGTTATTGGAAATGTAATCAGGAGGAGATGCTAATTGTAGCTGCGCTTAGAATGTGGTGTCTTTATTATGGAAAACCAGCACTGCCCTTGGCTCTTGATCTGCAGTTATTCTGGGTACAGAAATGCCATTCCTGTCTTCAGGGCTTCCACCCAATAACTATTTAGAAAATTAAAGAGTACCATTAAAGAAAGCACTAAATGATTAAAGAAAAACTGGCTCACCTCTGTGATATCTTATCTAACATCACATCCAACCAGGATCCCTCTACTACCTAGAAACACAGCAATGGACTCTTCCCACAATTCACTGATGTTTCATGTAACCTGTCACCCAGGAAAGTCAAAGCAGTGGAATGGTCTGTTGGGGACCCATTATGGCACCAGCTGGTCATACAGCTCCTTAGATACCAGGATGCTGTCCTATTGGAATAGGGTAGGTCTTCAACCAACCAATAAACAATATATGGAACTGTTTCTACAGTATCATCAGGGAAGGAAGTTATGCATGATCTCAGTAACCTAGCTGCCCCTTCACCAGGACTGATCTGGTCCCTGCCCCACTGCTGAGTCCCTGCCCCACTGATCTGATCCCTGCCCCACTGCCCGACTTGCCGACCACAGGAGGTCCATGCTGAGTCCCATTATGTGCACTTAGAGCTTGCATTCTGGTGGCGGGTCGATCACACTGGAACTCTCACCCAACCTGGGGCTCAGGGTCAACACTTTGTCCTCTGGAATTGTTTTCTTTACCTCCAATCAAATGTTCTCTGTCCTTTGTGTGTGTGTGTGTGTGTGTGTGTGTATATATATATATATATATTTCTCTTTATATATTTTCAGCATACTCTTTATTCTCTGAAGGCCAAGAGTTTTCTGAGATACAGCAGAAGGATTGTTTTTGGCTCCCTTTGGTGGAAACGATTACTTCCTCATTGGAGATAAGGCTGAAAATTGACCCCCTCCAGTTGTGTAGTTTCATGCCATGTCTTGGGTATTCTCATTATCTATCTTCCTAGCAGCAATAGTTTAGGAATTATTTTACTTCAAGCTCATTATATAGTAGCCATAACAGTAACTTAAAAGGAGTAACAGGAGGAAATACTTTAAGGAAAAAATGGGTTAAGGTCTAAAATTAAGACCATTCTTAGCATTAATTAAAGCTGTAGTGATTGCTGTTATTTGGTATAATTATGAAATACCCTCATTAAGGCTCAGTGCTACTTGGCCTCTCTTGAATACATATTCCATTTGCTGTATGTTCATAGAATAGGTTCTAGTAAGTATATGCAACATGTAAGCACACATAGTAAGGGATGCTTCACTGCAATACTGAAGGTGATACAGTCTGTATAGTCCTCATAAACACTTTCTGGATTTTTAAATGATGGTTAGGGACAGTCATGGACAAAAAAAGCCACTTGTGATCCTCTACCCTATTGTGCCACCAGCTTGTAACCACTACCAGCCTTACCAACTGTAACTCCAGGGGGAAAATATGTTCCCAGCCTGGGGCAAATTACCTTTGAAACCAAAATGAGTCAAAGGGAGAAACCGGTTTATTGCTTACAAGCAGTTGTGCACTTTTGCTCTTGGGTGTCTGCAAAAAGGCTCCCCACCCAACCTCTCAGGTCCTGATATGCCCTGCTCCCCCACGTACTCACCTACTGATATGGAGATGGACTGCTTCTCTCCCCCCTTTGGAAATACCTATTGATATAGAGATGCACTAAGGCCAGGTGAGAGATTCTGGAAATACTGCAATTTTACCCACACCAACATTTTTTAGAAAACTGAATTGGGGAGAAACTACAGCCAAAGAGTACCTAGGAAGCTGAGGGGGTGTCACTGTAGGGTGCCAGCCCTTCCCATCCACGAGAAGGAAGGGGATAGTATTGTGCTGGCTATCTGCACAGAGTCTCCGGTAGAGGCTGTGGAGCTAATGAAGCTTAAGCCCCAAGGCCCCTTCTGAAACTCTGGCATAAGCCCTGTCAACATGTTGCCAGGGTCACCTGTTTTATAAAGTTTGAAAAGTAAGATTTTCAAATTTAATTAGTTAGTTCACCTATCTCTTCACAAGTGGGCATTACCTCGACCATACAGTCTCCACCTGCTTTTGGATGGGTCCAGCCTCAGGCATTTTTGAGAGGTGACTAAAGGGCAAGTTAAACTGGAGAGAGTTAGTTTGTGCTCAGTAGCAGAAGGCTATTGCTGGTGCAGGAATGGCTCCCAGAATTTCCCTAGTGCCCACTGTGCCCACAAGCCCAGCACCAAGACAGAAAGACTCAGCACCAGAAGGAAATATTACACACAGTGCCCAGCCCAGTGAGTGCAGGTGGAGTCTCAAAAATTCTTCCAATCATCAGACATTAAAATCATACGAAGAGGATTTTATCTTTAGCACCTTGTTAATATGGATGTTCTCTCCTGTCAAAAACATTCTTAAAATGTAGCATATTTAATTATAAACATCATATTTTTCTCTTTTTTTGATGGGAAATAAGCAAAAATGGAACCAACATTTCTGTTTTTAGGGTCCAAATGGAAGCACACAGATAAGTGAGTATGTGTGGGAAGTAAATGTTTGATGAATGCCAAATATTAATGCAACATAAATTTTGATCAACCATGCTAGAGAGAAACTAATATATTTCTAGTCTTCAACTGAAAATGATTTTCAAACAAAGAGGCAACCAGAGTATGCACAAAAACCTGCAGGAAAAAGTTATAATTAAGATATAGCAGATAAAAGTGCTGGTTATATTTCAGCATTTTTGTGATGTTTGTGGCAATTATTAACATATTATAGTTTGTAGTGATTTGTTTTCCTCGTTATAAATAAATATATTTACTTTCACACTTAATTTTGTATTTTCATTGTTTTATTCTTTTTCCTTTAAAAAGGCTCCTGAAATCGAATATGCTTTGATGCCCTGGATCAACCTCAGGGTTCTGAGGTTGCTTGGCGTCACCTGACACGATGATTTCTTTCTTACCATGGCCAGGCTGTCACTGAAGGGCCTACTTTGCTCATTCTACTTAGCTTAATGGTTATGGGGATTTGGGAATTTGATTTTGGTTACTTCTAGAGGACCAGAAGTAGAATTGTTCAGATCTGAGCTTCTAAGACCCACAATATTACTGAGCCCTAAAGTATATTTCTGACTCAAGCAAGCATGTTTTGACTCTCAGGCATTTTGGGGGAATCATTTGTCCTTTCTGATAGTCTAAACCTCACGATGTGGTTTTTACAACATTTAGAAACATTTCACATAAAATATGGCAATGCTGAAGTACTCTAATTTCTCTCTGCTAAGATTTGAGGATAGATATACACGAATAACTCCTTCCCTTTGTGATGGGAGACATTTTCACATCCTGAGGTTTGGACTATCAGAAAGGACAAATGACCCCCCAAAAATGCCTGAGAGTCAAAACATGCTTGCTTGAGTCAGACATATAAAAAATGTTTTATTCCTAAATGTTTTGGGATCAAATTATGTATAAATCAAATCATGTTTAAAATCATGTGTGTGTATGTGAAAGGAAATAGCCAAGATACATTTCTCGTTTCCCTCTCCTTTTCTCTGCTAACCATGAAAGATTAATGGAGACATCTTCCTGGCTCCATTATTTCCATACAGATGTCACTAACTTCTCTCAGACCTATTTTAATTGTGGTTAGTTTCTAATGAAATTCGTAATCCTGAGGGAAATTTAAACTCATTGAAGGATCTTCAGACTCACTGCAGAATGCTAAGCAGCACAAATGTCTGATACTCACATAATAATAGTGCGTGGAAAGAAATTTATTCTAAAGGCCTGGCAAAGAATTAAATGTATAAGAGATTATACAGAATAACTTTATTTTCTAACCTATTGCCATTCCTATGTAATGTGCTTCACTAATATTGATATATTGATTTTTTTCCCCAAAACGTACTAAGAATTTTACAACTCAAAAACTCATAGTCATTGTTAGGCTTATATTTTGTCACAGCTGATGAAGTGAAATTTACCAATTGAGATCATGGCATTATTCTTATTAATGTGGATTTAGTTTGAGGGAGTTTTGTCTCCAGATGTTTTTTGATAAAATAGTATATGACTAATCTTTTTATATCTATTTCAAATGTGTTCATTGTGTTCCCACTTACATTCCCAATATTTCCTTGTCTTTAGTAATTCATTGACCCATATCTAAGTTGATCTATACTGTTCCAAATCTTTCTTTTAATTAGTGACCTTTCTGTGTATTTTTATTTTGAGAAAAAATTTCATATACTATAAAGCCAATGGGTTCGTTAAACAGATTATCAATATAAAATTTTTCAGCATTGTAGAATTATGTAAAATAAAGTGTAAAATCTTACTTTCTGTATCCACTCTATGCATTCTACTGCCCTCTTTAGAAATCAGTACTGGCAGATTTTCCTATCCACTTATGCATAGACTTATTTTTGTACATGGATAATATTATATTTATACATATTGTTCTAAATTGTCTCTTCTCCTTAATGAGATCTTGAAGAGCTTTACATTTCAGTATATTTAAGAGCATCTCATTCTTTTTAACAGATTTCATAGTATGTCACATACTATGGAATATTCCGCTAAGCATTTGATCATTTCCCTAAGATGGAAGTTGAGAGTTTTCCATGATTAGCTGTTACAAGCAACACAGCTGAGACCATTCTTCCCTCCCATCTTGTGTACAAGTAGAAGATCCTGAGAATAGATTCATAGAAATAAATTAACTGAGTCAAAAGTATGGATACTTCATATTTTAATTAATTCTTCCAGCAGCCCTCCAGATTTATACTACAACCAATAGTTTATAGCCTTTCATATCTTTAGAAACATTGGATAATATCATTTAAATTAGTGAGATATGTAATATATGCCAAATATGTATAATTAGCATTTTTCTGATTACTAAAAAGTTTAAACATCTTATTTTTTCTTTCCCTTTTGAACTGCCTGTTTGCTTCCATTTTCATTTTTTTCTTATTTGATTGCCTATTCTTATTTTGTTTGAAAAACTATATACATTCTCATTAATTAATGTTCTACTATGTTTTACAAATATATTCTCTCAGATTGCAATTCGCCTTTAAATATTTTTGTAAAATACTTTTAAATGTGGATGAAGTGTATAATAATAATGCAGCAAGAATCCATATACATGACACAACAGTCTAAAAAACAGAGTATTTAAAATCCCCCCTGTGATCTTCTTCAACATCAATCAACCTATTCCTTTTCCAAGGAACTATTATCTGGATCTGTGCCCATCATTCGCTTAATTATGCTTATAGTTTTACCAAACTTAGCATTTTCTTAAAATGTTTTGTTTAGTTTTGTTTATTTTTAACTTCATATGAGGTTATACTAATGTACTTTTCAGCCATAAGCATTTTCCCTTCAAAATTTTATTGCTGAGATTCAATAATGTTACTATAACTCATTCACTTTCACTGTAGTACAACAGAATTAATTTTGGATATGACGTACATAATTACACCATAATTTATCTAATTTGCTGTTGGTGGACATTTGGTTCATTAATAGTTTTAGCTATTAACAAAACAGGGTATGATGAACATTTTTGTCCAGTGATGTTTATATATGAGTATATTCCTAGGCAATGATTTTCAAAGTTTTTTTATCTTAGGACTCCTTAATATTCAGAAAATAATTGAATATCTCAAAGATCTTTGGTGTATATGGATTATATCCATCAACTTTTACCAAATTAGAAATTTAAAAAAGGGGAATTTAAAAATATTCATTTGTTAGTTCATTTAAAAATGGCAAATATATTGCATGTTTATGTAAATAACATGTTCAGAGAAAACTATTTTTCAGAACCAAAACACTAGTGAGAAGTGTGGCAGTATTTTATATTTTTACATATCTTTCTATGTTTGGCTTAATAGAAATCGCCTGAATTACCATTACTGCTTCTGCATTTGACCTGTAGAAATATGTCATTTTGGTTGAAATACGTAAAGAAGAGCTGGTTCCATACTGATAGATATTTAGAAAAGGGAGGAATTTTTAATACCTTTTTCAGGTAATTGTAAAATCTTTCTTTGATACTATAGCCAAAGATTTTTAAAGATTAGATGTAATGTGGAACCTGAAACTATGTATCTGCATGAGGGTCAAACTCATATATGGTCATCAGTGTGTTTTTTTATTAATCTTTATCCATGCAGGATTTTATAATATTGTCTGTTAGTCATTTAGAACATACTGGTTTGTTGAGTCATGTAGATCTTCCAAATATTGAATATATCTTTATATGATAGCAATAAGTCAACATTTATGCCATCACTGATCTCACCAGAAGATCTTTAAGTATTGAAAAGCTGTCCAACTCACAGTGATAAATGCAAATTTCCACTTTTTTGAGTGGTGGTGGAACTTGAAAAGCTTATTGTAGTATTCCCTTATTCGCATTTTTAAAGGCTATAGGATCTATAGTGATATTCCTGTTTCATTCCTAATAGTGCTCATTTGTGTCTTCCAAACATCTATTTTTATGAGAGACTGATTCTTGGTCTCTATTCTCTTCTAGTCTATTTGTCTATTTGTATTTCAACTGTATACTTTCTTAATTCTTATAGACTTATACATAGTTTATAATATCTGGTAAGAAATTGTCCTTTCCTTTCTCTTCTTTGTATCCTCTTCCTTCTTCTTTTCTTCTTATAAATTTGCTGATCATATGATTCTCCATAAAAATTTAGAACAAGCTTTTCAAGTTATTCTTGAAAAGCAACAAAACAACCAAAATAGATAAAAGAGCAGAGATGATCCAAGAGAAATGAATACAGATGTCTGTGAAAAAACTTGCATGAGAATAGTCAAAGCATTTAGGTTTCATAAATAGTCAAACACTGAAAATAACCCACATACTCAACAACAGAATGAATAAACATATATTCATACAATGAAATTTACTTCCAGGCACTACAAAAGACTAAATTATTGACACACACAAAAAAATAGGTGAGACTCAAATACATGATTTGGAACAAAAGGAGTCAGATCCAAAAAACCATATACCATGTAACCCATTTATATGATGACAGAAATCAAAACTGGTTGTCACCAGGAGGCAGGTGAGATATTTGACTGCAAAGGAGCATAGGAGAAGTTAATGGATTGTTTGAGCTATTGTATCATTAAAATGGTGGTAACATGAGGGTTAGACTTACGAAATTGTAGCCTTAAGATTCTGAGAATTTTGTTGTTTGTGAATTACTCATGAATCAAAATTTCAATCCATTTCAATATAAATTAATGGGTCCAAAAATCATAATGAAAACTACAAATTATTTTGAACTTAATGATAATTTTACAACTTGTGAAGTACATCTTTGAGGAAAATTCATAATATTGAAGAATATATTAGAACATTAAGAGGCAGAAAACAATATTAGGCATATGTTTTCAAACAAGTTATTTCCTTTTTAAAAAAAATTTTGGGCATCAGTTACTATGCCTCATTTTTTATTTTCAATATTTTTATCCTCATTCATTTTATCATAGACCATCTTACAAAGGTTTGCTCTTTTACTGGTTCTTCGAAAAAATTAACTTTCATCTCATTAAACCATGCTTTTATAGTATAATTTATATATATACTTTTAGGAATATTTTAGTTTAGGTTTGCCTGTTTGTTACTGCATTCTTTCAAGTTTTCTTTGTTTTATTTCATGTTTGTTAATCTTTAAAGTTACATGTGGTACTCATTTATTTTTTAAGTCTGTGCAATACCAAAATTTAGACCAGCAAATTCCAGGGCATTGTTTTCCAAAGTGTAATGAGTAGATACAACTTTGATGAACAATTCATGTAAAGTCTGACATTTGGTTATTGATCGGTTAACATTCTCAAATATGTCTTTCTCCCTGAGAGCAAGTAATAACATTTAACATTTTTGTTTCTGGATTGATTTGCATTCTCTGAAACAGAAATTTCCAATGTTAATAATTTCTAGTTGCTCAGAAGCATGAGGCATCTATTTCTTAGCAGCTGGGGGTCTTCTCAGGGCCTGACACATGCTTGAGCTTTTCTTTGCACACCTGAAAATAGACAGATGTTCTTCATGTTGATATGAATCTCTACTTTTATGTTATGCTTCAGTTCCAATTTGTGACTCACTAACAGGAGATCATTTCCTGCCTTATGAAGAACTTTGAAGGATTTTGGATATTTTGCATTTAAGAAATGGAAATGCAGGTCGCTTAGTTGCTGTTACTACTAATATTATGGAAACTTGGCATCAGTTTAACTTTTCTACCATTTTAAGGTTGAAAAGGACATATGATACCAATGTGAATAAATCACTTTTCACTGAATCACCTCAATTTGTGAGACCCTGGGGGTCTGGAAATTGTCTGGTAATAAATCTTCAGCCTTTTTTTTGAAATGCTTATCTTACCTTCCAATTATCACCCCCAAAATGAGTACAAGTAACTTGGGGATTTTATATTTAAGCCAATGAGAACAATAAGCATTCCTGATATCAGGAATAGGCTTGTGTATTTAGTTAAGAATCAAGAGCCCAGTAGTAGCTGATATGTGGATCAGTGGAGACCTGCAAGAATTAATAGTTTTAAGAATAAAGCAGTGAGACTCTCAGGACATCCTTAGTGTTTCAAGATCATTGCCAAAGGACCCACGACACCAATATTTAATTGGCTTCTTAAACTCAAAGTAATTGAACTCATTCGACTTTATAAAATCTTTGGATGTACCAGTAGTGAGGTTTTTAAAAATAATTTTTAATAACAAAGTTTCTGAATATGAAATTTTGCTGATATTGCTGTGGTTATAAAACAGAGTAGAAGCATGTGTATTTGATTTTAGCATATCTATTTTCAACTCTCTAAAAATAACAATATCCACACTTGCTTTATGCTAGAAATTCAAATGAGAGTTTTTCAAAACATAAGGAATGGAAAAATAAACAAAATTGACAGTGTTTATAGCCGTAGGACCTAACCAATAATACTTGATACATAATAGGCACTTAATAAAGACCCACTGAATAAGAGAGTAAATGAGTGAAATATTTGTCTAATTAAGGATTAGCAAATCATAAAATAAATGCTAAGTTAAATAAGAATGAAAAAACACTATTGACAAGATGTCTAATAAAACATATATACATACAGAAGTTTTTATTTTGTTGTATTTACATATATGTATATATTCTGATTCCTCCATTTAGTTAGACTATGATATTTATTTTAAAACTGCTTATACTATCATATAGCTATCGAAGAGGAGCTCTCCACAGACTTATGTATGTAGGTGGACATTTGTCTCCATCCTGATGAATGGGGAGAAGGAGAATTTTCTCTCCATCTGTTTTTGGAGGGCTGACTGCTTCTTTCTGCAAAACCAGAAGATGAAAAGCAGACTAATTCTCAGTCCTTGGATTTCTTCTCTTCTTTATCCACACCCTCCCTTGGTGACTTCAGTTTCAGAGTTTTAAATACCATCTTATTCACTGAAGATGTTCAAATGTATTACTCCAGTCCAGACCTAACCCTCATTTCCAGAATGATTTGTTTAATTTCTATTGAATATTTCTAATTAGGTATCTAATAAATATTCAAAATTAACATGTCTAAACCAAACTCCTTATCTTCCCTCAAGACCTACACAACCTCCATCTTCCTTTTCCCCAAATAATGGCAAGTCCATCCTTTCTGTCCAGGTCAAAAGCTTTGATACCATCTTAGATTCATCTCTTTTTCTCATTCTGTCTAACTCATTTCTAATTCCTGCACAAATCTTATTGTCCCTGCCTACAAAGGTCCATCTAGATTCTCAGGATTTCTCAGCATATCCACTACCCATTATTTCTTACCTGCATTATCCAAGAGCCTTCTAACTGGTCTTCTAACTTTATTTCCAAGAGTATATTCTTAAAACAGAGGTTTGGTGTACATCTAAGTTAGATAACATCACACATCTTAGCAAGACTCAGAGCTGGTTTCCTCTCTCTCAGTTTAAAAACCAAAGTCTTTATGATTTTGTTTGTGGTCCTGTGAAATCTTCCCCCAACATCCGTACCATCACTACCACCAGTTCCCCATACATGTTTCATTCCGAGCATGCTGGCCTCCGCTGTCCCTTGAACACATCAGAGACATCACTGTTTCAGGGGCTTTCTAGGTTCTGTTCCTATTCTCAGCTCTAAAACAGAGCCTGACCCATAGTAAGTGTGCAATAAATATTTGTGAAATAATTTAATGAATTATAATATAAGACCCATGTTAATTTAATTTGTTTTGTCAAAAGGGCAGATTTTTACAGTGTTCATGGAGTACCAGAAAGTAAGAATGTCCTCAAAGATGAATGGGGTCCTGTGTTGACTGATTTTGGAAATATGACTGAGGGAAGCTTAAGCAACGAAGCAAAAGCTTTATTCCTGTTCAGGGGTTTGCCGTCAGGAACACTGGTCCAGATATAGACTGACAGTGTGCTCCTGAGAACGAGGGGGAAGGGAGGCAGCTGGCTTGTAAAGGCCAAAATTGCAAAGGCTGCAAGTTTATCTTGGCAAAGAGGGATTGGGTTATTTTCTGGGCCAATGCACAATGTAGCTGCAGTGGGTGGTTGCCAGGGACTGGAACAACAGTCTTGTAAAATAACAGACATTCCATGAAGATAAGGTCATTTTGAGAGCCCAGTCTCCAGAACTAGGCATCCTCACAGGACATGTAACAGAGTCACAGGTCCAGCTCTGAGGCTATGCCCACCGGCCAGGACTGCCAGCCCCGCCTTAAGTAAGATTAGTTTCTCTCAGCTCAAGCAACTCCATCTCGTCTCAGGTGTTTTATCTGCCAAATCGCTTATAGGTTTATATCCATCCATACCTATAAAGATGACCCAGAAACAATACTGAATAGGCTCATAAAATCTAAATTGCAGCAGTTGGAACATCAAAAAGAATAATTATGGTAATTGTTAATAACATAATAAATGGAAAGAAATTAGAAAACCTTTTGGTGATGAGTTCTTAGATGTAACACCCAAAGCATAATCCATCAAAGAAAAAAATGTATAAGTTGGACTTCATTAAAATTAAAACATCTGCTCCATGATACACACTGTTAAGGGAATGAAGAGACAAATTACAGACCAGGAGAAAATAATTGCAAAGCATATATCACATAAAGGGCTCATTTTCAAAATACACAGAGTTTGTAAAATTTGATAATAAGAAAGCAAACTAATTAAAAAATGGACTAAAGAGTTTAACAGACACCTCACTGAAGAAGAAACACAGATGGCAAATAATATCTTTAGTCATTAGGGAATTGTAATTAAAAAATGAGATAATACTACATGCCAATTAGAATGGCCAAAATCTAAAACTAAAAATGCCCAACACTGACAATGAGGCAGAGTAACAGGAACTCTGTCATTACTGGTGGGAATGCAAAATGGTGCAGCTACGTTGGAAGACAGTTTGGCAGTTTCTTATGAAGGTAAACAGACTTTTACAATACAATATAACAGTTACGCTTACAGATACTTATCCAGTTGGGTTGAAGACTTATGTCTACACAAAAACATACACCTGAATGTTTATAACAGCTTTATTTATAATTTATGAAATCTGGAAGCAATCAAGATGTCCTTCAATAGCCAAAGGAGTAAATAAACTGTGGTACATCCACAGAATGGAGTATTATTTAATGATTTAAAAAAATGAGTTACCAAACCACAAAAGACTTGGAGAAAACTTAAATGCAGGTTGCTTAGTGAAAGAAGCCAGCCTGAAAGGGCACATGCCATGTGATTCCAACTCTGTGACATTCTGGAAAAGGCAAAACTATGGAAATTAGTTAAAAGATCAATGGTTGTAGGGGTGTGGGGAACGTGGGAGGTGGAGCACAATGGGATTCTAGGGCGGTGAAACTATTCTGTATGATACTGTAATACTGAATATGAGATATGCATTTGTCAAAACCCACAGAACTTGACAGCACAGAATGAAACTTAAAACACACTCTGAATTTTAGTTAATAATGTATCAGTATTGGTTTATCAATTGTAACAAATATACCACACTAATGGTAGAAGTTAAGGATAGGGAAAACTGGGAAGAGGGAAGGGGTGGGATATATGGAAACTCTCTGGATTATCTGCTCAACTTTTCTGTACTTTTTAAACCATTCTAAAACATAAGTCTTGATTAAAGATAGTCATTAGGCCATATGATATTACTGAGAAAATCTCAAGAGACCATTAGGTGTTGACCAAGAACTCATGATTGGTTAGTGAGAAGTCTTGCCTAGAAACTTGATTTTTTTGGTTTTACAGGTACATGGCCTGGCAACCATCCCAGTGTTATCCTGGCAGGCACACTTTTTCCCCTTGGCTTTACAATGGTCAGTTCCTTATCCTTACCCTGATTTTTTCATCCTTGCTAAGAGAATCCAATTTTGTTTAACTGGTGGGTGAGGTCCATTGATCTCAGAGAAGGAGGGCTCTTCTGCCAGCAGGTAGCAAATAATTATTGGTTCAAACCAGTCATGACATTGTCATTCCCTTTTGCTAGATGCTCACTTTCCCAGGTTCCTTTGAAGCTTGGGATCCATGTGACAAGTTCTAGCCTATGAGACATAAGGAAAACTCTGGTAAGGGGTCTTGCCCTCTTAGAGGCAACCTGCCTTTGCACGCACTGAGAAGGTGTGATCCTGGGGCCTTGGCAACCAACTTGCAACCATGGGGCAACAAAAAGCTGCTACATTACAGTCAAGACTGGAAAGAAGCTGGGTCTGTGATGATCAGCTTTGAAACCTCCCATATCCCTCCCATGTCCAGGCTTCTTGTTAAATAAATAATAAACATCAATAGTTTACATTTTTTTAAATCTAAAAGAACATAAAGATACTAAACAAAAAATAGAGAAGCACGTGAAAAGAAAGGCATTCTTTAGTGAAGAATGCTAGCTAATACATAGAGAGAAGAGAAAGAGCAAGAAATGACCAAATTTTTAAAGTCACCATCTTGCAAACCCTAGTATGAAAGTTCATTTAGGCAAAGGATCATTAATAAATGCTAAAGTAATTGGGTAAAGACTGATGAGAAATGGTATGTGTAGATAGTTTCAAAGTATCAACATACCCATTACCTACTAATTATGAAAGAAAAAATATACTTTCCAATGGAAAGCTTTGCAGTTATTCCCTGAACCAAGTAATCAGTCCTAGCATCACTAATATTAGTGATAACCTGACATTATGAGCTTCCTAGCTGGTTCAACATGAAGTGCACAATACCTATGAAGTACTTTTGCCAAAAATATTTAGCATAAGTCTATGAAATCTCTACATATAATGTCCAATTCACAGCAAACATGGGCATATTGAAATAAATTGACTTTCTTCATGTGGAAACAATCAGATAAATCTAGAATATGGAACATCCTGTAAGACAATTGGCCTAGAATCAAAAAACTCAATAACATGGGGGACAAAAAAAGGATGAAGATGTCATTTAAATAGACTAAAGAGATACAGCATTCACAATGAGTAAACCTTAATTAGGCCCTGGATTGGTAAAAAATAGCTATAAAGATATCTAGGAAAAAACAAGGACAACTTGAATTTGGACTGGACATTGATGATACTGTGGGATCATTTAAAATTTTTTTCAGTGTGACGATATTGAGGGTCACGAAATACTTAGAAATGAAGAGTATAGTGGAATATGCAATGTAATTCCAAAGGTTCAGAAAAAAAAAAAAACCAAAGAATTTCATGAGAGCATGGATAGATTGATAATGGATAAATAAAGCAAATTATGTTCACAATTGATGAATCCAGATGAAAGTTCAAAGCCTATCATTTATTGGATTACATTCTCAACTTTTTTGAGGATTTTAGAAATTTTATTTTGTAGATTTTTAAAAGTTGGAGGCAAAACTGCAGATAAATGGCTCTTAAAAATGTTTCATTGAAAATGAAGTCTTCATTTTCAACCATATTGCCCCAATTTTAAGTGTATTACTCCAGCTTCTAATGAACCTGTTCTATATTGACATCACTATGTCCCTCCTGTCTGAACTGACTTTAGACAAGTCCTGGGCTGGGTTCTGGGAGCTGGGAGATGGGACTGGACTGGGGCTGAAGGGCCTGCAGTTAGGGAGACATGAATCAAGTGTGCAGGAGTGAAGCAACAAAGGAGGGAAAACCAAGCAGACAAAACGAGTGACAGTGTAAAGATCATGAGCAGGTGTAAGACAACTTGCAATCTTAACAGAGCAAGTAGATTCTAGAGGTGTGAGAATCCTGGAGGGTTTCTCTTGGTGCCAGTATGTGACCAGAGATCTTGGACAATCTCAAAGGTTCAGAGAGGGTTTGAGGATGTCCTTATCTTTACAGACCCTTGTCTTCTGTATTCACTTGCCTTCTTTTCCCATCTGGATTTCATAAACTATCATTTTAATTACACTTTTACTAGAATTTAAAATCCCTTAATCTTGTCTTTTTTCCAGTCCTCCTTACTAAAAGTTTACTCAGACCTGTTTTCCTAAAGGGTCCAGTTACGCTCACGTCGCTTCTCTGTTTAAAACCCTTAACCTGGCCTGTGATCATGTCCTGGTCTGAACACACCTTTCCAATTTTCAGATCATAATCCAGAGTGGGTTGGCTGGTCTTCTTTTTCTTGAAGATGTCAGGGAACCAAGGCTCCTTCCCTCTTTATGGTTCTTTACTTCTCTAGATCTTTCTACTCAGGATGAGAAAAAGAGAGTGAGGATTGTGCCTGGAGATTTTGTGGACCAGGCCTGAAGTGCACATCACTTTTGTCACATCTTATGGGCTGTGACTCAGAGTTTTCTCAACACTGAACTGTGAGAGAAACTAGGGAATGGAGTATAACTGTGTGCTCCCAGGAAAAGACAGACAAGGTATGGTGAGCAGAGGACTTTCTGCATGCCAATCTTATTACCCCAATTTCTCTAGCTGAACTCATACTTCAGGAAATACCCTGAGCTTTCCAGATTCCAGAATTTTCACATATGTAAATTTCCTCTCCCTTCCTTGAATGCTTTTAGCATTTGTCTCTATCTTTGTTTCTACTTACTACTTTTTTATCTTGTTGGTGATTCTTTTAGAATATCATCTTTCCTACAGACTGAGAGCTCCCAGAAGTCAATAGCTGAGTGACTTAATGAATAATCCATGTAAATCTCTCAGCTAAAAGGAGCAAAAAGAAAAGAAAGTTAGGCAATTTCATAAGCTTAATTCTGCAATTTTATCATGAGATAATTGGGGAAAGCCAATCACATAATCACCAAACAATTTGTCCTAAAATATTATTTTTATTAAACACTTTGAACTGCTCTTTAAAAATGAGGATACTCATATAAACAAAACATGATATTGTCTTTTTAAAAAAAATTATTTTTTCATGGAACTAGATGCTTTTTTTACCATACTTAATTCTTGCCTGAGTTTTTTCTATTCTTTGCTTTTCTTAAAATTAAAAAGTATGGTCAAATTTATCCTTTACATGATAAAGTTTGATGAATTTTGAAGAATATTTAGATACTTCCATCACCCAAAAATTCCCTTGTGTCCCCTTTTAATCAACCCCTTTTATCTCCCCCAGTCCTTGGCAACCATTGAGCTGGGTTTTTTTTTTCTCCAATAGTTGTGTCATTTCCAAGATGATACATAAATGACATCAATGAGTGGGTGGCTTTCTGAGTGTGACTTCTCTTCACTTAGTGTAATGCCTTTGAGATTCATTCATATTGTTGCATGCATCTTTAGTTCATTTATTTTTACCCCTGAGTAATATTCTATTGGGTGTATAGACCCAATACAAACAAGCCTGTAGTTTGTGCCTTCAAAATCTGAAAGATTGCCTGAACTTTGAGTAAGATTATCATTCTACTACAAATGATTTGCTCTTTTGTGCCCCTCTTCTTGATTATTCACTCTTCTTAGGTGTTGCATGAAGTCCCCTGGGATAATTCATATGCAAATATTGTTGCCTTATTTGTTTCTTAAAAAAATACACGTGAACTTGGAGTAGAGTTTCCCATCTTGAACAATCAAATCAACACATTAACATAAATATTTCATATTTCAATAATTTGCATTGACAATTATGCTACTTTATTCATTCAACCAATTGTTTCTGAGTACCTACTTTATTCCTGGAATTGACTTAAGTGCTCTGGAGAAAATGGCAAGAAAATACTTGACATAATTCCTGTGTTTGCAGTGTAATGAAGGAGACATTGATTAAGTAAATAGTGATAAAAAATAAAAATAATATATCAATAATAAAAATACAAGATGGGCTATGAACCCTTAAACTATGGGATTGGGATGAGGAAGTGAAGTTTGAATAGAGTTTGAAGAAAGAGAGGCATTCCAGGCACAAAGAACAGGCATGTGTCCCAGTGTCAGTAGGCACATGGTGTGCATGAGCTTTAGCCATTCAGAGGGCAGAGGAGATGTAGGTACCACAAGGGACGTGAGATGTGGTTAAGGGACAGATGGTCTTATGGGCCACGCTGAGGAATTTTACCACTATCCTAGAAGTATTTGGAAGCCATAGGTTGGATTTAGATAAAAGTCAGAGTGATTCAATTTGAACTTCAAAACTGGCTACAGATGGCGATACTTTTCTGTGGTGCTTCAGGGTGAGTAGAAGGAGACATAGAAACTACAGGTAGGCTCTTGCAGTTAAGAAAGTATTGCAATAGTTCAGGCAGGAGAAAGCCATATTTTAACTAGGATGAAAGTGGTTGATGTAGAGGAAATTGACAAAAGAAACATCTCAGAGGTAAAAGGACAGGACACTGAGTCAGACAGGCTCTGGGGCTGCTGGGGAGAGGGGAGAGACATCAGGGTGGCTCCCTGGCTTCTGGCTTGGGCAAATAGTTTGGTGTTGGCATCATTTATGGGGATAGAAAGTTCTGGAGATAGGAATGATCATGAGCTGGGTTCCAGACTTCTTTAGTTATAGACATTCAAATGTTTCAAGTGTGCAGTTAGCTATATGGTTTTGCATGGGTCAGAAGAGTGTTCTGTGAAGGCTGCTGATAAGGCCATGAGGATCGTCTGCAAAGGTGGGGACTGAAGACATGGCCATAGAATAGACTGCCTAGGGCAAAAATACAGAGCAAAACAGGACAGTTTAGGATTAAGCATTGAAAACTGCGACATTAAATGGACAAGAAAGGGAGAACGATTCCACAAGGGAGGTTTCAAAAGAAAATACAAAAAAAAAAACAAACTGAGATGTGCTGGGTTATGGAAAGTCACATGGAAATGTTTCAGGAAGGAGGGAGATGCCAAAAGAACATATGCTCCCAGATGATTCTTAACTGACCTTTGGGAGAGCAGTGCTGGTGCGATGATGGGAGTAGAAGCCAGACTGGAGTGGTTTGAAAAATAAGTAGGTGATGAAAAAAAAATGGAGAGAGAGGGTACACACAAATTTGGAAAATATTGCTGTGGAGGGACAGTGTGGGGTGTGAAAGATGAAGAGGACGGAACGTAGCGGCAG
Source organism: Manis javanica (assembly GCF_040802235.1). Classification (NCBI taxonomy): domain Eukaryota; kingdom Metazoa; phylum Chordata; class Mammalia; order Pholidota; family Manidae; genus Manis; species Manis javanica. Next base: position 18,507,399 of record NC_133170.1, on the reverse strand, counting down.
AGCACATGAATGATTCAGTGAAGGTTTCCTTCCCTTCAATTGTAAAGATAGGAACATGGTTAAAAAGTCAAGGGTGGAATACATCAAAAGGGAGAGCTTAACAATAAGAGAAAGGGAGGGCTGGATGGAACTGGCTGTAGAGAACAGGGTGGTGGAATTAGCTTTAGAATCTCATTCAGAGAGATCCCCTTGTTTTTAGCAGGAAAGATGGGAACAGATATGGGTGGGATTATGGTTACTGTATGGGGAAGGTGAAAAGTTGTCACATGACAGCCTCTATTTCCTCTGTAAGATAGAAGGTGGCAAAAGTACTGCAGGGTCTTCAGGGTCCAGGGTGGCAGGATTGAGCTGAGTAGAAAACTTGGGGAAGGATCACTGTAGGGTAAGACAATGAATTAACAGAGAACAGCCTTTGGCTTGACACATATTGATCCCTGATTGGATTTCATTCAAATCATCCTCTATACACATGTTAAGTGCTTAATCTTATGATTTCTCTGCATTATCAAGTTACCAAACAAAACAGGTAGAATCTCTACGCTCAACTCCCTTTCCCAAATTGCTTCTTATAGATATACATACTATGCAGGCATATCTAGAAATTTACAGCTTCACAATTATGCCTTTTCTTCATGTCCCTTTATGAAAAGGATGTTCTTGGGCACAGGAATTTCCCCCAGAACATTTGTGCCTTCCTCAAAATTTTTCTTCTAGATCCTTTTACTAAGACACATGACACCGATTCGTCAGTGGCATCCCCTACCTCCCTCCAGTTGATAGTCACCTTCACCCCTTCTCTCACAGTTAGAGTTGAGAATATTATTAACTTTGTAACTTTTAGCATGAAACTTGATTTGAAGTAGAATTGTCAGTGCAATATTATTGTGCCTCCTGGTAAAATCCTTAAAAGTTAAGGCAGTGCATTTTCAAAATATGTGATGGATGTTTTCATAGTTTCCACACAACACCTGAAATCACTATGATTTTCCATAATTGTATATTTGCAACCACTTTTAAAGTGACATATGTAGATACTATGTGTGACACAAAGTAGACAGTAAATACTACATTACATCTTTAATTAGAGGGGAAGTAAAGAAGGACAGGATGGAAGAATCAGTGGACAACATTTCCACTCAGCAAACAATATGTCTTGCTTTACTTATAAATTATATTCAAGTTCTAATCATTTTTTCCCCCAAGCTATAGTGAATCCTCCCATGCAGGATATTTTTAATGCTTTAAATTATAATTAGTCAAGAAAACTAGTTATGAAGAAAAGTTAGATGATTAGATAATAACAGTGTCTGGAATGCACAGAAAAACATTATTATAACAGTTCATTAGCTAATGCATCACATATAAACAAAATATAGGGATAAAACTGCCTGGTGTCAGGCTGTTGTTCAATGTTTTTTTAATTTAAATTCTAGGGCAAATAAAGGAAATGTTAACAACACACAATAATCATAGAATATAACTGAAAGAGGGAATAGTATCTAAAAATGACAATCTGCCTTCCTAATTTAGGATTGCTCATTCATTGGCCTATAGTTTGTTTCCAGTGATAAATATCTGCTCAGGTTTTCTATATGTGTTTTCTTATTTCTTTGAGAAGATGATTTCATGTCATAAAACCTATATATTTTAATACAGTATTCTTATTTGATTTTCCTTAAAACTATATAAACTTCAAGTAAAAAAAATAAGATCACTTAATACGAGTTTTTTAGGAAGAAAAAAGAGGCAATGGGGAAAGAGTCTCCGTGTAAAAGCAAAAATGACCTTCTGTAATGAATTTCAGTTTCTCTAGTGTGGCAAGAATAACGTCTTGGCACTTGGACCATGCTATTCACCTGAGGGTTGTCAATCATTCTCATTTCGAAAGACAGAATTTATGAATTGTCAACATGCCTTTCAGGTGAAAAACCAGTGTTTATCAGGAGAAAAACTAACATAAAGTCTCAAACAAGTTGAAAACAAAATGCTGCCTGGTCACCTGATCATAATCTCCAGTTCATATGTTATAACAACTCTAATATGTGAGCTATGGATAACAAATTGCAAAGCTATTACTGTGTTTTTCAAGTGCAATATAATCTGGAGATCAATGGCTTGAGTTTTTTCTGTATACCATATAAAGTCAACTACTTGTCACTGGGCAACCCTATAAATACAGCTGTCTAATACAGAAACTGCTGACAGCCTTGCCGGTGATTTCAGTAGTGGAAGCCAGGGCTAAACACACTGAACTACATTAGAATTGGTCCCCAGAGGACAGAATTGAACTTCACTGGCAAGGGCACTGTAAGAGTTCTATTTGACTTCTCATTAAACCTCTCATAGGGATTGTAGTTCCTTCTCTGTGGCTGTTATTGCTTCTCTTTCTATAGAAGAGAGAGATGTAGGCACATAGGCATTGGCATGACTTTATGCATTTAGGAAAGATTGCTGTTCCTCATAAAAATGAAGCCTCCTACAGATTTTTAAAAAGATAATCCAATCTCTTGCTCATTAACCCCCTTATTTCCAAAAGAAGTAGAGAGGTTTATTTCAATTTGTGAGAATTCATTTTCAAATGCCTGTCTTAGGGCACATAAGAAATTCTGTTTTTTCTGTTTATCTTCTCTCCAGGAAAAGCAGCATTAGGGGAAAAATAGTTGGTGATAATGATCTCAGCCTTCATTACCTAACAGTGTTGTTGTGATAATGACATAAGAGCAAATATTTTCAAGCAACTGGTGAAACATACAGGACAGGTGCTGTAAGTTGCCCATAGCTGTCCTTGTTGACATAGAGTCTTGAAAATAGCATAATACAATTTATCATACTTTGGAAGTATTGCATTTGAAAACCAGTCAATAGTTCAAAGAAACACACAGCAAGCTCCATGGTTTGTAAATCCACACTACTGATGATATAGCATTTCACATTCTTGGGAGTCTCTTCTAGGAAGATTCACAAGACTGTTATTGTTTAAAGTGCAATAAAAACAAATGCAACTATTTTATACAGCAACAGTTAAGTAAAATACTTTTTTCTCTAAAGAGAAGATTTTCTGTGATTATGAAATAATGCCTTCAGTCTTCAGGTCATCGAATCACAGTGTTATTTAATGGAGTATTAATAATGCTAATTACTAATACTTTACTGGGGAATATTTTACTGCTTACTACTACTGTTATTGTTCCCCAAAAGTAGTCCATATATTCACATATACAAGGGCACAAAAAGCCAAGCAAATTGTAATATAAATGATGAAGTAAAAATTGAAATATAAAATAGCAAAATGTGATTATGTAAAAATACGCAGCACTATGAAAGTTCTCTTTGCATTAACAAGATGAATGTGCGATCAATAGAATTACTTTCTAATGCCCTACACATCAGTTAAGCCTATGTCTATATGTCTGCACACACATACACATACACATACATGAACATTTTCATATCTACACCATGGAAACACGCACACTTCAAAATAAAACTGCAAAAGAGGAATTGTTGGTCCCTTGTGAGTATGACTTTGTCTCTGGTCTAAACATATCTTTAGTTCTGGACATGATCACTTTAGTGCCAATTGTAGGAGTGGGTGGGAATAGAATGTTGCTTTCAGGAACTTCAAAATAAAGGGAAACTACATCAAAACAAAGTCCCTAAAAGTGGAGTCCCAAGGATAAAATTTTCAGTAGCCCATGAGTCTGACCCAGAGGGAGGGAGAAACAGCGGATAATTCCCAGGAGAAAGAGGTGGTCCAGGCCAACAAAGAGTGGGCCTGAGGATTCTAAAATGAGCATAGGAGGGAAGAAAGAGGTAACAACAAAAGAATCTTCTAAGACACCAAAGACAATACTTTCACATAAATTCAGACCATCATTCTATATTTATGCATATGAGCATTTACTGCACATACATACTCATGTAAATACATTCAATCTTAATCTTTCTCAGACACACGTATCTACACCAACCAAAAGGTTAATGTTTCATTACTACTCTTCTAGTAAAAGGCATTGTAAACATAGCCCTGGGTCCTTTCTGATGCCACTACTCCCCAGCTGTGTGACTAACTCAAGTCGTTGCCTGAACTCCTACATTATGGCCAAGGTCACCTTGCCAGGCTCCTGGTGCCCAGGCCTGTCTCAAAGACAAAAAGAAAGTTCCATTATTGGCAGGGCACAGCTAGGTAATTTACATGATAATAAGGAGTGATTTATAGTTAATAGTGTACCCCATAGTTTATTTTGACAGACATCTTTCAAAAATACACATAGTAACCGAGGACAGAAATAGTTTGGGGATACACAGCTTGGAAGTAGTTGCCTGACTTCTAAAAAGTCACAGATTAGTTACTTATGAATAATGCACACTTGTTAAAAAGTATACTAGTGAAGGGGGTCAAAAGTTACAAATTTCCAGTTACCCACCACATAAATAAGTCCTGGGGAGATAATGTACAGGACTGTGACTGTAGTTAATCATAGTATACTGCATATTTGGAAGTTGATAAAAGTAGATCTTAAGAGTTCACAGCATAAGAAAAAACATTGTAACTGTGGAGTGACAAATGGTAACAAGACTTACTGTGGTGACCATTTCACAATATAAACAAATATCGAATCATTATATTGTACATCTGAAACTAATATGATGCTATATGTCAGTTCTGTCTCAAAAAGTAGGACAAAAAGATTCCATATACCCTTCACCCAGTTTCCTCCGAAGGTAACATCTTATATAACTAGAGTAAGTATCAGAATCAGGAAACTGACATTGATGGAGTCCACAGACCTCAGATCTCACCAGATAATGTACACTTCTTTGTGTGTGTGTGTGTGTGTGTGTGTGTGTGTGTGTGTGTTCCTATGCAGACTTATCATCTGGATATTCTGTTTCAGGTGACCTGAAGTCAAAGGGCAGCCACTGAAATTTACAAGAACTCCTTATTTCAAATGGAATATGTATACAATTGTGCTTGGGCTAGTGTGGAATGGAGAGAATAAAATTGTTTAAATGGGATGGAAAGAATGGAAGAGGGGAAGGTTATCCTCCCTATTACACACACACACACACACACACACACACACACACACACACACACACACACACACACACACACACACACACACACACACACACACACCACTCTCCATCTACAATCACAACCAAGTGTTACTGGTCCTTTATAACTACAGCTGACAGCCCATGTAGAAAGACTTAGAGTTGACTGGGATCCGGACCTCGAGTTGCTCGCGAGGAGTCAGGAAGCCGGACAGCTCCTGCGTCCGAGACCATGGGAAGGGTTGGGGTGGAGTCTGATGTGGGGGCTGCTCAGCGATCAGGGGGCGGACGGGCGGGCGGGCCCTGGTGGGAGGGCTGGGAGGCTGCTGCCACTTCCTGAGTGCGCAGCCCAGAGTGAGAGTGTCGCTGTGGCCCTAGGACCGCGGAGGGCTGGGCACAGGGTCCCCGCCTCTCGCTCACCACGCGGACCCCGCGCCTCCTCCTGCAGCCCCTGCGGCGGCAGAGCCTCGCCCACAATCCCCACCCTCTGATCTCCTTAGCTGTTAAAGAACAGCAACGCCTGGCACGTTCCTGGAGGACCCCGGGCGCAGAGGAGAAGGGGGCAGGCGCAGGGGAACTCGAAAGGCAGCATGCGCCCGCCGGGGGCAGCCTCGGCGTCTACGGTCTGAGGCTGCAGCCCCAGTTCGCCATTGTGAGCCGCCGCCTGGGGAGTTCGGCCGCGCCGCCAGCCCCCCGGGTGCCGGTCCGCGCCGCGATGGGGCACCTGCCCACGAGTACGCGCGGCAGCCGCCGCCTTCTGCCTCTGCTTTGGCTCTTTGTGCTGCTCAAGGTAGGGAGTCCCCACCCCCACCCCGCCCCGCCGCGGCGGTCCTGCCCGCGCTCCGGCGCCGTGGCTCTGCGGCGGGGGTGCCGCGAGCCCCGGGCGCCGCGGCCGGGAGGCTGGAAGCGCAGGCGGTGCAGCCTGGGCGCACGCTTTGTTGTCCTTGCGTGTGCGTGTGCCCGGTAGGCTTGAAGGATGGGGTGGAAGAATAGGGAAGTTTTCTCCCTCCAGCGTTCCCCTTTGTGCCCCTTTTTCCGCCGCTGGTATCCATATCAAAGATGGGCTTGTTGGACAGTGCTTCCTCGGGCAAAATGAGGTCACTTTCCCTCCTGGTCGCCCTGCACCCCAAAGCTGCTCTACCTTTCCTCCCCCCCCCAACGGAGTGTGCGGCTGCTTTGTCTTAATTTACTTTCTGCTGGAATTATACTCCGGGGGCGAGCTCTCTGGCTGCAAATGGACAGCCGGGGTGGATCGTGAGCATGATTTTCTTTGAATAAAGAGTGTCAGCTTGAGCCTGGAGAGGACTTCTCTCCCCAAGTCCTCATCTCCAACCTGAGAAATCCCTTTGCAAAGTCTTTAGACTTCCTCCATTATATTAACAGAGGATGCTACCTCTAAATTTAAATGGCAGAAAAATCTGTATAATTAACTCTTCAAGTCTTCTTTGGAGTATGCTGCTTCAGGGTTTCACTTCGAGGAAAATGGTAAGGAAAAAGGCTGGTTAAAAAAAAATCGTAGTTTGACAACTGTACGGTATACAAAATTTCAAAACGAAATTTCAGTTAGATGTTTTCTTGGAGAGTGGTGTGAACTGGGGAGGTAATTGCCTACCAATCATGTCTTCAGCTGGTCTACTTGTAGTTCTGCCTGCTTTGCGTTCCGGGCGCCGTAAACTCAAGTAGGTGGACAGGTGACCGGGAGCTATCCTTTCAGCACCACCGTGCTCTCTACCTTAGAAATGGATGAAACATAATGGAAGCCCATGTTTTCTTACCAAAGAGTCACTTCTTGCTTCCATGCACCATTAATTATGAATGCTTGATAAGGAGATAGTGGAACAGGACCAATGAATTAAGAAAAACATTAATTTTAAATATTCCATATTTTCATTTGTCTAATGGAAAATAGAAAAATAGATTCAGGAAGTAACAGCAACAGAGTGCATACATAAAATTCTAAGTTTAATGTGTATTTTTACATTTTCCTTAAGTTATCAATAATAATTTTATTTAAAGTGATATTAATAAGTTTGGTCATATGTTTTCACTCTAAGAGATTTAGTACACACTACAAATGTATTACGCTTGTTAAGTTTTCTATTATTAATTCTTCTACTTGTCAAATTCTGTCGTGACTGTTACATCTATGCAACACTTGTCATGAACCCCAAGTGAGAAATTGAATCACCACATATTTAACCAAGTAACAGCTAAGAGTTACATGTATAACATCTGATCCAAACCCAGCATTTGGCACAGCTGCTGGTTTTTATTTGATTATTCATAATGGATGGGAATTTCAGAAATGGGCTAATCATGAGTTTGGGAGTGAGGATGGAGTGTTGCAGTTAAAATAGAAAAAATGTGGCAAAAGTTCTAATCAAAACTCAATTTTGGAATGAGAAAATGCAGTCAGGTCTGGCATGATGGTGTTCTCAGGGATGGAAATAGAGGTTCCCCTGTTCCACATGATAGGTGTATTCCTTCACATTTTCAAATAAATGTCAATTACAGTAAACTGCACATAAAGAATATACTGATAAGGCTTGTTCTTTAAAGAAATATCATAATGGGACAAATCATGTAGTTAAGCAAACCATTACACTTTATTTTATGTAAATGCAGTGTTTTATGTCACCTTAATACAAAATATGCTAGAGGAAGGGGGAAATATGTATACATACTGAATACCCACTATGTGTTAGTCAGTGTTCCAGGTATTTCATATATGCTATTGCACTTAATCCTATTTTGTTACAACTGACAAGAGATGTTCACAGTGATAAATTGGTCACATAGGGTAACATATTTACATTTTGGGAATAGTATATTACATTGTAAACTGGGCACACAGTATAATCTCTTTATAATTTGGAGATACTTTTACATTCAAGGTCCTGAATAGATGTCAATAAAATAGGTCTAATGTGCATATGGTGATAGGAACATGAACACTTTCCATTATCAAATTCCCTATTGTCAAGTGGATCTCAGTGATAAAATCTAAAATAGTCTATGTGTGCTGAGTCAGAAACAAACCATTTCCCCAGTCTTCTGTAGTTCTCATTAGGTCAGTGTTTATTAGGACAATACTCACATACTCACATACTAATAATACTCAATCCTGACATACCGGCAAACCTTACATTCTCATTATGACAATTTTACTGCTCCATATGCAGTATCCTCCAGGGGACAGTGAAAATCACTAAGGACATTAAGTTAGAGGAACTAAAATGTGAGACGTGACTTATAGTTTTTCCCTTTCCATAAATCAGAAACAAGAAGCTGGATGTAAGTGGTGGGGAAGTCTGAAAATTTGTATCTGTATAAGTGGTTATAACCAATTTCATTAAGGTAAACTAAATGTGCCCGACTGTGGAAGTCTTTATGCATCATTCCTACCCATGGCTTAGTGATGGGCACATTTAATCAGGCACCTGAGACTGTCTAAATCTTCTTCTGTGAGTTAGGAGGTGAATATCTCTATAAGTGATGTTGCATAAGCACAATGTGGGTTATGAAACATTTAATTTCATGTCAATATTGAAGATATGTATAAAAGAAGAAAACAAAAGTACAACTCTACTCTCAGGGATACTGGGAGCCTACCAATCTCAAAATCTACCCACATGTGAATGTAAATGGAGCATTTATGTGGTGAGTCTCCCATAATTCCTGGTAAAAGCAATGTAATTTCTCTTACCTGTCGTCTCTTTACTAAACTCTCCCTGAAATTTGCTTCCTGTACCGGTTCACTCAATATCAGTATTTTGTCGAGTAGAATGCAAATTGTAGAATATGACATCATAAGAATTTAAATTCTGCCTTTCCTGAAATGGTGCTTATTTCAAATGTTTCCCCAGACTCATAGGCTTGCCATGAATTCTTTTTTCTTTCCCAACTTTCTCTATTTCCTTCCATTTCAGCTCTTACGTGATATATAATCAAAGAATGTTTAATTTGAGAGGGGCCTTAAGTGTATTTTCTGAAAAAGATTTATGTTTGATTCTATAAAGCGTGAGTGTTATAATGCTGCCTATGGCACTGGTATTCAGGAGAAATATCCACTTTCCGAAGTCTGTCTTTCTTCACGTCCTGTGCCCTTCTCTCCCTTTCCTTTTTCTCCCCCCACCTCCCCCAACCTCTCTCTCTCTCTCTCTCTCTCTCACACACACACACACACACAAACACACACACACACACACACACACACACACACACACACACACACACACACACACACAAAGTTTCATTTGCCTCATTGAGGTGTCATCCACATTCTATATTATACAATTTTGGCAGGTATTTCATAATCTTCATCTTTCTGGAGCAATCTGAACCATCCTCCCTGTAATTAACTCTTCTGTCAACTGACTCCTTTGATAAATATTGTTGCCAACCTTTCAAAGATACCCTTTTACGTGTAACATACCTGGTAAGCTGGAAAAGGTTCACTGGGCTGGGCTTCTACAGGGGATCGGGTGATAAACCTTCCCAACTGGGTACATCTGTTGTTCTTTGTTGTGTGAAAATTTGTCATTGTATGGAAGAATGCAAAATGCACACTAAACCTCTGCCTCATTGTGGGCCATTGGAAAATACACATCTACATGCATAAATAAAACATTTATGTTAACAACAATATGAGTTGTACTTTATTTTTAAGTGTAACACTATATTGCTATTTAAACTTATAAGCACAGTGACTCCTGAATCTTAGAAATACAATTCCAACTGGAATCCTAAAAGTTTGAGAAGGATCCTTGGTGCTGGGTATGGTTGGTGGCCCTATAAACCACTGTGATTCGTAGCAGTGTGGCACAATAGAAAGCTAAACAGCAAGAAGCACAGATGGTTAGTCTCATTTTTCTCCCTTAATTTAACACTTTCAGGTACATAGTTCCAGCACTGTTCCATTTTCAGGACTGGGGGCAGGGCAAAGATCAGCTTTACAGCAAAGTACCTCATGCGCTCATTTTAATACTCCAAACATGTTACAAAAGTTTTTGAAATAAATATCAATTATAATCTTTTGCCTTCCACTGTGCCTAGTATGTGGTATTAAGCATATAACAGAAGCTTAATAAACAGGATTCAAATTTCAGGCATATTTAAATAGTTGCTGATCGGGAAGTGTTAAATGTCGTATTGACTTATGAACACAATTTTAAGGAAAACATGAGAAAATTATCCTTATCTGAATTAAATCATTATAACTATAAAGCAATCTTTACACCAAAAAATGTTACCTGTCCCTTGTACTAAGAACTTATTAGAATCATAAATCAAATTAACAATGCTATTTTTTTTCAAAAAGTAGTATTCCTGATTGCTCATTTATTCACCAGTGTTGCCTCAACTGCTATTGACTGTCATCATTTAAAGAGCAGAGTTGAAATACTGGGGAAAATAGCTTTCCTTACTTCTCCATACGTGACTTACAACTTCAGCCAATTTCCAAATACACAGGTAATCTTGCTTCCTTTTCTGTATCATCCTTCTTCTGCGACCACTTACTGATCAGAACTGACAAAGATTTCTGCATTGTTATAGAAATCCCTCCAATATTTTGCCAGAACTTTTACCCTTAAGAGATGAAGCACTTTCTGTATCCTGGTCTTGGTTGTGTCTATGGTGGTTATCCAGGGGCATAACCCAATGCCCTAAAGAACTCTCCTGTGGTGGCCTTAGAGATGCATGGGCATCAGCTTTTTCTGGTTAAATAGGCAAGAGACTTCTTTGTGCATTCGTGTCCTTGATTTGAGGAGCCAAAACAAGATTAATAGGCACAAGCAGAATGAAGAAGAGAGTGATTGGGGTGGGATAAAGCTGGAGACAGACACAACCGTACTTGACCCCTTCTGGTGCTACTTGCTTCCAGAGGTTCCATGCTGCTTCCAATAGCCATTCAGAAGAATATGTGAATAGCCTACTTAAACACCCCTCATCTAATCTGTGATCATTAATGACTCCTAATTGGTAAGCTTATCCTTTCACAAGCTTTTCCCAGATCTCCAGGGTTGCAGTTCTTAGATATTTTTTCCTCTTAGTGCGGTACCATCAAATTTATTTCTGTAAGTAGAACCATATCCTATTCCTGTGTCAGAAAGTCATCCTCATCTATTTCATTCAGAATTTAATTCTCCAGTGAAAGATGTCAGATTTCCCTAGTATTCTGATTTCCTAAAGGGCCAGTACCTCTTACTTGTGAATATATTAAAACCAGCAAACAAATAGAGGATATTTGGAACAAGGTTGCAGAGGTTTCTTGATAAAAAGGTTTTTCTTTTCCTTTTTGTCATGAAATTGAAATGAAAGAGAGAAAAATTATATATCCTTGGAAAAATATTCAGAAACAGAGAATCGGAATTGAAGTAGGACTCCAAACTTGAGAGTTGTATTACAAATTATAAATATGCATGGTAATTTCTGTAAGAAAATGAATATAGGGAATCAAATGAAAAAAAGTTTGATGAAACCCTAGATGCCATCCTTCTATAAGTATGTGCAAATAAATGTGTTTCCTTATCGAATACTCTTTATTAATTTGGTTTTGGTAGTTGTTGAACAAATGAATGAATGTTGAATGAATAAAGAAGGTGAGAAAGGTCAAGCAGAAGTTATGGACAGACTCAAGACAGAGGAAGGGCGGGATTCTAGTATTCAAGTGCCAGGAATGGAACCAATGCAAGTGACATGAACTTGGGGTTCTACCAAGCAGGCAGGGCTGAATGGGGATGTGGGGGAAGGTGGAATCAGAATGGGGGGATGGCCTGGACATTCTATTTTGTTGATCTTGTGTAGGGAGCAGACACTGAACTACCACATGAAAATAAACTCTTTTAGACATCAAGATCAGATTCCTCACACATAGAAAAGAAGACTGAGGGAAAATGATGTGTGTCCAAGCAATATATGGGTTTTCTTGTGTGATGGATTCTTGTCTGAAATGAAGTAAAAACTCAGCTTTTCTGATCATTTATTCTCTATCTTATTCATTGACTGATCATGTAATTTAACTTCAAAAACAAAATAGTCTTCTGATCTTTAAAAAATAGACTCTTCTTGGCTCTACAATTTGAAAATATCAAAATGAAAAGAATTTTTAACAATGGTTTTTCCTCATTTTCATCTCACCATGCATGTTGATGTACTCAGATCATCCCTAGACCTCTAAAGATATTTCTGGAAACTCTTACAGCTAAACTGAAGCTCAGGTGATAAATTATTATTTGTTCTTCAACACTTAAAACTTATACTAATCTGTATTTATAGTCTACTACTATAGTGGTAAAGTATGGAAGTCTGGGTTAGTTGTAATTTTTTTCTATGATGTAAATTTTGACTTTGTTAATAAGTCAGTACATCCTCTAGAGTCAAAAATAGGGGGAAAATTTTGACCAGATTACTTATACATTCACATACAGGGCTAACACAAAGTTCCCCCTTTCATGAATTATTATGCTAAGGAGAGCACATCTGGAAAGTATAAAAATAACTTTAGTAATTCTGTGGCTAATAAGTTTTTTCCATAAGTTTAATAATCTTTTTTTCTATGAAATCAAAATTTCTGGAAATCTTAAAAAAAAACTTAATATGAGTCTCTTTAATCCTGATTGGCCACATCGGAATTAAGCTAATTGTCATACATCACCATCTCCCTCAGATAAACTATGAATTTCCTATTTAAGTCAGGGTCTATAAAATAAAATATTCTAGTAATATTACGATGGCATTTCTATTTACCTTGATACTATGCTGATCTACAGTGTAATCAGAAAAATGAGAGCATTCTTGCCAAATACCACAGAGTATAAGCATCATGTTTACAATGAGTGACAACATCATTACTGTAAGAAATACCTTATTACTTGGGTGCACTTAAAATTCCTAGATTTTATCTAGGAAGAAAACTTGGCCTCTAAAGTTTCTGAATGTTAAGTTGGTTAATAAGGTGAATAATGAAAGGTCTTGGGAAATGTATGATTAAACAGCATGATATGTGATCCTGCCCTAAGGCATTATAGAAAAAACCAAGTTACTATGAAACGGATTGGCACAATAGGGTCATTTACATGTAAAATCTACTGATGAGATGTGGCCAAGTTTATTTTGTATCATTATGGGGAATTTCCTCTACAGTTTCTCCTAAATTAGACTTTCTAATTAGTCTCAGAAATGACTGTATGCCTCATTCAAAATGGTTCTGTACTTGGGATTTGTACTATGGAGATTTTGGTACTGTCACAACTGTGCTGAAATGATTGGAAGGACTTAGAATTAAGTACTATGGCCTCAACCTTAAAAATGTAGTTTGTCAGTTGCTTCTTTATAATTAGCTAAAACTGTGAGGTCTACTAAAAATCAGCCATTCTTTAGAGGGGCTCCAGATTGCTTCCCTGAATTCGTTTTGTGTAGATCTGCAACAAAAGACAACTGTATCTTTAAGTCTTTTGTTGTCTGATTGAAGCAACACCTTTTTATTATTTTCTTGAAGTCTAATTGGGAACCAAATGAGAATCTTTCTATTGAAAGTCTTGTTGCTATGCAGAGGTATTAAGTTAGGTTTTTTGCTAACTTAACAGTTCTGCAATAGGGGGTTCTTAATTTGAAATCTTTAAGTCTGAATCAGGTGTGCATCACTATACCCAGAATTTTATAATAGAGTAAGAATTCAAAAACTAATATATGTTCACTGTCAGAAATGTATAACATACAACACGCAGAAAAAAAGCAAATAATCATTCGTATATATTTCAAAAATAACTACCATCTAGGCATATGTCACTTCAAAGTTTTCCCTATGTCTATGTATCGAAGCGTATAGGTTAAGAAAAAAAGTATCAAAAGTGAACTACTATTTTAGCATGTTCTTTTCTCTGAGATGTACTGTGATAATTTTTTCAAGACGTGAGCATTTTTAGTCCTCTGCCATTTAGGACATTAAGCCATAGGTCTGTGGGTCAGTTGTATTCAATTACCAAATTGTATTGGCATCACTCAAGAATATGGAAGATCATGCATATTGATTTTTGACCATGAAGTGTTAGGTCAAAACTATCTCACACAAAAAATCTCCTTTATGTGTGCCCCCCATTTCTGTGACTACTTAAGAGTTAATCTAGAAAAGCTTCAGATGCTATATTGACAGGCTTTTGTTTCCCATTTAGCCATAATTAAATACTATGTACAAGAAATTTTAAGAGTATTTCTAATAGAAAAGATACAGGATTGAATTCAGACTGTGTTCCTTGCTAGCAGTGTGGCATTCGGCAGTGTACTGACTTCTTCATAAGAGACACAAATTACAGTGGAGCCCAGATCACCATTCCTCCAGTAGTGGAGTCTGACATCTTCTCTATACCACCTGCTAACCTTAGAGGAAAACTCCTTTTTTTGATTCATGTGGACTAAAAAGGGATACCATTGTCTTACTTGATGTCACTGCCCTGAATGGAATGATGGGTCAAGGTGTGAACGCTGACCTAAGCTAAGAGCACGTGGGGACTGCACCTCACTGACCACTGTCTTGCAGATTGACAGGCGATCCAAACCAAACCTATCAGAATCTGTCCCTGAGATTATCTTCATACTGGTGGTGGTGGGGAAGAGTTCTGGCCTCTCTAATTGTGGAGCTATGATGTGAGCGACACACGGAGCTAAGGCCTGAGCTTGAAAGCTGCCCATAACCATGAAACTGACTCACAAGAGGAAATAGTTTCTAGTAGAAAAGGAGGAGGTAGGAACCGTAGACACTTCAGCGAGATTACCTTTCACTGCAAGAAGACGGTTTCATTTCTCAGACTCCAGAGAGTCACTCCACAGGTGCTCAGAAAGATTACAAAGCAGCAATCTAGTAAAATTCAATTCCATCATAGCCCAGTGGGCGCAATAGCGATGCTTATAGTCTTTACTTAATCTGAATCACGGTGAGTATATAATTTATCATACCACCGGCATGCTTGCAAGAGTGAAGGGATCATCATGCCAGGACAGCATATACATAAAGTGGCCCGTTCTGGGAAAACCAGGATGGGTGGTTACTCCTTCCTGAATATTCCAACAACCATGTTCGATGTAGTAAACAGTCACTAGCTCCTCACCCATCTCACCCATCTCTGAAAACTCACCCATCTCTCAAAGCTCTCAGCAAGATGATTTAGCCATATAAGAAGAATGGTAATTATTTTCATCTAAAACTTAAGCCTGTGCAGGAATGTTCATAGCAGCTTTATACTAGCCAAACACTGAAATGACTAAAATGCCCTTCAATAATGAATATGGTTAAACAAGCTGGTATTTCCACACCATGTAATACTACTCAACAATGACAAAAATGAATTACGGTACACACAGAAGTTGAATGAACCTCAGGAAAACTATGCTGGATGAAAGGCAAAAAGCAAACTCAAAAGGCTGCATACTGTATGATTCTGTTTATGTAATATCCTTGGAATAACAAAACTACAGAGACGGAAAACAAATCCATGGTTGCCAAGGCTTAAAGACGGGGTGAGGGAACGGGGAGGGTGTACATGGCTTTAAAGGGATGGCATGTGGGGGCCTTGATTGTGGTGGTAGTTACAGGAAGTTATATATGTGAAAAAAGTGTATAGGTGTATACATACATGCACACAATGAATGTATAATAACTGGTGAAATCTGAGTAAGTTGTATGGATTGTACCAGCATCAGTTTCACAGTTTGGATATTTCCTTCTTTGGGATATTTTCTTGTTTTGATCTGTAAGATGTGAGAAGGCAAGATGCAGACACAGAATCTTCCTGTACATTTCTTTGAGCTTCATATAAATCTTTAATTTCTCAAAGAAAAAGGTTTAAAAAATTTTATTAAGTTTATTTTATTTTGTTTTGTTAATTCCCCCCACCCCCCCGGATTTCTGCTAAGTATTTTGACTGACCAGTTGACAGAAAAAAGCCTCTTTCTTACAAGGACTGTCTCTGAAAGACAATAATTACACTTCCAGTGAAAGTAATGATGTCTAAGCAAATGTGAAAAAATCAAGAACATACACAAAGTACACCAAGACCTCAAAAAACACCATTAGCTGAAAGCTCAGATCCATCATGGGGAGGTTGCACATTGAACTATGTTTTTGCAAGATCTATCTACTGAATTCTGGAAAGCACCAAATGTTAAGGCAGTCCCATTCATGATTCCCGTAACACCAGTGTTAAAGCCAACATTTGAATGACTCTTCAGAGAATCAGTTAAAAATGGAGTGATAGAAATTGCTGTTATGGGAGGTAAGGACAAAATACTTTATTGATTGGTAAAGTAATGTCATTCTCCCATTCTTTTAGGAATTACTAACAGATCTAGAGATAATATAAACAAATTAGAATGTACTGGTTTAAGGCAAGCTTAGGAGGCTTGAATAAAACGGGAGATGAATGGAACATGCATGTAAGTAAACAAATGTTTACATATTTCATCCAGGTGATCATCACACACACTTATTAAATTGGACATGTTTTAACAGTTTATGATTTTTAACAATTATGTCCTCAGGAAGTCTGCAATGTAAGGGAAAAAATAACATAAACATGAACAAGTTAAAGGGGTTAGTACTGAACAAGTGATATATTAATTTGCAAATGAATGAGATAGACAACTATATTCAGCTAAGTGTCCTTGCATGCAGATAAGGGGAAGAGCCCTTGGGCTTACAGATAAGGGAAGGAGCTCTGGTTTCATGAAGGAAGATGAATTTTCATATGAACCTCATCTGATAAGAGTTCAAATAGATAGGTGAGGTTAAGGAAAACATTCCAAATTAGAGAAACAGAGAAACACAAATGGAAACATGGGAAAATATAAATCCTATTTAGGAGGCTTGAGTAAAACAGGGTAGATGGACAAGTGTCCTAGGGAGCATGAGTGGTTGCCAGTGAGGTAGAAAAGGTGGTTTTGTCTAGTTATGAGCTTCTATTCATAATGTTCTATTCAACAGTGCTATGAAGGCAAACATGAAAATGAGCTTTAGCTCAGCAGTGGTGTGCAGGAAAAAATTATCATACCTCATTTTAGCTTTAATTGCTTTTATAATTCTGAATTTGCTATTAAATGCAAATGCTTAATTCTAAATACATATGCTCTGTTTTAATTAGATAAAATAATCCTCTGTTGCTTGGGTAGTTCAGTAAATTAGTCTGTAGACTTAAACTCCCCTGGATCATGTTGTTTAGGTGCTCTTACAGATAAACGGAAAATAAATGGATTTTTTTCAGAGACAAGTTGTAACTGCCAACATATTATCATCAACCTTTAAAATAGCCAGTTAGTTAATATAGCTTCTCTCTCACTTACCAACTTTACATTTCCCTGTATGGCCCTGGAAGATGGCTGGTTAGCCAGAGACGGGTAAGATTCCTCAAGGGAGGAACAACCTAAGACAGGCACAGTCGCATGGGGGCCATCCGATGAGAATTTGGGGATCAACAGAGGTGAGGCTCAGAACCTCACCCCTCCTGCTTTGAGAGAAATCTTCTGCATCCGTGGATGTCCTGCTGCCCTTGTCTAGCCTGGATTAATACTTAGTCCATAGGCACACACCTGATCATCTGATCATCTACATTTGCCCTCTTATAGCACTAAACTATGTTTTCTACCTTTATCTTGCATCTACCTACCACTTCAGCATTTTATTAAAAATAATAATAATAATAATAATAGAGGGAGAAATGTGGGATCAACATATAAATCAAGTACAAAAATCAAATGAATATTCATACTTGACCTGATTGTTTATGGGTCATAATGCGTGATCAAAACTGAAAGTTTCTGTGATGAATGCCCTTGTACTGTTCACCATGTAAGAATTTATTCACTATGTAAGAATTCATTCACCATGTAAGAACTTGTTCGTTATGCTTCAGAAGATTGGAGACTGACGAGAATTAGGCTTGAGATGGATTAATGATTGTACATTGAGCATTGACCCCCCTATACTGAATTTTATTGTTGTTAACAACCATTTGATCAATAAATATGAGAGATGCCCTCTAAAAAAAAAAAAAAAAAATAGCCAGTTAGTTTACCAGCAAAATTAGGTTTTCTCGGGTATAGCAGAACAATTGCAATTTGGGACATGCAAACTATGGCAAAACTCAGGCAAGTCTAGAGAATAAGAAGTGTTCTTACGGAGGAAAGAAGGAAGTTGGAAGGGGCTATTTGGAACAAATCCTTGAAGGACAATGAGATTTGTGGTTGTGGCAACTTCTCATTGGCTGAGTTGCAGGTTGTTCTCATTGGCTGGGTTGTTGCTGGGCAAGGAGGAAATCTTCCTTCCTCCTCCTGGGTTAGTAATGTAAGCTTTTCCCTGTCCAGGTATGTAAGGTAAACTGTGATGAGGGACATATTCATGTAAGCTCCTCCTTCAGGATTTCCCAACTCCATTTTGAATTTCCTTTACTCTATTTCACACTTTCAAATTCATATCCAATGCATGTGACTAAAAAGTTGCCATGTTCATTATAGGAATTATAATTCACATATACATCCCCCCATTCTTATAGAATTTCTATGGTTTTATACTTTGTTTAAAACTCACGTTAAAATTACATGTCACCAGCCCAAACTGAATTGACCATCTAAATTTCTCTGTTATGTATATAAATATCCTATGAATTCAGCAATCAATATCTTATCAACAGTGTCACATTTGTATATAAGGCATATTCCAAAGGAAACAACTGATACAAGTATCTCAGGCAGAAATTAAAAGATAAGCTCTTCAAATCCTCACTGCCTTACTGAAAATGATGGTGAGGATAATACTAACAACTCACTACCATTTATGGAGCAGCCGCTCTTTACTGGAGACTGTCCCAGGGACTTTACATACATGATCCCATTCCATCCTTATATAATCCTGTATATCGTTAACACCATTTTCATAATGGGGGAACTAAGTTTCAGGGAGGTACTGAAGGAGTTAAGAATAAAACTTTTGTTTGACCATGGGACCTGTGTACACCATACCATACTGTATTATGTGAACACTCATACGTGGCCCTTAATTCCCCACTCACTAGTTTACAACTTCTGCCTCCTCCTTTTACTATAGAAATATCAGGAGACAAAGCTGACTCAATCCATTCCTAAGTCCTTGGTGGGAACTGCCCTTTGGGAAGTAATGGAGCACTGGTGACTCCTGGAGACAGCTGTTTCTGCTCACCCCAAATTCTTCTTGTGGCTTATCCTTTCTGTCCATCTGTCATTCACATGTTCCCAGGCTAAGGCCTGCTGTCTGTCAGAGGATTCCTATAAATTCACAAGTATCAGGTTTATGCCTTTGTTTATCAGCTTCTTCAGTTTAATGGGTCTGGAGCATCTGTACTTTGTCAGATAATTGCACCGAGCTGAACGTAATGTGCTGATATGGAGAACCTGGGCTTTCCATTTTTGTATATCCAGAGCTTTTAGAGTCAATAAATAAGCATCCAGAGATTTGTTTGCCCTGGTTTTAGAGGCCACATGAAATTTTGTGCCTTGCTGGCTTTATGAGACATTTACACCTCAGACAGGCCTTTTCCACCTTGAAAGATACCACCTGGACAAAAACAATTTTAACACTAATGTCTTCCTTTTGATTGCATTAGATTTGCAAATTAAACAGATTAATGGCAGTGTTCTGTGTTCCTCTCAGCTATTCTGTTTAATACTCTTATCTGACAAAGTGTAAATAGAAGACATAATTAATTTCTCATGACGTGCGTGTCAAGTTGTATAAAAAATTACATCCTAAGGGGCCCATTATTACATATCAGACTGTTCTGTGAAATTAGTTTTGCAAAGAAAAGGCATACCTGAAGATAAGACTTTTTTTTCTCTTCTTTTTATTTAATTTACTAGAGAGTCTGAAAAAAGCTGTGGAAAAACACTAACCATTAACACAATTTTAAGAATCTTTCTTCATTTGCCCAAGGGGATGTTATTTTTCCTTTCTCTATGTTTCTGTTTGTTCATGAGAGACCCTGTATATGAAAGTTACAAAAATGATGCTTCTATAGAAGGAAGTCCCAGAATATGACTATTACCATTTTAGAAGGTGTCTTGCTGAGAAAGTTATGAGCCAAGAATACAATGCCATACCATCCTCTTTGTAAACTGTCTGAACCTTGAGCTGGGAAATGTACCACCACGACTGAAAAAAAATAGACTAATTGTTCAGCCACTTCTGTCTCATCTGCCTGAGTTGATCTGAATGAAATGAGGTCTCTGCGTTAACTGGAGAGCTCAGCATTTCATATTTAGCTCTCAATCTGTCTCATGATAATTTTTGAAGGAACAGACTGCTCATGACAAAATGTGCTATACTATATTAAAGGTGTAATGCCTTTATAGATTTTTATCACTTTTAGAAGCAAAATGGCTAGGGAGAATTTTTGAATGAGCCTATTTTTTAAGTTCTGAAGAGATATTTAATAACATGGAATATATGCACCAGGTCAGAGAAAATAAACCTCCATCTCACTTCCACCTCATAGAACTACAGTCCAGTTTAAATGAGATAATCTGTGAAAGCACTTTATAAACCATAAAGTTCAATTACCTTATTAAAAATGACCGCATCCCCTGTTTCATTTGCTGTGGTACAGAGGTGTTTTCTTTTCCCACACTTACGTGTGTCTGTCCATGTGTGTAGTGTGTGCCATGAGGGCTATAATTAATACTGTAACACATCCTTTTTCCTTTTAAAAAGTAAAGTTTGACATAACCAAGTTAACTTTAGGTCACTTAGAGTAAAGGCTTGATTATATAGCTGGTGATTTAATATATAAAATTTATCAAATATTTATGTCTAATGGCAAAATGTTTTCACGTCAGCTCTACCTTTTGTCTATTGATCAGATCATTCCCATAAAAAATGATTTTTCACCTAACTTCCTACCTATAATACTGTCAAGCATTCTAGTAGTACGTATCTATGATCATTAATCATCTTTCATATGCTATATTCAACCATAATTCATTCATTCTTTCAGTGAACATTTATTGAGCAACAATTATATGCCAGATACTGCTTCTTCCAATTTCACTCACCTTTGGGTGTAAGTGAGTACATATTCACAATAATAACACAAATTATAAAACACTTGGCCCTATTATCACCCAAGAGACATTAGCCTTCTTTTTATAAAGAGCCCACTAAGGTATTTCTCAGACTGTCTACTGGGACATTCACTATGGAACCCCATTTCTTCTGGGTACCACCTCTGCCCTTAAAGCCCTATATTCCCCTGTTAGACATCTCTCCCACTCCATTAGGTACTGTCCCTGCCAACCCGCACACCCCCCCTGATGCACTCCAAATTTTGTTTTTTGTTTTATACCTCAGAGATTGTCAGCTGTGAGCCAATGGATTTCTGGAATTCCTGTTCCACTAATTTTTTGAGTGTGTATGAATTCCATTAAGACAGAAGCTGGAATCTCCCAGTTTTATTAACAGTAGCAAAAATTACTTATATAATTTGATCTTTCATTTGCCTTGTCCATTCTCATTGAGTTGAATAAACTAATGGATGGTGAAATAATCAAATGCTTAATAGCATGCAGGAAGAAAAAGAAACACAAAGACTACCTAACTACAAAGAAATAAAAAAGCCTGTGTTCAATAATTCTTTTGAATGACCTTTATAAAATTTTGGCATCTTAATTAAATGTGAAAATAAGTACAAGGTTAAAAGTCTATTATATTTGACACTCTGCTTCAGGTATTTATTTCTAAATTCCTCAGAGGTTGAGAATATGAATTCTTAAGAGCCCTATTTATCTCAAAAGTATTTGCATTTCACATTAGATGTATCAAATAAGTAGGCATTTTACATGAATTCAAAATTAATATTAAAACATGTTCATAGGAACATATACTAAACTGAAGGAGAATTTTTATGTGAGTTCTATATAATTATCATAGTGGTAACTACACTTATTGTGGAGGGAATTTCATAATATACATAATTGTCAATCACTATTTTGTATAACTAAAACCAATATAATATTGTATATATCAACTATACCTCCATAAAAAAATGAAAAAATATCATGTTCTAACTAAAATAGAAGGTAAATATAAAAACCAGTCTTTATGTCTTGAAAAACACAGGAAATAAGAAGTCTGCACCATTCCAAAATTCTCATTTTTGAATATTGCTAATGTTAAAAATCTCAGAATTATGGGAACATGTGGAATATGTCATATTGTGAATATAATGCTTGCACATTACACCACTTAAAGAATTATTAGTAAGTATAATCCAAGTGGTTCTAAAATAGATTTATCTGGAAATTTAAATTCAAAGAGCAGATCATCTTCAAGTAATAATGTATTTCAGAAACATGGCACTAAATTTTTAGAGCATGTTTTTCCAAAGGAATAATTCAGGATAACCATTATACTAGACCTTCAATGGAAGTCTTACAAAACTTGTATATATGCAATCGCTATGAAAATAATGATCAATTTCTTTCTTCTAATGCAGTAATTTAAGATTAATAAAAACACCAATCAAAGAGGTGAAAGGAAATGTGGTATATGTTGATATGAATCCATACTATAAATTAAAACTATTATGTGTGATCTTTCAGATAATATACAATTCATATAAAATTTCCTTAATGAAGTTTTCAAAATACTGTATGGAAAAAATGGGTTTTAAGTTTGTGATTTCATGGCTCTTTTCATATTCTGATCTCAGTTCAATATCAAGTCTTTCTCTTTTCACAAACCATCTGGGAGATTGACAAGTTCCATCTCACCAGATGGCCTCGCCTACCAACCTCTCACTTCCGTGGCACCATGCCTCCCCGATAAATCCTGGAATGCTCTGATCTAGTGTCCCTACTCAGGAAGAATTCCACAGCTCACGGCACTAAGGGCCAGTTCACCATTGCTCACGTCACTGCTCCAGGCTGAAAGCGGGTATGATTTCCCCTGGATGCCAAACTGTTTTAGAGCACAGAGAAAGAAACGTAATGATTCCTGCTGGGGAACCCTCCATCGCCCTATCATTCTGTCTTTCTATAGTTTCTCTTCTTTCCCTCTCTACAACCTGGTATGTACTTTATTATTTACATTTTGTATGTAGAGAGAGTCCTTTATTCTTTCCTCTCTTTCTTCTCATTTATAAATCACTGGAATATATACATGCAAGGATCAGAAAAGAACTAAGTTTTGAGCTCTGTGTGGGGTAGATCTTCCTGAATTGAGCATGCAGCCTGTTTATACATTGTAACAAGAAACTTAATAGCTTGTGCAATTATTTTAAGACTAGCTACGTATCTAAAAGTTACTGCCGGTGAAGAGGATCTTAAAGCCCTTCTGCCTTCCTTTGGTCTTTATAAATATCAGGAGGCACTAGAAACGTCGTGAAGGAAACTGGCATTGGAAGGGCTCCTGTTTTATTCCAGCTTAGAGATCAAATCCCACCTTACTATCTTACACCACCCCCAGCCCTACTTCACTCGCACAAACCCTTCTCATAAGTTTTATAAATCCTTCCAGCCATTTAGTGTTTTAAGAACAAAGTGTTAAACAGAAACCTTCACAATACGAAGGTATCATTTCTCTGGTGCCTCGAGTGTCTTCATTTGTTTATTTATTTATTTTAACATACTGGATTCTAGCTTCCAAATTTGTGCTTTCTTTTTTCTTCCTTGACTTTAACGCTTTAATGCCTCTGTATTCTCTGACAAACATACCAACTACATGTATTTTCAAATCCATGTTTCAAATATCAAGTCTAAGTACCTGCTAAGTTTTTCTTCTTCAGCCGACACTTCTGCTGTAAACGTGCTTCTGCTATGTGAGCAAACCGAACCACAGGGAACTTTGCCTCTGGGACCTTAATTTTAAATCTCCTTTTGACTTGAGTTTACAAAATGCTATCTTATGTCTTACTTTATTTCTCTCATTACATCCCAATCTTGGGTATGATCACAGTATACCTGCATCATTATTATATGTGGAGGCTTGCTTCTGATCCTCTTGGACACAGAGCATTAGAAATTGTCCACAGGCTGTCGGAGACAGGAAGCTTGGAGGGACAACCTCTGCTCAACCCGATGTGATATGGTCCCAGACAAGTTTAATGCTCCCCTGTGATTTTGTAGACTAGAAGAACATCAGCCTGTCTTTTCCAAGAACCCTGCATGCTGTGGAAAAAAGGGAACAGAGATGTTTGTTGTAGGGAGACTCTCTTGTTGTAGGAAGACCAGATTGCTCTGGTGTGGGGGTGGGGAGCCACCAACTAATTCAGGTGGTCCAAGGGTGATGGAAGCGAGCTGGGTGAGCATCTGGCATCTCACCTCCGTGTTCAAAACATATAGATGGCTTTCTGGGGTTCTTTGGATTAATTCCACACTCCTTCATAGGCTTATGTCCCTTCTTGACCTGGCTTATGACTACTTCTCTAGCATCATGCCCTCCCCTTTCCTCACTCGTATGCTGCTGTCATTCTGGACTTTCTTGGTTCCTCAGCCTTGATGCTCATTCTCATCATCCTCTACTCCTTTGCATGTGCGCCTCTCTCTTCCTGGTAGATTCCTTTCTGGTATAATCTCCCCTTACCCCAACAAGTGTGTACTCGTCCTCCAGATGTCAGCCAAATTGACCCTTTATTCACAAATCCATTGCTGACCATCTCTCTTCCCAAACTGGGGAAATGCCTAAGTTTTTCCCTTCTCCCTAGAATTCCTCCTCACTATATGTCCATCATGAAAGTCCTGTTTATTCCTCAGGATGCAACTGAAAGTCTCTTCTCTGAAACCATCCCAACCTTGCTCCAAGTGTGGTAGGCTCCTTCCCCCTTAATGCATCACTGTAACTTGAAGATACGTCTATTGACTTCATTACATTGGCATAGCACTGTGTGTCCATATATTTGTATCTCTGACTAGGCGGTAATATTAACTCCTTAACAAAGTTTTAGAGTGTAATTTGTCTTTATTATCTTTGTATCCCAAAACATTGTTCTTTCCTTATTTGTTCATCCTACAGATATAATTACTTTTTAATTATCTGTCTCCTAGTTACTCTGTAAGCCACATAAGGAGGGAGTATGTTTTATTCACCACTGTTTACCTGCCATCTTTCACAAAGCTTGGTGTGTGTGTGTATATATATATATATACACATAGACACTCAAATACTTTTAGAATTAATGTATATATCATACTAACTTCATACAAATGATAAATCTTTCTGTAAGTAATTAAAAAGGACAGAACAAGGGACTCTTGATGTCTGTAAATTCTCCATTACTAATAATGTTTACAATTTATGGCAAATCAGAGATTATAGAAAGATTGATTTGTTCTATTTGGTTATAATTCATTTGCATGGTCCCATGAAGGGCAGAGATCTAAAAAATATAATACCTAGGATTTTTATAAAGTTATAACAAATAAATCACATAAGAACATCAAATTATCTTATCTATGGCCCTATAAAGTCACCTAATATAATTGAAAAACCTAACTAATTATCGTCATTTGCATATATTTATTGTGTCATTCAACAAGCACTATTTTTTTAATCATCTTTAATATGCTACGCTCTTTTGATAGGCAGAATAATTGTCCCCCAAAGATGTCTACACCCTAATCTCGGAACCTATAAGTATGTTACATTATATGACAAAGGAGACTTTGCAGATGAGATATAGATTAAAGACCTTACAAAAGGGAGATTATCCTGAAATTTCTAGTTAGGCTCAATATAATCATGTGAGTCCTTAAAACTGGTAGAAGAAAGTAGAACAGATCAGGATGCACTTAGAAAGACTTGGCCATCACTAGCTTTAAAGATGGAGGAAGGCAGCCTCTAGAAGCTGGGCACAGTTCTCAGCTGACAGTCATCAGTAAAATGGGAGCCTCAGTCCTACAGCCACAAAGAACTGAATTCTGCCAACAGCCTGAATGAGCAAAAAGATTCTTTCCTAGAGCTTCTTTCTAACAACACTTTGATTTTAATCTAACGAGACATATGATTTCTGACCTACAGAATTGTGATAATATAATTATATTGTTTCAAGTTGATACATTTGTAGAAACTTGTTATGGCCAAGAAAACTAATAGAACATTGGGCTAAACTCTTGGGAGAGTACAATAATTTAGACATACTCTAAATTACAGTCTCTTCTTCAAAGCATTCTTGAAGACCATGCTTTGTCTGGTTAGGAAAACAGATTTATGAACAAGTAATGCCAATACAGTGTAATTAAATCTATAATATAAATATGTAAGTTTTATGCTTAAAAAAACAGTGATGTATTTAAGGAAGGAGTCAATTCTGTTTGGAGTGGGATCAGGGAAAGCTTCAGAGAAAAGAAAAATTTAAGATGGATTTTTAAGTAATAAAAGCTAGTTTTCCTCTTGGTTGGATAAGTAAATAGTATACCAGCTAATGTTGGGCTAAGAAGAGGTACAGTTTGAGATGAGAAAAATAGATGGGTAAGTGACTCAGGGACTTATTATACAGAGTATTTCTGGATGAATAATGTGGAAGGTTTGCATTTTAGAAAGCTTACTCTAGTCACAGACTAGACACTGGCAACAGACACTGGCAACAGAATAGAGCATAGAGGAGAGGCAAGACTGCGTGTGGGGATACTTCTACAATATTCTTAGCAAGAAAGGATGAAGTCTGCTTCATAATGGCTATTTACTGGAACTTAATTATGTATCAGCAACTATACCAACACTTTCTATATATAATTTAATTTAATTCCTATAAATCAGCTGTGAAGTTGATGTCATCTCTATTTCACAGATTAAGAAACCAAATTTAAGGTAGATGCATCCTCCAAGAAGTGCCCCCCTCAAAGAAAAAGGCATTGAAATCTTCATGTTCGTGAGGTTTAAACCTGAACCCTAATCCATTCTACATGGCAGGAGCAGGGCAGCATAATAAGAGGATAGAATGGGGGAAATTTAACAGGTAAAAACAAACAGGCTTAGGCTGAGTAGGTGTGGTAACAAGGGAAAGGGAGAATTTAGGAATTGCTGCCTGTTTTATGACCTGAATTATCAGATTAAAATTGCACTGCTAATGAAAATAGAAGTCATAGTAGAGACTTTCTGGGTCAGGGACTGGGTGAGATAAAAGTTAAGTTTTGTATGAATTTAAGGTGTGAATGGGATATCCAAGTTGTGATATCCAGAAGCCACTTAGGCATGAGTCTGGAGTTCAGAACTAGGATGTGGACTAAAGATAAGGATTTGAATCATTTACTTATAGGTAGCTTTCATAAACTAGAAGTTATCATATACAAATCTTGGCAAAATCTCATTTTTAGTGGATAGTGTATGAGCCTATCCCTAATTCTTCTGTGAAAGAAATTCTCAACTGAGGCTAGAAGATAGCTCAACCTAACATCATTGTGCTGACTGCCAGACTGGGCTGCTGACAGAATGGCAGGTAACCAAGGCCACAGGCCAGTATCCTACCCATGTATCTTGCCTGAAGGGGTCAGAGCTCTGTTCCCATGGAAGACCCTCTATGCCTCGCAGCCCTGTTGTATTGGCAGCCTGTGTGAATGTAAGCAGTTTGCTTTAGATAACTTATTAACCCCTTCAGGAACATACTGACTTCTCACCCCACCCCCCAGATAATTTTCCATCAGTCAATCAGTAGGTTTCACATCTCAGCCAAGAGAATAATGAAGGCTGGTTTTGCAAAGAATGGTTAAATCTGGCTTGAGTTTGCTAGTAGAAAAATGAGAGAAATTCAGGGCAAACATTGTTCCCTGTTCCCTGTTCAGAATCCTTTAAATGAAATAATTGCCATGAAAATATTCTGGCATAGAATTTCTTGAAACTGTCTGGTTATTTTATTAGAGAGAGCAGCAGCCACTAACTGCAAAAGACTACCTCTGTTGTACTAGATACACAAGAAGAGATTTTCACCATTGCAGAGCTATTTATACACAGCCAGTTTCTGTCCTCAGTTCACACACACAACTTCCATTGATCGCAGTGGAAGTTACAGACATGGCTGAGAACAGAACTTGGCCCACTGAGTGGTGAAGCTTGGCATTCTTTTGCTCACTATGACAACTCCAGAATTGAATCCCTTAGCATATGAGCTTTTAGAGACGAGTCCTCGATTTCTTTTTTCTTTTGTCCTCATTATCTTGGGCTTGAAATACAAAATGGAAACTTGAGAAGCTAGTGGCAGCCGTGGGTTCCTTGCAGAGAATAAACTGTGCAAGGGACTTGGAGAAACAGACTTTCCAAGTTTCTGGATTCAAGCACTTGATAATCATTCCATGTAAGTGCTATAACCCCCAGGGTACTGAATAACAGCCTGGCTTCACAGTCACCCTGATAAAAGATGTCTTGAAACAGCTTTGACTCCATAACATTCCTGAGTCCAATATTTAATTTATAAATGACATATCCTAGTAAATATTTGAAAACTGCCATGAATATATTTCTTATATCCTTTCTTACAAGTATTCCTCCTTTTCTAGTCCAAGTGATGCTGGTGAAGCTGTCAGCAAGACCCCTGCCTAAATTATAAGGCTACATGTCAGGCTTGGCCATCAGAGTGTCCAGTCCCCTTGGACACATGAATTGGTCCAGAGGTGTGCATATGAACCAAGGAAAGATAATCTGTGTGTGTTATTTTGAAGATGATAGGGTCACAAGGTAATTGAGACTCCTGAGATTAGGAGATGAAAGGACACAAAACTTTAGACTCTTTGGGGACAGTTCCCTACTACTTAGAGAAAACTTGACAAATAATGAACCTGACATATGGGATAGTAAGGATACTATAGAAAAAACATTTTTTGATGATATTATTTAAGTACCTGGATCCAGTCATGCCTTACCTTACTAGATTTCCCTAGTATGAAAGAAATCCCTTTTATTTAAATCCCTTTTATTCATAAGCTTTGAGTTGAGTCTCTATAATTTGTAACCTATAGAGATTCAACAAAAAACTTTATTTACTTTAGAGATTTTCTCCCCCCAAATGTATTTTTTCCATGCCATCCAACACTCATATTTTACCAGCTCTATACACACTGACATTTTTCTAGATAAATAACCCCAGAGGAGCCATGTCATTTGCAAATGACTTGGGATGCCCTGCACACTAAGGGAGAATGCAAAGCACACAGTCTCCTATCTCTGCTCTCTGGGGAAAGAGGAAGCCAGAGGCAGACCCTCTTTGTGGATGCGCTTTGAGGAAGCCCCTCATTGTCTTGGCTCCTGGGTCTTGCTCAGTGTGGCACCCTGACAGTGTCTGAGCCCAGCAGGCAGCCCTGGTAATGAAACTGGCAACAGGGAGAGGGTGTTACTGGGCTTGACCCACCACCATCACTAGCTTGGTTCTCCCATATTACCTGACTGTCTTTTGTAGAGAAAGTTAGGAACTGTTCA
Source organism: Manis javanica (assembly GCF_040802235.1). Taxonomy (NCBI): domain Eukaryota; kingdom Metazoa; phylum Chordata; class Mammalia; order Pholidota; family Manidae; genus Manis; species Manis javanica. The sequence continues at coordinate 18,477,920 of NC_133170.1, read as the reverse complement.
TGGTTGGTAGCTACAAAAGCCACTATTTTTAGAAAAATAAACACCCAGGATGGAGGTGGAGGGGATGGGATTTTTTCAAAAGTGTGAAAACTCAGAGGGAAAGGGACCTCTTTCACCACTGTGAAGTTGTACTGCTCCGATGGCCCCAAAAGTAAGGGAAACGTGGTTCAGCCTTGATGCACAGGAATCGGAAAAAGAGCTTAATATAAACAGGGTTAGTTACCTTTCAGCATAGCAATGAATCCACACAGAACCTCAATAGCTTCTCTGTACAGTAGATTCCCATCAGTCATTCAGAAAACATAAGTGTTATGAATAAATACCTATTATCTACTTCCTGAGAAATTTGATTGTTTGAAGAAATTGCTTTCAGCACAGTCTGATTTCTGACATCATTAGCAATGTGTTTTCTTATATATAATTACTCATTTTCCAGACCTTCACCCTAGTACTCCCATTTATATGCAGATTAGAGCATAAATCAGACTGGGAAGTCTCCCTTACTACACACACACACACACACACACACACCATAAAGCTACATATTGTTCAAGTCTAAGTAGTTTTACTCATCTAAGAGAATCACAAGCATTTATTGGACCATAGGGGTAGCAAGAGAGCCCATTTTTCTTCCCCTTTAAAGGGTGCACTTATTTTTTACTGAGTAATAATAAGTCAGGCCATTTACAGAGGGCTTGCACATGCTACAATAAGTACCTCCCACAGAGTCTTATGAATACTCACAACAGCCCTATGAGACAGGTAAAATGACCCCGGTTTTTTTTGTTTTGGATATTAATGCTACCATGCAAATGGGATTGACTCCAAGCCCTTTCCTGTACCCACTAAGTACATTTCAGTACGATGTTGGACATTGTACTGGAACTTTATAAAAGGATCTCTAAAGACCTAAATCCTCCATCCAGGTAGTTCCGAAGCACAGCCATCCCACAACCATTCCACGGCATATTTTTCATCCATACATTTTCCTTTAGCCTGTAATGATCAGCTCAATTCTATTATTTTTGAAAATGAATTTAGAAATTAAGGCCCCTGTGACTCATGCTGGTGACCTTTCTTGCTGCTGTCTTCTGGTGCCCTCATCTGAGACGGGCCCTTTTAGGCCACATGGAGTTTCTCACAACTTCACTCCCAGCTGTCTTTTCCTACAAAGGAAATGAAGGTAGTGACCCTCACTGGTCTTTCTCATCATTAGCCTCAGGCTGATTTGGGGTTCATGTAATAAACTATAACCATGCTTTTCCTCTGCAGCTGATTTCTATGTTTATTTCCTGGTCTGAGGCAGATGACTCAGCCATGAATCTCTCCCTTCTTGCCCAGGAACAGCCTCGTTCTTGCCGTTTTACTTCCCACTATTAAGAAAACACATCCAGTATGAGCATATACTGCCCGGTCATACTGTTCCTGGGAAAGCAGTATGGTCGTCTTACGCCCTACAAAGGCTGTAGAAATTAATTTGCGATCTCTTGTGTATTGCAAAGGTGAAACTAAATCCTGTTCTCATCTTTCTCCTCATCTGAAGTTAAAAAGAAAAAAAATGCTAGAAATTTAGGCCCATAAAAGAACATGTTGGTCAGGTCTTTTTATCTGATAACCATATATCTTTGTTAAAAGTTACCAGATAGTTTTATGTTTATTAGACTGAAGTGTTAGGATTAAAACTCCTTGTAAGCATAAACTAAAGTTTTTTATGGCTATTTATATTATTATATACAAGAAAATAACAAAAAAAGTGCTTTTATTCATTGGAGGAGGTAGCTGGTATTTGCTAGCAAAGGAGAACTGCCATGTAATTAACTCTGTCAAAATGTTTTCTTTGTTCACAGTTAATCTAACTGCAGCTGCTAGGAGACAGAATGCATAAATATGACTGTGTACTTTTAATTACAGAAAATGACAGGCGTAAGTTGTGACTGGAGCCTTGCCTGATACTGTTATAGGCAAAAATGTTGCTCAGAGACTCATTGAATTAATAAGTAGCCTTCTGTTTTTTTGGTATCAAAATTTTATAGTTGTTAATAGCAACTAAAAACAATAAAAATTCAGAATTTTAACCAAAGGAAATTATTAAAAAATCAATATAGCATGTATAAAGAAATCATCACATACAATAATTTTATATTGAACCTTATGCAAAATAATAAACAGGTGACTTTGTTTTGAAGAAAGAGGTGTCCACATACGTGAATTTTCTAGAGACATCTTTAAGAATTAAATTTATTCTCAGTTTTCTTCTCCGTTCTATGCAAAGTCTCTGTTCGATGCAAATTCTCCTAATTTAAATTTTTATTCTAAGTGTTCTATAGATAGTGAAGAGGAGATATTTCACATTTGCTCAATGTTGTAGTTGGTCAAAAGTGTTACTTTTTCCTTTTTTTCTATTTCTTTCCTCCATGGTTAGTTTCTAAGCATTCCTTTTCTTTTAGTCTTACGTATCTTTTGTCTTCTCTGTACAGTGTTAGACAAGCAGAGGATGTGGTTTGGGTCAGAGAAGGTCCGGGAGTCACGGTCCAGCCTGGGGCTCAGTGCTGTTTTCTGCCCCCTTGCTGCCTGCCTTCCACCATTCACCCCTCTGTGGGGTCGCTGTGGCTGGCTATCACCTTGGTGACAGCAGTTTTGAGCAGTGTATGTGGTGTGACCGCTGGCCTGGTGTGGGGTGAAAACAGGTCCCACCGTCTCAGCTAACTCTCTCCGAGCAGATAGGCTACTGCCTTTGTTCTTTAAGCCAGACTGCTTCTAGAATACACTAATAATAGAATATGGTAGCTGAAATTGTGCCTCTGCATCTCTAATCATGGCATGCCAACAGATTCTGACTGCTACTGTCAACACCTAGTGGGTGGAAGTTTCAGACTGTGCTCAAGGGAGCCCCGCTACTCATCCCGCCTTCGCCCCCTGCACAGAGTGCCCCGGAACTTGCTTGGTTCCTTTCAGTGTGCTGAACGGTTTAAGCAAAATAGATATGAGCACGAAGGGACTCTTTTCAGATCAGCAGATGCTCTTTGTGGATTGACTCTAGGACAATGGGACAGTTACAGAAATTGTTAAGACAAATCTATCCATTTTTGAGTCCAACTTACCTGATTTTGGCGAAGGCAGTTCCACCCCATCCTCCTCCTACCTACACCCCCATGTCTCCAAACATTTCAGGGAGGCATTAAACCACGACCTGGCTTCCTTCCTTCTGCACACTGTCAACTCTGCTCGGTGGGATTAGGGAATTATAGAGAATCTCTGATCTAGTTTCAGAGCTGCAGAAATGAAAGAAACTCAGCACTAATTGAGCTGTCCGGGTTCCCACTGTAGTTAAAGACAACAAAAATCCAGGCTTCCCGTCTACTGATCTAATAAGCTGTCTGCCTCACTTCATCGTGTGTATCTTTTACCTGCTAGTTCATGTCACAGATGTTGTTGATAAAACGCAAACAGAACTTGTCAGTGGCAGGTACAAATCCCAGGCCAGCATGAAAATTTTGTCACTGCTGGAACTTCTGCTCAGTTTTAGTTACACCTGCCAGGGATTTTATGCTCGGTTCACACGTATCTTCCACAAGACCGTTGGCATTTCTACACTGCTTGCGTTTCACTCCCTCTGATGTATTTCATGGAGTGAGATCAAAATGATCATCTATGGGTTACTTAGTTGTACCTTCAAAGTTGAATTTTAGCTGCAACAGAATTTGGTCTCATTCTGTAATAAAAAACCTCAGTTGAAAGTGGTTATACTCAAAGGCAAGTCTGATCTAAATGAGGTGCAGGAACATCATGCATTTTCCAGAATATCCAACCTGCTATTTCTGAAAGAAGTTACATTACCTCAGAGACTACTAGAGGCAAATTCTCTTTTAATATCTTTGCGTAGGTTTGAGTTGGGGAGCAAAACTAACATTTATAATAATATTGATTCTCATGCATGTAAGAACACAGACGTATCTTTGCATTTACTGAGGCGTTCTCTCAAGCCCTCCATTATCACTTTATTAATATTCAATGGCTTTGTTAGATTTGTTCTTAGGTATTAAACAAGTTTTACCTGCGGTGGTGAATGGATCTGTTTTCTTGTCATGTTTTTCTAATCTGTTTTTATTGATTTACTGGGGCAGGGTTGATTTTCTCATACTGATCCTGTGCCCAACATCACTGCAGAAGTCTCTTGATCAGCTCAGAGTTTGTCTTTCCAGATCTGAATCTCAATTTTTACCTTGTACCACCCCACCTAGCTTTGCTTCAACCACACTCACCTTAGTTTCTAGAATTCCCCAAGCATTTCCTTATTCATAGCCTTTGTTCTTCCTGTTTCATGTGCCTCAAAGGTTCTTCAGCTTTTAAAGGGATTAGCTCTTTTTTCTTTATCTCTCAAGACTCTGTTTAAAAATCAACGTAATTCAGAGAGGCTGCTCCTGACCACACTACAGAGAGTGGTCCTCCATCTATTTTGTTTTTCTAAAAGCACCAGCATCATGTTTCTATCTTTCATAAACTGTATCCCAAGCTGAAAGTATTTAATTTATGTACCCATTTACATTATAATTTGAGCTTTGTCAAGGACAGAACTGATCACTGTGGCTTCCTGGTGTCGTCTTTGCACCTGGAATAGTGCCTGACAAATGGTAGGTGCTCAGAATGTCAGAATACGGGACTGACCTGGAAGATCTCTGGATAGAGCATGGAAGATACTCGAAGCATATAATGATATGTTTTCTATCCATTGTCAAAGAACACAAACACTATCTAATCACAATGAACATCCCTGATGTAGAAAAAATGAAAAACTTTCTGTTCCCAGGATTCTCTAAAAGTAGTTGTTCAGGAGCAACAACAAAAATCAACATGTTATTACCCACCATGATTTAAACAGTTTGTAATCTATTTAGTCCTTTGCATATATTGTAAACCTGTAACACACAGTTATAGGTTAAAAACATATATCAATGCAAGAGAATGTATGATAAATATTCAGAAAGTAGTTCAGGAATCACTTGCCTCAGAAACTCAGAACAAAATAAGAATGGGGCTTATTTAGTTCAAGCTTCATTAACAAGTGTTCTGTTAATGAACCTGGCTGGAATCTGCCACATAAAAAAAAATTATTCTGATCAAGTAAATGGATCGAGTGTCCCATAGTGCATCTGGTTTTGCTGAAGAGCACAAGTAACTAAGTGAGTAAATAAATTAAAAAATTAAGTTGGTTATTAAATTTTGATGATATATAAAAAAAATCCTCCAAGTTTCATCACCATGTGGAAGCTGTGCTGTGTTACTGTATAGCCCTTAATGTTCAACATTAAATCGAACTTCTGAATGGAAGAGAGTAACTCCCCCCTCACTATTACGGGTCCCATGCCAGGCTCCTCTGTGACAGCCTGGCCTATAAACACAAACTATCCCATTGACCCCATTTAGGGGGATGTTTTCATGTGTGCTATTATTACTTCAACATACACTGTCATTGTACCCCAGTCTTAAAGCTACTGAAACACCCCTGAAAATCTCTCCAGATTCACCAAGAGCATGAAAACCACCAGCAACTACTACGAAAACAATGCAAAATGAAGTATAACCCTGGTTGGGCAGTAAATAGGGACTTGGGTGTGGAGTCCATATGCCTCATTCTTGGTCATATACATCAGAGCTACATGTCAGGTTTTGTACAAGTGTCATATTTACTTTTATTTTATTTTACAAATGCAATGGAACTCCAGTATTGGAAGTTCACCTATTGTTCAGTGTTTCTAAATATATTTCATCTAATTATTTTCTTGTATTAGATTTACTCTTGAATATGTCAGGTCTTCAGAGGGCAAACAGCAAACAGGAAATTCCTGATATTTACAGAGTGCTGTCTTAGATTAATGCATCTTATTATCATATGTCCCTTCTTCTATGACACAGTTCATAAAGTTTTAGAGTTCACTAGAAAATGAACTCTAGGAACTAGGCCCAATAAATAGGAATCAATACACCAAAAGGAATGATCTAATCTAGAAGTTATTTAAACTTTAAATTCGAGTTCCCCCCCTTAATTAAATTGTGACATGCTTATTCAAACATGAAACTTTTTAAAAATATAAGTCTGAGTTAAGTATTCTCAATATTTATAGACTAATACATACAGAACTTCCTAATTCCAAACTGGAAAAGCTCTATCTACTTATCAAAATGTTTTCAATTGAAACATTTAAAAAACATTGTATATATTTTCATTATTACTTGAGCTTTTTAAAGTAAATTATTCAAATTCACCTTGGAACATCTTGTAAAATGTGATTGGAATGAAACTTCCAGGAAGGAATATGCTATAAATTTGAGATGGTGGAAATTTAATTTCTATCCTGGCTATGAATATGCCTAGGGAGGAAAATTGGCACTCTCTTAACAAAATAAAGCAGAGTTTAGTTTCTATGTGGAATGAAGTCCAAAATGAATATGGAATGAACATAAATATTTAGATTAATTCCTTGAGCTTCCTCAACATCTTAGTTTTGCAAGACTTTGAAGCTATCTTCTCCAGGGACAAAAGAAAGTAATTACCTCTCCTCCCCATGGTGTTTAATCATGCTCTATTTTTCGAAGAACAGCTGTGCAACACTGGCTGGGCTACACATTAAACACACCTCCTTCAACTTGCCCAGATTTAAAACATAATGAGTATGTTGGGTGACAGAATCTGAATTCAAAAAGTTTTAATCAGCTGGAGCTATAGGCTGAAAACAAGATGAAAGTTACCCGGATAAACATAAGATCTTATACTTGTGTCCAGGGAACAAAGTGAATAAACACATGATGGGGAAGATACAACATGTAGCAACAGAACAGCACAGTGAATTCAAGAAACAAAATTTAGAAGCTTTATTTGATAAGAAGCTAAATATGAGTAAGTGGTTTGATCTTATTAACAGAAAAAATGAATGTGACTTATACTACATAAGTAAAAGCATGCATAGTTCAAGACCTAATTTAGTCTGATACAAAAGAAAATAATTGTGATGGACTGAAGGCTTTTTGTAAAGATGTCATCACTGTTCATTTAAAGTTTCTTCAGCTATCAAAGGATCTGCACTGACATAATGTTTCATTTTACTAGTTTTACTAAAATTCCAAGAGTTCCTCTTATGACAGAATTTGTAAACTTGTAGATACATGGTGGCTTCAAATACTATGCAAATGCAAATATTAGCATATACATCACACATAAATCAGTGAAACAGGTTGCAACTAAAATGAGATTATGTTGGAGAACTATCCTTTTAACATTATGTACCATACTTGTTAAATCAAGTTTAGTTTCACAATTCTGGCAAACCTGACATCTGACTGCTGTACAATCAAGAAGGAAAAATATAATCTACATAAAACTCACAAGGGGATGTGAAGATGTAAGACTTTTTGGAGGCTTCACTCTGGAGCATAAAGAGTGCAACATGGTACATGTGTCAGGAGATAAAATAAACCTCTGAGCATATGTAAAAGAGATTATTAGTACCTCTCTGAATATTCATTATTACAGAATTAGTACATTTCCCAGGTGGAAAAGTATTTTCTTGGCTTCTCTCTCCATAAACACATCACTAGAGTAAAAACTCTCAAAGGAATGTCAGGTGGGTTTTCTGGAAATATTTACCATAATTGATTTCTGTGGGTTCCTAAACGCTTCAATCCAAAATCGCTTTCATCAACTTTCTGTCTCTTTCATTTTAATTGCAGGGTTTTCTATTACTATGTGCTGACAGGTCAAAGTAGAGCTGTCACGAGGAGCCCTTATGTTAGAAGGAGAGAAACACATTCCACACACCAGCCCAGCGATCCAGGCTCTTGACTATCATTAAACTTACAGGGGAGTTACCCATGTTTGATGGAAGGATGTGGGCTGATTTGCAGGACTTACTAAGTCTTAGCAACAATGCTGGATACCTGCCCCAACACTTTCTCTGAATTTTTTGCGCTGTCTATACACATTTGGCTGAATAAGAAAAGACTGAACAATTTTGTTCTGCAACAGAGTGGTTCATATTGATATTGCTGAGCAATGCACTCGACTCCTAGAATCACTGGTCCCATTAATCAGACAATGCATATGCTCTTTGAAGACAGTGATATGCCACATTTTGCTATTCTAATGCCAGTTCCTTGCAGGGAGACACTTCTGCCCTGGGATCCACAATGTCCTTTCTAATGGGTTGATGGTTAAATTTATTGACTTCTGCATTTTAATCTATTTATCTTTTCTTCTTCTGAATTTGTTTCATTTTCTTTTTCACAATAAAGCTGTGTCCCTTGTCTGCATCACTTTCCCAGCTTGGACCATTTGCTTCTATCTTTAACAAGATCTCTGATTCTGGTTTTGACTAGGTTGCTTCTTCTACAGTGGGCACATCCCTTTACCATTTAGTGGAGGCCTTGAGGAACCCTAAATTCTGGATGCCTTGGACCCCGCCCCTGGTCCCTCCCTGCCAAATCTGGCCAACTCATATGATTATTCAATTTATAAAAGTGCATTTCAAGCAAAAATATGGAAAATTTGCTTTCAAAAAATAAAAACCATTCAGACTTTTTTTTTTATATCATTGAGACTTTTGAATATTACTGTTTAAAAATGTGTCCAGGTCCTTTGGAATTCAAAATTTTGCTCATTGTCACATATATTTTCTCTTGCTTGAAGGGTAAAATGGTTTTAAAATAACTTAAAAGCTATTTCAATATATCTTCTAAAAAAAGAAACACCTTACCTTAGATAAATGGGGGCAAATGGATGTTGTGTTTTATCTAAATAATACATTTACGTTAAAGGGAAAGATGGTTTAAGGAAAATTCATGAGACTAAACTAGGTACTACCCAAAATAGCTTCAAAGAGCCGAGCAAAATCCTTCGATGGTGAGATTCACTACACACTCAGTCTCTGAAGACACGTTCAGACAGGAGGCAACCTCCTAAGCTCTGTTTGCTGCCTCATTCGCAAGCTTCTGCAGCCGTTGCAGAAAGGGAAAAGCCCCCCTGTGGAAAATGGCAAACACCAATCCTGCTTTCAAACCCTGCTTTTGGCTAATGTGTATGTCACGCGGTGACTAATTTTTGCCCTTTTGGTAAAGGAAAGGGAAAGATTTCAGCACAGAGTCTGCGTTCGCGACAAGGTTAGGAGAAGGGCAAGTGAAGAACCAGGGTTCTCAGGGTGAAGATTGAAGATAATTAGATTTTTGCTCCCTTTCCCATCTTGCCTTTATCCCTGTGTTCCTCAACTTTCTGTTCCTTCTCACATGCTCCTTAGTATTCGTGTTTCATTTACTGTACCTCCAAGATCATCTTTTTAGCCCCTGAATTTTACCTTTATTGTTATCTTTATTTTGCAGATGCAGAAGTTGAGGGACAGGGAGACAAGGTGACACATTTAATAAGCAGTGAAGCAGACCAGTAGGCTATACTGCCTCCAAGGAAATCTGAAGGCAGTAATCTCAACTGGAGTTCACAGTAGTAACACACAGAATCAACAATGTGTGTTTGTTTTGTTGTGACTCCCTTTATTACAGGCTATGTAAGACTGCCAATATATGTTAGAGTCCTTGAAACCCATAGCATGGAAGGTTTTGAAATACTTGTCGCATATAGACCTAGCCTGTACTTTCTGGATTCTTCTGTGGCTATATAAACATCACTGTGACATATTCTTTGGATGTATACATTTTTATTTATCTGACATATCCTATTTAAAACTCAATGCAGTGGGACAGTTGCTTTCTTCCATTCCATTAACAAAGAACATCCCCTTCAACCCAACTAGGTTGCATGCCCTTGGCATGAGAAAGGCAGAGCCAAAACTTAAGGATGGATTGGTGTGCATTCCTCTACACCACTAAAGGGCTATGAAGGTCATGTCCTGTTGTTTTTGGATAAATGGCAATAGCTAAATATGTTAGGAAGAGTATGAACCCTGGATCCCAACCCATCAGGCAGTGGGACAAGTGTGTTTTACAAAGTTCCTAGTCTCAAGTAACTCCTAGCTAGTTGATAGTGCGTAAAATGACACGTAGGTAAATTGGCAAAATGACTTCAGTAACTCAGGAGTACCAAAACCAGCCTGGTGCAGCATAGTGCAAGACAACAATGACACCAGGTACATCCTCACCGTTATTAGGTGACAAATAACTTATGCGTGTTGTTTTGTAATATTTTTTTGTTCTTCTTGTGGTATTTCTGTGTGGTATCCCCTGAATATAAATCACATCTGAATGGAGTGCAGAAATACTTTGGGTTGTTTGTTCTTAGCGTGATCTTTACTGAGAAGGTTATTAGGTTATTGTTCCTGTTTTTCTGAGATTCGAGAATGGCATTTCACAGGTGAGTTACTAACCATACCTAGTGGTCCTAACAAAGTGAGAGGGAATATGTGAAAATGACTGTTAGACTCTAATTTAAAATTTTGATTCATAATGTTTCAACTCTGATGCTTTTAATATCAATATTTTTACCTTAAGAATTTTGAATACCTTTTGAAAGGCATAGTTGAAGCTCACATACCTCATTTGTCCCACTTGGAGCTCCTTGATTTCTACCCTCATGCTTCCTTGCTGCCCAGCATTGGCCCCTTCTATTTGGCTATTAATTCAAATGTTACCTTAGTGAGCCTTTCTTGGCCACTTCAGGTAAGGGTTTCATTTAACCATTTCCCCATCACTTGCAGCACTTTTTAGCACCATTCCTAGCTCTATTTTCTTCTTTAGCACTTTTGCCCCTGAAACAGGATGTACTTATTGGTCTTATTTATTGATTGTCATCATTTCTACAATGTAAGCAGGGGTTTTTGCTGACTTTAAAATCTGCAACATTCCCAGCACCTAGAACAGAACATAGCCCAGATAAGAACTCAAAAAATAATGTTCAACAAATATGTTGTTGGAAATGAATGAATTAATATCAAAATATGTATATAAACCTGAAGTTTATTGATGAGAATTGATTTATCCTTTAGGTAAATTTCTCCATTATGTTTTGTATCGCTTAAAATATGTCTCCCAAGATTAAGCACTGGGAATGGTATGTCATATAATTCTTGCTTATTGCTGCAGCTTTTATTCTTGACAGTAGTTAAATGGGACTGTTGTATTTCTGAGATGACAAGAAAGATTGTCCCTTGGTTGAAAATAAAGTGTATTTGCTAAGCGGTGCAGGGGAGAGGCAGGGGAGGGAGAGAAGAGGACAGAGATAACAACTTCGCATTCCCCTTTATGGACAACTCCCTTGGGGGCTGTGAAATCTTGGGGCAGAGAAGCACTGAGGTGGCAAATTCTGTCTCACTAGGGAAGCCTGTCAGATGGATGGAACTTAGGTTGCCAGTGTACTGCTTCACTGATTCTCTAACCGCCCCGTGGATGTGAAGGGGACTGCTGTACGGTTTGAAAGGAGTTTTAATTGGGCTTTCAGTCAATACAGTTTTCTAAAACTAAAATGAAGAGGAGCGATCCCTCACTGGAAAGTGCATTTGACACATAATCTGCAAAGAGAAGGAAGAATTTATTTGAATTGGTGTGTATTAAGGGGACATACTCTATAATTTAAAAAAAACTCTCAATTGAAAAGGTGTGATGGGGGAGACAGTAGTCATTTTTTTCTCCTTGACCTTGAAGTCCTCAACTTCAGTTCCAACTTTCCCTTCACCGCTCTTACAGATACACCAACAATCAAAGGCACAGAGCTTAGTGGGAACCGACCAGGTTGAACGTGAAATCTCACTAATATCCTTATGGCTTATTTCAATAATCCATCCAATTTTACCTCCTCTGTCAGTCTTCCTAAATTGGAAATACATGGTGGGTTGGTTAAATAAAATATTCAATTGGAATGATTATATTATAAATTTGATAATAGACTATAAGCTTGGCATTGTATTAGCTCATGTCTCTTTCCTCATTAGCTTAAAGGTTACAACAGAGCTTTTCATGCAAATAAAGTGATTTCCAGCCTCTAGAGTTTCCTTTAATATATATTGATAATGTAACCTAGAATAACCAGAGAATCTAGAAAGTTCTGACAAGGGAAAACAGGCTTATCAATGACTAATATGTAATTTTTGTTTCCTTTCAAAGATTAATAAGAGTGTATGTGTTATTTCAATTATGTGACACATTTTAACAGAAATTCTTTGAGCAAATTTCTTGTGGACAAAGCCTTAGGATCTTCACAAAAATTAGCATAAGCATTCAAAATATTTTAAAGAAAATTGGAATGTTTGCCTCCTGATGCCCTGCATTCCTAAAATCCCAGCCTCCTTTATATTCAAATCCATCAGTGATTTTAAAAAGAAGTATCAAACAACTGTATGAATAGGAACTTCATCTCTGACATAATGAACTCAATGGAAAAAAATATGTAATACCAAAATAAATTCCAAAGTGACTGAGCTTTAAATGCAAATTAAAACTGTAAAGTAATTTGAAGAAACAATATGTGAATATTAATAACAGTATGTAGAAGACTTCTCAAAATATAATTCTTAAGGCACAAAAATTTTAACTTTATGTCAAATTTCATTATAAATAAATTTAAAAGCCAAGCTATGCATGTATGACAGGTCTCTTAATTTTGTTACATTTGATACTCATGATACATAAAGCATTTTTGCAAATTAATTGAAGAGAGCACTACTTCAATGGAAAAATAGGTGAAAACAACTACTGAGTGGTTCCAAAATGGAAAGTTCACATGGCCAAAAAGCATGAAAAATGTCAATGAATATTATAGAAATGTAAAAAGAAACTCATTCTTTTGTTTTGCAGTATCACACACACACAAGAAGTAAATCATAATTCTCTTTTTTGGCAGCGATACAGGAAAACTTCCATGAACTTCTCGATTGCAAGTGGCATTAAAAATCAAAACTCTAAAAAATATGCATACATTTAATTTAGTAATTCCACTAAGGACTCTGTCCTAAGGGATTAATCAAAGATGATACAAAGCCTTTGTCAAAGATGAATGCAATGATACACATGAAGAATGTTCATGGAAGCCCTACTTAGAATATTAAACAACTAAGTAGCCTGAATGTCCAACAACCAGACATTGTAAATTATGATATATTCGCACTTTGCAAACAAAACCAATAATGCTGCATAAGATACCATCAACATGGAAACTGTTGGTGATGAACTGCTAAACAAAAAATTAAATGAACTGCATACTGTGATGCCGATTATCATAGGAATTTATCTTCACCAAACTATTTATATTAGCTTTTTCAAGTTGGTGAGATGACTTTCCAAATTTTCTCAATGTGTATTATATTGTAATTAGAAAAAACTAGATCTTGAAAATACTGTGATACTTTATAACCAGCAAAATAATCTCAGTGTTAAAATAAGTAGCAAAACTTCAATCTCACATTTTATTTTAAATACTGATTACAGGAATATAATAATCCTCGGGCATTCACTAACCTACCATATATTGTATGTATGTGTGTGCTTGTGATTTTATTCCCTACATGTGCATTCTGGGATGCAGTTTAAAAATTGAGATACTCAATTAACATGAATCCTTGAGCTTAAGGAGAATAAACCAGATAGAATGTCATGTTTTGCTGTCTAGAGCAGGAACCATTTACACAATAATACTATGTCCCAGTTCCATAATGTCTTTCATCAAAAAGACTCTGAAGCCTTATTGGAACTAATTAGGAGGTTCTACCTATTGTAAAACCCAGCTTCTCTGGCTCAACCACAGCTCCTATGTGGTAGTGAAAATACAATCTGAGAATTTCTTGCTTGTCTTAAGGAAGGAAGTAAAGAATAACTTCTCTAATTAAACCCGTCATGATTTAGTGGGATTTTATTTTCCTTTAAGAGGAAGGACAGTGTAATTACACAGATTGGAATACAGCCAATACAGTAAAGTTAACTACTTGACAGTGAAATAACATGAAAGAATTTGTCTATATTAATACACTTGCAGGTGGTGGGTGGGAGGTGGGCATGGGAGGACTATGCAGGAATATCCTTACTGCCTTTTAAATTGAACCTACCACTAAAGATAAGCTAGGAAGTATGATGTATTGATTTTGAAGTATGATGAAAATACTCAGTTTTCCTCTGTAATATATCCTGAGAAATAAATAGACTTCTTATCAGGGCCCAGGATTTTCACAGATGATGCCACGAAGAATATTATTGTATGCTGGATTCAGCCTAAAACTGGTGCAGGCAGGTGGACCATCTATACTTGTCAGTTGCTTAATTAGACTTAGTTCTGAGTCAGTTAATGACATGACTGTCACAAGGGCAAATTGGAGTGTAAGTTTATAAGACAGGCAGTAATTAGTGTCTCCAGATGTTTTACATGGAATCTAGTTGAAATATGTGGAAAAACTAAAGTAGGAGTAATTATAGTACCTATGAGAAGCTGTTACCATATTCAGATTCATAAGTAAAATGCTAAGTAAAGTGCGCACAGGAACTTGGTAGAAACAAGCATCATTATGGCGTCATGAAGTTGAGCGTAAGTTTTTCTCTGCTTTGGACCATCAATGCTGACATAGGGATGGCAAATTGTTCTGTGAAAGACACACAGTAGGAAGGAGAAGAAAGTAGTTTGAGTGCTGTGATTGGCATCACAGTTGAGATCCCCCAGGAGCCAATCTTCATCAGTTTTTTATACAGTTTCATACTGAAGGATCTTTTGGAGAGGCAGATCTTAGGAGCAGTGGAAACTGAGAGATTTTAGAGGTTCCTAAAATTTACGTTGACTTTATTCTCAATTTGTACTTTTTCATTTTTGTCCCTATGCACTCTACTGTTTTGTGAAGGTAACATATTATAAAACTATTCTAGTTTCTTAAGGCAGTATTTATCTGTCAAAAATCGAGGAAACATAAGGAGGCTGAAATAATATAGACAGTAGTGTGTATTTGAAGTATAATTATTAAATACCTATTATGCACAAATCATTTTATATAACACAATAACTGACATTTAATCAGCACTCAATAAATACTGATTTTATCCTTCTTGTTTCTTACCAATGATAAATTTTCTCAGATAAGAAGATGCTAGAAAATATAGAAATAATAATTATAAATAAACATATTATACAATTCTAAGAGAGGAATTTTTAATCTGTGTTCCAGAGAGATCTTAGGGATTCAGGACCATGTGCGCATTAAATAAAGGTATATTTTTGTATTCACACATGTGTATTTTCCGGAGAGGGAATCCATACTATTTATCATATATTTTTTCAAAGAAATGCAAAGGACGATTGGTTGAAGAAAAGAAATGATAATACCAAAAACTTAGAGAAAATGCTGACTGGTACAGACTTCTGTTAATAATTGTACTTTAATAAAGTTTAAAAATACTCTATGTTTATTGCCTAGTTTTGGAGGGGTACAGAACAATTCGAAGACAAGGACTTTCTTCTCTGAAATAGAAACTGGGTCACTGAAATATTGAGAAGAGAATAACATAAAAATATGAGTCAGTGAAGGGACTTAGAACTTCTGAAATATCAGAGAAAGAACTTTCATAAAAGCATTTCTCCATGAAAATAATGAAACAATGGAAAAAATTTATTCAAATAAACTTTTAGAGAACTCTAAAAATTAATCAATGACTTACAATAATCTGAGGAGATTTTATTCAAGAAAAACTGCTGAACCTCAGTAAGAAAAACATTTACAGCTTTTAAACTAGGCCTTCCCTCATCCCCTTCTCCCCAGTTTTGAAGAAGTCTTGGAGACCAATAGCCTTAAAGCCAAGGAGTATGGGCAGACTAAATTTGAAGCATCTCAATAGTCCCATCTCCAGAGCATAACCATTATTTGATCTGTCTCAGAGTAAATAATGGAAAATCCCTGTTCACAGGGCATTGTCATTATTTGACCTGATTCAGAGCTCAAAAGCCCCATCTCTAGGGAATATGTTGAAAACAATCAGCAGAAATAGCTTAATATCACAGATGCCTTCAATACCAGTTGGGGCAAAGAGCTGGGACAGAGATACAAAAGGAAAACGTGGCAATGGGATGTCCATAGGATTCTTTGAAAATGTTTGACACAGTGCCAGGGATTTAGAAGGCCATGTGTTTAAGCACAGCGGTGATCATGTTGAGCAAAGACCTCAGAGTGCCCACTTACTCATGTCTAGTTGGTTTTGAAGCCCTGTACAAGCAGAAAGTAAGGCAAAGGCAGAATTATAACCTGCCTGAGAACTGCAGGAGTTCTCCAACACAAAAAATTGAGGTCCTTGGCAAAGGGTAGAAGACTTCCTGGTTCAAGGCATGTAAGAAAACCTCTAACCAATCTTTTACTGACCACTTAGTTAATGAAACAAAGACCAGTGGCTGCCCACTACAGGGAATATAGACTTTACGGAATTAGTCCCAGAAAATTACTAAATAAACAAACAAAAACCCCAGCAGGAATAACAACAAAAACCAACAATAATAAATCTTAGGGAGGGGATCTGAATTCCATATTTGCCATATAATATGATCTGAAATGTTTACTTTACAACAGGAAAACTATGGTTCAAACACATTCACTCATATGCTATTGATAAAAACTTTCCTTGAAGGAAGCCAGGTTTTAGACTTATTAGACAAAGACTTTAAATCAGCTATTACGAATGTGTTCAAAGAACTAAAGGAAAAAATCATGTCTAAAGAATTAAAGGAAAGTATGACAATGATGCTTCACCAAATAAAGTATATCAATAAAGTGATAGAAATGTTTTTAAAAGAACCAAATAGAAATTCTGGAGTTGAACAGTGCAATAGCTGAAATAAAAATTCATTAGAAGGGCTCGACGACATATTTGGAATTGCAGAAGAAAGAATTGGCAAACTTGTCGACAGGTGAGTTGAAATTACACATTCTGAGGAACAGAAAGAAAAATGTGTGAAGACAAATGAACAAGGTTTCAAGAAACTGTGGGACATCATCAAGCATACTAACAGACCCAGAAGTCCTAGAAGCAGAGGAGACAAAGGAGCAAAAAGAATATGTGAGGAACTCATAGCCATAAGATTCCCCAAATTGCTGAAAACATCAATCTGTACATCCAAGAATCTCAACAGACTCTAAGGTAAAGTCGAGGAGATCCACACCTACTCAAACTGTCAAAAGACAAAGAGAGGATCTCGAAATCAGCAAGAGAGAAATGGCCCACAAGGTGTCAGATAGCCTCAATAAGATTAAAAGCTGATTTCTTATCAGAAACCAGGATGGTGAAAGACAATGGGATGAAAATTTAAAAAGCTGAAAGATAGTCAACCATGTATTCTGCATGCAGCATAGTTATCTTTCAAAAATAAAGGAGAAATTGAGTTATTCCCAGGTAAACAAAAATTGAGAGAATTTGTTACCAGCAGACCTGTCCTTCAAGATTTATATTAGTGAGCTCTCAAGTTGAGATGAAAGGATGCTAGACACTGACTCAAATCCAAATGAAGAAATAAAAAGCATACATAAGGGTAACTAATTAGGTAAATATAAAAAGCAGTTTAAATTTAATTATTTTGTAAATCTTTTCTCCTCTATAGATTTAAAACACAGCTACCTAAAGCAACAATTATAAAACTACTGTTGGGCTTATAGGTTTAAAGATGTAATTTACATGAAAAGAAAGAAGGGATAGAAAGCAGAGCTATATCGGAACAAATTTTTTGTATTTAGTATTAATCTGAACTTCATTGTTTTAAATTAAGATGTTAAGTATAATCTCAGGGTAAGCACTAAGAAAATAATTCAGAAATTACAGTAAAAGAAGCAAAAAAGTGATCAAAATGGTGCACTAGAAAATACCTTCTTAACATAAAAGAAGGTAGTAATGGCAGCATATAGGGATAAGGATGGATGTAAAAAAATAAGTGGAGAACAATTAGCATAATGTCAGATGCAAACCCTACTTTAAACTCTCTAATAAAAAGACAGATATTGACAGAATAGATTTTTTTAATGATCCAACTATATGCTGTCTATGAGAGACACTTCAGATTCAGACATAAATAGGTTGAAATGTTAAATTAGGAGGGAAAATATAAATACCACACAAACAGAAACCAAAGGCAAAAAGGAATAGGATTGAAGAAAGAAACAGACAATTTAAATGGAGAATTTAATATCTCACCTTCAAAAAATGGATAGAACATCTAAGTGCAAGATCAAACAAGGAAATAGAAGACTTGAATACTATAAGCCAGGTAGATCTAACACAAATGAACAGAATATTCCATCCAACTACAACAGGATACACATTTTTCTCAAGTGCACATAGAATATTCTACAGGATAGGCAATATGGTAAGTCACTAGATGAGTCACAGTAAGTGTAAAATAACTGAAATCATACCAGGTATGTTCTCTAACTGCAATAGAATTAAGTTGAAAATCAACGATAGAAGGAAATTTGAGAAATTTAAATAACACACTTCTAAATCACCAAAGAATAAATAACAAGTAAAACTTTAAAATGCTTTGAAATGAATGAAAATGAAAACACAACTACTAAAACTTATAAAATGCAGGTAAAATAGTGCTAATAGGGAAATTTATGGCTGTGAACAACTATATTAAAAAAGAAGATCTTAAATCAATAGCTGGGTTTTCTACCTTAAAAAACTGTAGAAAAAAAGAGAAAATTAAACCAAAAGAATGTAAAAATCAGGAAATAATTTTAAAAGTCAGAGATCAATAAATGAAATAGAGTTTAGAGAAAAATCAATGAAACCAAAATTAGTTCTTTGATAAGATCAACATAATGAACAAAACTTAGCTAGACTGACCAAGAAATAAAGAGAGAATACTCAGATAACTAAAATCAGAAATAATAAAGGAGACATCACTAATGAGCTTAAGGAAAGGTTTAAAAGGAAATACTATGAAGAACTACATGCCAACAAATTGGATAACTTAGATGAAACTGATAAATTCCTAGAAAAACACAAAATGCCAAAATGATTCAAGAAGAAATAGACAATCTCCACAGACCAGTAACAAATAAAGAGAATGAATTTATAATTTAAGAACTTCCAGTGATTAAGAAATTCCAGGACCAGGTATCTCCATAGTGAATTCTACCAAATATTTAAAGGAGAAACAATACCAATTTCTACACACGCACACATCCAGAAAATAGAAGAGGACGGAACACTTCCTAACTCATTCTATGAGGCCAGTATTGCCATGATACCAAAACCAGACAAAATCATTACAAGGAAAGACTACAGAAGGAGAGAAAATGTTTGCAAATCATAAGTCTAAGAAAGGATTTGCATCCCAAATATGTAAAGGATACTTAACTGCTCAATAATAAGAAAGACAAGTTACCCAATTTTAAAAATGAATAAAGAATTTGAATAGACATTTCTCCAAAGATAAAAAATTATTAATAAGACCATAAAAAGATGTTCAAATTCATTTGTCATTAGAGAAATGAAAATCAAACTTTCATTAGAAAATATCACATCCACTAGGATGGCTATGACCAGAAGAAGATAATAAGAAATGTTGGCAATAATATGGACGATTTTGGAAACCTCATGTATTGCCGGTGGGTATGTAAAATAGTATAGCCATTCTGGAGAAAAATTTGACAATATCTCAACATGTTAAATTCCACTTGTAAGTATACGTCTAAGAGAAATAAAAATTTACGTCTATACAAAAACTTATACAGAATGTTCATAGCATATTATTCAAAACAGTCAAAAAAGGGGAACCAATCAAAATTTTCATCAAGATAAACACAGAAATATAGCTTCGTACATGCATACCAATAAAAAGGAACGGATTACTGACGTAAGGTACAATCTGGATAAGCCTTGAAAATATTACACTAAATGAATGCAACCAAACACAAAAGAACACATACTATATGATTCTATTTATTTGAAATAATCAAATCTGTTAAAGACTTAAAGTAGGTTCATGGTTGCCTGAGTCTGATGGGGGGCAGATGGAGAGTGACTGCTAATCTATTGAGGGTTTCTTTTTGGGGGTGATAAAATTATTCTAAAATTAGGTTGTGGGGATGGTTGCACAAGTCCAATGTACTAAAACCCACTGAGTTTACATTCTAGTGGGTGAACTTTATGTCTGTGAATTATATCTCAAAACATCTGTTTTAAAAAAAGTCAGTGAAGAGCCAGTGAGTGACATTTTATAATGAGATGAGTATCAAATGCCAGCTTTCCTTGTGATCTTGAGCAAGTTACTTGAGTTTTCTGAAATACTGGTGTTTTCACCTGGGAATAGAGAAAATAATAACTTACAGGGATTTTGGAGAGAATATATTAGATAATGGTACATTTTAGATCCTTCATTTCCATCAGAGGCCAGAAACTCAAGAGAAAAATAATAAAACCATGACAGTTTTTAAAACTATGAATAGATAATTCAATATATGCAACAAATCAAACTTTATATGTAAGTGTTATGTTTTTGCAGTGGAAGAGAAAATAAACACAAGGAGATATGAAAGAAGTAGATAGGGAAATCTGTACAAAAAGAACAGGAAAGTCATCAAAAAAACATTAAATATCTGTCGCTCATAAAAATGTCTTATACATATTTTTAAAGGAAATATTGAACAAAATTAAATAGGATCTTGGATATACCAATTAAAATTAAAACCAGGTCACACTGTGCTGGTTCGAAGAAATTCATCTAAAGGTGAAATTTCCCAGTGAGCCAGGGAATTCTGTATATCTCAGTTTGGCCTAAACTGATGAGGTGATAAAGTAGAGAAAGAGTAGAAACATAAATTTCAACAACAGAACTAAACAAATACACTGAAACTATAATACACTTCGATTCTTTCTTGCTTCAAACCTGTTGTTTATGAACTTTCAGGAGTACTTAAGGAATGTTTAATCAAAATGGTTGTGATCACATGTATAAGAATCAATCAACTAGTTCTGGAAAAGGCATTCAGTAATATTTGATGGGCTTTCACTCCTCTGAGTAAATTGCAAAGAAGCAGATAAGACACACTATGTTTGCGAGGTATTATAGAAGAAAGAATAATCATTGGAGGACCAGTTTGTAGTTTTGAAGATAAACGTAATAAAGATTTAATAATAACCTAAAGATAAGATAGAATAGACTGAACACTCTATTTTTATGAAATTTGTCTTTGATTGAGAATAAAACATCTCACTTGTACAGTTGATTAATGGGGTATACTTCCAGTTCAAGAAACTAAATATTCTCAGAATATGATTTCTCAAGAATTGCGTTACAGTTGCATTATAAACCTTATCCTTTAATTTTTGCAGTTCTATTTGCAGTATTCTTTAAATATGGGATAGATAGGAAATTCACAAAAAATTCTCACTTTTTAAACTTGATGTTCAAACTTAATAATGGTTCAATGTCCTATTCAGATCAATTTAAGCTTCCCTACCAGAAACCTATCTCCATGCTGTTTTCTATATCTCTAACACAGCAGTGATTAGTGTTATCATGTTGTATATTTTCAACCAAGAGTAGTCAAATGACATTTCTAATGCTGTGTGCCGGTCTTATTCACCATTAATCCCAACAGTTCCAAACCTCAAGTGTTGCTTTGCGAATAACCAAGAAGGGAAGAAGTCAGCAATAACCTCTCATGACACCCTGCTGCTGCTTCGTGATAGAAAATGGTCATGTTTATTGGCACATCCTTTTCACTGTGTTTATTGGCACATATTTCTTCTTTATCTGAATCCCCATGGAAAATTTGATAACAGACACCCTTGCCTTTATTAAACGGCAAAAATAAACTTCATATGTTGAATTCCCTTCTCCCTTTCCTTTCCCTAAATGGAAGAGATCTCTCAGGCTGGGTTGATGTTTAAACCTCAAACTCTAAATAGGAAAAAATAGTCCACATTTAATGAATGTTTCATGGTTTTCTAAGTTCAGGTGTTTGTAAGTGTTGAGTTTAAAATCCCCTCATCTCTAAAGTGGAGGTATCCCTAATAATAGCCTTTTTGGAAGATTAACTGAGAAAAAAAATAAGAAACTTCTAAAAATAATTTTTATTATTTCAACAACCATCTTTATAAGCCCAGCTTCTCAAGCAAGCAAGCTGAGCCTTGACAGAATATCATGTGCTATTATTTTATTAGCGCAATCTCAGGAAAACAGGAGGGAGGAAAAAAGGGAGATAGCTTTAAGTGAGAACAACGTATGTGTGATTACAAAACCTGCCACCACTTGGTACCAAGTAAACTGCATACCTTTTTGGCATGTATGTAGGATACATACTGCATGCATACAGAGGCTGGGTAAATCATTGCATCTCAGGATGACCCATTTGAGGAGAGAAATAGAAAAGAATTTATCTGCTAGCCCCTCTCTTTGAAAGCTCAAAGATCTACCCCGAGGGCCATTAACTTTCCCGCCCTTCAAAATGAGAGCACATGAGTTTTGAGTGAACCCTGATGTCACATGCCTCAGCACCAACACGAAAGCTCACGGGCAAGAGGAAAGCCTCCCCCGGCACAGGTTGTGGGGAGCAAATGGGACATCTTGAGTCCATCAGAGCAGTGGAGAGCTGATGTCAGCAGCACTGGCCTCAGAGTCAGGTGATATTGAGCAGGAATAAGATGTTGCATAGAAGGTTCTGATTCACCATCCTTCAAACCAAAACCTCTAGAATCTCTGCAGTACATTCATGTTCGAGTGACAGATAGGGAGCCTGTTGGATGAATACATTATTATTCTCTACTTGGGAAAAAGTGTACAAAGGTTTAATTATAACCACTTCAAAAACATCATAAAAATCATAATTTTTTTAGGACTTTGCAACTAAGCAAAAATTTGGATTTTCATTTTTAAATCTTTGTATATATTTTCATTCTGGTTAGTTAGCTTACTGTTATTAGTCACCTCGGGCTGACAACACAAAATGCCATTGACTGGGTGGCTCAAGCAACAGAAATTTATTTTCTTAAGTTCTGGAGGTGGGAGAGTTCAAGATTAAGTAAGGTTTGGGCTGATTTGTTTCCTGGTAAACACTTTCTTCCTGGCTTGGAAATAGCTCTCTACTTCTTATAAACTAATCCTTTAGAATTAGGACCTCATCATATATGAACCTCATTTAACTTTAATTACTGACTCAAAATCCTCTCTCTAAATACAGTCACATTGGGGGTTAGGGCTACAACATATGAATTTTGGGGAGACAAAATTCAGTTCATAGCACTCATATATAACAAAGAATAAATACACCAAACTATTAAAATAACAAAGAATTTGAGTGAGCCAAACCATTTGTATTTTTTTGTGAATGCTATAATTAAATATTTCTGGGTGCCAAAACCTATGAGTTTTCTCTGCATACACTGAAATTTTCTTCTCTTAATAACAGGACCTATGAAAATAGAAAATATTACTGTAAATCTGAAATCATTGTTTCCTTGTCAATTTTCTGTTAAGAAAATTTTAGATATTGATTCTTTCATAAAACTGCTACGTATGAGAATGAGCAAATGAATCCACAGAGATTTATTAGAACCTAAACATAGTATCATGACCTTAAATTGAGTACACTTGATTAAATTATTTTTACTAGAAGTTTCTGTGGCTGATTTCCATTCAGTCATTCATTTAGTCAATTCAACAATTTATAGAACTGAAAATACTAACTGCAACTTTGAAATCCATTTTATTTTGAACAATATGGCTGATTAATGCTCCTAGAACCCTCCATGTAAGATGAGCAGGGGGAAAGAGAGGGAAATCCCCTAAGTTGAAGAACAAGAAAGAGCAGAAGACCAAGGAGAAATGTTCCACTGAGGCTTCCTCACAACACAGGGTAACTCTGGGTGCAGTGTCCTAGAGTCTGATGCCAAGTGAGGGTGGAGGACCAGATTGGGGACCAAGTCACACACTGCCAGATCCAGAAAGGTCTGCACTTGGTTGTGGAGAGGAATGGGGTAGCAGGGGAGTGACCTATACGAAATCTTGACCAAACTGCCAGGAGTACTTTGTGGTGAATATAGTTCCGTGGTTCTCTCAAGTACCTGGAGAAATAATATCCTTCACTCAGGCCTCCCAGAACTCACGAATGTGATGCACCCTCAGAGTCATCAAAAAGCTTACTCAAGTCTGCAGAAACAATACAGCCAGATGCCCCAGACTTCAGATACTTGCCTAATAAGATTCAGAATTTGCCATAAGAATAGGTGGCATGTTTAAATAAGCTAAAGCAGGAATAAAAAATAAATAAAGGGCAAGAGATTATTAAAATTGGTCATTTGAAAGAGAATCAAAGAAAACTTCTGCATAAAATTTAATGAATAATATTAACAATTAAATGCAGGACTTAACTGGATGTATATATTCGACTGACAAGAAGATTATAAAATGGATCAGAACAAATTACAAAGGAACACAGAGATGGGAAACAAAAGAAAGGATAGAGTGAAAGGGTCCAATATACATCTAGTTAAATTTACATAAGGAGTCAATTTTGAAATGGATTATTTTTCATCATATAAACATACCTTTGCCCCATTGTTCATAGAACATAAAAATCATTTTGTTAGGAGTTGCAAAAATCAAAGTTGTTTATTATAAAACACATTTGATTTTAAAAATTAAAAATATCTTGCCACATATAAGTACATATCTCTCAATAGTCACCCTAAATGTAAATGGACTTAATGCACCAATCAAAAGACACAGAGTAATAGAATGGATAAAAAAGCAAGACCCATCTATATGCTGCTTACAAGAAACTCACCTTAAACCCAAAGACAAGCACAGACTAACAGTCAAAGGATGGAAAAACATATTTCAGGCAAACAACAGTGAGAAGAAAGCAGGGGTTGCAGTACTAATATCAGACAAAATAGACTTCAAAACAAAGAAAGTAACAAGAGATAAAGAAGGACATTACATAATGATAAAGGGCTCAGTCTAATAAGAGGATAAAACCATTCTAAATATATATGCACTCAACACAGGAGCACCAGCATTTGTAAAACAAATACTAACAGAACTAAAGAGGGAAACAGACTGCAATGCATTCATTGTAGGAGACTTCAACACACCACTCACCCCAAAGGATAGATCCACCGGGCAGAAAATAAGTAAGGACACACAGGCACTGAACAACACACTAGAACAGATGGACCTAATAGACATCTATAGAACTCTACATCCAAAAGCAACAGGATATACATTCTTCTCAAGTGCATATGGAACATTCTCCAGAATAGACCACATACTAGCTCACAAAAAGAGCCTCAGTAAATTCCAAAAGATTGAAATTCTACCAACCAATTTTTCAGACCACAAAGGTATAAAACTAGAAATAAATTCTACAAAGAAAACAAAAAGGCTCACAAACACATGGAGGCTTAACAACATGCTTCTAAATAATCAATGGATCAATGAACAAATCAAAATAGAGATCAAAGAATATATAGAAACAAATGGCAACAACAACACAAAGCCCCAACTTCTGTGGGATGCAGAGAAAGCAGTCTTAAGAGGAAAGTATATAGCGAACGAGGCACACCTGAAGAAGGAAGAACAATCCTAAATGAATAGTCTAACATCACAACTATCGAAACTAGAAAAAGAAGAACAAATGAGGCCTAAAGTCAGCAGAAGGAGGGACATAAAGATCAGAGAAGAAATAAACAAAATTGAGAAGAATAAAACAATAGCAAAAATCAACGAAACCAAGAGCTGGTTCTTTGAGAAAATAAACAAAATAGAGAAGCCTCTAGCCAAACTTATTAAGAGAAAAAGAGAATCAACACAAATCAACATAATCAGAAATGGGAATGGAAAAATCACGACAGACCCCACAGAAATACAAAGAATTATTAAAGACTACTATGAAAACCTATATGCCAACAAGCTGGAAAACCTAGAAGAAATGGACAACTTCCTAGAAAAATACAACCTCCCAAGACTGACCAAGGAAGAAACACAAAAGTTAAACAAACCAATTACGAGCAAAGAAATTGAAACGGTAATCAAAAAACTACCCAAGAACAAAACCCCGGGGCCGGACGGATTTACCTCGGAATTTTATCAGACACACAGGGAAGATATAATACACATTCTCCTTAAAGTGTTCCAAAAAATAGAAGAAGAGGGAATACTCCCAAACTCATTCTATGAAGCCAACATCACCCTAATACCAAAACCAGGCAAAGACCCCACCAAAAAAGAAAATTACATACCAATATCCCTGATGAATGTAGATGCAAAAATACTCAATAAAATATTAGCAAACAGAATTCAACAGTATATCAAAAGGATCATACACCATGACCAAGTGGGATTCATCCCAGGGATGCAAGGATGGTACAACATTCGAAAATCCATCAACATCATCCACAACATCAACAAAAAGAAAGACAAAAACCACATGATCATCTCCATAGATGCTGAAAAACCATTCGACAAAATTCAACATCCATTCATGATAAAAACTCTCAGCAAAATGGGAATAGAGGGCAAGTACCTCAACATAATAAAGGCCATATATGATAAACCCACAGCCAGCATTACACTGAACTGTGAGAAGCTGAAAGCATTTCCTCTGAGATTGGGAACCAGACAGGGATGCTCACTCTCCCCACTGTTATTTAACATAGTACTGGAAGTCCTAGCCACGGCAATCAGACAAAACAAAGAAATACAAGGAATCCAGATTGGTAAAGAAGAAGTTAAACTGTCACTATTTGCAGATGATATGATACTGTACATAAAAAATCCTAAAGACTCCACTCCAAAACTACTAGAACTGATATCGGAATACAGCAAAGTTACAGGATACAAAATTAACACACAGAAATCTGTAGCTTTCCTATACACTAACAATGAACCAATAGAAAGAGAAATCAGGAAAACAATTCCATTCACAATTGCATCAAAAAGAATAAAATACCTAGGAATAAACCTAACCAAAGAAGTGAAAGACTTATACTCTGAAAACTACAAGTCACTCTTAAGAGAAATTAAAGGAGACACTAACAAATGGAAACTCATCCCCTGCTCATGGCTAGGAAGAATTAATATTGTCAAAATGGCCATCCTGCCTAAAGCAATATACAGATTTGATGCAATCCCTGTCAAATTACTAGCAACATTCTTCAATGAATTGGAACAAATAATTCAAAAATTCATATGGAAACACCAAAGACCCCGAATAGCCAAAGCAATCCTGAGAAAGAAGAATAAAGTAGGGGGGAATCTCACTCCCCAACTTCAAGCTCAACTATAAAGCCATAGTAATCAAGACAATTTGGTACTGGCACAAGAACAGAGCCACAGACCAGTGGAACAGATTAGAGACTCCAGAAATTAACCCAAACATATATGGTCAATTAATATTTGATAAAGGAGCCATGGACATACAATGGCAAAATGACAGTCTCTTCAACAGATGGTGCTGGCAAAACTGGACAGCTACATGTAGGAGAATGAAACTGGACCTTTGTCTAACCCCACATATAAAGATAAACTCAAAATGGATCAAAGACCTGAATGTAAGTCATGAAACCATTAAACTCTTGGAAAAAAACATAGGCAAAAACCTTAGACATAAACATGAGTAACCTCTTCTTGAACATATCTCCCCGGGCAAGGAAAACAACAGCAAAAATGAGCAAGTGGGACTACATTAAGCTGAAAAGCTTCTGTACAGCGAAAGACACCATCAATAGAACAAAAAGGAACCCTACAGTATGGGAGAATATATTTGAAAATGACAGATCCGATAAAGGCTTGACGTCCAGAATATATAAAGAGCTCACACACCTCAACAAACAAAAAACAAATAACCCAATTAAAAAATGGGCAGAGGAACTGAACAGTTCTCTAAAAAAGAAATACAGATGGCCAACAGACACATGAAAAGATGCTCCACATCGCTAATTATCAGAGAAATGCAAATTAAAACTACAATGAGGTATCACCTCACACCAGTAAGGATAGCTGCCATCCAAAAGACAAACAACAACAAATGTTGGCGAGGCTGTGGAGAAAGGGGAACCCTCCTACACTGCTGGTGGGAATGTAAATTAGTTCGACCATTGTGGAAAGCACTATGGAGGTTCATCAAAATGCTCAAAACAGACCTACCATTTGACCCAGGAATTCCACTCCTAGGAATTTACCCTAAGAATGCAGCAATCAAGTTTGAGAAAGACAGATGCACCCCTATGTTTATCGCAGCACTATTTACAATAGCCAAGAATTGGAAGCAACCTAAATGTCCATCGGTAGATGAATGGATAAAGAAGATGTGGTACATATACACAATGGAATACTACTCAGCCATAAGAAGAGGAAAAATCCTACCATTTGCAGCAACATGGATGGAGCTGGAGAGTATTATGCTCAGTGAAATAAGCCAAGTGGAGAAAGAGAAATACCAAATGATTTCACTCATCTGAGGAGTATAAGAACAAAGGAAAAACTGAAGGAACAAAACAGCAGAGGAATTACAGAACCCAAAAATACCAAAAGATACCAAAGGGAAAGGAACTGGGGAGGATGGGTGGGCAGGGAGGGATAAGGGGGGGGAAAGAAGAAGGGGGGTATTAAGATTAGCATGCATGGGGGGGAGGGAGAAAGGGGAGGGAGGGCTGTACAACACAGAGAGGACAAGTAGTGATTCTACAGTTTGCTATGCTGATGAACAGTGACCGTAATGTGGTTTTTAAGGGGGACCTGATATAGGGGAGAGCATAGTAAACATAGTATTCTTCATGTAAGTGTAGATTAAAGATTAAAAAATAATAATAATAAAAAAATAAAGAAAGAAAAGGGGGATTACTCCTTGATAGGATAAAACAATTGGTAAATCAAAGATTAACGCATGCTTTAAATATCCTTAATGTTGATCACTTAAAGGGTGTCAGATGATCAGCTATGGAGGTACTCTTTTCTGATAATATTCCTTTCTCTTAATAAAAATAAAAATAAAAAAAAAAAGCAGTTCCTGTGTGCTGACCTCCAATGAGTTCTACACAGTGGTATAGAGGGCATGTCAAAGTGTGGGCAAAGGGTCTGTTTGTTTCTATGCAGAAGATCAAGGCCTAGCTTGGCTACCCAGAAAATGAACTAAGATACGATATGAGGAGGAGCTTCCGGCATCAGCACTCTCTGGAGGACTCGTGCCGGGGGATGATCATCAAAAAGCCTCCACAGGGATCTGGGCGATACTGCGGTTGTGGCTGCGTCCACCCCACTGTTGCCTGGACTTGCCATTGGAATGAGGAGGGAGATGTCTAGGCTGGCACGTGCATACAGTGAGACAATGAATTTGACCGGATCTGTACTGTTGGACCTCAACTAGGAGTTGGGAAGGGTACAAGTTGTAGCGCTCCAAAATCTTATGACTATAGACTATCTATGGTTAAAAGAACATATGGGATGTGAACAGATCCCAGAAATGGGTTGCTTTAATTTGTCTGATTTCTCTCAGACTGTTCAAGTACAGTTGGACAATATCCATCATATCATAGACTAATTTTCACAAATGCCCAGGGTGTCTAAATGGTTTTCTTGGCTTCACTGGAGATGGCTGGTAATTATAGATTTGCTTTGTTTATGTCGCCGTATTCCTATTATGTTAATATGTGTGCGCAAGTTAGTAGTTTAAAACCTATACATACTTAAGGTACTCTACAAGAAGATATGTCAAAGAAATAATCAATCCTCCCATGTTTTCTTCCATATGCTACCTCTATAACTTTTCTTCTTCCTTCCTAATTACAACCCTTAAATAGAATTCGTGCCTCATATCGAATTTACCGAGTATCATAATTCCTCCAGGTGGTAAAGATACCTCAAGACAAGTGCTGGGCATAGAAGCCACAGGGCATAAATCTGCAAAGAAGTAAAAAGCTAACCTTTTCAAACAATATGGCTTCTCTCTCACTTACCAACTTTACATTTCCCTGTATGGCCCCGGAAGATCACTGGTTAACCAGAGATGGGTAAGATTCCTCAAGGGAGGAACAACCTAAGACAGGCACAGTCGCAGGGGGGCCATCAGGTGAGACATTGGGGATCAACAGAGGTGAGGCTTAGAACCTGTTTTGAGAGAAATCTTCTGCATCCGTGGATGTTTTATTGCCCTTGTCTAGCTCGGATTAACACATAGTCTACAGGCACACACCTGATCATCTACAATTGCTCTCTTACAACACTAAACTATGTTTTCTACCTTTATCTTGCATCTACCTACCACTTAAGCATTTTATTAAAAATAAAAATAGTAATAATAATAAAGGGAGAAATGTGGGATCCACATATAGATCAAGTATAAAAATCAAACGAATATTCATATTTGACCTGATTGTTTATAGTTCATAATGCGTGATCAAAACCGAAAGTTTCTGTGATGAATGCCCTTGTACTGTTCACCATGTAAGAACTTATTCACTATTGAAGAATTCGTTCACCATGTAAGAACTTGTTCGTTATGCTTCAGAAGATTGGAGACTGACAAGAACTAGGCTTGAGATGGATTAATGATTGTGCATTGAGCATTGACCCCCCTATACAGAATTTTGTTGTTAACAACCATTTGATCAATAAATATGAGAGATGCCCTCTCAAAAAAAAAAATATTGCCACAACCATTCAAGCCAAATTTTTAATGTTCTGTTTCTGTCTCTCTGTCTATCTCTGTCTCCTTTTCTCTCTATAAAGAAACAGGTGACAGGTAGATTGTAGGTAGATAGACAGACAGATAAGTGAATATAACCTGATGTCCAAGTATCTACACCTAGGCTCTTATTTCTACAACCACCACTTGTAGAAATAGCTAAGCATGCCTTGTCCTATTTTGGGCTGCCAAGTATTGGTAACACTTGGTATTAGATTCATCTAAGATAAGGATTGGAGACTGACTTAAAATATCAGTTAGAGAGCTTATTCTATTTTCAAATTTCAAATTTTCAAAATA
Organism: Manis javanica; assembly: GCF_040802235.1. Taxonomy (NCBI): domain Eukaryota; kingdom Metazoa; phylum Chordata; class Mammalia; order Pholidota; family Manidae; genus Manis; species Manis javanica. The sequence goes on along the minus strand of NC_133170.1, from coordinate 18,446,988 downwards.
GCCCATGAAAACTCTCGTAAGCCAAATCTGTCTCAGAACTCAAATAACATAAGCAAACTAAAGAAAAAATTATGCCACATATAAATGCATATTAAAAAAAACACTGAATTCACCATACCACGTGACCTCACTTCCAAAGTTCTTTATTGCTCATGTGGTACAATCTAGATTCCTTCATTCAGTCTCCAGCTTCTTCGGAAACCTGCCTCCAGCCTTCATTTCCAATCTCACGCCCCAGCAACTTCAGCATCTAGCGCATGGCCAGCATTATCTCCTTCAAAATAAGTTTGATCTTTAGCCTCTGCCAGTAAAAACTATTCCTGCCCCCAGGAAAAGGTCCAACTCCTTAACACGTTGTTAAGAAGAAGCGGGGAGGCAGGGGCTGTCCTTCCCCCGCAGAACTCTTCCCGTCCCCAACACGCTTTCTTGCTCCAGAACCTGCGCCTTTCCGCATGCTGTTCTTTTACTTATGATGTCTCTGGCAGAGAGTGATGCTCTTTCCTTTATGCTCCCTTGGTACTTCCTTCCTATCTCTGCCTGCCCCTCCCACGACACCACACATTCCCTTTGGCAGGGGTCATGTTCTCTGGGTTTATTAGTATCTAGAATGTAACCTGCTACTATGTATTTCTGCTGAATAAATGAATGGACCAGTAAACAAATGAAAGACCAAGAATGCAAGTCATGTAAATACCCTTATTTGGTGGATTAACGCTGGAACACTACTGTTTTATTGCCTAACAAACCAGAAAAAAATCTTAAACAGTGGTTTTCAAACTCAAAAGCCTGACTCTCTGGTGATATCAGTCACAGAAGAACAATTTCTACATTACTATTGTTATGTCAGAAATCAAAGGGTTTTCTGGTTCTTCTAGAGACTATAGCTGTACAGCTACGTGGCTGATTAGTTACCTGATCTCACAGTTTGATCTGTGTGAATCGTGGCACTCTCTAAGGAAAGCAGAAAGAGGCCACTTGGCTATAAACTGCTCATTATAACACTGGCCCCAGCCAGACCAATGTAGAAGGCCTCAGAGAACATGAAAAGAAATAGTGGAGATTTTTCCTTATAAGCCCAAATTATTTTTTAACTGTAAAAAGCAATGTGGAGGTTTGTCTTCTCAGTAGAAGTATGATTCATTTCTATCATGTCGGAAAACAATATATAGATTACCCAAGAAAGTATTAAATTTTAAAACAAATCCAAAAGTATGTAAATGTAAAAATAAATACTGCATATTAGTTTTCTACACTTCTTTTGGATAATATAGAAGAGATATGCCACCTACCCATCCCCTAGTTTTACCATAAAATGCTGGGTTTTAATTAAAAACACATTGAGGCTTTTTTCTTTTCATATTTTAAACTGCTCAGAAATTATAAGACTTGAAAGGCTTTTGGAACTAACCAAAGTCCTGACATTAACAAATGCCAAGAATAATGAAACACCTAAAATGATAAGGTATTCATGTCTGAACTAAATAGCCCTTGAATTGGATGAAGTTCATGTATCAGTATTCAACACTAAGCAGTGATTAATAGATACAACATATGCTTTTTTTAGTAAGGGAGATAACAAAATGTCCAATTTTAAAGTAAATTCAGGGGCAATTTTCATGTGTTACTCTAAATGCTCTGATTAGTTTCACAGTGAAAAAATGCCTTTATCAATGAGCACATCCTTAATGCAGCAATAATAAAACTCCTTATAATTTTATCCTCTGAAATTGTTACCATAGCTGGCTGGAAGGCTTTTCATGTTTAATAACCATGTATGATATCCTTTTTCTAAAAATGAAATCCAAATGAGGTGGTCGTCCTTTTCTCTGTCCTAGAAAAACATCTACTCAGGTTGGTCTCTTCCTTGCTCTCACTGATGGATAAAAAAAAAAAGAACCATTTTTTTTTCCTCCAGGGAATCTTTAAATAGCCAAGGAACAAGAAAAGAGTGAAAGTACAGTGAATGTGTAAGTGAAAAGCGACCTTCAGGACAATTTTTCTTGTTTCACATTCAGGAAGCTCAGTTTATTAATGAAGAGATTTGGTCTAACTGTGTCCACATTTAGTAAATTGCTGCTGTCTATTTAATATGGGAAGCCCATTCTTTCTCACAGCTTTATCTATCATCCAGTTTCCCATTTACATCACATCCATCTTGCAGGCCTAGCAATTTCTGGGTGAATCCCATATTCAATTCCACAGTCTGAGATTACACTTTACATGTCCTCAGCCCAAGAAGTAGCCCCCCTGCCGACATTGCCTGTTTTCCATTGACACAACCAACTGGTTACCCAGGCTCAGGAAACTGACAGCTGGGGGTTAGCTGCCCCTTCACTTCATGTTTCTAGAGAGTTTCCATGTAAGTTTCCTTCAAAAACTTTTCCCAGTCCTGTTCTAATTTAAGTTTTCCCCCAAAGCAGAGCCAGAAACCAAAGCTTATGTAAAGAAAGATTATCTTATTTGGCTACATAATGGGGCAGTGGTTTTGAACAGAAAAGAAGAAAAAACAATTTGGTAATGTGTTGTTGTGGGCTGCCATAAAAACAACCATCGTTCATTCTCACAGGGTCTTTTAAGGGACCTTATGAAATATGCTTGAGAACTAATGGCCTAGGTCAATAAATGGGGAGCATTCACCCACTAGCTTCCCATCCCCATTACTTAACGCTGAAACTTAAGTAATGCACTTCTGGTTGTGCATGCCTGAGGGTCAAGTAGGGTCCCATGGGTATCCCGTACCATTGTGCCATGAGGTCCCATAATAGGAAGGAGGAATTAATGATCTAGACCCCAAATGAGGTACTGTAAGTCTGAATCAGGGTGAATCTAGTTGAGCATTGATGGAACTAGTCATCACAGCAGTGGTTGGGGTAAGAAATGGCCTGAGAGAATATGAAGTGGCCAATACAGCCCATATCTGGCACCACTCAGATGCAGCATGCCCTCTATTAAGTGCAACCTTCTGTAGAGTCACCCTTAAGGTAGTGATAAGCTATAATCTCTGAAAAGGCTTAATTCCCATTGGGTTATTGGAGCAAACCCCATTCCCCCCTCTTGCAGTCGGTCCCCAGGTCTTAACTGATATTTATAATCTCCTTTCTTTACCATTCATTCTATTTATTCCTTTCATCCTTAGTCAACAGTTTGGCTAGCTTAGTTTTCTTATCCGACGTAATGACCTGGGAGATCTGAACTCTTAGTTGCCTTTCCTTTTTATGGACTATATTTATTATAAATATCCATTCACGTTTTTGCTTGTCACAGAATCACAAATATTCACCCCTACTGAATACTATGGTTCCACACACACTCCTCCCTATTCCCATTGTGTATCACCAACCTACCACCCCATAGAAATTAGAGCCAATTACCTTTAACGGTATAGTGATTTCCTCACCTTGTCTGCTACAATGGCATGGGCAGCTCAGAGTGACCAAGCGGTACAAATGGTAGCTGTAGTTTCACGCTACTCCACTCTGTCCTCTGGTGAAAACAATCCTTTCCACAAACCAGGGCCACTAATCCTGTGGGGAATGAGGAGCACAAATTTCACCAGTGGGTCACTGAGGAGGATAGTTAGATGAACCAACCCTACTTTCAACCTTTGCTTCTGAGACCCATGCATCCTAGCTAGTGGGGGCAGCACCACTTACCCACCATTGATTTACTGCATACGCCCCATCCCAGAGTTTACACCTAAGTTTATGTCTTCTCTGGGCCTCTAACTGACCATTTCATTATTTGCTCCTAGGTGATGAGATACATGCTAAGACAAGTAGATTGTGTGTTTATGTGTCTGTTCTTCTATCTCCTATATACCATAAAACTGAGATAACGGCATGAGAAACCACAAAAATACGCACCAGACGTATAAGCTCCGGGAGGGTGATGATGTTAGTGGTAGCCCTGGAGGTAGAGAATGAAAATTCATGTGCAGAGAAGGTGTGACTGCATGAAAGGGTGAATTTTTGCTCCCTTTAGTGAGACTGAGTCTGAGGTAATCAACGTACCACCAGAGGTTATAGTGGCTAAACTAGTTTCCTAGAAGAATGCCATCATAAGAGGGCTCAATTTTGTTCTCTGCTCCTGACTAGTCAGCAGTAACTAGATAAACTTTACCAAAAGGGGGTCCTGCTATTGAGCTTGCAGTACAACTGTTCATGGTCTCATTTTGCTAGCCCTGGGTTGCCAAAGAAAAAGTTTTGTTGACATCCAAAGGGCAAGTCTTCTATTTACCTGGTTACTGAGCACCTCTTCTGCGGTTAATGCTCCCCTATGGTCATTAACATAAGACAAACAATTGCACACTTTGTGTCAACTTCTGTAGAGCCAACCACATGCATCTTCCTAAGATTTCATTGTCTCTTATTTTCTAATTGTCTTTCTTCTGGGTCCTGATCAACTAGCCAAACCATTCATTCTGCCCAGCAGCCCAAAACTCAAGCCATTTTCCCTTCCAAAGAAAGTGAACTTCTAAATGTTCTCTTTGAAGATCTACTCTGTTCACCACATCCTTTAGAGACATCCCAAAGTGAGCCTGGAGTGTAACAATTATCCAGTAAAGCTAATGTGAACGAAGTGCACCAACTTATCTGTGAACCAAGCCTTGATTATTGTCCCCTTTGTCATTTAGTTATAGGGAATCCCTTGATGCCGCAGCATGAGCTGTGGAAGAGGGACAGATGCCACACGATGACTTAGGTATTCGGCTACCTGTTCATGCAATTTATCTCTGCCTTCTGATATTTCTCTGGTCCAATCCTGAATGGTGTATTCATAATAAATTGCTGCTCTTCCTGCCCAAACTTATGACTCAATGGATTAGATAAAAGAATTCTAGTCCTGCAGTCAACTGGTATTCCCAAATTGGCTATTACACCTCTATTAGGTCTAGTACCATGCCAGGAATTATTTTTCCAAATGTAGCATAATTCTTTCCTGCAAAAGGCATGACCTTGCTACAGTACCCTAGGGGTCTTGCTGTGAGTCTTCTATTGAGGTTTGCCCTCCGGCACAAAGGCATCTTATAAGATGCCTAAAATGCTGGCCAATTCCTAATAATTAGGTCAAATTACTATTTATGTCACCGAAATAGTGAGCCCATATGATGTGTTGTGCAATATAAAAATGATTAAGATTCCTGCAGACTAAATAGTGACAAGAGCAGATTTAATGTAGCTCTGGGGCAAGACAGTGAATGTACATGTGTCCTTCCTATGTGAAAGTGATCTGATTTTGACTTCCCTTCCCAAGGGGCATTGAGAAGAACACATTCAGCGGATCAGTAGCAGCCGCATACCAAGTACAAGAGACAGAGTTAATCTGTTACTGAAAATATACTACTTCCAACATGTGGTAATTAGGGTTATCACTGATTATGTTTTAATAGTTCACTGTCGTATGCCTTGATATTTCTAGTTTATTCAAAGATCAGAGAAATTGATTACATGGACTCATAAGGGGAATCATCAGTTTTTAATGGTGATGTTATGTTAATGTCTGGATTCTTTTTGACATGAAGTATGATTTCTGATTGCTATCTTTGCTGGTGGAGGTAGGGGATGGGAGTGGTTCAGGGGTTTTACTTCCCTTTTCCTACTATGACTGGCACTCCCTATCAGGTAGTCACTGTGCACATTCTTCCTACTACAGAGGATATCTATCCTGGTTATACATTCCCGAGCCTGGGGAAATAGCTACAGGGTCTGTGCATGTTCCCATCAGGTCCATTTGAGATGGAACTTGAACCCAAACTCTGTTTATTACCTGGAGAAGACACACAGAGGTGGAAGATATCACACATAGTAAAACAGATGAGAACCCTATTAACACTCATATTTAAGAAGAAGGCAGAGGGAAAACATGCAGTATAAGAGACAGAGAATGCAGATCAGAAGAAGAATGAGGAGAGAGCAATATTCAACAAACCTAGGGAAGAAAAATACCTCAAGGGGAAAGAAGTGGCTGTCAGTGTAAACTTGCTAAGTATCATAATGGAATTAACAATGAAAAGAGCCCAATAGATATAGGAAGACATTATTTTCCTTTGCTTGGGCAAAATTGAAGCAGAAAAACAGAGGCAGACGTCAGATTGCAAGGGGTTCAGAAGTGTAGGGAAACTAAGGAAATTTAAGCAATGAGTTTAAGCTATTTAAATATAGTGTTCCTTGGAAAAATAAAGAGTAAAGGCTTGATGGCTTAAAGGGGGAGGAAGGAGTAGAACAGTGTAGTAGCTGTGGCTGTTTTGGTTTAGGATTAGGCCAGTATGACTAAATTGTAGTCAGATGTCATAGAGAAATCAAAGATATAAGAGAGTGAAGAAATATTCTTTTTTTTTTCCTTCGAGGTCTTCATTCTTTCAATTCCAACATGAATAATAAAATATCTTTCCATAGTACCCTTTTGGAAGAGAATCTTTAGTCTCTTATATTGGCTAATTTTATGACCAACATCTTAATTTTATTTTCTTATTGCTTGTAGCTTAGTACAGCAAAATCAGCAAGACTATTAAATATTAGATGGCAACATGAGAGAAGGAAGGTATATTTCCATAACTACTGTGCCCAAATTGTGAAGCTGTCCAAACTTGAATTACTAGTGCTTTTTAAGAGATAACAACCTATTCCATTTTATGGTCTCCTAATATATGACAGCACTGCAGAATTAAAGATCACACACACTGCTGATGAAAGCCCTTGGGTTGGAAAATGGGATATTCTGGTGTGCCTGAGGAGATTGATTAAGCAATGAAGCAAGACAAGTATATGGTTGTTTCAAAGTAATCAGGCCTTTGGGACTCCTTAAAGTTCTAAACAGAAGCAGGTGTCTAATTCCTCACGACTCCTTTACCATTGAGAACATGGATCACCAATGTGCATGTTTGAGTATGCAGTGTACCATTTCTAGAACGTCCTATATTTTATTCTATGCTGTTATTTCTTTTTACAAGTAGGGTGTCTGCCTTTTTGGATGTGTTCTTATGGACATGTATCTGAGTAGGGGATGTCCAACTGTATGTGTGAATTTACACACAGATATACAGGTTCATATATGTAAATATATATTCTTAGATGTATGTATTTGTATATTTGCATGTGCAAATTAAAGTTCAACCATAGGTGCTGGACTCATTTGTGTCTTCACTCATTTGTGTCTTTTGAAATTTCCTTAAAATTTAGGAAAATAATTCAGCTAAGTGTATATGGTACATTTGGGGGAAACTAGACATTCTAAGTAATACTGTTGCCTTAAATGTTACTGAATTATTATATTAGTTATTGAAATTCCTGGAAAGGCAATGCTTTGGGTGAGAACTCTTTTGATAGTTGAGAACTAACTACAAAAATGTGGATCCAAAGTATGATTCTGAACATGATGTGATAATAACATACTACTAGGAAAAAACTCAAAGGGAAACTCATTGAATGAAGAATCCAGAAACAAATTCACAGGGTTACCCAGGCATCTATAGACTCACTCCCTGTCAAATTTTTCATCTGAGACAGTCTCACTCTTACACATTGTATGGACTTTTATGATTCTGTAGAGGGAGAAAATAAAATGGAAATCAAGGAAGCATTTTTATTAGGTCATTTACTCTTCTTGACATAGTCCTTCCCCTTGAACATTTACAATAAAACAGACTTAATCTTTGTCTTCCCATGGGAAATCCAACAAGAGAAAATGGAATTGTAGAAGGGTCACACAGGACATAGACAAAGTATTTTTAGAAACTCCTCTCCCAGGAAGTGGTGAGTTCTTTGATGTAATTAAGTAAATAAGCCAATCTCAAGGAGTTTCACCACTTTTGGGGATCCATGAGCTGGACATTCATATAAGTTATTGTATGTTTTTCCTTTGCTTATCATGGCATCACTAAATTCTAAGATTATACAATTTTTTCCTGCAATAAAAAGGTACGATGATCCACTGAAGTAATATAGTATTTTAGTCACTGGCCTACCATCAAAATTTGTAATTCAAAGATTACATTTCTTTCTAATTAGACTTGCTTTTCTCAGCTACCAAGATCTAAGCAACTGATAATATTTATACCTCTTAACAACTGTGTTTTATTTATACAAAAGAAGAACAGAAACAAACTTTCATTAAGGAACAACTATGTGCCAATCACTGTGAAATATGCTTTCACATGTGCTGTTTATTCCTGGCAATAACCCTGCGAGATTAATATCATTATTTCCATTTTACAGACAATACAGTGAAAAAGTTAGGTTCCAAGCCAGATTGAAAAACCCCTCAAGCTGACAGTCAGAGAGAATGAGGTTCCTTCCATTAGGTTGTTTTGATTTGGCCTCAGTTATCCAACGTTCTTCAAAACAGCCACACTTCAGGGAACCTGGATTTCACAAGCTCATTTCACCTCTAAGCGAGAACACAAGTATGCACAACCCTCAGTGCAGTTCCTTGGGAAAGCCAGTGGCCCCCAGGAAATAAGATGTGTGGCTTGGGTGTTAGTTTATTCACCCATCCACCAACTTTTATTGAACACTTATGTGCAATCTACTATTTTAGGATTAGGGAACAAAACAGAAAAAGTTCCAACCCTCAAGAATCTTCAGTTCTAGTGAGTTCTATGGGGAGAAAATGGTAGGGGAGGATGCAGATAATACAGAAGAAAGCTCTACTAGCAATTGACTGGTGTAACCAAAACCATACCAGTTTGAGAACTTAAATTCCCCTAGTGTGGGCCTTGTGAAAATTGTGGGTGTCCATTATTATGGCATTGGGATCTCCTGGCCTCAAACCATGTTTTTAGTTACTGTAAAGGGTTAAGAGTAAAAATAAAAAAATCCCAAATCAAAAAAAAATGCCCACAGAGCAGGTACCATGGGGTCGAGGCATGGGGTAAATGATGGTCCTGCACAGTTTTGCTCCCATCTTTAATGTGAAGATAAGTATGAGAAAGATGCAGAGAAATCTAAAGAAGACCCTGTAGGACTCCTGTAAGTGAATAGTGAACCACTTCAAATACCAACAACATCATGACTAGCACATAAATAGGCTGCTTATCATATTGGTAAAATCAATTGTTCATAGAAGCACAGTACTGTTTCAATGTTCAGAAACAATCTCTTAATATAACCCTCCCCTCCTTCTGGCCTGCTGTTTTTAAATACTGGTTCTTTGGCATCCAGAAACAAAGTCTTTCTATGTGCATTTTTACTTTCTTTTACTATGTTTAGCTTTTGATCCTCTGGGTACAGTGGAAAAGAAGCTCAAAGAGATGTGTGCTAATTCCAGGTCTGTGATTTATATACTAGCTCTTATTATATTTCTCCAGAAAAATAACTCCCTGAATCTTGGTTTGTTATTACATCATCTTTACTATAAGAGCAGTAATATGTACATGGAGGACTGTGAGAATCAAATGAAATTTAAATTACCCATCGTGTAAATAGGCATTTAGGAAATTTATTTAAATCTTGGAAAATCCATTCTGTACCAACACCATACAGATGTAATCCTTTGCAGAAACTGTATTTTTAAATTATGTGCCTGATTCAGAGTGAGTTCTCAGTAAATACCTGTGGATTGAATGTTCACATTTTTTATTTCAAATATTTTCAATATAATATATGTAATGAAAGTAACCATGTGCAACTGAGTAGTTATCGTGTTTGAGGTACATCAAATTATTGCACTCCTAGTGTATTAATTCAGGATGGAAACCCAATCCTCTTAGTGTCTTCATTTTTCCTAGAGTTTGACTCAACCCTACAAAAGCTTAATAACCATTAGAGTTGCCCCATAATGGAATGGATCGGATTGTCCAGAAGTAAGCTCCAAATCTCTGCAAATGCTGACACAGGGGCTGAATGGGCATCCATCAGGAACATGGTAGAGATTCCTTAATGAGTTGGAAATTGTCCAAGATGATTCCAAGGTCTCTTGTCTCTCGGTGGTCTCATAATTCCAAATAGTATATAGTGCTTCATTTAGAAGCAAGTAGGAAAAGGCAACTTTGATTTCCCATTGCATATCACACAGTGCCACGTCTAGCGTTATTCCAGCCCAGAGTATCTTTATAGATAATATTAATATCTGACAACAATATAACCCTGCCAGGCACTATTCTGAGTTCTATACACACATTAACTCATTTAGTTCTTACAAAACTCCTACGAGGTAGGTAGTGTTGTTACCACTATTTTACACATGAGGACACTAGGCACCAGAAGAAGTGAAAGAACTTGCCCAAGGTCAAGAAGTAAGGGATGCAACTGGGACTCCAACTCCAGCAGGCCGGCTCCAAATCCTACTAGTGTGCGTTGCAAGGGCTGCACACAACACAGGCCTGTTTCTCATAATCCAGAGTCATCCCATGATATGAGATGCTCCACAGGGGCACAGACCTTAGGTTTACCCACCATTGAACCTACAGTGTCTGACACATAGTAGGTAGCTAATGAATATATATATTTTTATGTATGAGGATTAATCTGGCTCCTATCTTTTGTGTCTTTAAAAGGTGTATTAGAGAAAATTGTTGCTTAGCTTTTATTCAAATATTATTAATTACCTGATTAGACATAAGAAGTGGCTCAGAAATGTTTGTTTATACTTAGTACCAAAAGACCTTTAAGATGACGTACCATGATTATCTAAAACATGGTAAAATGACCTTAATTACAAGGAGGTAAGAAGAAAAAGCAAAACCAAGGGCAGAAACCGACCATGGAGACAGGCTAATATAAATACACATGCTATTCTGTACAATTACTGCGAGTGGCACATTGTCCTAACCTTTTCCAAAATCACACAGGAGAGGGAAACCTGTCTCAACATATAAAAAGAATATTTCTGAGGAGAAGCAAATATCTTCTTAGTATCAAACTAGGAAGAAAGGTCTTTCAAGGATCTTCAGCAGAGAGCCTGGTAAGGAAGTGAGCAGCGCCATCCCATATTCTGTGCGCATTCCCTCTCCACCGCCTTGGGACAGGAGACGGAGGCACGGAACCCGCCTCCGCCGGCGAGGGGGCAGCCCACCGCGGGTTCTCCAGCTGTAGCCGGTCAGCGCTTAGTGTTAGTCAGAAGGCTGAGTTAAATGGGTGGGCTCCAAGCCATTGCATTTAATTCTGAGTCTGAGAGAGCAGTAAGTTGCAACAATACTCTCCCCGCCCCCCCAAGTAACTCTGCCCCATCTGCTTTCCTCACCACTACCTGGGTGTAATTTTGAATCCCTTCAAACACTGTCTCCCCATTTTCCTAGGTTAAAGCCTGCAACCCTTAACAAGACCTACAAGGCCCTGTGTGACCTGCCCCCAAAGCCTCACCCACTACACCTTCTACCACTATTCCTGCCCCGCGACTCAATCACCATCATTTCCCCTTCATATCTGTGTCATGCCCAAGCCAGTGGCTCTTCACGTGACATTCCATTTGACTGGCACATGCTCTCCTTTCCCCCTCTGCTACCCTTTACCTAGTTGATTCCTGCTTCTCAAAAGCCACTCTGATGACGATGTCGCTTCTTCTCCCCTTGGGTGTACTGGGTGCTTGCATTACTACAGGCTGTCATTACACTTTGCGCATTTCCGGGGTGGAGTGTATCAATATTTTAAATACGTCATTCAATTTCTTCTTCATTTGTTCAGATACTTATAGATGAGCATCTAATTTGCACTAGGAACTTTTCTAGCCCCAAGATACAGCCATGAACAAAATGTACAAAAAACCCTACCTTCGTGTAGTTTTCATTCTAACATATGAAGCTAAGTGCTTTCAGTAAAATTCAAGTATCGTGTGGTGACTATTTCTGTTTGCTCATGCATCCCTGGTACGTAGTGCAACATGTTACATGCAGTTTGTATTAGTTAGAATAGGAAAGGTCTGAAAGATGACATGCAGACAAACAAGCCTGAAATTTTAGTGGCTTAAAGCAGTGCAGATTTATTTTTTGATAATTCCATATGATTAGGATCTCTTCCCATCTCATTATCAAAGTCATTCAAGGGATGAGAACAGCAATCATCTCAAATATTGCCTGCCAGTCATTATTCTAGAGAGAGAGAAAAAACTGTTTTAACCGAGAATTAGGTGACTCGCCAGGGTTTTAACCAAGAGCTAAAATGCTCACTACAACTTGCTCGCCAAAATTAGTTACTTGACCATATCCAACTATGAAGGACTGAAGGGAAAAACCATACTCATTTGGCAGATGTCACTATTGACTATGACAGAGAGAACTTAATAAATATTTAGGGCAAAGAGGACTGAATCATAATGAAAAATAGTTCTGATATAGAGAAAAGCCATGTCTCTTTCTCTGTGTGAATTTCTCTGTGAAATGTGCCTTCATATGATGTACATAGTATGTATACTTTAGGCTAATGACAAAATGGGTCTGCATGACTTCAACATGTATTGTCTACTCAGAGCTTGGTTCAAGCCAGTCACAGATGACAAAATTGCTATGTAGAAAACATACAGTCAATATCTTACAAGCAAATAGCTGAAAGCTCACTGTATATTAAAAATTGATTCTTGAAATGAACTATAAAATATTTCATAGGTCAGATTTCGTGAGACCGGTTCACATGACTACTTTCTTTGCACTGCTTTGCAGACCAGACTTAGATACATTCTGCAGGGTTGACTGAAAAGCGAGATGTATGTCACATTTTTATTCCCTTTGCCAACTCTAATTTTGTATTTTGTCCAAACATTCAATTGTCTGTATTTAATTAAAAATTAATTAAAATTCATTAGAGTATAAATTGTGTCTCATCATTTCATTGAATCCTAACGATAGGTCATGCTTCTTAAGCACAGATATGGTCTAGCATTTTATTTCAATATGAAGTAGAAAAATTGTCAGGATTATTTTGATGCGTGGATGGGGATTTGCTATTTGTCAGACTGAATTCTTTCTTTAATTTGGGGCAAGAAAGGGGATTTGGGAACTTAATTTAGAAGGTTTAGAGAGAGCTATAAGAAAATCCAAAAGGAATTCCTCCTTCAGATCAAAGATTTTTGTGAAATTTGTTTGCCTCTGCTTAGTGAGGCTTTTAATTGCTAAATTCTGAGAATTATGAGCCCCTCTCTAAAGGAACCATCCACAATACTATGCCTAGAGCAGTGTTTCCCACCTAGGACCTTTGAACATACTTGTAAGGGGCCTGCCTGAGAGTTCTCCATGTACATTCCTAAATGTTATGTTTCCATTTTATAACAATTCAAATGCATATAAATAAATATATACATATAAAAATAGTCTAGATAATCAGAATGACAAATGCTGGCATTTCTTTTACATCTAATTTCATTTCACTTTGTAAAATTGTTTTGTGGTAAAAACACAACATGAGATCTGTCCTCGTATAATACATTGTTGTTCACTACGTACAATGCTGTACAGCAGCTCTCTAGAGCTTATTCATCTTATTTAACTGAAACTTTATGCCTTGATTAATAGTGTCCCAGTTCAGCTTCCCCCCATTCCCTGGTAACTGCTGTTCCAGTTTTGGTTTACTGAACCTGGTCATTTCAGCTGCTTTATGTAAGTGAAATCCTGCAATGTTTTTCTGTGTCTGGCCTATTTCACTTAGCATGGGTGTGCATGGTTCATACATATTATCACATATTACAGAGTTTCTGTTTATGGCTGAATAGTATTCTGCTGTATGTGTAGACACATTTGCTTTAACCATTCATCTGTGGATGGGCAGTTTCTTTCCACATCTTAGCTACTGTGAATAACATTGCAGTGAACATGGAGAGCTGATCTCCCTTAGAGATCCTGGTGTCTGTTATTTCACTGACACAAACAATGCTACTTTATTTATTCTAACTATTGGTATATGAGATGAAAGAAAATAGTAATGGAATAAGAAAATAATGGATTCAAGCAAGTGAAACATAAATAAGCTAAGTGAAGGGTAGTGTCAAACTAACTAGAATAAGGAGATTGGTGTTCATGTAAGTATGTATAACTAAAAAGAACCTTTGCCGTCACACTTGGAACAAAATACATCCATCAAATATGATGTAGTGTCAGCAAAGACTATGTCCCATGGTAAATCAGGGCTGGTGATCTATGTCTTATCAGTTTTATAGTTTTATTTCTATTTGATTGATAAGCTTTATTTTCTATGTGCACAGTGAACATTTGATTTCTCATTCATTTGAGAGTTTACATCGGCTTTGACCTTTTTAAGAATAAAATTCACATCCCTTACCACAACCAGCAAAGCCCTGCATGGCCTGGCCTCTTCCCACCTGATCCCTTCCCACCTTCCTACACCACCCTTGGATCCCTAGGTATCAAGTCCATTGGCATTTCTGACAGTTCTTAACACATACTCAGACCTCTCTCAACATTTTTGCACATGGCATTTCTTCTACCTGGACACTTTTTCAGGCTCTTAACAAAGCTAGTTACTTCTGTTCTCTCCAATTTTACCTTAATGTACTCTTTCTGGAGGGGCCTTCCCTTACCTGCCTATCCCCTCTACCACTATTTTCTATCAAACTCCCCTGTTCATTCCCTTCATGGCTCTGAGCTCAATTTATAACTCTTTGTTTATTTTATTTTCCTGATAATTGCTTGGCTCACCAAATGCACACACACACACACACATACACACATACACACACACACACACACACACACACACACACACACTCACACTCACACTCACACTCACACTCCAGAATGTAAGATCTGTGAGTACAGTGATTCCATTGTTTGATTCTTCATTTTATCACCATTTCTAAAGTGTCTGTTACACATGATAGATAGTATCTGATTGTCTGATTGAATGGCAAACACATCCTTCACTAGTCTCCACTATTATCTTCCTAAAAGTCTTTCATCAGCTAAAAGTGGCACTTTTATTGCTTTAATCTGCCTCTGATTACTCACAGTGCTGGCATTTTATATGCTTACTGGCTCCGTGTATTTTTAAGTGAATTTCGTATGTTTGACCTGCTTTTCTATTAGAGAATCTTTTCATTCATCTTTTTCTAATGTTATCAGGACATTGATCTCTTAAGAATATTTTCATATTACAAAAATGAGGCTTTCAATACTTTATGATTTTTTTTGTACCTAACATTTTCTCTTTAAGACATGAAAGCTGTCTGTGTTTTCCAAGCGGATCTTACTCAACTTTTTTCACAGGTAAATTATCTGAGACTAAGAGAAAAAAATTGCAAATGACTTCTGTTTAATAAGATCTTTCTAACTCAAAATCCACGTCAGGCCACTTCTGCACATTTAGAGCCAGTATGTCTCAGTGTTTGGAGCAGATCATTAGCGAAATGTATATTTCTGTGCATCTGTCTAAAGGAAGAAATAAGTCTGATGGCTTTATGGTTACATTTGCATGAATATATCATGAATGCCATCTAGTAAAAAAATAAAAGGATCCAGGGACCCTACATTTTAGAACAGCTCTCCTGGTGTTTCTAATGGAAATTATTATTTGGCTGCATTAAGATTGTGTGGGGCAACTGAAACTTTATATTTCTGAGCTTTGGGCTAACTTTTTTGGTCAATTTAGAGTGATAATTATGGTATCTCATACTAAAGAGACACTCTGATAGTTCTGTGTCTCTTTGGTAATACAGGAAAATGCATTATTTTCTAATTACCTATTAGGTAGACAAAAATGTTTAACAATATAGAATCCATGAGGAGAGAAGAAAATCAGTGGCATTATTTTTGGTGAAAAAGTTTGTAAACCATTATCCAAGATTATCTTTATTTTCATTTGACTGTACAGAGTATTTATTGCAGTTTAAGAAAAGAAAGGATTCTAAAGGGACTGTTTTTCATTTTTAATTTATTGGAAGTCAGTTGATTATTGCTATTATAATAACATGCCCTGAGTCACAAGCTTTTTTCAGGCTAAAAAATGAGTTCATAACAAACTGCTCCATTTCATCAAGATTGATGGAACGATACAGTCTTACCAATGGAGCAGAACCAAGGGGATAAGACATAAGGTGCAGTGCAAAAAAATGGAAAAGATGTGAATATGATACCTACAAAGTACAGATTGCAGAGTACAAATTGCAGATATTTTATGTAATTGCTAAAGGGAACTTCATTTCAAATTAAGATATTAAAGTCATTAAATTTAATGTTTTATTGTATAAATTTAATTCATGGGTCACCGAGTCCATTATAGTATTCTGGTAACCATAATTTATGATTTCTAACTCAGAGGATGGTTTGATTTGTAATTATCACAACTTTGCACACAATCCATCTTCTGCTGGCCACTGTGTATGCTGTCATTGCACATGGATACTATTAAAATCAATTGCACAACACATGTAGAGAGACATGCAGGGTAATGGTTTCTGTAAACCCAGAAAAGCTAGAAATGAAATTCGTGTTTCTGGAGCAGCCAAATCAATCGTGAACCCTGAAATTTCAGAACATGCTCTCATCAGCATCAATTTTTCTTATAGTCTTAGGTACAGTGTCTGCCTTGAAACAGTGTCATTTTTTAAAGTGATTTATATACTGATTTTTAATTTTCTACTTTTTGTATTATAGCCCTTTTGTTTGCTCATGTTCTGATTAGATGGTTTCATATACATTTTTCCTCTAATGAACCTCCTTGGTTAAACAAAGGTAATAATGATATGGTCTTAGGTTACGTTTCGTTTGACTATCTCCTCAAGGATTTGAAATCATGTTATAGTAAAAATAAATGCTATGAATTCAAAGTGTCCTGATATAATTGTGCCTATAGAGAATGCACAAAATGCTGCATAAATGATGAAGCTCAGAAAGGATCATTATATTTTGTTAACTTTCTGAATTTCAGTTCATACTTGACATAACCTGTTATGTCAAGGACAAAAAAAAATCACATGAAGAAAACAATTTTGCACCAGTATTAAATGAAATAGTGTAATACTTTTCTTTTCCTGATTTTTTTCTCCAGTCACTAAAGTGGTGTGTATTTAAAGATTTAATAGTACTATCCTGATTGAAATAAAAGCTAAAGCTAAGATGTGGAAATAGTTAGTGGTTTGGGTACATAAACTATTTTTAGCCATTTGTTACTTGCACTGTTGAATTCAGTCACAATCAGAGTGATTTCCCTGGAATTTAGATCACGGGAATAAAAATACCACTGTCCCTCTGCCTACTCTAGGTCTCTCGTCCCCTCAACATTTACCTGAAGATAAGCTTCCTTTTTCAGTTAATGGTAAAATTGTATCTGACCGACCTCCAATCTAGTGTGGTCTTTTTTTTTTTGAGAGGGCATCTCTCATATTTATTGATCAAATGGTTGTTAACAACAATAAAATTCTGTATAGGGGAGTCAATGCTCAATGTACAATCATTAATCCACCCCAAGCCTAATTCTCATCAGTCTCCAATCTTCTGAAGCATAATGATAGTGTGGTCTTTTTGACTCAGTGTTTTTCAGAAAAATATAAGGACAAATGTCAGTCTAGGCTCTAGTGCAGCCTCTCTTCAGAACCCAGTTTATTTAAAGGCTCATGGAAGCTCTTTTCTTAAATAAACACAAAATTAGCCATTTCCCCCCCAATTCAATTTACACCAAATCTGAAAACATTGATAATCCCTAGAGTTCAGCACAGTGTCTAATCCAAAATATTAGTCTTGGGCAATTCTGGGTCCTGCAAGAGAAACAGAATAAGCAGAAGGTGTGTTTCTTGCCTTCAGGTAGCTTACTATCTTACCTAGAGGGCCAAACAACTGAAGAAGAGAAGCCACATATATATTGTATAATAGGCTTATGTACTACAACCTATGGCCAACTTCCAAACCTGCAAATACAGCTGGGATTTCTATCTTTTCTCCTGTAATAACCCAGCACATTTTTTCCCTTTTATGATGTTCATCAGATATAAAAATTAGCCTTCACAAGATTTCAAAAAGGAGTAGAAAATAAAAACTGAAAAGGAAAAGCACGTTGACCATTCCTTCAAATTTTTCTTTGATCTTTGTGTAAGAGACTTGAAACAATCTACTTATTTCTCAGGCTCATTCACTTTGCCTTCCCAGCAATTTCAAAGCTGACTGCTCCTACAAGATAAGGAAATTAAATGATGAGAGAGAACAGGCGTTTGATGGAAAGGACTGATTTGATTTCCTTAAAGTCCTAGACTGCAGCTCAAGATTATTTTCTTCACTATTCCCTTTTATTGTTGCTTAATTTTGGACCTGGGATTGATATTCTCTTGTTCTAAGAAACAGTACATATTTTATATTAATCATTTGAGTATTTCCCACCCTTGGATATGCCTGGATGTTTCCCTCTTGGGGAAGGAGCAGGATTTTTAAGTTGGTCACTACTGGTTTCTGCTAGAATCATTAAAGTTCTCCTTTTCATTACCTCACATTAGAAAAGGAGAGATCAATTTGGTCATTTTAACTTTAGTACTCTACAGAAGGTTGTATTAGGAAGTACCTCTCCCCAGATACGATCAATGACTTCCTACACTTGACAAAATGGCCATAGTATTGGAGAGCTGATCAGTCATGTGAGGTTCCATTCTCCATGTCATTTGAAAAACTTCTTTTGACCTTGATGGCAGTCAAATTTTATACGTATATATATTTTTACAAACATTATCTCTCATGCTGAAAACAAAAGAAAATGGACCTTAAGTTCCACTTTAAATGTGATTAAATTATAGCACACTGTAATTTCTCTTAGTCACGGTTTCTTTACCTGTAAAAGAGCAGTACTAAAATCAACCTCCTTGGGCTGTTAAGAGTGTTAGATACTTATAAAGCGCTAAATTTGGCACACAAGGATCCAATAAATGGTTCTTACTATTGTTATTAATATCTTAAGTCTCCTGCTTCAAAACTGAATTTAAGTTCTAGGACCTTTTAGAAAATTTTCCTTGAAAATTCAACCCTTTGTGATTTTTACCCAAACACTTCTCTGTATTTGTCATGTCTTCTCACATATGCTATTTTGTACTTTATGTTTGACTTTTTTACATCTCTGTCCAATCTCCCCAGCTATATTATAAACCTCAAGAACTAACAGATGGTAAATGGTGTCATTCTGTATCTCCAGCACCTACCAAACACACCTACGCTGTGACTAGTAGACTCTCATTAAAAGTTGAAGATAATTCAATTATATTTCCATTTACTTACCTTCTTGAATAGAGATTTCTATATTAGCCTCCTAGAGTTATTCTTTTAAAAATAATGTTTTATAGTCACAGCTACCTTGGGTAATCTAAGTCAAACTCTCATCAGAATCTATTGGAGAAAAAAAGTACCTGGTGGAAGTCAGTCAATAAACATCACAATTCTGTCAAAACACTGTAGCCGATTTCAAAAGCCTAGGCTTGTTTCTCACTATGCCAATTTACTTTCCACAAGATGTTCTAACTTTGAGACGCCTGACAACAGAGGGCTCAGTGGTATTGGCAATTGACATAGATCCATGGTGTGTTGGTCGCCTCTGCCGAGAATGGTTGGGTTTATACAGGGGTTTTCCCCTGACACTTAGAGTTAGGGAAGAGCAGAAGCCGAGAGAGTATTTGCTTTCATTTGTCCGTACGACATCAGTGCTTCTTAGAAGCAGTAGACAAGAGTGTAAAAGCAATGTTTATTGTAGTGGCAGGGCAAGTATCCCTCCGTCAGCTGATAAGAAGCTCCTCCTCTCCCTCTTACTCTGAGAATAGAGCTCTAGGCTAAACAAGCTTAATATAGTAGAAGAGAAAACATGGCAATGATGCCTTTCTGATTAAGGTATACCAGAGAGTTACTAGATAAAGGATAATGGGGAAAAAAGAGACAGAAAGAAAGAAAAGAGAAGATTCACAGAAGAAAAAGAAGCAATAGTTTGCATGCAAATGACACCAAATCAAATCAATAAACACAACTCGTGAAACATGCATAAGGAAAACAGTTACCTAAACTTGGTAAGACCTTTGGTCTTTATTTGACATGAAAGCAAATGTCAATCAGAACTGGCACAGAATAGTTAAACTCTGTGACCATTTTTTTTCCACAGAGGTACATAATTATATCAATGTTTGTTGAAGGAATTATAATTGAAAATCAGTAGGGCAGAGAGAAAGAACAAAGGATGTAAAGATGGTCCTGCATTTGAATCAAACGTCTCTGATTCATTTTCTTAATATAGTCATGAGCAAAGTATTCTTGAGTTTCAGTATCCTAATTGTTAGTGGAGATTTTTTGTTCTTACTGATGACTGAGAGTATTTTTAAATAAATGTGCAGCATTTAACATTCAATATAGGGACTACTGGTGTGTTGCATGTATATATACGTTTTGGATTTAAAGAATGATAATCAAATGATTATTTTATTATTTAGCATTTGATTATTATTTGAGGAGCAGCAAATAATATCTGATGAGACTGTGAGGCAGGCTAGTGCTTTGAGGAAAAACTTGCAAACTGGAAGGGCTACAAAGGGAGTGTCCTCTGGGACGAGGTGGGAAGGATAAATCCTAAAAGAGAAGTTAACAGGAAAGCCTGACACTGGATACATCAAGTGTGAAGGCCTTGCTGATCGGGTATCCCTGGGGTGAGACAAGAGGATGCTGGCATCCAAAGTGGGCTGGAGCTGGTGGATGGTACAGTGGGGGGAGGTTGGAGTGGGGCTTTGGGGCCAAGAGGGCGGGATGCCCAGCCAGAGCAACCGAGCCTGGTTCTCAGCCACCAGAGGACTGTCCTGTTTTGAATGAGACTTTACACCCAGGAAGGGTAGCACTGAGAGCCTGTACATTTATGACATCTTCTTTGTTGGTAATCTGACAACCTTAGAAGCAGGAAGACCACTTTCTTTGAGGGTGAAGTCTTGAGGGGTGGGGTACCCCTGAACACCAGATCTGGGCCTGTTCCCCTTTGCCCTCCAGCATGGAGCATGCATGGTGTCCCCAAAGAAGAAAGGCACGTAGATTCTGAGAGGGGTGTGTTGGGAAAAAATATAATTATACATCTAAATGATAGGAAAAAATAGCAATGGCCCTCATTAGAAAAAAAATATAGTTCCTGAAGACTTTCTTTGGACAAGCTAACTAAGTTAGGTCTTTTGGGGGTCGTGGGGAGTACTAATGTCCTTGAAATAATAGTCAACAAGGGAGGTTCATAAATAGCGTTGCATTATTAGAGATTCTTTAAGGTATTCATGCTTGCTTAGTTTCATGTCCAATGTAAACATGAGGTATCAGTATCTATCCATTAATTATACCGAGACAGTATTATCAAAATAATATGTATTATTTATAATGTACCATTTACATCATATGGGTTTATGGGCTTTCTGTAAGTATTTAATGTATTTTCATGACCTAAGGGTGTAAAAGTGATTCTGGGTAAATCACTCCTTTATAGCTTGTAAGGACAGGAATTTTGAGATCCTTTGTAACAACAGAAGGAAACTGGGAATGAAAAAAGCAAAAAATGTGCTAGGGAGCCAAGTGGAAATTAAATATGATCCTAGATATTCTATATAAATTAAGTTACATGTACTTCTGGTGAAAATGGATTTCAACAATAATATCCAAGTATAATTGCAAAGATAAATGTAAGTCGTTCCATGTAAATAGCTGTAGTTGGTAAATTAGATTCACAATCTGCTCATCACTGTCAGGTAATAGAAAGTCCTGCCAATGGTAAAAATAGTATTGTATCCTAACAGAAATGCAAGCAATGTGATAGAGAATACAGTAGTCAGGGGACTGAAATGTAGGATCGTTCATGATGAGGAAACCACAGGCTTCTTTCTGAAAGAGTGATTTACTGTTAATGTGTTCATCGAATATAGCTCCTCATATTTGACAGTAGAATTGAAAGGATAGTAGTTTAAATCTTGGCCCACAGAAATTATGTGTCCCTGACAGCTAATTTTTCAAGCTGAGACCAGGCAGTTATGCCATCATTTTCCTAAAATAATTACATGGACAATTATGCAGTATTTTTGGTAATGAGGAAATGTTTGCTCACTAAATTAAAGTCTGAAGAAGTAAACTGCTAGGAGAAATGTGAAACTAATTATTATAAAAAAATGATATTTGAAGTCTATCTTAAAGATATGAATACCCTTTAGGTCATCCAGTAATTTAAAAATTAAAATAAGAAGGATGTTTCCAGAATGCATTTTTATTTCCAGAGTCAATTAAAGCAATTATTCAGATTTTTAATCCCACCACCTCCTAATTTTTATATTCAGTTAACTATACATGGTCCAAAAAATTTGCCTAAATTTTTTCCGGGTGTTTGTTTCCATTGTCTACACCAAAACATAGGCTATTGTTTCATGTGAAAATGAAATAGAAAGTTATGTGCTGGCCTTTTTCCTGGTGTCCAAAGCATGTTTCCTTCACAGGAAGCAGTCCTATTTTTAACTTCTTTAAATAATCTACTTCGCCTCCTCTTGGTCATATGCCTTACCGTTGGAAAGGGAAGAGAGAAGGAGAGAGTATCTATGGGGAAGCTAAAAACAGAATAGTGGGGATTTAGTAACGCACAGTAACTGTGCATTGATATAGAATGTTCTAATCCAGCTCATGACCATCCATTTAACCCAAGAGCCTGGTGGACACATTTGATATTTTAGATGGAGAAGCTACAGGACAATACTAAATCCTGCCATGATGCTTAAACTAGGTGATCAGAATACAGCCTACTTGGAAAGTGATTTCGTGTTATTCCACTATTTTTAAAAGAGCTTCATCCTCCCATCTGATTTCCCACAAGGACTCAGAGCATTATTTAGGGTCATTTTACTTTGTCTAACCTAGCCCCATCACAATTGGTAGGAAAATAAGTTATGTTGGCCAAGTAGCATACTTCAAGCAGTCTAAAAAAACAATCTAAATAATTATCACTGAATAAGAAAAAAGAGAGCCATCAAGCTTCCTTGAGAGGAACGTGCTGGAAATTCTGTCAAAATCGTTTACTACCACTTTTATTGTTTTCACTTGCTGGGCTCAAACCCATGTGCAGCAAAATCACAAAATGTCTTTGGGGTCACTCACACACAGTTCAAACTATGAATCTTTGATCTGGAAATACCAGATTTCCTAGTGAGAATAGCATTTGAAAAGTGCCTCACAATATTTTGAACACACGGTGTTATTATTCCTGCCTCAAGGGGTACTGTTCCTTCTGAAAAGCAATTTTTAGAAATCAGATATTTTTCAATATCTTTTTATGTCCCTAAACCAATGTACAATGTCAGCTACCACATTTTATATATATTTCAAAAGGAGTAAGACTTATTAATAAACAGTTTATTTACAGGTTAAATAAAGTAAAATGGCTGCTAAAATGTTGTAAAATAAAATTTTTCACTGTGAGAAAGGCTGTCATGGGAATCATTGGATAAATCTCCCAATTTTTTTTTTCTGTTTGCGTAGATATACATTTAGCTGCTGCAGCTTCTGGAATAATGAAAACTCTTAATTAACATTCCTGTAACTTCTATTTTTTTTTGTCATCCTATTTATAAATTCTTGAGTCATTCTAAAAAGGCAACTTAATAAACCTAAGTAATTGTTTTTGATAATGTTTTATTTTGTATCTTCTTATAAATGAATATTTGACAGTCTTTACATTTCCTTAAAGAATTATGCTTTCAAGCGCTAGCCATTAGTTACTGGAAATATTATTATACTTTATACAACACATTAAGTGAGGTTCCAGGTTTAGTGAACTCATAGAGATTTGGGGAGAGTGTCACACTCAGAGAGGACAAGGTGGTCTGGGTCCCTTCCCTGGATCTTGTGTTCTGCATCTCTTCGACGTGGCTGTTCCTGACTTACAGCCTTTTCTAATAAACTAACAATGCAGTGTCCTTACCAGAAACAGACAGAGATTTAACTACGAGGCAAAGGAGGATTATGACAACTGAGGCAGGATGCTATGCTGCAGCTTTGAAGACAGAAGAAGGGGCCGCAAGTGGAGGATTGTACGGAACGAAGGTCTAGAAGCTGGAAAAAGCAAAGAAACCGACTGTGCCCTCAAGCCTCCAGAGGAGCATAAGCCTGCAGGCACTTTGATGTTGGCCCAGTGCTACTGATTTCAAACTCTTCCTTCCAGTATTATAAGACAATAAATTTGTGTTGTTTTAGAAAAAATATATACACACACACACACACATAAAAAAATAAAACAAAACACACAGACACAAGGTAAAAAAAAATCCACCTTTTGTACTTGATAGAAAATTACAAGCCAGTGAATGAATGGCTTTGATACAATTACTGACTGGGTATGATTTTTATAGTGGATGACTCTATGCTTTGAATAAAAATACATGAATAGATTTTAAAATCACAGTCTTTTAGATTTAAAAAAAATGATTTCAAATGATTAAAAGATTTTTTAAGTGGGAAATATATTTCATTTGTGCAAGCGTTCCAGAGCTGAAAAAACACGGTTGAAAACTACTGACTTGGGATCAAGTAGCATGTTGAAAATTGAAGTTTAAGTGTCAGTATGCTAAGTAAAATATTTCCACTCATCTAATGAGTACAAAACATAAATTGCAAAGTAATTAGAAGGGGAACAATGATCTTTATTCCATCTGCCTTTGTACAGATACCTAGTTCAACATTTACCAAACTTACCTAATCATAAGAATCTTTTGGGTGCTGTGCTAGAATGCAAATTCTTGTTTAATACATAGACACATACATTTAGGAAATGTTGATTTCCTATTTGCATCAGGGGTATGCTCTTCAAACTTCAAATGACATGCGAATGATATTCATAAAATTTATGAATCTTGTTAGAGTGCAGATTTAGATTCATTTATCACAAACTCCCAAATTATATGCCTGTTGCTGTTCTGCAGGTCACATAGGGAGTAGCAAAACCTCCCAGAAGCATGCAAACCCTGGCACAGGGTCCCTCATTTAGGAGGCCTTCAATAAATGTTTATTGCTCAATCAGAATCTAGCTAGGTGCATTGGCATAAAACATCTCCCTTTATTAGCTCCTTTCTTCTCCCCTCCCCAACTCAGTCCTCTGCATAGAAATGATCTTATTTTTTCCTGGTAAATTAAGTACTTATGCCTATTCTTTTGGAAGCGTGCCCTTTCTGTTGAGTATTCTTCGAAGAGCCACATGGTCTGATTCATACTTGGGACGGTATTCATTTCAAATTTTAACATATTTAGCTACTTCAATCACAATCATAAATTACCTTTTAGGACAGCTTCTCTTTCTCACAATTACCTTGGCCAGAAGCTCAACTATCTGAACACTTGTAAGAGAAGCAATAAAGTGTCACTGACATTTTATTTTTAAAAGCACACACACAAAAAAAGGAGGAAATGGATGTGATTCTTTTCTCTTGAAAGAGGAAATTTAGTCATCTAATAAAGCCATTTAGAAAAGTGCCATTCTCAAATATGTACTTGATATTGTAGGCCAAATTGGTCTAATTCTACCCGATTATATTTTAAGCCTAAAATGTTACCATGGAGAGTGTGAAGACAAGATTGCCCACCGATTTCTTCAAGAATAAGCTCAAAAGCTAACTCCACCAAGGTGGTATAGAATCTAGAAAGCATTTCAGGTGTGGGAAATTCTAATAAGAAAAATAGTGACAAGCTGGCGTCGCAAACTAAGATGGAGAGGCTGAGAAAGAGCAGAGACAGAAGAGACCGCTGCCATGCACACTTCCCAGGAAAACACTCGGATTTTGGAAACTCCTTAAATAACCTAAACTGTTTTCCTGGCTGGCCCACCCAGCTGCTCAAGGGCAAAGGGCCCTAAGTGGTCTCTTTGCGCTCTTCCAGCTGATTGGCAACTCGCTCAGGGAAAGTGAAGCAAAACTTGCTGTTCCAAATTGTCCCCAATTTTCCTTCTTTCTCCTCACTTTCTCTTTTATAAACCAGGGTTTTCATGAAATGAAATGAATCTATTACACACTCTATCAATTGTATAAGTAAAATAATGTGCTAAGAATTAACTATATGTCTTCCTTTCACTCTCTGAAAAAGGCAAAAGTGTTTAGTTTGAATAAGTGTTCAGTAGGAGCCAGGATCAAATATTAAAAGGCTGTCACGAATAAGAGCAGAGAAAACCAAAGTTATATTAACAGGTAACAATCACATAGTAAAGAGGTTTATGTAGTCAGAATCCCAATGAAGTCTCCTATTTCAGTTCAGGAATTGTATAACTCAAACATGGGACAAAGCATATTATCATGTATTTTAATCTCTGAATTATTTGTCAGTCCCATAATCAGTGGGCCACTGGAGACCAAGGGCTATTTCTTATTCATTTTGAATCTCCTATACCTATTACAGTGTCTAGCTCATATTCCCTGAACACATTTTATTAAGCAATACTAAAAGGCACAGAACAAAGACTTTGGAACCTTTCCCAGTGCCATGTCCTTGTCACATTGAATGAATGAATGAATCATGACGCTCAAGTTTACTTAATTTCCCACATGCCATGACTAAGAGCTAAATCTCAGCTCCTTTCTGTTAATCCAATTTCCCAGGATCTTTATTGACAGATTTGTGTTAGAAAGCCAGGAGTTTCTTTATGTCCTCGGAGGGATTTTACCACTTCCTGTTTTCTTGGCAACTGGCATGTTCTCCTCTGTGACTAAGAGGAGTTGTGTAGATTTTCCTTCAAGTTGTAAACAGCACTTGAATTCTCTGGCTTTCTCTTCATTAGCTTTATGAATATGCCTTCAGGTCAATGGCAAGCCAGAGACAAATGGTAATAGAAAATCAATATAACATATGACAAAAAGTGGGAAAATGGCTGAGATACAAATTTTATATTAAGTTCCTGTCTAGACACACTTATACAGATTGGATGTAATTGAAGAATCTCTTATTCCTATTAATGTCTTATGCCTTCCTGGGGGTCATAGACTCTAGACTCACATGCTTTCTGAAACTATCTGAATGATGTTCTAGGAATGGTCAGGCCCTTTATTCCTACACAGTCCAACCATATGCAAAGCTACCCAGCCTAAGGTTAAAAAATTAATAACACCTGTGCAAACATACTGAGAAAGAAATGAGTGAATTCTACACATATTACTTATGAGTTTTTCATAAGCCTTGAATATTGCAGTTAGAGGAACTTAAATTCACATTTTCATGAAAGCAGCAAAAGAATATATTGAGAATGACTGAATGCGATCTGCCATAATGATGTATGCAATGAACTGTAAATACTGCAAACACCACGCCTCACTCCTCAGTGTGACCCACTGTCCAGCAATATTGGAATCATCTGGAAGCTTGTTAAAAATGTGGAACCTAGGGCCTGCCTCAGACTTCACCAAATCAGAATTGCATTTTTAACAAGTTTCTCAGGAGATTTGTATGCACATTATGTATGAGAAGCTACTCTAGTGAGTACATAGTAAGTATTGGTCACACTTCAATTCTTCTCACAAAGGAACTGATGGTAGAGTCTTAACCAGAGTGGTTAAAAGAATGTAATTGAAAAACAGGAACGCTAGTCTGTTCTAAATTCTCTTTTGTGTCTCTACTGCCTCCTAAATTTACTCTGAACTGGAATTCTTCAGGGCCTTTCACACTAAGATTTAGTCTTTTATTAAGCATGTACTCAAACTGCAGCCTTTGTGAACTGAGTCTACAGTTAGTAACTCAACAAAGTGGGAGTAAGTCTGGAGCAATGCAATCTAAAGGGAGGTAAGAAGGCTGGTTGCCCTTCTGAGAATGGGTTCTTACTAGTCCAAAGCAAGGTAAGGACCTGGTAGAATGCTTGTAATGAGAAAAGCAGCTTGAGCCAGAATGTGAATTACCTGTGTCACTAGGCACATTGATAATTTCACCTATTTTTTTTCTTATAAGACTTTTTAATGAAGGCAGCAGTGTGTTGACTTCTATCCAAGCACAAGCTCAGAGACGTCCTCATGGACAAGAAGTCTGAGCAGCACAGAGATTCAATGCAGAGACCCTCTCTATTTACTAAAAAGTGAACATGCTTCATCACTTCAAGTTCTTCATATTATGGCATAAATTAATTATTAAAGTAGATTAACTTCCCTGTAAACTCTGTAACATCTATTGTGTTCACTGCTAGATTCCAGTGCCTGGCAGAGATGACCTTCAATAAATGTCTGTTGAATGATTGAACAGCGTAGCTTAATTACTATTGTTGTTTTCTTTTTCTTGGATTATGAGTTTCTTGAGGTATAGAGCTGGTTATCTTGCTTAAAGGGCCTTCAGCAGAAGTGATTATAGGGGCCAGTCACAGTATACACATAAGTATTTTTTTTTTGGTATCATTAATATACACTTACATGAGCAACATTGTGGTTACTAGATTCTCCCCATTATCAAGTTCCACCACATACCTCATTACAGTTACTGTCCATCAGCATAGTAAGATGCTAGAATCACTACTTGTCTTCTCTGTATATACTGCCTTCCCCGTGCCCACTCCCTACATTATGTGAGCTAATTGTAATGCCGCCTTTCTTTTTCCCCACCCTTATCCCTCCCTTCCCATCCATTCTCCCCAGTCCCTTTCCCTTTGGTAACTATTGGTCCATTCTTGGGTTCTGTGAGTTTGCCTCTTTTTTGTTCCTTCAGTTTTTGCTTTGTTCTTATACTCTACATGTGATGAGTGAAATCATTTGATACCTGTCTTTCTCCACCTGGCTTATTTCACTGAGCATAATACCCTCTAGCTTCACCATGTTGTTATAAATGGTAAGATTTGCTTTCTTCTTATGGCTGAATAATATTCCTCTGTGTATATGTACCACATCTTCTTTATTCATTCATCTACTGATGGACACTTAGATTGCTTGCATTTTTTGACTATTGTAAATAGTGTTGTGATAAACATAGAGGTGCATATGTCTTTTTCAAACTGGGCTCCTGTATTCTTAGGGTAAATTCCTAGGAGTGGAATTCCTGGGTCAAATTGTATTTCTATTTTGAGTTGTTTGAGGAACCGCCATACTGCTTTCCACAATGCTTGAACTAGTTTAAATTCCCACCAGCAGTGTAGGAGGATTCCCCTTTCTCCACATCCTTGCCAACATTTGTTGTTTATCTTTTAGATGGTGGCAATCCTAACTGGTGTGAGGTGATATTTCATTGTGGTTTTAATTTGCATTTCTCTCATGATTAGTGATGTGGAACATCTTTTCATGTGCCTGTTGGCCATCTGAATTTCTTCTTTCGAGAAGTGTCTGTTCAGCTCCTCTGCCCATTTTTTATTTGGATTATTTGCTTTTTGTTTGTTGAAGTACATGAGCTCTTTGTATATTTTGGGTGTCAACCCCTTATCGGATATGTCATTTATGAATATATTCTCCCTACTGTAGGGTGCCTTTTTGTTCTACTGATGGTGTCTCCTTTGCTGTACAGAAGCTTTTTAGTTTTGATATAGTCCCACTTGTTTATTTTTGCTTTTGTTTCCCTTGCCCATGGAGATATGTTAATGAAGAAGCTGTTCATGTTTATATTCAAGAGAGTTTTGCCTAGGTTTTCTTCTAAGAGTTTTATGGTTTCATGATTTACATTCAGGTCTTTGATCCATTTTGAGTTTACTTTTGTGTATGGAGTTAAACAGTAATCCAGTTTCATTTTCTTACATGTAGCTGTCCAGTTTTGCCAACACCAGCTGTTGAAGAGGTTGTCATTTCCCCATTATATATCCCACATCAGTATTAAATATTGCAATAAAAGTAAAAAAATTTTGTTCCTTCAGAAAGATTCAAGAGTAATATCTTGCATAGCTGAAGACACACTTTCTATAAATTTAGAACATTGATAATGTTTATTAAATCAGACCTCCAGGCGACAGTACACAGAATATCAAAACAGATGCAATCTGAAAGAACAGAGAGTTTGAAGTGTAAAACTAAATAGGCACAGATCAGCTATGATTCTTTCGCAGATATCCATGTGCTCCTTGAGAAAAGCTTCCTTTTCCTTCCCTCATGCCAACAACTTCATTTGTCATTTTAAGATGTTCCAGTAAAGATAAGAGAGAGGCTAATTGATGTGATCTGATTTTTCAGACTCAGGAGTTTTGGAGAAAGGTCAATGTCATACTAAAACTACCCATTAAAAAGAGCAAGTATAAACCATCAGTAAAGAGTATATGCCAGAGGAAGAAAGAATTCAGATGGCTTCCCTCCTTTTTCAAGATCCCTGGAAATAAATATTTTCATTACACATGAAAAATGTAGCCACATATTTAGTTGAAGCTAAAGCAAAATCATTTTTTCTAACAGTTGAGGTGAGTTCCAAGTCATCTAAACCACAGGAGAAGGAACGGTGGCCTGAAAGTGTGCCCTGGGGGAATTTTTTCTTCTAATTAATAACAGAGTATGATAAGAAAATTACCTAATGCACCACATTTATGTAATGCCCTTTGAGAGCTGTCATTTAAGTAGGCCCTGTGTGCAAGAGAGAGAAGGGGAACCAAGTGAAAGCTAGTGTGGTTTGTCTTTGTTTCTGTTTTTGTTTTCAGAGAAGAAAGACATACTCTAACATTGTATTGAATTTATAAAGATTAATAAATGTTCGTTCAAAGTATTCATTCAACAAACCAATTGCAACATTTCAGTGTAGGACATTGTCCCCTTGATGCACACTCTTCAGGGATCCCTAATTGATGTTTTAAAATTTAAGTCTGATACTGTCACTTTCTTGCATGTAACCTGGTAGTTGTTCTTTCATCACTTTTGGGACAGTGCCCCAGTTGCCTACCACGTCATGCAAACCTCCAGGCTCCGGTTCCACCTGAGGGTCCAACCTTGCCTGGCTCTTGGACCAGCCACTTCATGCCAACTTCTCTCCACTGCAACCCCCAGTGTCTGAATCAGCACCCCTGATCAGGAGTTGCCCATTGCCTGGAATGGGATCACATCCTTTTCATCCCAGGAGATAATAGCCTTTCAGTTTTAGAAGCTCAGCTCAGGCATCAATTTCTTCCCATCTTACCACTTTTTCTGACTAGCCCACACCCCCATGGAAAAGATCTTTAAGATTTAAGTTCTCATGTTTTTGTATGGATTAAATGAAATATCATATGTAAAGCAGTATATATATAGTACAAAGCCTAAGAATATTAAATGACTATCATGATACATCATAATAATTACCCTATACTGAGAGCCAGTATGCCATGGTGGTTAAATGAATGAATTCTAGAGTCAGACTTCCCAGCTCTGCCCCTCAGTTCTGTGAACTTAAGCAACTTATTGAACTACTCTATCAGTTTCCTTACCTGTAAAATAGTTATAATAATAAATAGTTCCTGCTCACAGGGTAGTTGGATGAACGAGTTTGCACAAGAAAAGTACTATGTTCCTTCCACTTCACAAGTGGTCCGTAAATGTTAACTGTGCTGTTATGTTCTTTTTAAACATTTGTATGGTCAGTTTCAAATATATCCAAAAACTGGAGACAATAATATCATAAATGCCTAGATACTGAACACTCAGTTTTAGCAATTATCAAAATGTTGCCATTATTGTTTCACTCATCTGTCCCTGTGTTGTCTAGAGTGAGTTAAAGCAAATTCCAGAGATCTCTCAGTTTACCTTTAAATGCTTCTCAAAAAAATAACTTTTAAAATAGAACCACAATACCCTTTACACTCCAATCTTGCATATACATCTTTGTAATGACTATGATCCTTCACTGAACTTATTTATATTCCTGTCCTTCTAGGTTCTGAACCTTTGAAAACAGTGGTTCTGTTTGATTTATCTTAGTCTCTAGATCTCTAGCTGAACATTGTAGGAGCTCAATAAATACATTTTTAAAAAGAGTAAGAATGAGGGGATGAAAAGACAGAGAAAGGAAGGAAGGACTGAAAAGAGGGAGAGAGGGAGGAAAGGGGGTGGGGGAGTGACTCATATAACAAAGTAAGGTGAAATTAAAAGAGACAATGCAGTGCAATCAGTGCCTGACTGGCAGGAAGGACCACAGAGATGACTCAGAGACCTGTGTACAGCAAGGTTTAATTTAATTTACTGGCTGGTTGTTATTTGATTGCCTGGGCCAGGTAAGGATGAAGAAAACGAAAAGTATCAGTGTATCATTCTGTATCACCTTGGCGTCAGAGTGCTTATTTTGGAATCTGTATCTGTCCCCCACTCCCAATACTCCCAATAAAATAAAGAGCATTTATCACTACCGAAGGACTGCTGTGCTTAAAGCCTTACGACATCTGTTATGAAGCAAAAGAGCATTCAAAGACCCTCAGAACGCCTAGGGTCAACTTCTAGCTTGGTCTTTACCAGCCCTATGACCTTGGAAGTCATTCTGTGCTTCAGGTCTTCGTTTTTATATTAGGGAGTTTTTACACTGCCGGGAGTATGACTTTCTTGGGACCATACCCATTCGTGATAAGGCGTTTTTAAAATTTTGGCTATTGTTACTGTTACTACTATCTAGGTATTTGAGAATGTGAAATAAATGTGAAGCTTTCTATTTAAGAAAAAAAAGAAAAGTGATCCCATTTAAGATGTTTTCTTTTCCACAAAGTTGCTAAACAAAGCTTGTAGCAATTCCAAAATACTCCCCAGGGAGCAGGATTTGAGTATTGCCAGCCTCAGGAATTAAGATACTTTTTGGTACTAATTCATTCTCACCTCTGTCAAATGGGATTGCCAAGGGAAGAAAGATATTGTCACCACATAAAACGGATTTTTTCTTTTTTTATATATATATTGTTTTGATAATTGTTTTTGAGGGCATTTGAAGCAATCTTAAAAACTTATACATGGGGCCCACTACGTAAGTACTAAGATGATGGCTTGGTTGAAACATGGCTTTATAATGAAAGATATAGCAAAAAAATAGCTTTAAAAAGAATTATAATACTTTTATTATCTATAACTGAATGCCTACTATGGGCCAAGTAGTTTACATATTAGATTGAACCAAGTAACACTACCAGTATTTGATGTTTTTAAACTAAGACAGTGGCCATGGAATGAAGTTCAGCCTAAATACATTTTCCATTCCTCCAAATAGTAGCATTCTCATTTTTTTCAGGAAGGAAATGAGGTCTTAGATGATGTAGCCACAAGGTTACAAAGTAACAACATGAAATGTGGGCCCAGGTTTGAGGGCTCATCTCTCTAGTGGCTAATTCCAATGTCCTTTACATATTTCCTGGTCATGTAAATAATACAAGATGTAATAAGAAATATTTGTTATAAGGAATAAGGAACTGGGCAATAAGATAACTAATATTTAAAGGGTAAATATTTAGTGATTAATTAAAGGCAATGCAAAGCATGATGCTTTTTTAGCAGAAGAGATGAAGTAAAGATAGAAGTCTGTGTAGCATAAAACCAAAGAACATTTCTCCTCCATGTAATAATGAGATAATTACCATCTATTGATTTATATCCCACTGTACATCCTGTCTCCCTAAATTCTAAAATGTTATAGTCATATTGATATGCAAAGGGAACTTACTACTTGTTTGCTTAACTTTTTAAGGGGAGATGAAATAGAAAAAATATTACTCATTCAGGGAGAGAAGATGTTAGAGAAATCGAAGCAAAAACTGGATGGAGGGTAGGGCGACCTGGAAAGCCCCTCGCTGAGAGGAGAGCAGCCCTCTAACTGTCGTGAGCCCTGGATTAATCCCCGGGCTCTTCTGCTCCCATTCCTCTTATATGAAATAAGATGGCTGTGCTAGATGTCTTCCAAGGCTTCAGAGAGGTTTTGTAATTTATAGATCTTGTAAAGTTAGACCATTAATTATACTTCAAACATATGCTTTTCAAAATATTAAGAAGGAAGGAAAAAAATGGTAAGGCATGAATTAGCTTGTAATTGGAAATAACTTCCCTATTATAGCTTCTTTCTTGGAGAAGTGCAAACTGAGGTGAGTTATAGTAAAACCAATATTGGACCAGCATGTGAAAAAAAAACAGCTAGAAATCACTAAGTACTTAAATATTTTTGGAAAATCAGATATTATGCATTCTTTTGTATGTAAATCCAATTTTACTACTTGCTTAAGTCTTAAGATGAATGCAAACATCTTGATTCATTCTGATCTATAACAATTTGAGAGACCTAGAAAGGTTTTTTTTGTTGTTGTGTATACATGTGTGCATCGACATTTCAGGTTTTATTCAGTTTTAGATTTGCTTCTCAGCTTTCCACATCTCCCTGGAAAAGGCAAGTGATAGGCTAATCATAGGTTCACTCACATCTACTGCTTCTGCCCGTCAATATCCTAATTACTTTAACCCATTTAGATGACTCAGAGTCAACGCCATGAATATTGTTGATAAGAGATGATGTCAAAGAAAGTTTCATTCTTTCTGCATTTACCCTCCTTCCAGCTGAGAATTTAAGAGCACAACTGAGAGAAAAGTCTGATCATCAAAAGGGAATTCATTAGCCTTTTGAAGTATGACAGGCTAATAGGACAGGCAACCTACAAGGAGAAGTGCCTCTGACTTTCTGGACAGCTTTTCCAATTATCAGCATTTTTCTGGCTCATTAAGTTGTAGCTGAATAATCTCGAATAAATCCTGCAAGAATATGAAATGAAACATATGTCTCATCTTCCAGTAAAATATATTCTTATATGTTTACATGAAGCACATTCTATTTTAAATCTTGTA
The DNA here is from genome assembly GCF_040802235.1 of Manis javanica. NCBI lineage: Eukaryota > Metazoa > Chordata > Mammalia > Pholidota > Manidae > Manis > Manis javanica. The sequence goes on along the minus strand of NC_133170.1, from coordinate 18,412,407 downwards.
TTTACAGAACATCAAAATTCACACATATGACATGCAGGTTTTTTTCTGAAAGAGGTTTTTGCATTAGAGTACAAAGATAGAAATTTAAAAAGTGATATTGGTTGATGGTGAAAATATCCCATTTTCCTTTAATATTTAGCACTTTGATGTTATATAATTACAAGCAGACCTCAGAGATATTGTGGATTCAGTTCCAGACCATCACATTATAGCAAATATTGCAATAAAATGAGTTAAAATAATTTTTTGTTTCCCAGTGCATTTAAAGTTATATTTACACTATACTGTCATCTATTCAGTGTAGAATAACATTATGTCTTTAAAAATGTATATACCTTAATTAAAAAATACTTTATTGCAACCATCATCTGAGCTTTCAACTGTATTCACTATGACTCAAGAGAGTCATACTCTTTTGCTGGTAGAGGGTTTTGCCTTGATGTTGACAGCTGCCAACTGATCAGGGTGGTGGCTGCTGAGAGCTGGGGTGGTTGTGGCACTTTCTTAAAAAAAAAAGACAAAAATGAAGTTTAATGCATTTTCAAGAAAGTTCACTCTTCCTTCCAGGAACCATTTCTCTGTAGCTCATGACGCTGTTTGATAGCCTTTCACCCACAGTAGAACTTTTTTCAGAATTGGAGTCAATCATCTCAAACCCTGCCACCGCTTTATCAACTCAGTTTACATAATATTTAAGTCCTTTGGTGTCATTTCAACAGTATTCGCAGCACCTTCCTCAGGAATAGAATCCATCTCAAGAAAAATGCTTTCTTTGCTCACCATAGGAATTAATTCATCCATTAAAGTGTGATCCTGAGATTGCAGGGATTCAGTCCCATCCGCAGGCTCCAGGTGTGCTTCTCCTCTTCCTCTTCCTGCCGCATCTGCAGTTACTTCCTCTGCTGAAGTTCTGAACCCCTGACAGTCATCCATGAGGGTTGCAATCAACTGCCTTCAAACTATGTTGGTATTTTGACCTCTTCTTATGAATCAAGAATATTCTTAATGACATCTAGAATGGTGGATCCTTTCTAGAAGGTTTTCCATTCACTTTAACCAGACCCATGAGAAGAATCACTGTCTATGGCAGCTATAGCTTTTTGAAATACGTTTATTAACTAGGAAGACTTGAAAATTGAAATGGCTCCTTGATCCATGGGCTGCAGGGTGGATGCTGTGTTAGTAGGCATGAAAACAGCGTTAATCTCATGTAATCTCATGTATGGCAATTTCAGCTTTTGAGTGACTGGGTTCATTGTCAGTGAGCAGTAATGTTTAAAAGGAATCTTTTTTTCTGAGCAGCAGATCTCAATAGCAGGGCTTAAAATATTCAGCAAACCATGTTGTAAACAGACGTTGTCATTGAGGCTTCGTCAGTCCATTTATGGAGCACAGGGAGAGTAGATTTCCCATAATTTTTAAGGGCCCTAGGATTCTCATAATAGTGAAGGAGCTTTGACTTCAACTTAAAATCACCATCTTCATTAGTCCCCAACAAGAGAGTCAACCTTTTCTTTGAAGCTTTGAAGCCAGGCATTGACTTCTCTTCGATAGCTATGAAAATCCTAGATGGCATCTTCTTCCAATTAAGGCTGTTCTGTCTACATTGCAAATCTTTTGATTAGTGTAGCCCCTTTCATTAATGATCTCAGCTGGATCTTCTGGAACTTGTTGCAGCTTCTCCATCAGCACTTGCTGCTTCCCCTGCACTTTTATATGGTAGGAGGTGGCTTCTTTCCTCAAACTTCATGAACCAACTTCTGCTAGCTTCCAACCTTTCTTTTATAGCATCCTCACCTCTCTAAGGCTTCGCAGAACTGGAGAGAGTTAAGGCCTTGCTCTAGATGAAGCTGTGACTTAAAGAAATATTGTGGTTGGTTTGATCTTCTGTCCGGATCACTAAAATTTTCTCCTTGTTGGCATAAGACTGTTTAGCTTTTTTATCATTCATGGGGTAGCACTTTTAATTTCCTTCAAGAACTTTTCCTTTGCATTCACAATTTAGCTGTTTGGCACAAGAGGCCATGCTTGGGGCTTATCTTGGCTTTCTACCCGCTTTCCTGACAAAGTTTAATCATTTCTAACTTTTGGTTTAACATGAGAGCCATGCGACTCATCCTTTTACTTGATCACTTAGAGGCCACTGTAGGATTATTAATTGGTCTAATTTCACTGTTGTTGTGTCTCCGGGAATAGGGAGTCCTGAAGACAGGGAGAAAGATGGCTGAACAGCGAGTCAGTGGAGCAGTCAGAGCACACACAATATTTATCGATCAAGTTCGCTGTTTTATATGCACACAGTTTGTGGTGCCTCTGAACAATTACAAGAAGAACATCAAAGATCACTGACCACAGCTCACCAATACAAATACAAAAATAATGAAAAACTTTGGAATACGTAAGGACTACCAAAATGTGACACAGAGACTTAAAGTGAGCAAATGCTGTTTGCCAAATGGCTCCAATAGACTTGCTCAATTCAGGGTTGCTACAAACCTTCAGTTCGTAAAAAAGCAACATTATCTGTGAAGCACAATAAAATGCAATAAAATGGGATATGCCTGTATATCTTGAATAAGTATGGATCGGTTAAAGACTGAAAAATCAACTTGGAATTATCCATTTTAATGGAAATATTTTAAAATAAATATTCACTCATCATTAACAAAGATTTATTATGTGCTGACCCCAGAGAAATAAACTGTTGATGGCTTTGACCCTTATGGAGCTTGCAATGTTTTGGGAGATATGTACACAGAATAAAAAAACAAATCAGAAGATGGTGATCAAACCATTGTTGATATATAAACAAAAAAAGTAATGGGTAAATGAAAGAGGGGACTTTATGTCTTCTGAGAACCTAAGGAAGATATCACAGAAGAGAAAATATCTGATCTGAATCTTGAAGGATACAGAGAATATTCCCAGTTGAAGAAACAGAAGTGTCCTATCAGTTAGAGGAAATTCTGAGGGTGCTAAGGGGGTAAAGAGAGTAATTGGGGAGTGGTTCCAGGCCAAGGGGCTAGAGTGTGTCAGTGAAGGTAAGCTAGTACCCCATTTGTGCAGGCCATTCGGTTTGGATGATTGTCACCCTACAGATCACCTGATCTTTTTGGGAGGCTAGATAGATGCCCCTCACCTCCCAGGCATCAAGTTCTTCCTTCCTAACACTATAGTTATTTCACTGAGTTTTAAGTTTATTTCCCAATTACTAGAGAGTTTAGTAAAATTGAACCACTTGGCTTTCATTTTCCTTTGATTTTTATCTTTCACCTGTTTTCCTCATAATTCAGTTACTGTTTTGCATTTTGACTTACAGAAGTTTTCTACCAATACGGAAAGTCTTCCCTTATCATTTTGGAGTTTTGCTCGTGCTTCTGCAATATTTTGATTGTTTGCTACTTTGTCTACAATTTTATCCCATACACAAGCTTTATTTTTTAGCTTTAGCTGACCAACACTTACAATGTGCCAGGTTATGGTTGTTATGTATTAATGTCCCCAAATCATAACTAGGGAAACTGAGCAACAATATGAAAGGTTCCATAACTACTTAGTAGGTATGAGTCCAGGAATGAGCCCATGCTTTGAGGCTATGTTAAACTGCTTTGTTTAAAATTTGACCCTCTATTTCTTTATATATTTTATATCTCATTAAACAAGACCTCAACCAGTTCAGAGATTATAAAAGTTATTTCCTAGACACTGGTATAATAACTTCATAGTTCTATTATTTTTAGGTTTAGAAATTGAATCAATTTGCAATTCCTTCTTTTATACAATTTGAGTTAGAAATCTTTTCCTCTCATGTTATAATATTGTTTGTTGTAGTAGCCACTATTTCCCTCACTGATTGGAAATAATAAATCTGTTCTGAAATAGATTTTGGTAAATGTGTTTCTTTATAATTCCTTGATGATGTTTCTTTGTTCAATTTGCTCATTCCTTCAGTAATAGGACATTGCTCTAATTGTAACTTTGTGGCACTGATGCTGATAAATGTTAGAGTCCATATTTTATATACATATATATAAAACTCTTAAGTTTTATAGTTTTCTATTTTTGTAATAGGGTGACTTGTGATGCAATGTACTTATCACTGAATTTAAAGAAAACTAATATCATCAAAATGATTCTTTTCTATACCAGAATATGGTGTGTGTTTCCATTTATTAAACTCTTTCTTATCATTCACTCCATTTTTTTTCAGTTTTCTTCTTAAGGATCTCACCTAGTTTTTGCTAAGCTTATTCCTAAGTATTTTTTCATTGTTTTTCACTTCAAATGAGGTCTCAAATTTCAGTAAAACTTCTTGTTGGATCCTGCTGTTATATAGAGAAATTATTAATGTCTACATGTCTTTCTTGTATATAATTGTCATATTAAATGCTTGTATTAGTTTTAGTAGTTTTCAATTAGTTATCTTGGAATTTTTCTTACATAGTCATATCCGTGAAAATTGTTAGCTTTATCTATTGTGTAATATTTACACTGTTTTAATTATGTTCTCCTTTTGGGTATATGCACATATATAATGAAAACTATTGGTGATAATATTCCGAATTTTCTAGTTCCCAAGTTTTGATTGAAATGCTTCCAATATTTCATCATTAGAATGTTCTTACATAGAAGTTTGATTGTTATACCTAGAGTAGTTTATTTCACTCTCACATTTAACACCTTGGCTAGTACAGGATGTTAGGGCCCCAATTCTTTCAACTTTCTAGCATCTTTCCAAACAGCATCCTGTGTTTGAGTGGAAAAATCTGATGCCAATATGAGAGTCATTCATAGTAGTGACTTGTTAGGGTCTTCCACTCCTTTCCTTGTTAATTTATAAAATTGTCTTTATCCTTGGAGTTCAAATATTTCATCTTAATTTAATCTAAATATACATAGATTTGGAGTTAAGGTAGCTAGACAAAATACCAGACACCCAGTTAAGTTTAATTTCAGATAACCATGAATTGACGTCTGTCTCAACTGTAAATAATTTTATTTGCTTTTATTTGCTAAATCTGACAGTATTTATGAGGTATTTATACTTGTTGTTATTATTTTATTACTATTTGGCACTTAGTGAGATTTTTTTGGGACTAAAGTCCTTTTTCATCTCAGAGAAGTATTTTGATTTTACTTTGACACTTCATACTAGGTCAGAAAACTGGTCCTTAAAATCATTATGTATATTGGACATAGTATTACCTTTATCCCCTAGACAAGCAATTCTTCATTTAGTTGTGTGTCTTGGGCTCTTAGAATAGGATGAAAATGGTTTGTTTTTTCCACCTTTATTCTCTCTGTTCTTATTTTCTAGAAAGAGATATTGGAGATCCTGAGTCTATTTTCTATTTCTCATTACTTTTCCAGTAAATTTTTATTTTTTTGTCTTTTGTTCCTTCTGTGTTGGGAGAAGTCCTCAGCCAAATCAACTTTATTATTCAAAAGTTTTGTTAAAATTTTAAATTTCAGCTATCATGACTTTAATTTCTAAGAATTTTTCTTGATCTCAGATTATTCCTTTTTCTTTGCAATTTGTTCTTCCTCTGACTTTTTAAGTTCTTTTCTGTTGTTGAATTATTTTTGTTTCCTCCAGGATTAGTTCTGTTTGTTCAGCTTTTTCCATTTACATGAAGGTATGGATTTTCCTCAAATTCTGGTGACCCTTGATTGTCCTTTCTTATGTACATAGATAAAATTTTTGTAAATGAAAGCGTAGGTTTATCAATAGTTGTGAAAGTCTGTTTTGCAATGAGCTTCTCCCCTGAAGAGGAGAGGGAAATCTGGGTTCCTTGGGGATGGGGTCTTGGTAGGCTGACCTTTTGTCATGCAGCAGCAGGAGGCAGAGAAGTCAGACACCTTTATAACTATAGCAAATATTCCTCTGGGTTAAGATCAAGTGTTTTAACAAAAGACATTGTGAAGTTTGAAGACAAACACCACTGTTTTTAGAACAAGTTGATTCAGAGCCATTACTACAAATGATCATGTTGCAGCAAGGGTGCTTTGTACTTAAAATAACATAATGATCCTTCACGCTCTCACCCTGTCTTCAGCATTGTCTGTAAAAGGCAGGGGAAGGCATATGCATCATGCTTGGTGTTATTTTCCATTTGTGGGAGTAGCATCTCTTTTCTGATTTTGGCATTCAACTTCAGAAAGAATTCATGGTAAAATTTAAAATATTGAACTTTACTGTGAAATAATTCAGTTTCTTATAAAAAGATTATATTTGAAAGTAGACCCAAAGTACTGGTAAGTGTGAATGGACTTTCAAATATTCTGCCTTCGGTGTGTTGGATTACCCCACACTCTAAATTGCAATTGACCTGCTATGAGGATTAACACGTACACACACAGAATATTTTTAATTTAAATTTTATTCCTTTCTTTGATGCAACTATTTTCCTTCCTCATTTTTCTCTCTTTTTTAAAAGCACAATTTTCAAATCTAAAGTACATTCTTAGTACTTCTTTTAAGCTGAGACGGTGCTTGGTGGTGTTAAAGATGAGAAACTGTGTGTCTCCCTGCATGCCGTCCTGAAGGTATGGCCCACCTGCTTACGATTCAAAATGAAGCTCCAGCCATCCCTCTACATTCTAAACAGCAAAGTGGAGGAAGGAGACAGGAAAAGATAAAGGGTACATGCTGCTTGTCTCTTAAGGAAATTTCTTAATATCTACAAACAAGCCATCTGCTTACCATTGAACAGAATCTCATCACATGGCACATCTTGCTGCAAAGAAAGCTGGGAAATGTAGCATTTATTCCAGATGTGACTGTGCCCCATTAAAAATCAATGATCTGTTTTCCATGTTAACAGAGACTAAGGAGGCTTGGCAACTAAATGCAGTGTGTGATCCTGAATTAGATGCTAGACAGGAAAAATAATTTGGTAAGGGAAACATTATTGGAACAATCGGTGAAACAATGTGAGCTGTCTTACATAGTAATTGCATCAGTATTAAATTTGTGAAACTTGATAACTATGCTGTGTTTATGTAAGAGAATAGCCTTGTTCAAAGGAAATATTGTACATATTAAAAAGTAAAGGGACATTATTTATGCAACTTAATCTCAAATGGTTAAAATTTTTATAAATATATTTTATATAAAATCACATGTATGTGTATATACAGGGAGGCAGATGATGATATCTAGATAGCGATAGATAGAGAAATAGAACAAAAGAAATAAAATGCAAAATGTTAACAACTGATAAATATGGTAAAGTGTCTCTGGGATTCCCTTATAGTGTGCATGTAACTTTTCTGTAAGTTAAAATCATTTTACAATAAAAATATTTTAAAATCAAGGGTTCTAAGATGGAAAAATTTAATTAACTTTAGGTTTGACTTAATGTGACAGAAACCACAGAATACTAGTGCTTCAAAAAGAAAGAAGTTTACGATTTGCTCCCATAATGTAAGTGTGCTTGTAGGAGACTGGAGTGGGCTTCCTGGTGTCAGGAACTCAGGCTCCTTCTGTCATGTTATTTCTCCATCCACGCTTTCCATTTTTACAAGTCTCCTCATGACCTAAGACAAATGCTGGAATTTCCGCATTTCCATCCACATTCCAGCCAGCAGAAAGAAGATGACTGAACAAAAGTGTATTTCTTTCCTTTAAGGATAAGTTCTAAAAGTTGCAGTTTTCTCCCACAACCCAGTGACTAGGAATTAGTTATATAACCATACATATAGCCACAAGGAAGGCTGGTAAATATCACCTCACTTCTCAGCATTCATTCGACCACAAAAATTCAGGAGTTATTATAGAAATTAGACACTGAGGATATTGAAGAGTGTCTGACACACCATCTGAACAAGTCAGTGTGTTTTGAGTCTCGTGTGTTTCTCATTAATTCATTCATTCACTCATTGCAAAAATATCTCTTATTCAGTTAAGCAACGGAAAGAAAATCTGTATAGCTGGGATACAGAGAGCAAGATAGTAATTGGAAGGAGATGAGGCAGGGAAGGCTATTAAGGTTAAAACGAATGGGAACTAAGTCACAGAGCCTTTTTTTTTTTGTCATTATCCCAAGTATAATAGGAATCCACTGTATCCTAATTGTAATAAGAAGGCTTTGAGGCAGAGAGCAATGTGACCAGTTTTATATTTTGAAAAGATTTTCTAAATATGGTGTAGACTAGACAGCACCTGGAGGAATATAAGAAGATAATATTTGAGAAATTTGGGGGAATTAAAAGAGAGGCAGAATCAAGAGATATTCAGGAGATAAAAACAATGGAGTGTGAGAATTTAGAAATGATGAGAGAGTGTATGAAAGAGAAGTGGAAGGTGGTCCCCACATTTCCAGATGGTGCATTTGCAGATGGATGGGGCAGACCATGCTCTGAAACGGGAATATCAAGTAAAGATTAGATTTAGGGGCAAGGTGCTGGCTTTTAGCTTGTTTTAAGAGACTGGAGTTTGAAGTGTCTTGCAGATGTTCAAGTGGGTATTTCACGGAGGCAGTTAAATAAACAGGTCTGGAGCTTGGGAAAAACAATTAGGGCTAGAGAAACAGATTTGAGAGTGTTTAACACCCAGATAATTGGTAACTAAACCAGTTCCAGATGAGATCACCTACAGAGATAGGAGAGAGGAGAAAAAATGAGACTCTAGGACTTGAACATAAAAAACAGGCACAAAAAGGCTGGCAAGAGGAGACCAAGGAAAGAAACTATGAGAAGTGGCTGGGTAGGTGGAGGCTAAGTCAGGAGCTTGCAGTGGAATTAAAGGGAGGAGCATCAAGGGCATAAACAGAATTCAAGTCAATGGAAAAGAAAGAAAGACAAGGGCAGAAAGTAAAATTTGAGACCTTTCAAAAGGCTTCTGTGGCGTTACTGCACATAAGGTGTGGCGAATACCTCTTCACGTCAGTGGCATATGTATCGGTGTGTGTCGTGCATTAATATGTGAATCACTGAAGCTGAATTCGCCAATGATCCTGGTTACGATGTAGCTCGGTGGACAGCAACTCCACAGACTATATGGAAATAGTAAAGTCATTTGTGTCTTAAAACTGTACTCAATATTTTGATATTGACCTCCATAAAAAGATGTTCAATCAATTTATGAGCTTGCAGTCAGGGGACAGAATGGTTACAGTTACCAGTCGTAAGACAGAATGCACTAGGCTCTTGGCCCAGGAACTCCTAGTTGGCCTTTGGCTAAAAATTTGGGTGTATCCCTCAGAGACATTGCCTGGATGCCACAATGTGAAGACTATACAAACCAGAACTGCGGCCCATCAAGACTTTGCCTTTGGTCTGCAAAAGAATAAAGCTGGGTTTGAGAAAGGAGAGAAGGGTTAATTAGTTATTTATCTCCCATTGGAAGAATATCCCTTCAAAAACTGTACCTTTTGGAAAGCCATACCACTTAATCATCTGTCCTCAACATATCATGAAGTATTTTTCTCCCACTTCAGTTTTTCAAAGTTTTCACAATAAACTATGTTCCATGATCTTCCTGTAATTAAAATAATTTAGTGGGTGAGCAACCTAATTGAGATCTATAATCTCCCTAACTGAGGTCTACAGTTATTTTAAGAGGCAATTACAGTTTTAATGATTCCAATAATTGTTATAGTTCAATGACAGGTTTTGTATGGTTGCGACTATCAAAGTAAATTGAAAACACAATAAGGCACTCATGTTTTTTTCCGTATTGCTAAAAATTCAGATGATTTTTCAAAGGGATTATTATATTTGGCTTTTTACTTTAGGAAGAATATTAATATTAGAAAACTCTGTGTAAGGGCTCCTAACCCAAAGCACCACATTGTATTTCACAACTATTTATAACGTTTAATCATTTCTTTTAAACCTGCTTTCTTGACCTAGAGCAGCAGGCTTAGTGTCTCTCCATATTCATGCTGCATATTTATTACCACATGGCAATCATATTACCTGTATGGCAATCTCAGTTAATATTCTGTGACCACTCAAGCATTTTTAGTTTGTTTAAATTAATGTTCACTTTGATCTTGAGCTCAGTAGCTTATATTTTTCTTTTTTCAAGACTAAATGTTGTCATGTATCATAACTTTCAAAATCCCTTCAAACTCTCTGCCCCTTTGTTGAATATGTACCTGATGTAGGTCACAGTGCAGCCACTGAATTCCCCTTGTGCCTGTAGTCATTGGTCCTGTTTTTCCCCAATATGCAAAAGGTGGCTAATTTGAAAATGAGCAGTGCAGTAAAATGTCCTTTACAGAATTATTTCCTTTATTACTATTACAAATCATCTTAAAGATAAGCACAATTGCAAGAGACTTTTAATGGTTTTTAATTGTTGCTTTATTAGGTGAAAATAGACTCAGTCAAAATATCTTGTATTCAAGCACATTAATTTCCCATTTCCCATCAAATTTCAAAATACATGTAGGTCTGTATTCATCTTGTTGGTTTTCGTCCACAAGCAACAAAAGTAATACTGAAAATACATTCATTTTGGTGACACATCTTTGGTGTAAGTAAAGGTGAGGAAACTGAGAGTAAGTGCTTTATTTTCTCTCATGTAAACAGTAAAGCAGCAGAGATCTACATTTCCTGGAAAAGGGGACAACCTAATCCTTTTTCGAGGGCTCTGCAAACCCATTTGAGCATCAGGCATTGTTGACAGAAAACACAAAATCTTTTCCGGGTATTCCCCGCTTTTTGAAAGTTCAAGTTACCCCCACTTTGCTGTTACAGAGGACATACACTAGTGCCTGTTTTTTGCTGACCAAAAGAAATCCGAAGAGGACTTTTGTGTTACTGAAAGAAGGTGAAAAACAAAAATAGCATTTAGTGTTTGTTTAGCAGTTTGCCGTTACAGAGGCCGCGTGCACCCCGAGCACGGAGCCTGGAGCCAACAAGCTCCTTTTCAGGAAACTGCACACGTGATCTCAGCATCAGGCCGCCTTCGCTTTGAGCTGTGCTTCTGAGCATCATCTGTGCATTATCTCGATTTATTTTGTGCATATGTTAGCAAGATGTGTCCTACGGTATCAGAAAACCTAAGGGAGGTTACTTTTTGCGTCTGAAACACTCAAAAATTTTTCCACATAAATTACTGGCAATTGCTTCATCACTTTAGGTCTTTCGGTTTACAAAGGTTTCATAGGCACTCTCTACTTTTGGATAGTGGGGGAAACCTGTACACACACACACACACACACACACACACACACACATATATGATTTTTTTTCCAGTTTTTGTAGGTACTATCATAATTAATAAAACACTTAATTTAGAGTAGCCTTTTTGACAAGCTGAGCAAATTCAGTTGATTTCTCTCAACAACTACTAAAATTTCAATCAGATGAATGTCTCTGAAATGCTTTGAAATTTAAAAAAAGCCACTGAATGCATGCAAAGATGTAGCTATTGGGATGTTCAACATATCTCTAATTATAGCAGTGAAAAATGTGAAACAAACTAAATTTAAAAAATAGGAGTTTAAATAAATTATAACGTATCAATGACTTTGTCCATTTAGACTGCAAGAAGCACCCACATAGTTAGCAATACTAACCACTGTTTTAAAGAAGCTTCGGCAGCTCTGCTGTAGGGCACAGCTCCTGCTTCCACCCTTCTCTCCAGGGTCTCTGTCAGTATAGCTTCTGAAGATACCAGTGTCCTCAGTTTCTTTCTAGCTTAACTGCCAATAAGCAGAGCAGGTCTGACCAGCCTATTCAATCCCTGTCATATACAGACCATTGCCCGTAACCATTACTGATGGGCAGGAAGCTAGGAGGTAATGGACCTTCCCAACTAACAGAGGATAAGAGTAATTGTAACTATAAAAAATATAATAAACCTTTCAAAAGTATGTGAAGTTGGCTACTCAAATAGTGATCATGAGGGATAGTTTTATAGGATTTGAAATAGTTTTATAGAACACAATTTTAGTCTATCTTGATAACTAAAGCAAAGAAAAACAATAAAAATGTGTGTCTGCTGAAACTGACATGACGCATTAGTCATACATTCTCTGTGTGGTTAGGATTTCATCATTCTTTCAAAAAGAACATCTTTATGAATGTCAACACTGATGCATCTTTGCCCTGCATGGGACATACATGTTGTCCTTTTGGCATTTTGGCTAAAGCTGACTGTAATTTCTTAGAAAGTGAACTGGCAAAGCCTCTCTTTTTCTTTACAATTTCTCCATGTAGTGCCTTTTTACCTCTATCAGTTTGTCTTTTTTCCACATATTTCCTACCTCTATATCACCATTGTTGCTTCTCACCCCTGGTTTAGAATCTCTGAGAAAGGTTGGTGTGGAGTAATCAGCAATCCAAGGTTAGAAGAAATAACCAGGCCCTCGTCAGAAATGATGGGTCAGCACCATGGATAGCAGATTCATATTTCCCAAAAGACTGACCCACACAACTCCAAACTCTAGTTGCTGTATCACCAAAAACATTCCTATCAGTCAGGCATTGGCTCAGACTATACTTTCCGGGCCAAGAGGTTCTAGTTAGATTAGCTAGATTGGTTTCATTTTTTTAAACTATCTGTGGTAAATGACCAAGTTTACCACCCCACCCCAAGTCTACATGACCCAATATTTTTATCAACAGTAAATGTATGAAAGTTAAATTAAATTAAAGCTAACGTATAAAATGCAAGCCCCAATTTGTTTTTCATTATTACATGGCAGTAGACATAACATACTGTAACAAACAGCTGTAAACAACTTCAATGCTTACCCTCAAGTGATGTGCTCACATTGTCACAGATGATTAATGTAAGTTTTCAGACTGGCATTGTTCCACAGACCACTCTGAATGGTAATGACTAAGCATAAGACTGCTTGTCTTACTGTGGGCTCTGTAATTGGCAAACAATATAAACTTTCAAGCAGCCAATGATGGAGTACTATACAGTCATTTAAAATGAACACAAGCAGAGAAAATGGAAGACTATACAGTCATTTAAAATGAATACAAGCAGAGAATATTTACTGATGGGCAGAGATTTTCCCATATGTTAATTCAGAAAAGCATGTTATAGAACAATCTGATCCCATTTTTATCAAAGACTAACATCATGGTGAAAAAGTTAGCAAGTGTAACAGTGTTACCTCTAGGTGATGGACTTATAAGGCATCTGTTTTCCATTGTTGTTAGTGTCTTCTTATTTATTTAACTTTACTTCTGTACCTTGGTCATGTATTTGTTTTATCAAAATATTAGGGCTCATAGAAATGGATTATTATTTTTAAGGTGATCATTTGCTGAATATTACTGTATTTTAATCCAAGGCCTATTACTGGTCTCTATATGCTTTGATAAGTAGCTGTATTGATGCCACCATAAATACAATACACAGCCTTAGAACATGACAAAATGTAGGTACACAGAAGGATTTATTATACAGAAATGGAAGGGCTAAAGTTATTTGTTTTTTTTATTTTCAAAGCATCTAGTTTCAAAGATGTATTTGGTTGAATATCAACAACTTTGTATAGCTTACAGTTAACCATGCACCCATAACAAATGGATAATCGTTACTTTTCTCTATTTTACAAAATACACTTTGGTATCTCCATTTAAGAAAAAAGAATATTTCACTAAAATGAACCAACATGAGCTGACATGAACAACAAGCTGCAAATTTCTGCTTGGTTTCTGTATTGTAAGTTATCTTTTATAAATTAATTCTTATCTCCCTAGGGCAGGCCTTTCACATGTCTGGAACAAAACTCAGCCAAATGTCAAAACAGGAGGGACAGAAATAGCTCAACTAAAACGTACCAGCCAAATCCAACCTGGAAGAATTTATTTCTTCTGAGACACAAATAATTGATGTTTGAAATTGATCTTTTGAAATTGATGTTTGTAAAGTGGTATTGGTAGCATATTAATAGAAAGTACTAAATGCATAGGTTTTTAAAATAAGGAATCACTTGGAATTCTAATGCACATCATTAATATGATATTTAGAACAATGCATAGTAGCAAAGCACTTCCTCAGTCCTGTAGATTATTCTAGTGTTCATCAATTTGCAAAGGACTAAATAATTCCAAACTTCTTCCTTAAACTTTTGGGTTTTATTTTTTTTAATTCTATCATTTGTATGTTTCTTGAGGGTTTAAATTTTACTAATATGCCCACAGCTCTGTAATTAAAGTCTTCTGGCAGGAGTAAAGGGAATTATTAGGAGAAGCAGAATCAGAAAAGTATACTTTTCAAAATCTCCTAGGCCCCTCCGAAGCAGCTGCTGAAACAGCTAAAACAATGGGAGAATCAGACAGCCCTCCCTTGTTTACCTGGGGCCAAAGGCAACATCAGCAAAGATCCTCTCGGCTGCCACCAAGACCCACCTCACTGCAGCAGTAAGGAGAACTTGAGGAAAGGATCCTCCGCTGTAAGCCAGCTTGGAAAGAGAAGGCCAGGATGCACTTTCCTCTGTCTGTTTTCTAACACCAGAAGACAAAAGAAGAAGAAAAACCACAAAACCTCCCAGAAAGTAATATCTGCAAGGACCCTACATTACTCACACTGGGGTAATGACCATGGGGCGCCCCATCTTCCTGCATGCTGGCACACAGTGAGTGGTCCAACCTCCAGTGACTCCTTTGGGATTCGCTTCTTGCAGCCTATATTCAGCATATGAATCATCAAGTGCCCAACAGACGGCTGCTTGGAGAGAATCAGATTTTAGTTAGGGAACCAGGCCCATGGATTGATGGTTGGTTATTACCATGCAAGTCCATGGCAAGTGAAATAAGATCAACAACACATGGCTATGTCTCTTTGTTAATGGATTTCAGAGAAGGGTCAGTATGAAGTACAAGTGTCATAAAAGAATGAATATTCAGGTCTGAAGTTGTGCATAAATCTGAAAAAGAAAATCACAGCAGGTTCTTATTGCTCAATTCCAGCCCATTTGCAGAGAATAAAAAGGCAAAGCAATGTGAGTGAAAAGCCAAGATATCACGCTCAGTAGGAATTTGCCACCTTAGCTTTAAATGTGACTACAGTTTTGAGCTTAACTGTTTTACTACCAGCCTTCACTGATCTCAGTCTCCATGAAGATGGAGAAGGTTTGGATGAACATGACCACACTGACATGAAACTAGCTCTAGGCATAAAATATGCTCTGTGATGCAGGAATTCCTAAATTTAAGGACAACTAATGAATTCCTGTTGGAATTCCTGAGGCATGCATCAAAAACTGATTTTTGAATTTGCCACAAACCTATGCCCTGTAATTATTATTTTCCACACGCAAAAAAAGGATCTAGGAAGCAACGTTTTGGGGAGCTAAGTTTGCCAAATATGTAAGTGGGCTGAACCTTATGGTCTTCATATAAAAAGGACAATTATAGATATATTGGATTGCTGGTGCTTTTGAAATGAATGGCTTGATATTTTACGTCAGGTTCGTTTCAAAAGGATTGTGATTTCTAAGATAGAAATTGTGGATTCATGTCCGTGTTCTCAGGAAATACTTATTTTGAAGTGTAATGAGCTGCCGGCATTCTGTGAAATGCCAGTTCTGTTGCCATTGGGATAAAGAGTTAATTCAGTTTGCAAAAACTACAAATTGTGTTTACTTGTGACTATAACAGAGCCACAAACCTGCAGCAATAGCATAGCAATATAGAACTGCTCTGAAAGACATATGAAATATGTTTTATTTTTTTTTGCTTATCAGATATTGAAATGCCCAACATTACATACATATGTACTAACTCTGCTTAGCACATCCCAATAGAATTTGGTTAAAGTATATGTTTAACAGGATGTTTTTTCTAGTACTAGGAATGTTCCTATGGGCGTTGTATTTAAAAGAATCCATCCAAGCTTATAGTTTTGCCCATTCTTTCTTCCCCAGCCTAGCAAAAAGTACTTATGGTGAAAGAATGGGGGTAAGGAATAGAGAACTGGCTAATTGCTTGCCTGAGCGTATAGGAAAGCCTTGCACAGCAGGTTCTCATCAGAACTTGGTGAATGGTTTCTCGTTTAACAATGTTTTCAAATTCGTATTCATGACACTTCCTCGTCCCCTCTAGCCTCTTGTCTCTGATTGCTTCTTTTCACATGCCATTGGCTTTCATGAATAAAACTTCTTAAATTTATCTGAAAGTGTCCTATTTAATACTATCTGTCTCTAACAAATTTTGCCCACCATTTGCACCAGCACAAAGGGTCAGACTAATTTACTTCCAAGATCCCTTTTAGTTTTAAGTGTGATGGTTTATGATTCAGATTACCACTTCCTGTGTGAAACGTTCTTGATCTCCCAGTTAAATACAACCTCTTTTGTTTAGTTCCCCATGTCCATGCCATGTTCTATATGTTGTATATCTGTGTCCATGTCTTCTGTCCCTGATGGATTTGCAAGTTCTTTGAGCAATACTGCATTTTTTAAACTGTCTGTCCTATGACCCAATGACAGTACCCCGCATTGAGGAAATTCCCTCTAATTACTGAACGTCTCTAATTACAGAGACGTCTGCCAATACAGGAGTTTGATACTATGGCTTACTCACCAGTTTTTCCTCTGCTGGTTATTGGGAACTTTTGGCCAGAAGTTAGCTCAGAGAAAGGGTTCTTTTCCAGGGCCAATTCACATTCTTTCCTGCCTTTGTCACCTCAGCATGTCTTCCTGTACTGACCTGTGATGTGATTGCTTTACAGAAACCTTGCTGTTATACCAAATGCACAATTTTAAGTCTTTCTATCCCTAATATTTCAGTTTAGTTCTTAAAGCCTGAGTTCTCTGTCTCTGCTACATGGAGTTCATCAAACTACCTGCTTCTCTTTCTTGATCTAAATCTGATTCGCAAACCATACAACCCCAGAAGTGTACAAGTGTTCCTAATAGACCATTTCCATGGGAGAAGAATCCCATTTAACTGCCGGATATGAAGATAGCTTCATGAATTTACCAGACCTGCGATGAGAAAAAGAATATATTTAGATCCAAGGTTTGAAAGTTTCACCCATACAATTTTCATTCTTTTGAACACCTACTATGTCACAGGCAGTCTCCATGCATATTATCTGATTACTTCTTTGAATAACTCTAAACATAAAATTGACAAACACTGAAGCTTAAAATATAAACTGAGTACAATTAAGGCTCAAAATCTTTGGGCCACCATAGGACATAAGGTGAGGAACAGGATTTAAACTGAGGTACCCAAAAGTTCTAATGTTCCCAGGGTGACACTCAAGATATCAGGGAAACTTGCACCTGTGGTGACACAAACGCTTTCTCTGATTCATTTAGAGCCTCTGAGCCTCACCTGTGGGGGAAGCACCTTCTGCCAAGTATGGCTTCACAATGGATTATCAGCAAATTACCTTGTCCACTCAGTCACCTGTTTCATTACTTTTTTTATTAAGGTATCATCGATATACAATCTTAGGAAGGTTTCACATAAGCAACATTGTGGTTACAGCATTCACCCATATTATCAAGTCCCCCCCACCAACCCTATTGCAGTCACTGTCCATCAGCGTAATCAGATGCTATAGAGTCACTGTGTGTCTTCTCCGATCAGTCACCTGTTTTCGCACTGCAAATGCCTCCCACTTAGAGGAACGGACCTGCTCAGGCTCAGTTTAGCCTAGATGGTCTCAGGGCCTTGCTGATTAACTATTCATCCCTGTAACCTATAAACAAAAACTTTGAAAACTAAGGCCTTTCCACTCTGTGTTCTGTGGACCAGCAGCATTAGCAGTCCCTGGGAGCTTTCAGAAATACAGGATCTTGGGCCCCATCCCAGATCACTTGCATTCATAGGACTTTTAAGTTTGAAAAGCCCTACAGGGCCATATGCATTTAAGATACTTCTCTTGTAATATAATAATTTCACTATGTGTGTAACTAAGGCAGTGAAGAAACTCTTAATTTCTCATTTTTGGTTTTTAATTTGTTCATTTGTTATAAAAAAAATGACAAACTCTGAAGGCAGTATCTTGGAAAGCAGCCACTTGTTTATAACCATAGCCTCCACCACCCTGATCTTTCATTTAAGAGCCAAAATTTGTCTTGTACCTCTATAGCATGTACAGAAAGCCCACCTAAGTAAGCTGTATTTCTTATGGCAGAAAGGGAAAAATCAGTTGATCTGGTAGGACCAAACATTGTCATGGGAATGCCACTGGAGTGGGTACAGGAAGACCAACATTTAATATAAGTATTCTTCTCACCAGCCCGATAACCTTGGGCAGGCCCCTTCCCACCTCTGGCCCAGGGCTTCCTCATCTGCACTAAGGGGTTTGGACAACATAATCTGCAAGGCTCGTTCCCATTCTGAACATTTGGGACTCAATCAACACTTCCCTAGTAGGGCCCCCTTGTCTCCTTCACCGCTGCAAAGTGCAGATCAGTCTTGCTCCAGTGTTTATTTGTGTTCCTTTCCCTTCCATCACTTGTAGGCTGGGATGGGGAAAGGGCTTGGATCCCAGCTGATCACGGTTCTACTCCTTTGCCCTCCTCCACGTGGTCCTCTCTGTTTCACCAGGTGTAGGTGGCCTGTTCTGCGGTCTTCAAGTCATTTTCAGCCTTAGTTTTATTTGCTGTAGTTGCTTCCTTAGTGTGTGCGTAGAAGGCTCTTACCGTGCAGTCCCACTCTGCCATCTTATAACAAGTCAAGGCCACAAATTATTGTTTGAATTACTCCTATTTGTATTCCTCATCTTCTACTTCCCAGTTATTGAAAAAAAATAATAATAAACTCTAAATATTGTTTTAAGGATTAGGCATAATTACTTTAAGACCTCTAGAGAAAACCTTAGTATATATTAGGTATTTAATATCTGCTAGCTATTTCTATTGTTATCATTCTTCTCTTTCTTTAATTATAGCAGTTAGTATGGACTTAATTATTACTACCTGATAACTAAAAATGTCTTTCTCATTTTAAAAGGGAATACAAAGTAGACACATTAATCAACTAAACAAATGCATCAGGTTAATGGTATTTATTTCAATGAAATAGATAATCATATTGTTATATACTTTGTATATATAATTAATCATATTTATTATAAATTGTGCAACAATAGATTTGGAAAATACTATATTGAATTATCATAAACTATTATTAAATTCTTCCAGTAAGTGTTCCATACTTTGTTTCCTTGAAACTTAAGCTAATGGAAAATGCTTGGGAGATACTTTCGTTTTGAAAAAAACAGTTCCTAGATACTTATGACCTAAAAGGAAATCTAGCATGCATTTCTTAATATTCTTAGAAATTACTCATAGGTTCAGCTTTAATTAATTTGTAACTCTTCCAAGTTATTAATTGAAAGAGGTCCTAAAGTTCAGTCTCCATCCAGTATCACATCTCAGCCAAGTGGATGGGTGGCCTCTGCATGGGCAGTTAAACAATTAAATCTGTTAGTTTCCATAGTAACATATGATTTATTAATAGTTTATGAATATTTAATAATATATTCTCTGTAATTCAGAAATAAATCATAATATAGTCATAGGAGAAAAAAGGAAGGTGGGCAGTGGATAAGGAAATAATTGAAATAGCAATAAAAATCTAGTTTGATTTTTGTTCTCTGTCAAGTATTAAATAATAGGTAAAACTTAACCAGCAAAATGCAAAATGTCAGTCTTTGTTGTATTGTCTGTCTGTTGTGTTGTTCACTATCACACTTAGTCCCAATTTGGAAGGTTTTTTCATTGTCTCCTATCGACTCTTTCCTTATATTCATCTTCCCTCTTCATCCAATTCCCTCTTTCTCCCCACTTACCTCTTTGCCTCTTTCCCTAACATCTCTTTGTTTGGCCAACTATTCTTTTACTTCTATAATACAGTGACATTATTACCAATCCCAAAACTTAGCTGTAATAATAAACACTCTGACACACAGGAATAGGCTGGGCAGAGACAGTAAGAATATGTGATTAAAGGCTCAGTAAACGTAGGAAAGATGGATGGATGGATGGATGGATGGATGATTTAAATCTAATAATATTTATTAAGTTCTCAAGAGCAAAGTACTGTGTCAGATTCTGTGACAGATAATAAGTGAGATCTGATTCTCTGTCCTTAGGTTAAAATCTACCAGGAAATTTATATAGAGAGTTAACCAAATGCACAAAGCAAAACATGAGAAACAATTTGGAGAGAGGGGAAAATGGAAGAAAAAAAAAAAAAGAAGTGCAGAGGAAGGGAGAAAGGAAATATTATTCAAGGAAAAGGAAAGAGAAATTGAGTAGTTATTAAATTAAGTAATGAAAAATTAGTATTAATTTTAAGTATTGTATTTCAGGGTATTCAAGATAAGAAAGTCATGTTCCAGAACTTAAAGCTCATTGACACTGGTGTTAGAAATCATAGGGATCCCACCCTCAGCCATTGGTGAAAATATTGCATGCTACGACTTTCTTAAAGTCTTTTTTATGAATTGAATGAAAGCATTGTAAATAAGGATCTTTTCCTTAACATAAATGGTGTAGAATATTATAAATTGGCATCAGGTAATTGTGTCATACCACCAAGATAAGCTGCTGCCTTTCAGAATAGAAACTATAAGATAATAGGCAAAGGTGTGCAAAGAGATTTAGACATTTCTGTAAAGAATCCTATGAAAATGTTTCACCATTGCTGTTAGATTCTGTACTATCAAAACTTTCTAATGGTAAAAACCACTTTTTAAAATTATTTGAATGACGCAAACATTGTTAATTTTTACCTTTTAAAGTACATATTGTACAGGGCAATAAGAAAATATTTAATAATGGAATACCAATAAACAACTAATGCAGTACGTCAAGTCAAAGTAATGATATTTCCTTACCAAATATCACCAAATGATTTATATGAATGCCATCGTTTCCCAAAGAATGGAAGCCTTTCACTCGGTGCAGTAAATTGCATACTGTCTTTTTACAGCTGTTCCCAAAGACAAAGATATTTTTGAGCCTCATTTATAAAACATAAATATCAGATCGTTGTTCCAACCTTCTTGTAATTCAAAATAGCATCAGTGCTGGATGAACATATTACTCATGGAAGGTAAGAAATGGTAACGATTTAAAGTTAATACTGTGAAATGAAGATGAATATGCAAAATGGTAATTTCCAATGGTTTAAGTAGATGCTGTAAATACTTCTCTGTGAGAATAGCAGGATCTTGAAAACATCTTGATAAGCAGTATCTAAGATAAGATCCATTTAAATTCTTTCCATATCTTGCCGTAAGAGCATTCAGCTTGTTGCTAGGTTTGTATGACCCCATGTACAGAGTTACGTGTCCTGGGAAAGATTTACTTAGACAGAGAGCTGTGGGATTACAGGAAGAAAGAGATTGATTCTTTCTGCAGTGGTCATGAAATCTTCTCAAAGAACGTGCAGTTTGGTAGAAATACAGCACCAGATAGAATTGGATATCTGAAGGGGGGAAAGGGATATTGCAGGCAGAAGGAATACATAAATAGAACCACAAAGCCAGGAAGGTGGCTGGGGCATGTGGGGTGGGGAGTTTGACTAGTTCATGGTGATCATGGAGTTCATGACAGAGAAGTAGTGACAGATAAACTGGGAAGGTAAATTGGGGCTAGATTGTGGAGGGTTGAGTGTCAGGCTAGAGAATCTGGTTCTTATTTAATAGTGAATAATAAGCTCAGTGACGTTTTCCCCCAAGTTTTTAAACCCAGAATGCTCACAATCATTCATGATGAGAACTGTGCCTTTTTTTTTTTTTTGCATTTAGAATGTACCTAGATCTGCCAGGCAGTTTACAAACATTAACCAATAGAGTCATTACAAAGTATGCTTGAAAGAAGTTTTAACCCCATTTTACAGATGCGAAACTGTCTCAGAGGGGCTATATAATATGCCTGTGTCCAACTATCTAATAAGTAAAAATTTTTACCCTAAATTTTATGCTCCTTACTCTTCATAATCTTGTTTTCATAATTCTTTTATCTTATGAAGATCCTGTAACTTCCCAATTCTATTACTGTTTGTATTTCAGTATTTTGAAGAAGGGAGAAATAGGAGAGTTAGACTAGTCTAGAGGCTATTTTAATAGGACAACAACAAAAAATATTTCTAATTGAATTATGTCTGTCACTAGTTCAGATAACAGCAAATCTGAGCCACCATTTGTTCCCGAAAAATGCACTTTAAATATTGGCACAATTATTATTTTAGTTTCATTGTGATGTTGAGGGTCCTTATGCAGGGGAAATGCTTAAATCCCTTTCATTGTCTGTTAGGTTTCTTGTGATAATCAGAAAAAGCTTTTCAATGGAACTAAAAGAGATTAGCCAGATTCAGGAAGTTTAATTTCCACTCCTAAACCATCAAAATTAAGCACTTAGTATGCACAAAGCTTAAAATATGGCAAGTATCTTGACTACATTTAAAAATTTTTGATCTTGTAACAGCCTTGTAAGGTAGGCACTCTTTACCCACTTTATAAATGAGGAAATTAAGTTTGAGGGAGGTGTGTGTGTGATGGAACTGATCTTCATACTCAACTCTTTTTGCCTGTAAGTCTTCACTCTCCACAACAGCCAAATGCCCTGTAATGAACGCATGAGTAAGAATGAAAATGAGTGATTTTAAAATGGCATTCATGCCTCTGGGTTGCAAAGCAAAAGAGGGCCTGTGGCGCAAACCTCAAGTGCAGTTCATGGCGATTAACAGAGAAGTATAACGTCAATGTGAAGGCATAGAATCTGGAATAAGAGGAATGTGGATGTGGATGTAACTCTTGCTTTCACCACGTAAAGGCTATGTGACCTTAAGGGTGTGTTACTTAATCTCTCTGAGGTTCAATTGCTAATCTGGAAAATGCAAATAATAGTTTCTATTTTAGGAGGTTGCTAAAAGGATTAAGTGAAGTAGTACCTAAAAAGTTCTTAGTGCAAAGTAAATTCTTAATAGAAGTAAGTTCTATTAATAATAGTAGTTGTATTACCACCCTATGGTATCTCCAAGACTCCAGCTACCATCTCTGAAACAATCTCTTACAAATATTAGATTGAGACCTCTCTGGACCCATATACCATCACGTACTTAGCATTGGCACTTGGATGTCCCACAAACATCTCATACTTATTATGCATCAAAATGAACTGAAGATATGCATCACCCTTCCTACCCTGCTAATAATATCTGCCCACCTGCAGTCTTTCCTATAGGAGATCATCATCTTTGAATGGATGATGAGTGTGTGCAATCAGCTCACAACCAACTCAAATCCAAGTCACTAAATTCTGAGGAATACACCCTCCAAATCTCTCCTAATCCCACCCTGGCCCTGACCACCATCATTTCTTTCCTAGAATATTTCAACCACACCTACTTCTTTCTGTCTGTCCTCAGCAACCAGCTCTCCGTACTGTAGTCAGAAGGGGCTTTCTGCCCTCTTGAAACTCAGATGAAGTTGGCTTTGAATGATTTACCATCTCCGATGGAAATTCAAATCCCCTGGATATTTTTGTCAATGTAGGGAACATTTTAATTCTCACAATCTCATCTTCCCTTCGGTGCCAACTTGCATAAATACCACTTCTGTGCCTAACACGTGGATGTGAATCTCAGCCCCTTCAGCAGATCCCACAAACAATTCACTCACAGTGGCATCTGTGAGTGTAGCAAGCATTGGTAAAGATGGGGGTTTGGAGAGATGGAGACGTGTTTACTATTCAAAATGCTAACTTCAAATGAAACGTTAAGCATTTCCAGTTTTAAAATGCCCTTTGACCTCCTTGCCATCCGGATATTTCTACTGGCTGGTTACCCCTTCTATATACCATCATACTGTCCCGCACTCTCTTCTCTCCATGATTTTTCTAGCTCCTTCCCTCTTTCCTCTCTCTTACTTTCTGGAATAAAGCCATTCTTTTCTTTGAAACTTACATACTGTTTTTGGCTGTCTGTTTTTGTTTATTTGCCTAGATTCCTCTGCTCACATTGATAGAGCATTCCCTTCAATCCCAAGTGGTTCATAATCAAGTATTTTTCCATTAAAAGTTCCCCCCAGTAGGAATTTGGGAACCAACAGTTAACACAATACATTTTTTGCAGCTATTACAGAATGCAAATCTGGTCATTTTACTCGTCCACTTAATGATCTGTAAGTGGCTTCCCATTGCCTTGAGCAAAAAGCTTCAACTTTTTTAGCTGGACCTGCAAAATAACTGTGATCTTGTCTCCACTACTGGCCATTCTGGTGTCTTTCTGGCTTCTCAAATACATTGTGCAGCTCTTCATATACACTGTACTTGATAGATTCTATTCTTTCTCCAACTCATTATCAGGCCAACTCTTTGTAGCCTGTACTTACCTATAGAGACTCTTACCTCCTCTAGGTTAAACCCTCCTGGTAGACGCTCTTTTATCATCATGCACTTCTTAACAATTTGTAATTATTTAATTATTTAAATAGCATATATTCACTCTTTTGCTGTAGACTCCAAGCACCCTGGGACAGGACCAAGTTGCTTTTGTTAACTATCATATCCTTAGCACCAAGCATACAGTAGTTACTCGATTTTTTTAAACTACATGAAGATAAACATTGAGCAAAGCATGTATGTAAAGTATTACACTTCATCTCCCTTAATTTCTGGTCTTTGATTTATCCAGCATGGAGAGATCAGCCTTCTGGGAAAACCATACCATCCCAGCAATGGGGGAGGGCACAAGAAACTACTGGCTTTAAAATTCTGACAATTTTGTTGATGATATTAACAACTCAAGAGGAGAGTTAAAGGGCAGTGCTTATTAAAGGTCACAAGGGTCATACCTAAACGGGCTGTGAACTAGGTGTTTGGCAAGTAGGCTACACTCTCTGTTAGCTATCATCAGGATAGTTAACTGGCGTCTCAGCTGGAGAGACACCTAATGCTTGTGGGGAAATGTGACTGAACTCAGCCATTCTAAAATAAATGTTCAGTGCCATCATCTTTCACATTATCTTTCAAAAAGTGGGGCAGGCACATTTTTACAAGCATCTTTCTATGGTAAAACCATTTTAAAATGATCAATACTGGTAAGGCTAGAAAAGAGGGATGGGGAATAAAAATTTGCCAGTGCCTCATTTTAGGAAAATAGTACCTGTTTCACAGGCAAAATTAACCTGTCAGGAACCCCTGTTTTCCATAACACATTAAGCCAGAAAAACGTTGCATTTTTTAGAATTTGCCTCATCATTGAGCTGTTGAGAATAAATGTATTTCATGGCTGCCTGGATTGTGGACCCACCTCCTCCCGGGTCATTCATCAGCCAGGGACGGCTTCACAGGTCTTAAAACTTCTCAGCATAGTAGGTCCTAGATGCTGTTCCCATGGTAACCTTCAGTCAAACGGGTTCGCTCAGGCTGTCATACATGGGCATAATAGAAAGAGAAATGTTGGCTGCTTTTGTTCATAATGCTACAAAAAGGGGTAATGCTAGTTACTGAATAAGTAGACTGAAAGTCAGAATGGCTACTGAACTGTATGTGAATCATAGTGTCCTCAAAAGATATAACTTCCAACATGTCCATGTTCCAAATAAAATCAATGAGAAAACACAGATCACAAATTTTGTAGTAAGAGATAGCTACTGTTTTTGCAGGATCTACTAAATATCTTGTAATGTGCATATATAATCTTATTTGTTTCTCCCACAAAAACCTAGTCATAATAGGTTTTAGTGTTTCCACAATTTACCTGAGGATAAAAAGCAACTGAGACTCAAAGAATTAAAATGAGGTACTGTCACTTACATGGGATTTGAACCCAGGTCTGCCTAGCTTCAAAATTTCTATCTGTAAAATTGCCTTTTTCATGATACCATGCTTTTTTGAGCACCTATCAAGCATAACCTAGAGGAAAAAGCATGGTTTGTGCTGAGGGAGTTCAGCACTAGCTAAGAACAGATGTGAAATGATAGCACTTGGGAAATATTTCTGGCTCTAGGATCTTACAGTCTAGGGACTGTAGCATAATAGAGCCATAAAATGTGTAAAAAATTCCCTTGAGTGCCAGCTCTACATTATAATAGTGTAACATAATGCACATTATAATACATGATAAGTACTATATAATATATAGCATAATATACTATAATGTGCTATATATTATATATGCAATATACTATATATAGTATATAGTATAGTATGTATATTATATATAGTATATATTATATATAATATATACAGCATAGTATAATTAAGAAACCCATTTAATTTATTCACTCTTCAGTGTTTTTATCTGCAAAGTGAAATAATAACTAGTGGCATGTTTTGAGGATCCAATGAGAAAATATATTTGAAAGCTTCATAAAATATAAAATGTAATATATGGCTATTATTATTATCCTACACATCACCTAAAATCTTGGCATATCTCTTCAGCATAACACTTTCTTTCTATTTCAAAATGCCAGATTGAATTCTTTCTTCAAGTGCATTTTGTTTAATCTCTTAAGATTTCTGCAGAGCTTCCACCCTAAATCCATATTGGAAGTCAGGAAATAATTACTGCATTAATATACATAATGAGATGTCATTTTATACAGACACAACAACTTGATAAGGAAATGTCATTTGTTTTTATTTTAAATTAATACTTACTGGGTAACAGAATTTGGTTACCATTTCACATTTCGACTTGGCAGAGCAAATAAGAGTAGGATCACAAGCTGCAGGTCCAAAGATAAGCTGTTTGATAAGGAAATGGCAGTGCAACAAATTCAAGGGTTGTAATCTGGCAGCCTGTGGGCTGAGACTGGCCTGTAAATGCATTTTCTTTGTCCAGAATTACTTGATTTTATTGTAACTGTGCTTTTAAACAGTGCATATACCCTCTCATTTGCTAACTATTCCATCATGCAGTCCTCCTATATTTGACTGCTTCTCACGTTTATATTACCTGTGTGACATTTGAGTTTGGACTCTTTTACCAAATAAGAGGCAAGAGAGATGAGGGCTCTGTATCATGTAATCATAAAGACAGAGGTGAATGTACCTGAGCATGTAAAACATGAGAGGCAGAACTGGCATGGATGTGGACCAGACCGAGAGAACAGACATACCCTATCTGGAAAAGATACATTTCAGACACACATAAAGAAGTCTGGTGTTACACAGCAGATCGCAAAGGTATTCATTCAGCAAGCATCTAGCAAGCACTTGCTGTATGAGCTTCAGAGCAGTCTCTGACAACACATAACACACCTAAGTAAGTTCACATTTACGATGCTCTCATCCTCTTCATTATCATCGAAGCTGCTATTATTATTGATCAGACACAATGCCAGGAAGGCCAAAGGCACGGAAGGCCGATCTTCCTCTTTATTCCCAAATACAGTGTCTCCCCAGAGTTCTCCAGAGTTCCTGATACGTGGTTGTTGCTCAAGACATAGCAGAACAATGATTGAATATATAATGGCAGACTGGGGGAGGTGGTCCCTGGTCTCTGAGATCAACATCCAATTCTACTCTGACAATTTCCGGAAGAAGTTGTGAACAATTCTAAGAAAGTTTCAGGAGGAGCCCCCATCGTATCAGGCTGGCTTTCAGACTTTGATCTTCGGAAATAGCTGAATGGAAAGAACGTCTTGCTGGAACAGGTTTCCTGAGAGCTGGACTGGAGGCTAAGTGGTTTAATTACATAACGTCTGCAGAGAATCATAGCCGTAAGTGCTAGATAAGCACCGGACATCATTAATATTACTATTTTAAAAAAATGAGCATCCCTTACCTCTTACACAGTAACCCTAGCCCTGCAGAATATTCTAATTGTTCCCTCTAAAATGCCCTCTAATAACTCTAATCACTGATTGGGTTGCCAGCTGGAGCACTGATAATGTCATGCATGTCGCACAGGCAGATATGGTGCAGCTGGCACTCACTTGGACACTCATGAGGTCTTAACTGAACACTTCCAACAGCCTTCTTACTGTCTACTGGCCTTAGATGGGCCCAGTTGGCCAATTCCTAACTACACTGGGCCATGTTCCTAACTCTATTGGTCTTTTAAAAATGGGATCTAATCATGTCACTTTTCTGAATTAAAACAAGCCATTTCTTTTGTCCTCAGAAAATATTCAAATTCCTTCACAAGACACATAGTGCACTGAGCTATCTACCTTCTCCTCTGAGACTCTGACACTATCTAACCATTCTGGAGGACCGTGGGGTCTCTTCCCACTTCTCCAGACGAATTTTCTGGTCTTTGTTCCTCTGGTAAACTCCTAAGCATCTTTTTGGCATCACTTCCAACCCTGAAACCTCCCTTATACCATCCTCTGAAGCAGAATTAATTGCTCTCTAATCTACCTGCTTATAGCACTGAACAATTCTCTTACATTGACCAGAACCTTTGGCTGCAAAACCAAAGTCTAGCTTGAACAACATAAGCATAAACTGGGATTTATTCATTCATGTCACTAAACCACACAATGGCCTTTGGGTGACTGGGATCAGGGCCTCAGACCGAATGCGGGATTCTCCATCAAGGAACTATCTTCCTGGGGCAGAAATTTTAGGCCCAGACTTCTCCATCTTTGCAGCCATATATACTTTAAGTAGGAGAAAGAGCTTCTTCCTACTAATTCCAGTTATAAAATTTCAGAGTAAGCATGTGTCTGGCTTAGTCACACGTGTATCCCTGTAACTGTTTTCCTGGAGATGGGACTGGATGCTATGATTCAGCCAGACTGAGTCCAAGTTTGTCCTGTGCTGACCTGGGAGTGGAGCACCATAATGAGCGATCCCCATCAGGAAGCCCTTACTGGCTTTATGGTGGGAAAGAAGAGGATACAATCTGAGAAGGGATTCCAGACAGGCAGAAAAAAACAGGTATCAAACACCCATTTTTCAAAGTTCCTATCTAGTAACACTCTCAGTGTGTGATAATGATGCATTTGAGCACACAGCTTTCACTGGAGTCGGCTCCTGGAGTTCAAGTTCCCTGTCTTGCTTGCCTGTTGCCAATACCTAGCATGGTGCCTGAGCCGAGGGGGCCCTTAGCTAATGTTTGCTTATTGTTGAATTAGGAAATGGATAACTCTCCAATGTTCTCTGAATAAAATATCCAATGAACATAATTACAGAATTCTGTAGTATTTTGAAGTTAATCAAATGAATGTTGATAGAATCTCGATAGTTCAAAAGTCACTGAGTGATTCAAACTTAACTGAAACACAGTAACCTTTGAAAGGCAACTAATATTTAGTGAGTTTACACTGTTAGCATTTTATAGAAGCCATTTAATCCTTACAAAGTTAAAGTTCCCATGAGTTGTAATAAGATGAAGTTAAGAGGTCCCTGGGTTTCCCAAACTGTCCCAGGCAATAGGTTGCAGAGAAGGAACAGACATGCAGGCCCTCTGATTCTTAGCCTGTTGCTGGATTCTTAAGGAAGTTATTTAACCTCTCCAAATAAAATGGGGATTATAACACTTCTGAATATTGTCATAAGGAATAAAAGAAACACATGTATAAAGTGCCCAGCAAGCCTGGTCCATATTCGTGGATCCAAAGATTATGTGGCTACATTTGTCAGGGACAGTGGAGATTCCCTAAGATATCTGGCTGGTACATATTTGTGGCCAGTTCCACTTTGCAGAGGTCAGCTCTGCAAGAACCAAGAACTTGAGAGGGGTCAGTGGGAGAGAAGAAAAACACAGAGATAGATGCAAGAAAAACACAAGAAATCAAATTTGGGACGACAGGAGGTGCACTGACCCCTGATGGCGGACCTGTGGCGCCGTTTTATTTCTTTGCACAGCTTATATACACAGGCTCACTTCCGTGAGCCACCCACAGTGATCTCACATCTGGGCTGTTTAGCTGTCTGAGGCTATTCTTGCACCTCCAGTAAACTGGGGGTGGTGCTGGCAGGCAGTTCCCTGAGCAGAACTTGCGGGATGTGACGGCCTTGCCTCTACACATTTGGCTCTCCACATCCTGTTCCTTGTCGCAGCCCAGCCCAGGAACTGATCCTGTATCTTTCTCCTCTGTAATACTGCCCACTCTGTCTGCAGTAGCATCTCTCCCCCAGGACTGGCTATGGGACAGGCTCCAGGCTCCAGCATACCCCACTCCTTGCCAAAGCCAGCACTCAGGCTCCTATTGGTGCCTCAAATTCTGGAAAGAGAAATTCCCAGAGCCATGCGGTGTGGCTCCTAGACCTAGTTGTGACATACGTTGGCTGGGTGGCATTTGCACCACTGTTCTCTCAAGTGTGAAAGGAGGCTGGTGCACTGGAGAAATGTCTATATTAAACTTGGTTATGCAAAGGAAATTTCAGTGAAAAAATTTTCCCCGCAGAGTCCAGCAAAAAAAAAGTCTCAAAGTAAAAAAAAAGCTTTAAATGTTCCTCTGTCCACCTAATAAATCGGTGTTTGCCTTGCCGAAGGTTATTAGGTCAGTTTCTGCTACTTTTTGTTCTGTTTCTCAGCAGGGATCACATTGCCTGAAGCTTGCCTGAAGCATTGTCTCCTGAATACAGGTTCCAAGAAAAGCGAAACAAACAGGACAGAGAGGAGAGAAATAGCATAGATGACATTTCTGTTAGGCCCACTGCCTAGATCTCACTTGGCCCTCTGCCTTCTCCTCATTATCCCACTGACTGAATCTGATTAGCCCACCCTGATTTATTTTTGGCAACCTGAAAGCACACGGCTGATGCTTATTTTCATAGCTGATAAAAGCATCCCCAAAACTGTTACTACACTTCAGAAGATTCGTCCCTTTTCCTGGTAGATTTCACTATCTACAAAGCATCATGACACATTAGACATTATATTTCTTAAACACTTCACAAATGTGAGTCTATGTATTCCTCTTTTTATTATCATAAAAACTTCCAGTTATTGGCTATTAAAACATGGAGCAAAAATTCTTAAAATTCCTTGGTAACAATTATTAGTAATCATGTAATAATTCCTATTTTGATGCATGTGAACTTACTGTTTTCTGGGTTAGCGAATCAGCTTCCAGAATCAATAATGAGAAAAAATTCAGATTTCAATGCTATTGGGTATTCTGTACTTGTTTTACATTCCACCCGGATCTCTGGCAATATGAAATGGGTCGCATTTGATGTTTGCTCTCAGAAATACAGAACTCAATGTTAGAAACCTGTGCATGAGTCTGAGGATGAGATATGATGTGGATAAAGGGACATTTAAAAAGTCAATCCATACTGACTAGTCTATATTACAGACTCTGTCCAGGACTGGCCTGATCACCAAACACCTAGCACATGCCAGGCATTGGTCTTAGAGAAAGAATTGCAGCTAGAAACAAGATAAAGTTCCCACCTTTACAGGACTTTGGGTCTAGTGTTAGAATACCACAAACACAGTTAAGTCTACTAAATGTTAACATAGAATTGAACTATATTAATGGCCAGATATTCTTGATAAGTGCTAGGTACTGTAAAAACTGTATTTCTAAAAAATTTAAAAAGAAAAATATCAGTACATTTTTAGGTCTATATAGTCTCTTTTTGGTACCGATATGTATTGTGTGCTCGATTTGGCTGCTGACACTATGTGAGATACCAAAAAAATCAGTAAGTAGATAATTGTAAGAGGTGAATGCCCACATTTAATTAATGCAATCAGCAATTCTTTCATTCATTTAGAAATTATACTGTGTGTCAGACTCAGTGTTAGGAAAATA
Source organism: Manis javanica (assembly GCF_040802235.1). Lineage (NCBI taxonomy): Eukaryota > Metazoa > Chordata > Mammalia > Pholidota > Manidae > Manis > Manis javanica. The sequence continues at coordinate 18,380,789 of NC_133170.1, read as the reverse complement.
AGTCAAGAGGGGAAGACCAGTGGTGGAGAGTCTAAACTAGATGCTGGGCAAGCGACTTCACCTTTCTGAGCCTCATTTTATCAACTAAAAACTCAAATTGAAAATAATATCTATCTCATGAGGGCATTATGAATATTAAATGAGATGATTGTGTTTATAGACTGCTGAGCTTTGTATCTGGGTCCTTGTAAGTCCTTAAGTTTCAGCAATTTTTCAGTCCCACTTTCAGAGAAGTGAAATGTGAGGCTCAGAGCAGTAAAATAAGTTGCCCTAGTGACCACAACAGCCAAAGAGAAATTAAAAACAAAGCAGAAAGTGGTACAAAGTATATGAGTCTTGTTTGAAACCAGGGCGCACAGGACTCATCTGCCTCTGCCTGTGGGAAAAGAATCAAGAAGGAATATTTAAACTAACTACGTAAGTGATTTTTCAAACACTGTCCGTAAACATTTACCTGGAGACCTGAAGCACAGTTTTCAGTCCACTAACTGCTGACCTTCCCAGAGAAGCCCACTGTCCTTGTTCTAGTCCCTTCTTCAAAGAGCATCTTAGTTCTCTTATTAAAGACTGACTAACCTTTAATGACAAGGATTATTACAGCTCCTCTATCCTGACACTTTTACTTCCAGAACTGATAGGTGGTAAGAGAGGAAATGATTGCCTTGAAACATTCTTCTAGAATATTCCAAGGACTACCACAAAGTTACTCCCTCCAAAGTAAAATAGAGTATTTCCTCAAACCACATAGCTTCTCCAGCAAAGCTGAAACTAAGGACTTCTTGGGAAGTTGAGTGCCAAAATGATTCTCTTTCATTCATTATTTACTGTGGGTAAAATTGCAATATTTCCAGAAGCTCTCCCCTGGCCTTAGTGCATCTCCGTATCAATAGGTGTTTTCAAGAGGTGGAGAGAAGTAGGCCGTGTCCACATCAGTAGGTGATTACAAGGGGCAGCAGGGCATATCTGGACCTGAGAAGTTGGGTGGGGCCCCTTCTGCTGCAGCCGGGTTGCAAGAGACACGGGCAAGCAGAAGTGGGTGACTGCTTGTAAGCAATAAACAGGGTTCTCCCACTTTATTTCTCCCTTTGACTGGTTTTAGTTTCAAAGGTTTTTGCCCTGGAATTTTCCACCCCAGAGTTAACATTTACTCATTTCCATGATGTCTATTTTGTGTTTATTGCATGACTCAATCCATGAACTGAAAGTAGCTTTTCAATGGAGAAAGCTCTTAAAAATAAAAGCCTGAGAAGATCATAAGTCATTAAGAGGGTTAATCCTTCTCTTTCTGCTTTTCCCAGTATAGTAAAACACTTAAGTTACTCTACTTTACAAAATCATGCTTTTCACATGCTTTTGGGAAAGTTTTCTCAGGGTAATTGTCTAGCTAATAATCCGAATTTGACTTCCATTTCCTTTTCTTCTCTTTTCTTAAACAGAATGGTACAGCATTCCACGTAACAGTCCGAGATGATAATAACATCGTTGTCTCATTAGAAGCTTCAGATGTCACGAGTCCATCCTCTGTGTATGTTGTGAAGATAACTGGTGAATCAAAAAATTACTTCTTTGAATTCGAGGAATTCAACGGAACTTTGCCTCCTCCTGTTATCTTTAAGGCCCATTATCATGGTCTTTATTATATAATCACTCTGGTAGTGGTAAAAGGAAATGTGGTTACCAAGCCATCGCGATCCGTCACTGTGTTAACAAGTAAGCATCATGTAGAACATTGTCCTCGCGTTTTCTTCTCTGAGTGTCTCCTGGGACTCTCACTGAGAGATCAATTGCCTTGAAGTCAAATGACATAGACTCAAATTTCTGTTTTCTATTGAGAATACAGTTTCTTGTGGAGTTTGATAATGTTTTACTGTTCTCTTTTTACTGTTACCTTTTGTTAAACAAAAACCTGCTTGAAATCAAAAAAAGGAAACCTCAAGGAGAAAGTGCATTTTTAGACTGAATGACAATTTTAGATTCATAAGGAGACTGTGCAATTTTCTGCTATTTGACTTAATACTAAGATCACAACTAAGCTATTTTTTTTCCAGAACATACATCCTCACATTAAGCAATTTGGGTTTTGAGACAATGAACTTACTAGATTCATATTTAGCCTGCTCAAATTCAACTATACATTTTTAGCTGAAAGAGAGAAAAAGATGTCACTATTTATGAGTTCCTATTCCCCACCTCACCCTCACAGGAGCCTTGGTGTCCATTGCCAAAGAAAAATGCCAAGAAAAAAAAATCTTTGACATCTTAACCTTCAGAAGTCAATGTCATAAAGAGTTAAAGCTGACATTTGGAATTTTTTTAGGAGTGTTGTTAACAATATGGAATTTTTCTTTTTTTTTACTGTCTAATACCTCATCTCAAAGTAAGATGCAACTCTACTGTATATGTTAAGGTTGGAAGAAAAACTCCCATCTGTAAGATGGTAAAGTTTAGCACTAGAGGAATTTAATGGCTCAGCAGAGTTCTTTTTGCTCATAGTTCTTCACTGCAGATTTTCCAGTGGCTGCAGTTTTTTTAAATGCCAGGTTTATGTGATCAGTCTGGTAGCAATTAAGGAAAAGGGCATAGTGATACTTTCTGTTAGAATAAAAGGAAATAAAAACACCAAGAAGCAGTAACTCAGAACCAAGCTAGAGGGCATATTTTTAACATGTCTGTCAAAGATGAAATAAAGTTTCCTTTGCCAGAGTCCCAGGAGCAGTATTGAGTCCTGAAATTTAGGAATGGCACAGACCCAAGACCTTCAAGGGTTTATAGATGTAATGAACAAGTCTAGGACCTAGTTGAATTAAAGGAAGAGCTTGCCTAGTAAAATACTGTCTAAAACAAGTTCCAGAAAGAGATGAATTGGGAGTCAATAGATCCAGCTAGTAGATCTAGATATATAATGCCTATAATATAACTCCTTGAAATCAGAAGCTCATCATTACTCATCTTCATAATTTCACAGGCACCTGGCATGAGCCCTATGCTTAATAGGTGATCAATAACTATTAATTCAATTTAGTTGCTTAATGGGAGAAAGAGTCAGGAAAAAAAACCCTGAGCCACAAAGTTGACCCAACGTACATTAGCATGCACTCAGCTGTTCGTGGTCAAAGCTGGAGGAGTCAGCCCTTTAGCTAATGGTTCGTAAAGGAATTTGGTAAGTCAGTGATAAAAAATGTCTAGAATATCTCACTGATATTTGATGATGTGCAGTGAGTTCTGTTTAAATATTTTGTTTCCTTTTTAAATTTCTTCGATGTGTGGCCTTGGAAGTGTGTTGTTAAATGTCCAAAAATGTGACAACTTTGCACAGATCTTTGATTTCTAGGTAAATGCTGTTGTGATAACAGAACACAATGGTGCAATTTCACTTACTTGAAAATTGTTGAGATTTGCTTTATGGCCCCAAATATGGTCAGTCTTGGTGGGTATTCTCTGAGCACTTTCAGGTGAAGTTTCAACAAATGTCAATTAGATCAAGTTGATTCTTCAAGCCTGCTCTACCCTTACTGGTTTCCAGTCTAGTTGCTCTAATACTGATTGACGAGTGTGGAAGTCTCCGCCTGCATCTGTCGATTTGTCCATATCGCCTTCCACTTCTTTTAGTTTATGCTTTATATATTTTGAAGCTTTGTGGTTATGTTGTTAAGTGCAAACGCTTTTAGGCTACCATTTGCAAGGATAACCACAATATGACACAGAGACACAAAGTGAGAAAAAGCTTTTGGGAGAATGGTGCCACTAGACTTGCTTGACACAGGATTACCACAAATCTTCAATCTGTAAAAAATGCAGTATCTGCAAAGGGCAATAAAGCAAAGTGCAATAAATGAGGAATGCCAGTATGCGAATATATGTGGCCCTGTGGGACTGAAATCATAAAAATTGCTGGGCTCCAGGCCAGGTAATCTGGAGGTGACCCCTGGGTGACAGCTGCAAAATCTAGGTCTCCAGATGCTTGTATAAGCTCCTTTCTGGGTGGTGCTGGCCAGCTGTAATAAGGCCAAGGTGGGGCATAAAGAGGGCATCCCAGGCCTGTACACTGAGAGCACCTCTGTGGCCTCTGCATGTGCACAGATCTGAAGCCTGCCCCTCAGGCTGATACAAGTACATAGGCTTTTCTCACAGGAAGGATGGGGGTGTTGGTCTGTGCAGGGCCCTGGGGGTGGCAGCCTGCCATGGACTAGCTCCGACAGTCCCATGGGGCCCAGGAACGCAAAGCCCCCTTGCCAGCAGAGCCAGGCACCAGTCAAAGTCTACCTTAAATCTGTGGAAGGTGGCGGGTTGGAGAGTTTCCGCCCATTTCCCAGTAATAGCAGAATTGTGCTTTGTATCAGTGCATCACCACGGGTCCTAGAGAGCTTCTCCCTCTCCCAGGAGGAGACCCGTTCACTTCTCCCACCCCTGAGAAGGGGGTGTCTTTGCCTGAAAACTGGGGGAAAGATTTCTCCACTCCTCCCCAGTGCCTTATGGCTTCTGCTTTGTTATTCAAGAAAGACCCAGGTTTCTCCTTAATGTCTTAGCAGCACCAGTTACCACCCACATGCCTGTTCCCCCAGGGGATGGCTCTCTGACCCTCAGTATTTCTCCTGAGCACCTGATGCAGACCTTGAAACGAGCTAGAGAGAGAGTATGGACTCTGCTCGTGTCTGGGACTCCCAACCCTTCTAAATCAGTGCTGTCCTAGAACTTCTGCATGACGGGAATGTTTTATACTTTACTGTCCAGCACAGAGGCCACTAATTTTTTATTTCATTTTATTTTGGTTCATTGTAAGTTTAATTTAAATAGCCACAGGTTCCTAGTCACTACCTTATTGGACAAAGCAGTTACAAACTGCCATTTAGAACACTCTCAGCCTTTGTGAATTAATTAAGATTTAGCTATTTTCTTCTGTCTTGATTTAACGGCGCCCCCTCTTCCTGCCAAGCTGTGCTAAAGGTGAAACAGTGTCTCCTCCCCAGAGGGACTTGCCAGGCTTTGGAACTTAGTTCATCTGGTTGCCTTGCAATCTCACCTCCCTTGTTACACCCCCTCTTGGATTCCTGGCGTTCTTTTCTCGTCGGGGGTTGGGGAGTGACACTGACTTGCAGCTTTCTACATCCGAAGTGGAAGAGGAAATTTTCATTGCTTTCTAAAGAGTAAAAATTAATTAGTGATGGTTTCTTGTCTCTCATCTTCTATGTTATTTTTAAAGACTCAGTTACATCATCCAAGATTTTGAAAGCGCTAATAGGTTGAGGATATAACTGGGGATTCATCACAAGTATTTCTGTGACATTAAGCAGGAGATGACATTAGGTGACATTTCGATTTTAGCTTCTTCCTTTAAAAAAGGAATTAAAAGACACGATGACTAAGATCGCTTTTGAGCTCTAAATTACTATTATTTGCCAGTTGATGATGTATCTTTGCCATCTTTATTTTTATAACAGGAAGCTTTTTTTTAAGTTTAGGAAACATTCACTGTATCTGCTCAGAGTTGACACATTGCTCTTGAGAATAAAAGGGTACATTTGATAGTCATTTACTGTGTGTCAGATGCCTGTCTTGATGAAATAAGCAATAATAAAGCAATTGGCTCTGGGGAAGTCCTTCGATAGTTCTCTACAGTTGCTCTAATGTTCTTAAAAAAAGCTGAGAAACACAGCAAAAAATAAATTCAGCACAAGTAAGTCATTTTGCCTGCTCAAAAGTTTCATAACCCTTAGGTTTTGACATCGATTAATATTTAATTGATTGAGGATCTTCAATATCTTGCTTGTATTTTAAAGAGAAGGAGTAGTTTCTTAATAGAGGAATTAATATATGAAAACAATTGCTTAGAAATTAGGGAAATGTTATTTATATTCAGCTGTCTAAACTGTTAGTCAAGTCCTAGAGATAGTGGCTGTAAACACTGCAGAAAACAATGCAGAATACAAATTCATCTGTTATAAATAAAAATAATGCATGAGTTTTTATTTTATTTATTGTGTACATTCTCAATGACATGTCCTAGGGCCTAGAGAAATAAAGGTAAATAAAAATACCCACACTCAAAGATGGTATATGATAGAGTAAAAGGTAAATAAACAAAACATTACAAACATAAATGCTATGAGAGAATTGTGTGAGAAAGACCTCCCAGCCCTCCTAGGAAAACTCAGAAAGCGCCTGAGAAGAAACAATCATTGAGAAGCTAGTGGAAATTTGCAAAGTGAATAAAGAATAGAAAGTGTTACAATCAGAGTCAAAGGGAAACACGTGAACAAGGAATTGAGGCATGTAGAGCATAGCACACCTGTGAGCTGCAAGGAGTTAAGTTGGCAAGCAGCCATGGTTCCAGAAAGTAATGGGAAAGATACCTGTGAAAATTGGGAAGAACTTTGAATACCTTACATAGGACTTTAGACGTTAACCTATACGTGATGAAGATGGTGACAGATGCAAAGAAATGGCATACTAAGATTTAACTGGGAAAGTTCCTCTTGTAACACAGCTGCAGTCATAGAATTGTAAATCCTGCATTGGAAAGAACAAATTATCAAGTGGGTATTCTGAGTAGTGTCTCAAAGCATAAACTTTAGAGCGAAAGAAATCTAGAAACCATATGTGTAGCATGAGGCAGGTTATTACTTTCTCTAATCTTAGTTCCTAACCCATATTCTGTTTCAGAGGTTAGCAAACCTTTTCTGTAAAGGCCTAAATATGAATTAAATATTATAGGTTTTGTGGGCCATATAGTCTATGCTGCAATTATTCAACTGTGCTATTGCAATGCAAAAGCAGCCTCAGACAATACATAAATAAACAAACATGACTGTGTTCTACTAAAACCTTATTTGAAGACACCCACATTTAAATTTCATATAATTTTCATATGCCATGCCGTATTATTCATCTGTTAATATTTGTCAACCATTTGAAAATGTAAAAGCTATTCTTAACTCACAAGTCATACAAAAACAATTGGCAGGCCAGATTTGGTTTGCAGGCTATAGTTTTCTGATTTTGTAGAGGGTCCTGTAAAATAATGTAAATATTTTGATAACATAAAAAAAAATTTTAAATAAACTCCTTAACAAAGTGTGTGGTACCTAGTATAAGATCAATAAAATAAGCAGCACCAATGGCATTTCTTAATAGTAGATTTAACAATAGAAATTTACCCAATGAGTTTGGAGCAAAAGAGAGTCAAAGCAGATGGGCAGGTAAAACTCAGGTGGAGGTGATTAGTTTAAGACAGAGACTCTGACAAAAGTGAGAGTAAAAGATAGTCCACTGGCTTAAGAGTTATGAGCAGAAACAAATAGGAAACATTAAGGAGAATAATTTAGAAGGCCACTGAAACACTCCAGAAAAGACATGATGGAGACAAACTTGTAGGTGTGATGATAATCACCCCTCTTAGACCACAGGAGGCTGCTGTTGCCAGCTCACCAGAGCGGCTTTCTGGGATGTAGCTGAGCTGTCAGGTCAGGTCTCAGGGCATCCTCTAAACATAGGGAGAAAGCTCTGGCCTGGGACCCGGAATCAGTCCCTTTTTCCTACTCCTGTCATCAGAAGTGAGACCCTAGTCACAGGTTTCTCTCCTTCAAGAGGACTATGTCAGAAAAGACAACATTTTTAGGTTGGCCACATTAAAAACAAAGGATACTGGTCCTTTAACCAAGAGCTTCTTTAGCTTTAGTACCCCCAAACAGAGCAATCTCAGAAGGAAGCACTTGTTAGCACTTAGCAGTTACTCAGAAGTCTAGGATATGTCTGCTTTCTTTAGAAGTACCTGTTTCATGTCTGTTTTGTTTCTTCTTCTATCCAAGATAGTCTGCAGGACACTTAATGAGGAAAAAATCATCATTTGAAATGTCATTCTAAACTTTCTTATTAAATTGAAAAAATGGAAATATAACATTAGGATTTCTAGTAAAAATAATGCATTAGACTTTTTCTTTGTCATACACTATGTTCTCCTACCAAAAAGTAAAAAAGAAAAACAGAAGTACATTGAAAATAGTAGAGTTGTCTCTATGAATAAGAGACATAACAGATGCTCAAAGTAGGGAAGTGGACTGAAGTCTTGGGGTATCTGTGCTCTGCGTCTGAGAGAAGACAGTATTGGGTCTGGACCCCAGTTGAGTACGAAGGGTTGAAATACTCCATGCCACAGAGGGCACAGAGCCAGCCTCTCTGCTTGGAATGAATTCTTCCTGCTCATGACAAAAGCATATATGGAAGCCTTGTGATGCAGGGAACATACATTCAGTCTTACTACCAAGGACCAAGCTCAGCTACCCTCTGATTCAGGAAAAGAATTTATGATAGCCACTATATTATTCACAATATACAGAATCCCAAAATAATGTTATATGTCCTGGCTCTAGACTGGGTGTTGTGGTGAGCTGAAAGGAAGAAATAGCTTAACTGCCTCAACAGCAAGGAATAAGCAAGAACGGGGGTGATAAGAAAACATAAAATGAGCCTAGAGCTTGTATTTCAAAACATGCAAAGAAAACTAAAGCAAAAAAATAAAAGAAACATCAAAACAATAACTATAATGTTTCAGGTTATATTATATATAGCAATCTAAGAAAAACAGTAGGTTATAATGTTTAAAGTGGTAAATGTAAAAATTACATCCATTTAAAAAGATTAAGGAATATGAAACAAAAATTGGCAGAAATAAGACAAACATATAGAATAAACATAAATCTAGAAATAAAAATTACAATAATTTAATTTAACATTGTAATTGGTTATGCTAGATAAATTGAATCAACTTTATAGTAACTAATTGAAAAATTTCAATAAATGGGATAAATGCTATATTTTCTGATAACAGTTAAATAGAGCTAGTAAATTTAAAGATAATACTGTGCAATTGCCCTATAATTTAGCACAGTGAGACAATTCACACATGTGAAAGTGGGAGAAGTATTAACTAAGGAGGTTATGAGTCCAAGAAAAAGAGAATGGAGCAAATAAGGGCATAATATTTTAAGAGATGCTTATAACTATTTCCAAGACTTGAAGAACTTGAATCACAAATTTACATAGCATTCCAAATACCTATTAGGATATTTCAAAAATAAGACCACACCAAGATATGTGATGGTGAAACTGAAGATTATCAAGGATAAATATAAATAGAAAGCTTAGAAGATACCAAAGGGAAAAAAAGCATAATATCTACAAAAGAATAACTATTAGATTAACAGAAGCTTTCCTTTCCACAATAATTGGTGCAAGAAGACAATGGAGTAATTATCCTCAAAGTATCGAGGAAAGGTCAGGCTACCTGTAATTTTATATGTAAACTTGGTGTATCAAGAATAAAGATAAAATGAAGAAATTTTCTATATTACAAAGCCGAGGAGAGTTTAACACCCATACTTAACGTAAATAACTATTAAATGAGTGTTTTAGCAAAAAGAAAGATGAATCCAGAAGAAAGGCACAGGACACAACAAAAACTGACCATGGGAATATGGTATATGACAAGTTGCATTACAAATTAGCAGGAGAATATGGAAAAAGAATCAAATGATCCCTGAAAAGGAAAGATGAATGACCAATACGCATATGAAAAGATAATCAACCACCTTGGTGAACAGGGAATTAAAACAGGCAAAATTTCACATGTCTCAGATGGGCAAAACTAAAAAGGCTGATACAAGCAAGTGTTGAAAAAGAATATGGAAAAAGAGGATCTATCAGTCACTGCTGATAGATATGTAGATTGGCATAAAGTTAGAACACATTTGACAACATCTCATACAGTTGAAGATGTGCACACCCTACTATGCAGGATTTCCCAAAATATTTACTGCAGCATTATTTGCAAAATGAAGATTAAAAACAACATCTGACAAAACAATAAGAGGAAAATTGATAATTTGTGTAGTTGTAAAATGGACACTAAAATAATGTTTCTAGAGATACTTGCATCAAAATGGACAAACCTCAGAAGCAATGTTAGGTGATGAAAGTAAGCTATGGAATTATACATATAATGATACCATTAATATGTATAATTTATAATATTTTAAAACATATAAAGTAACATTCCATATGGATGTTGGACCCATATAAATTTAAAAGTAAAAAAATGCATGAGAAGATAAACAGCAAATTCAGAGTAATAATTTACCTCTGACCATGGTGGGAGGCAAAGAGGATCTGGCTAAGTTGTATGGGGCATTTCAACTATGTTTTGTAATGCTTAACTTTTTGAAAATTAACAAGACCTGAGGACAAAAAAGTAATAAAGACAGTAAGTGATTCACATTTTCTAACAACTCTGTTTCTCTGTCCTGTCCAGTCTGGTTCCTAAGAAGAAATGGGAGTGTCATAGTGTGGCTGTCAGAGAGAGAAGTAATGAATTAGGTCAAGATTTAACCTTGTCATCACTGAGAAACACATGAGTAATAACAGCTCTGGTTTATGGCACATTACTTAATTCCTTAAGAGGAAAAATAATAAGGGGAATAATCGGAGAGATAGTAAAATATTCTTAGAGAATGCATTTTGGAGGTCTACTGAAAAGAGTAATTCTTGGATCAAATATGCCTCAGAAAAGCCTTGTCTTGGTCTTTAGAATTTATGGGTGACCTGGATCACTTATGTTGAAGCTGAGAGAAATATATGAAGCAAATATGTAAGTAGGCATTTAAAAAATTTTCTTAGTTTAAAATTTAGCTTATGGTAGCCAAAAATAAAAAACAAAAAATCACAAAATAAAATATCTGAGATCTAATCCTTGTATATCTCTTGAATTTCAAGGTTTGACCATGGTTTTAATGTACAGACTTTACATCCTGGAGCATGAAGAATTGAGTGGACCTTCTCTGTTCAGTAGACAGAACCCTAGTGAGGATGTGAAACTGGGTTGCAGCAGTAGAAAAGTTGTTGCTTTGTGGATGCTTTTTGCTGTTAGCTTTCATTTTGGTTCTTAGATCCAAAGTCAATAGGTGGATTTGGGAGAAAGTCCCTGGTTTGGTGATAGACTGTGGGTTGCAAAAAACACCTTCAAATAGTTTAAAACTTCTTTAGAATTGATCAAAGAGATATACTCAGAATCTTCAGGGGTTGGTTTATCTGTTTATGTGACACTTAAGTGAGTTCACTCTGTACATGTTACTTTTTAAGTAAGAAGACCTGGATGAGACAAAGATAAAACAAAAACATTTTAAGCAGCGAATACAGCATAAAGTCTACAGGGACATGATCACAATATATGCTATAATCTGAAGGCCTTCCTCACTTTTTTAATAGATAATTGGCTTGGTTTCTTAAGACAATTCCGGGAAAAATTGAAGCTTTAACATGTAGCTTCAATCCTTCCTGGAGCTCTTCAATCAAAACCAAAGGTAGAAACAGACTAAGGTCTTGAGAAACAAAATGAAAGATAATATTTAGCTACAGGTTGAGATTATTTGTGGAATGAACTTCGTCAAATATTGGTTTCTTGGCTTTCATTTAGGCTTTAGATGATGTCCAAGTATGTTCTCAATTCCTAAACATTGAAGCAAACCTATTTTTTTCTATAATACAATAGTTGGCCCCAAACCAAATCATTTAAAAGACTTTCTTGAATAAAATGAATGCAAGTAAAACATCCAATAGCCCCTTCTGAAGGGTGGAGAAGATCTGTCATTTCATAAGAATTTTGCTGAAGAGTAGAATATAGAGGAGATGCAGACATGTATAAATCTCAGTTTTAAAAATGAATATTTAAAAAGTTTTGTGATGAACAACCCAAGCAAAATAGAAATAAACATTTTTAAACTTCCTTAAAAAAGGTAGTTTTATAAATAAACAACATAAACTTTCACAACATAGGAAGGTTTGCAGTCTCACACTTAATAGAAAACAAGCTAAGTTCATATAAAGAAATAAATAGTCACAAAAACGCTTAATCCTTGGTCAGCCAAATGTATTTCTGCTACTGGTCTGTTATTTATATCAAATTTTATTGGCTTTGGGAAAAGGAAAATGAGCTAGGAATCTGGAGATAAAGATTCTGCCATGTACTTTTACCTTTGACAAATAGAGTGTTCAAGTTATTATTTTTTACCTGTTGAATAGCAATAATAATATTTGTTCTCAGATCTTAGGGTTACTGTAAAAGGCAAATGAAATAATTACTAAGAAATTTCCTTGAAAGGCAGAAACACCATATAAATGTGCATTATTAATTACTGCTAAGGAGAAGAGTCAATTCATAAGGATTGTAGCATTTAATGCTCATGGATAATAAAAATGTGTGTCAAGTTCTGATAGGTGAGATCCTTAGTACTTTGGTACTTCAGAGTACTAAAAATGGCCTTTCTTCCTTTTCTCTAGTTCTCAATTTCTGCATTTACTTCTCTTCTGCAGAACCTCTACCTGTAACCAGTGTTTCCATATATGACTATAAACCTTCTCCTGAAACAGGAGTCCTGTTTGAAATTCATTATCCAGAAAAATTTAATGTTTTCACAAGAGTTAACATAAGCTATTGGGAAGGTAAAGACTTCCGGACAATGCTATATAAAGGTAAGAAGAGGCCAGAGGAAGAAATAATAAGTGATGACTATTTCTACATTATTGTTGCCACATAGTCTTCTTTCTTGCCCTAAAGAGGTCTTAGGATTCACTGTCTGGCCATAAATGAACCATGAAAAACAGTTGTTGATTCATGATAATATTAGGGCATCTGATTCATTAGTCTAGAGTTATGTGCCATGCATAAGCATATTCAAGAAATACTTTAATCATTATTGCTTACATGTTATACTTGCCGAAAGCAGCATGTCTGGTGCAGGAAATAAATTCAAACTCAAGTTCAGAAGCACCTTTCCCTCTGGGTGTGTTAGAAGGGCATTTCTAGAACTGGGAATCTAAAGGGATGACTTTCAGAAACTTTCCCTAGGATGTGGACCAAGATTATTCTCTAATGCGAAAGATCATGCTCTTCAGTTCCATTCTGTATATTTGTCTGTACGACCGGCTACATGATTGCATGAATATGCAAAACTGGCTTCCCTGTTTTTACTGACTTGATGAGGACCCTATAGGGAGGAGAGAAAGAGGAGAGAGTCTAGAGGAATTAATAATTTCAAAAGACCCTGGTCAATTTCTCTGAGTTTACTGTTTGGTGAGGGGGTGAGAGGGGGCACGAGAGAAGGAGAGAGGGCATTCAGCTTTCTGCAAGTGAATTAAAATGGAGGAAGTGAAATACTCTTAGGACACAATCCGTAACATTTATCTGCAGGAAGGTAGATGATGGTATCAAAGCTGACTGGTTGTAACTGAAAAATTTATTGGGGAGGTGGAGCATGGGTACTGAAGCACACAGGGCGTGCTGTCCTGAGAAGTGGCACTTTGACTCGCTGCTTTTACAAACTCTTCCTTCCACGAATGTTTTTTTTTTAATGAGACACTGTTTAAAACTTATGCAGTGAATTTATAATTTTTTTAACTTTAAAAAAATCAAAGATAAACTTAGCCTGCACAAATTATTGCGTTATTATTTTTAGTGAAGACCGATTACCTGCAAATTAATAAGTGGTCCTTTATTTGCTTATTGATCTCATGAAAATACAAGTTCATGAATGATTGACAAGCAATTATTGGAACCTTTGTTGGGTTAAAAGCCACGAGTTTAAAGGTAAATTAATATGCTCTCCTTTTATAAGCCAATTTTAAAAATAATTTTTTGCTTTTAATTCCTAAATGGTACTTTCAGTTTCTTTCCCTCTTTTCTCTCAACCTTGAATTGGATTTTATTTTCTTTAGTGTTTTTCAATGAAATCCAAATTTTTCTTTTCTTTTTTTTGAGCAGGTCCTATCTGCCAGCTGGCAGATAAACCACTCTACTATAAAAATAGGCTAGTTTTTACAAGTGAGCCTAGTGAAAACATTTCTTGTAAAATCACTTTTGCCTCCTAAGTCATAAAGTGATAAAATACCTTGAGTTTTTATCTTAAATGTGTAGCATAAACCTAATCTCTAGAGTTTCTACACACCAAATATTCCTAGAACAAAAATTAATGAAATGTATCTAATTCTTGCAGGAAAAAAGTGTTTCAGGATTGAGTCAAAAGATCATATCTAGCCTTATACCAATTTTTTTATTACTGACCATGCCAGAAATTGAAGGAAGTATTATTTTGTGGATATTTAATTATAATTGCTTAGAATATCCTAGAAGTATGTAGCATTTAGGAGACCAAATTTTAATATAATTGATTTTTTTCTTCTCAGATTTCTTTAAGGGAAAGACTGTATTTAATCACTGGCTTCCAGGAATATGTTATAGTAACATCACCTTTCAGCTGGTATCTGAAGCAACCTTTAATAAAAGTACTCTCGTGGAGTACAGTGGTGTCAGTCATGAACCCAAACAGCATAGAACTGGTAAGTCTTTCGAAGAATGAAATTGGTGAAAAAGTCATTATATGTTGTTGTGTATATACTTTCTATCATTCTAAGATAATAGGTAAGAAAACATATATATTTTTAAATAATCTAAAACAAATTTTCTATCCATGTAAAAGGAACTGAGCAATATATTCAATTAGAAAATTTTAAATATGCCAATGTAATCATAGATTTATAATCTTTGAATAAAAAAGTACACGGTATTACCAAAAGTTACAATTAAGTTTCTTAACTGGATCATGCAGACATCAGGTTATTCTATAACCTGACAAAATGTTCATATGGCAAAAAAACAGATAGGAGATGTTCTAATACAGATTATCAGATTATTAAATGAAAGTACTAGAATTCAGATGTGTCTAAAACTTGCAGTACTTCATTTTAGTAGCATCACTAATATGAGGCACTGTTATATAATGGCTGGATATATGGATGGATGGATAGATGGGTAGATAGATGGAAAAATGGATGGGTAGAATAAATATACAACTACCAAATACCCATCCCCAATACAAATATAACTGACATTGTACATACCTAATGTGCCTAAGTACTCAGTAGGAGAACTGGAGATGCCATTCATATGAGCACTGGGAATAGGCTATAATAAATCACCCGAGACCCTGGCAATCTGAAATTCTAAGATGTCATGATCTCATTCATTAGGCCAAGGCAAAGAAACCATTTCAGCTAACTAAGTTATTCACCTCACCTCAACATCTAAGATTCTACTTGTATTTTTCATTATTTAATTCAAATAAAGAAACATTAATCAAACAACTTTTACCTGAGGGTTGTTCTACGTACTGAAAGCAGAAGAAAAAGTCTGATGAGATAGATTCCTTGTCCTCAAAAATGGTAGAGGTACTGTACAAAAAGCAGAACATGATAAATGTTATAAAAAGAGGTACAGAGTTATATAACTGCACAATGGAGGGAAAGATGAATTTTTACTAGAAGTTCATGAAAGAGGTGATATTTGAGCTTGTGAGATAAATGGAAGAATTTCCAGAATCTAACACCTAGCCTTAGTCTATTTACATATCAATGGGTGTTTACCACTGCAGAGCCTCACAGTGGGTAAATTCTGGACAAGGGGTGGAGAGAAAATGGCCATTCTCTCTTCCCCTCCATTCCTGGCACCTAATTGGTCTGGTGCCAGTCAGTCACCACAGGCCTGCCCAAAAAGATCTTCCTGGAAGGAGCAGGCTGGAAGGAGAGCACATGCGAGAACTGGGCCTGGCTAGAGAATTTGAGCAAGCTGTGAGAAATAAAAAAGTTTCTCCCAACCTGCCCTTCCCCTTCCCTTACTTCAGTTTCACCAGATTCATAGGGGAACTTGTTCCAGGTGGGGAACCCCCTTGCTCCTGGAGCTATAGGGCTGCACCTGAAGAATTGGTAGGAACTGTTGGGAATAAAGACCATGCAAGGTGCTTTCATAATTTTCTACCTCTAGAAAAGTACGTTTCCATAATCCATAAATTCATTTTGTGGTCCTATGTTCCATGTTAGAGAGTTGAAGCATGAAACTGTACCAACCTGTGTGTTAATGTTTTTAAAGGGAACTAGTATGTGCAACCCCTCCTAATTGCAACTATGTCACAGGGTGTATTTTTGTCTTGAGAGCTGAAAGGACACTACAGTTGCTTTCTGTGTAAGAAAGATCTAGGGACAGACTCAGTTTTTAATAATGGAGATAAGCTGAAGAATATTTGCATAACTCTGCTTGGAAGTGGGTAAGTTACCAGTTGGACAAGCACAATATCACAAGTTAATGTATTTGAGGTATGACTGATGATACACTAATGTGTATACAGCATGAATAAAGAAGTACATGGTACATCTTATATGTATGAATACTTGAGCCCACAGTTGTTCTTGTTGTAAATTAATGGTGCAATAGAAATAAAACCAAACTCTTATCTTATAAATCTGCTTGTATATTTGACTCATTAATAGATTAACTATTCCCTATAGTAGAGTTAAAATTTCCTTGACAATGCAAATTCTCTTTTACAGCCCCTTATCCACCTCGAAATATCTCAGTTCGTATTGTAAACTTGAACAAAAATGGCTGGGAAGAGCAGAGTGGCAGTTTCCCAGAGGAACCGTTCACGAGATCACAAGATGAAATGGGAAAAGACAAACTCTTCCATTTTACAGATGAAACTCCTGAAATTCTTTCTGGCAACATGTCTTCCGGTTGGCCAGATTTTAACAACTCCGACTACGAAACTACACCCCAGCCATACTGGTGGGACAGAGTGTCTGCATCTCCTGACAACGAAGATGAATTTGTCAGTGTACTTCCCACCGAGTATGAAAATGATACACTCAGGGAGACTGGGAAATCATCAGCCTCTTTCTCAGTTTTTCCTGTACAAATGATACTGAGTTGGTTACCACCAAAACCCCCCACTGCCTTTGATGGGTTCCATATCCACATAGAAAGAGAAGGTAACGTAATAAGAAATCAGACGAAATAAGAAATGGTGCAATCAAAGAAAGGAAAGCGAAACATTTGAATATTACATTTTTTAAAAAAGACTGGTGATAGACAGTATTTTTTTTTAATTGTAAAGAACAGGAGTAATTTAATTGAGCGTGCAATGCAGGCTGGGACCAGAAAACAAAACTGAACAGATTGGATCAGAATCCACAGGATGGCGTTGTTTGTAAATTGCAAGTACCAGCAACTGTATGTACTTCCTGACTGACATTATCACATACCCCTGCCCACATAGGAAAACCTGCTATTTGGAAAGATTTTGAATTAAAATTTTAACCATCACAAATCATGAAATATCCTGGAGAAATTTTCTGTTTTCTTTTACACAAATTTGTGAAGCATCCAGCAAAAGAATCTTTCTGACAAAACGGCTCCTTTCCCATGGGGGTCAGACCTGGGTCCTGCTGCTCTAGCCCCTCATTGCCCTTATGGTCCCTTCCGGATCCAGCACCATTCACGTTTCCCCAAAGAGGAGCTGGTAATAGGATAGAATACGCAGCAACTGGTATTTCTACTATACCTATTCTACTATATATTGTATGGACTCATCCAGCATTTCTGAGGGTCATTCTTTATATTTTAGGCCACTAATTTATGAAAAGCAGGGCCACAGCTTTCAGTATATTAGAGTCATGAGTCATACCTGAATTGTTGCTCTGGTAGGTGTTTATAGTGATTTGCTGTTTGTTTTATTTTTGCAATAACATCCTTCATTATGCTTTCCAGTCTAGTAATCCGAACTGCAGAAGTCAAAATTTGAAGTTAAAATAGCAGCTTTATTTTCAGGGTAGGGCATTATGATCATGTAGTCTCATAAATGACAAATTGTTTGCCCCTATTTTTATTTAATACAATGAGATACAAAATCTGTGGGTTCCTCTATACTGGATTATAGAGCAATCAACCACACCCAAATATTATATACAATTGAAATTCTTTGTCATTTTCAATTATTTGAATCAAAAGTCATAACATTTGCCTGGAATCACTTGTATAAAAAACAGTTCTCTTAATCTGTCTTTCATTTTTCTGTTCCTCAATATATTCTATGGAAAACAGAGTTTTGTAACTCAGAATTTTTTTAATGCCTATTTCCATGAAGGTTTTCACACTTTTATCTTACTGTGTGAAATAGTGTCAGATAAGTTCTGTTGAAGACTATTGTAGTCACAACTGATGATAACTTCAAATGAAGTACTAAGCAGCAGGAGACGGACTTTGAAGCAATGTAAAAGTCATTTTTACTTTTAAAAGCCTTGGAAGCAAAGAGATGAAGGAAAAATATTGCAAGTGTCAGAAAATTTATCAAGAAGAATTATTTCCAGCTAGAAATAATATTATATATTTTAAGGGATTTCTGGATATTTCATGCTACCACAAAAGATTCATTTAAGATATTTGTTACTGGATATTTTTTATCCTTTGTATCTAGATGTGAAAGTCAACTATTGTTATCTTCTCCTAACATCTTCCTATTTTATGCATATAATTGTGTTGGGTAATAGTACATAAGAATACATGTGTATATATATATATATATATGGTCCCTTCCGGATCCAGCACCATTCACGTTTCCCCAAAGAGGAGCTGGTAATAGGATAGAATACGCAGCAACTGGTATTTCTACTATACCTATTCTACTATATATTGTATGGACTCATCCAGCATTTCTGAGGGTCATTTCTGAGAGTGTATATATATATATATATATATATATATATATATATATATATATATACTCATTCTGGTTTTATTGATTTAGGCACCATATTTTAGTTTTGGTTATTTCAAAGTATTGTGAAAAACTATTTGAACCCTTAGTCATCTCTTCTTTTTTTAATAGTGCCTTTAGTTTAGCGGTATGATTGAACTTGACAAAAGGAAGGAGACAATATAAAAGAATACTTACTTTTTGTATTAATTGATTATCTGAGGCCAAGGCCCTTCCAGGTTTCACTTCATACATATTCTCTTTTTATATACGATTTAGAAAACTTTACTGAATATTTGACAGTGGACGAAGAAGCTCATGAATTTGTTGCAGAACTGAAGGAGCCTGGGAAATACAAGTTATCTGTAACAACCTTTAGTTCTGCAGGATCTTGTGAAACTCGGAAGAGTCAGTCGGCAAAATCACTCAGTTTTTATATCAGTAAGTACCAAAGAATACTTTTGCATTTACAGGGGAGCCAGAACAATGGAACTAGAGAGATTGATGATTCACAGGCATCAATTATTCATCAAACCTTAGAGACCCTGAGAATTCTTCAAGGTCAGGAGAAGCCCAGATCCATGAAATTTTGACAGCTGAGAAAATATATATATAATTAATAGTAGCACACCTACCCAGAGATTCAACCTAAGAATTTTTTTTTATTATTGTGATAATTGAACATTATTAAGCTGCCCTCCCACACTAGCCATAACAAACTCTCCAGGGATATGGAGAAATATAACTTTTGCTCGAGGCCATTGAAAATTACTATCGTCAGACTCTATGACAAGTCTGTTTAGAATACTGAGTTTATAGAGTCCAAAAGAAAGACAAAAATTCAGGTGTAGTAAGACCAGGGTGGTCACCATAAAGCTGGCACAGGACCCCAAAGCTGGAGCATCCTGTGAGTCCCAGTGTCAAGTGACAGTGTGGCTGGATTCCCTCAGTGCAACAGCCGAGCAACCGCCTCGCCTCTGAAGCTGCACAAAGAGTGCATGTCTATGACCTTTTTAGCCAATCTGATTACATTTACAAGAAGTTTAGGGGCCAAAAATCAGTTACCTAGCTTGTCAGGACTTGAGGGTGCCTCTGATCAGCAGAAAGCAAAACCAGAAGCCAATGGATTAAAAATAGCTCTTTGAAAAGGATGACCATCATATACGTTAGGTGGGACGAAACAAAAACAGGGAGGCAGAGCGAAGAGATCAGTTCATAGCAGCTTGAAAATGTTGCAAATGCCCCGTATAACATTTTCACTTGAACTAAAAATGCCCCCACTGGGAAAGGGCCTGAAAGGCCCATCAGACATGCCGGACGAATATTCAGAATCGCCCTGCATGTCTTTCAGTTGTGGGAGGTCTGTGACATGAGATCACTTGAGATTAAGAACAAAGTTTAGTATTCAGTTCTTCCCAGGAGGCTAAAAATGTTTCCTTAACCAAAAGGCTTCCTTGTCTGCCAGTAGAAATCCACTGCAAGGTCAACTGCGTCCAGGAAATCTCCCTGAGCTGCGCTGGCCACGCGGGCTCCGCCCTTCTCTGAATTTCTATGTGTTTCATATGGCACAACATAAAATATAGGGCTTATTTGTGTACAGTATTTTTCTAGATTTATTTGATTTGTGTACATCTTGCTTCTAATGCCAAATTATAAAACCCTAGCCTGGGGTTTACATTATTTGCTTATTTATTAATTCTGTTGTACATTCAACAAATACTTACAGTGTGCCAAGCACTCCGCTCTTGAGGATCCAAATTGACTAATGCTGTTGAGAATGTCAGAATTGCTCAAGAATATGATTATTTCAAAGAGATGCATATTAATATTCATCTAGAAAATATAGGGCACTAGAAATTTTGCTTTTTCCTCTGCCAATAAAAGAATGATCTTTTTAGTGCTCAATATATTCTGTTCTGCAGTAATGAGTTATTCAGGTGGGCTGTATACCTTTGGTACATCTTGCTTCTAATGCCAAATTATAAAACCCTAGCCTGGGGTTTACATTTTTTGCTTATTTATTAATTCTGTTGTACATTCAACAAATACTTACAGAAACACCCCTGTGCCAAGCACTCCGCTCTTGAGGATCCAAATTGACTAGTGCTGTCAAAGCTAGGTATAAATACTATACTTAATTACAGATATAAATACTGTACTTAAATGAATGTCTTCAACACAGGGTAGTCACAGTCCATTTTCCTGATCCAGTTCTTCTGGTGTTGAACTATGACATTAAGATTTATTACATTACATTAAAATTTGTTATCTTATTACATTATGATTTATATGTATGTGGTTTTGAAGGCTTCGCTCAGAGATGAGAAAGTAGAAATTTACATCAGCCACCCAACAGCCTTACATTTCTATGATGCCCATTTTTCAGGTGAAATAAAATGGAATCACAGAAAGTATTGTGACTTCCCCTTGTGTCAGAAGGAGGATTAGAATCTAGAAACATTTGCTAGTGAAGTCCATGACCATGTGGTCTGCAGTGGCCTATTATTACCTCAGGCCGATGATCAGGTCAGGCCTAATGTAGAATCACAACTGGATGAATTTGTTTGGTTTCCACCCACTTGCTCTGTCTGGGTCCCACTGCCCCAGTAATTTCTGGAATGGTAATAATGCTTCACATGTAGCAAGAACCCTATGATCACTTTGGTCCCAGTGGTGCTTTGTGAAATACATAATCAGATAGCATCATGAGAAGCTGACTGATCACAAAGCACTAACCCGGGAGGCAGGAGGTCGGAGCTGGGGCCCAAGCACTTCCTGGCTCTGTGACGCTGGGCAGACCTTTCCTGCCTCTGTGCCTCAGTTTCCTCATCAGTGACATTAGGTATTAGATCTCTAAAGTCCTCTCAAACCTAACATTCTTTGAGTTGTCCATTTGACAGATGCAAAGACTGAGATTCAGAGAAGTTAGGACATTTGTTCAAAGTTGCATCACTGCTAATGAGCAAAACTAAGTTTCAGGCCAACCTTCCTATCACCAGACCCGTGCTCCTCACTGTTTCGTAGTGTTACAGGAAGTTTCATACGGGGGTTAAGAGCATGGATTTTGGAACCACGCTCCTGTGTGTGGGTCTCAGCTCTACTTACTCTATCTCTGCCTCAGTTTCCTCAACAGAAAGTGAGATTAATACTACTCCTTACAGGTCTGTTATGAAAAATACAGTATTAAAATAGGTAAATGCATATAAGACTAAAACAGAGCCTAATACATAGCGAGTGCCATATCTCTTGATCATCATTATCATCATTTTTTATTATTATTTCTGTTGCTCCATTTACCATGAGCCTAGGACTGCCCTCCCCAACGGAGCCACTGGCTGCTTTTCCTCTCCTGGGTTCCAGCCTAAGAATACAGCTTCCTATTAAGGAACTGAGAAATGTATCCTAAGCAAATAAAAGGCAGTTGTACATTTGCATTCCACCAGAATTTTTTGTAGATAATAATGACCTTAACATTACTTGAGTCCTTCCTATGTGTCAGGCACTGTGTTAATAACCACTTGGAAACCTAAGAGAATAGAGCTAATGGTGAGCAGCTCTCTGGAGACATTTTCTAACGAGGAACCCACCGTCTCCCTCAAATTATCATCTAGGTTTTAGCCAGCTTCTTTAATTGAGCCAGCCTGTTGCTATTTCTTCTCTGATAGAGTCACACCTTGCCTCTTGGATCCTGCTGTTATCAAATTTAAAATTCTTCCACATGATTATAGCAGAGGCTAATTCAAGTCGAAGTAATTATTTCTAGAAACCAAAGATCCTAGCAGCAAAGGAACTATATACACCAGTGAAATGCCCCACTGCTATACCCACTCTTTTAAAAGACAAGTACATTCTGTCCAGTGAAGAATTTACCAGAATGATCTCAGATGCACAGAACAATTGGTGTGGAGCTTGTCTCTTGCTAGAACTCATTTTATTTCTGTCTCTGCTGCTGCCATTCAGGTCCACAATGAGGTCCTGCCTGGATACTGTAACTAGGCAGAGGATATAAAGACCTACCAGGCTGGCTGCTGGTCTTACTCTGAATATCTTTGTAAAAGCAAAAGAAAACAACATGATTTTTAAAACTAGAATCTTTCATCTCTGTCAGCTCAGCATGAAACCTGCCTTGTTCTCTGATTTGAAACGTTCAGGTCCTTCAGGAGAGTGGATTGAAGAACTGACCGAGAAGCCCCAGCATGTGAGCGTCCATGTTTTAAGCTCAACCACTGCCTTGATGTCCTGGACTTCCTCCCAAGAGAACTACAACGGAACCATCGTGTCTGTGGTGTCCCTCACCTGCCAGAAACAGAAGGAGAGCCAGAGGCTAGAAAAGCAGTATTGCATTCAGGTAAAGGGAGGGAACTGCGGCTGTGCCCACTCACCTGCCACCCAGCTCACAGACAATGCCAGGAGGCCCTGGCAGGAAGCATGACTGACGTCCGCCAGGTGCACTGGGAGCAGTGCAGCCAGGAGCCAGGACAGGAGCCAGGTGATGAGGGCCGTGGCTCTTCAGTTACGTCATCTTCCTCTTCTCCTTTGGGACTCCCATCTTAACTTTCATTCCTCATTCAAGAGAACTTACTGAGCACCTACAATGTGCTAGTACCAGGATCGATGTTGGGGGTCTAAATAATTTTAATACAACCTGCTCTTGCAGATTTTAAATCTAGTGAGACAGTGGAAAGTGAACATATCATCACTACAGAGTGTGAAACAAGGCCATGAGTAAAAGTAAAATGATGGATGGAGAGGCCGTGTGAGTTCCCAGAAAGAAGCTGCCAGGCGTGAGTATTAGGGCAAGAGGGCTGGGAAACTGGCCAGAGAACTTCTCCCAGGGGAGGACACAAGCAAGCAGAAGTTTGGGGAGACATTTTTTTGTTAGCTTGTTTTACGTTTTTTCCATTCTTTTCCTTGTTGTTTTAACTATAAGAATAATGCATGCTTACTGGAAAAATAATTCAAAAAAGAGAAGCACTAAAGTAAAAAACTTCCCCTTCACTAATCACAACTGAGGAGTTTTGAAGGATAAGTAAGACCTTGATCTTGGATACTCTGAGTACAGGAACCTGGGAGCTCAGTCCTTTTCTCCTAAAACTTGGTTTTTTATTTTCATAACATCAAATGTATTGATTCTTGGCATCTTGCAAACACAATATTTACTTCCATAATGGTAAAAAAGAAAATGAATTATCAATTTGCAGGGAGTATACTGGAATAGAATATTCAAAAAATGTTTATCAAAGTTGTTTGGGAAGTTTCCATTTGTCCCATGATGATTAGGCATTTAGTGACATTCAGAATGAGAAACTTTATATTGATAACATGAATTCAGGAATTGTGGCTTTTGAGTCCTAGAAAGTCTTAAAGGCTGAGATGAACCCTTACTGAATGAGGCCTCCGCTCGACTTGAATCACATGTGGTAAGGAGTAAATGCGCTAACCTGATTAGCCAATGATCCCGGCTCACTGTGCAGCCTATTAGCTTCCTGGCCTGTGTGTACCAAAGTGACTGACTCTTCACATTGACAGAAAAATACGCTTCTCTTACAGAACATGACCTAGAACTTGACTGCTCCAAGGTACATTTCTTCCTTACTCAATCTAATGTAAAATTAGGTAACTTCTGCATAGAAGCCAAAGGCTAAGGTATAGGTAGATGTGAATTATAAATGAGCCAGAAAAGGCCTAAGTACACTTGGGCAATGGGTTCTTACTGTGCAAAACTGAAACTGAACATAAGGATTATAGAGAAGGAGACCAGTATTTAAAATGAGGGGTGGAGTGTTGGGTGTGGACTCATAACCACACAAACACTTTGAGGATTGTGTCATTATTGCACCACCATCGTCCATTTCCCACACAAACACACACACACACACACACACACACTTTCAGATGAAGAAATATCAGCTCAAAAGGTCTCAAAAACCGGCCTATATCATGTGGCCATTAATCAATTTACCAGATGTTTTCACCAAGGCCAGTGTGACTTGGGCTTATTTCCTAAAGTAACCCATTATCCAGAAAGAAAAATAATATTTAGTTCTGTATTCATTGTTACTGTGATTCAATAGAAAATTCAAACTGTGGCTCAAAAATGAGAGTGATTCTAAAGCCAAACACACACAGTAGTTCCCCCTTTTCCACAGTTTCACTTTCCAAGCTGATCAGCTGCAGTTGGGAAACACTATTATTCTTCTGATACATGGTCAGAAGGTCAGTAGCTGCCTAATGCTTTGTCACTTGCCTCACTTCATCTCAACACACAGGCATTTTATCATCTCACATCATCACAAGGTGAAGCGTGAGTACAGTACAATAAGATGCTTTGAGAGAAGGACCACATTACATAACTTTATGATAGTATATTGTTACTATTGTTCTATTATATTTTTGGTTATTGCTGTTAAACCCTTACTATGCCTACTGTATTAACAATTAATAAATGTTTCCCTATTTCACAGTTTCACTCTCCCATAATTGTTTTACACATCACCTTGATCATCCATCAGATTCACTGCCAGGGCCCCTACTCTTCACTACAACTCCATTGATTTCTGGGTGCTAGGTGGGAGTTGTATAAAATGCTAGAAATATAACAGATTTGATTTGAACCTGGAGTTCATGAAGCTGAGTCTGGCCTCCCATGTAGGCACATTGTATCCACTGATTTGAATTTTTCCTCATCATGTGTATAGTTTTCATGTCTGGTTATTGTTTCATTTGTTTCATGTATATGTTTGTATGCAAAGGTTCGTGGGAAAGGGACTTTTGTGATGTATCCCTAACAACCATTTTAGTACTATCCATTAATACATATATGTTGAACATAAACTTGGTGTTCAATCAGTGTTATATAAAGGACCTGGTCAATTCTTCAAAGTAACGTGCTTTTAACTCTTTCTCACAGTTTCTGAAATCACAAATTTCAGAATTAAGAAGCATCGTATAATACACGTACATATATCTTATTTTTATATTTGATCTGCTTTGGTCCATAAGTGTTTTTGTGACAATTTACAGGAATGTATAATAACTAAATGACAAAAACAGAGAAAACAACAAATCAATCAATTAGCTTTACAAATAAAGAAGTGGTGAAGCTTAAAGTCCAGAGAATGAATCCTTAAGGGACTTGACCCAAGTCACACAACTGGTTAGTGTCAGAGCCGAGACCAGGACTCAAGTCATCTGACTTACTGGCCGGTGCTTGTATTCCACGTGCCTCACAAGAGAAGGGACACCTTCAGGGCCCATCTTGACAGAGTCAAGAGTAGTGACTGAAAGCAAGAGACTCCAGCATCAAACAGACTTGGGGTTTAGACCTGATTTTAATGGTTACCAACTATGAGGCCCTAGATAACTTTCCTCATCTCTCTAAGTCTTCATGTCTTAATCTGTACTGGAAGAAGCATATCCTATCTCACAGGGCTGCAATAAAGCTAAAGGGACTTGACGCTTAATGCAATGCACAAAGCTTATAATATTATTGACTATAGTCACCATGCTATGTATTACATCCCCATGACTTCATTTATTTTATAATGAGAAATTTGTACCCCTTGACCCCCTTCACCCATCCACCCACCCCCTCTACCCCTTCCCTTCTGGCACCCCCATCTGTACTCTGTATCTATGAGTTTGGGTTTGCTTTTTTGTGTTTGTTCACTCATTTGTTTTGTTTTTTAGCATCTGAATATAAGTGAGCTCATACATCTATCTTTCTCTGTTAGACTTACTTCACTTAGCATGATACCCTCTAGGTTCATATGACTGCATACTTAAGTGGCTATGATTTCTAGTGGTCATTTTAATAAGAATCAACTACTGCCTCTGGAAGATCACCCACCAAAAGGCTGGAAATGGTGGGAAGCGGATAGAAAGACTCCCTATTTACTTCATTTGCTCTTCTACTGTGTGAACGATATTTTACCATAAACATTAGAAGGTTTATCACTTAAAAGGTATTTTAAAGAAATAAAGCCTCACTGCTTGGTGGTGCTTAATTATTCAGTTTGTCTCTTCAGGAAATTCTCTGTCAGATGAGGACATCTCTCTTGGCTAACGCTGGCTTCCAGCAGAATTACAATTCTAAAATATGGACAAGAAATTCTGCTATGAATGTAAATAGGAAAGAAAGGGTAGAAATGCTAATTTATTAAATCCATTTGATCTTGTTTTGGTCAATTCATTAGAAAATAAATTTTGATATGCTGTTCCCCCTACTTACAGGTAGAGCAATGTTGTACCAATTTAAATTACACGATTTCAACTATGTGGAATCACTTTCTAGTATTGGAAAGGTTTAAGTTCATATCACACCACCAGTACTGTATCTATTCTTAAAATCATGCAGAGACAAAAAAAAACTAAACTTATAGGTAAGATGTCAACACTATTCCTCATTGATTTGTGCTCCTTTCTGCAAAAATTTTACATGTTGTGGGTCCTAGAGGCCAAAAATTGATCAGACAAATAGGAGTTAACTTTATTGATGCTCCAGTTTAAGCATCCTCACAATTCTATGAGGTATATAATTGTATTATCTACAGTTTATCAGTGAGGAAGTCAAGGAAGAATTATAAATAAAATAAATAAATTATAAGTCAATTCCCTTGCTTTTAAAGGATAGAGTCAGGATTTCATCTTAGGCAGTCCAAAGAGAAAACCTGTGTTCTTCTCACTAAGCAAGACTGACTTAAATGTTAGACGCACTAAAGGGCGAACAGCTCCCTTCTTAACCTGTTAATTAAAGCATCAATCCTATGCACACCAACATTCAACTTTAATGACTATGTTTTATTCATCTGTCTCTCCTGTTTTTCTCCAGATGGTATATGCTACATAACAAAAAGTTTCTTTAAAAAGAACAGTAAAGAAGAGTTCATCTAAATGAGAAATGTTCTCTACAACATTTTATGTGCTCACCATAGTCTTGCAAAATGCTTACCTCTCTGATTCAGTGCTTAGTTAGCCCTGTGCCTTGCTGGTAGCATGGATTAGAGGTCACAAAGTTGGCTGCCAGTCCCAACACTGAATGTAAATCTGTGACCTTGGCCTTTCTCCGACCTTACCTTATTGATCTATTAAATGAGAGATTTGGACTACATAATCTCTCAAGTCATTTCCATCTCTGTAATTAGATATTATATTATTCTACGTGACAAGAGACTAGACATTCCAGCCCTGATCTTTGTTTTCAGCTGACACTACAGTTCAGGATGCCAGACACTTACAGCACTGCTGATCTGATTATGGTTAGAGGCTGACGTGTCTCTAGTGTACACAGTTACAGTTGACATTGATGGGTATAAAGCGGTTCACAGGGCTTATTAAATCCAGCCATAGAATTGAAATGTTCTGGGTTCTCTTCAATGTTCACATAAACTGCAAATCATCCTGTGAAATCTGACCTTCCGCAGCATGAGTAAAGGCTTCCAGATTTCAATGGTATCTGGGGTTCCAGAGAATCCCTGAAGACAATTTCAGCCTCTGTGTCAAATCCTGGAAGCCCACCTCTAAAGAAATATTATTGGGTGTTTGGTTTAAAGGTGAACTCAAGCAAATCTATTATTGAAAATCTGGTTCCCGGCGCCCAGTACCAGGTTGTGATGTACCTAAGGAAAGGCCCTCTGATTGGACCACCTTCAGATCCCGTGACATTTGCTATTGGTAAGTTGCCAGCCGCAAGAAGAACTTCACCAGAGTACTCTTCAGAGGGGGCCAACGTCCAAGCCCGAGTCATCCTCATATATGGGGGGCCCATACTTGTTTACCCAATATTCTACCTTCAGAGTAGTGAATAACTAGAATCGTGTACCTGGAAAATGTTCTTATCCTCTGCTACTCAGGAAAAAGAAAATAAGAGGTTTAAACTTTAATGATTGTATCAGAAGAGTGAAAACACTAGTCATTAAATTGATGTTTGAAGCCATTACTGATATATTAAACCTTCTTTCTTGGCTTTCTTTTTCACTCCCCACCCCCACCCTTTCTTCTTAGTTCCAACCGGAATAAAGGATTTAATGCTCTATCCCTTGGGTCCTACAGCGGTGGTTCTGAGCTGGACCAGACCCTACTTAGGAGTGTTCAGAAAATATGTGGTTGAAATGTTTTATTTCAACCCTGCAACAATGACATCAGAGTGGACAACCTACTATGAGATAGCAGCGACTGTCTCCTTAACCGCATCCGTGGTAATGTCTCCTTCACCAGCTTTCACACTCTGCTGTGGGAACAGACGTGCCCCGAGGCACCGAATGTGTCGGAAAGAGTTACCTGTAGATTAGGCCGTGTTGTAAATACACACAGGTAGCTTGCTACCTGCAAGGATTTTATACTTGGTTTTGCTTTTCGGGTGTTTTTGCTTTACAGAGAGAGAGAGAAGAGCAGTAATTGTAGCTTTCACCCTAATTGAGTTATCTGTTAATCCACATTTTAGTAAAGCCATCAAGTGCTTATTGTTTCTCTCTGCTCCTGAGGAGGAAAACACAGAGTTCCTTTAGTCATTCAACAATTACTTGACACTTTTAACTACTGATGACTATTGTTGACATCTACAAGTTAGTTAAATACCTACAATGTCAGGCCGTTAGAGGATGCTTTTCAAGAGAGCTGGTAAAGATTGCTCTTTCTGAGACTAATAATTTTAAAAGAGCAGGTTACCTTACAGGTCAGGCATGAAATACATATTTGCCCTCTACCCAGATGATGACTAAGGTAATTGTCCCCCACCCAGGATGCATGCTTATGGCCCCAGTTGGAGAATACAGAGTTATGAGAGGTCATTCATCTCAGAAAAAGGGGGACTTGTATGTACAATTACTTACAAATGAAAACTATTTCACTTGTGCAATGTAACTTAGGAAACCGCAAAATAAAGCCAATATTGGAAATATTTGACTCTACACCTATGCATCACTTTTTAAAAATTCTGTTTGAATATCATTTTATTTATACTTCCTCCCATTCCAGAAAGAATTTTTCTTAATGGAAAATTTGGGAAATACAGAAAGGCACAGAAAGGAAAACAAAAATTACTTACTGGGTTTTTTTTTGTGTGACCAAATAAAAATAACTTTTTATCAAATATGAAAAATATGATTTTCCCCCTTAGTCTTTTGTCTCCTTGCTCTGTTTAGAGGATAGCTAATCTGTTGCCAGCATGGTACTACAACTTCCGAGTTACCATGGTGACGTGGGGAGACCCAGAATTGAGCTGTTGTGACAGTTCCACCATAAGCTTTGTAACAGGTGAGTGGTACGTGGGAAATGATCCCCTGGGCTGAGGACACTATGTTGAAGTGGTTCTAAAGGGAGGCATCTCCAGAAAGTGCTGGGCATTCCCCCCACCACTGACTGAGCCTCCATGTCAAAAAAGATAATATATGCTTGATTCTGAAATTCCAACATGTGTTTAAATTATAGTCTTTAAAAATTAAAATATCATTTTTATTTTGAGTTACTGTCCTTGATTTACGTGACCCTGTTTGGAACTGATGAGAACAGAGAGAGGGCCGACTGAGTTTTCGGCTCTGCATTGCATGCCATTGATTTTACCCATTTGGTGACTGTATTTGCTGAACTGCTTCCATTTCCTTATTAATTAAACCATTTTTAAAGTCGCAGCTGATTGCAGTGTTGCCCATTGCAGGAGTTAAAATAGGCTTTGGAAGCAGGCAGACCTGGGCTGGGACAAGGCTCTGCTGCACATGACGTGTAACCTTGCACAAGTGAGCTTCTCTAAGCCTCAGTCTTCTTTTCTTGTGTAAAATGGGGATGATAACAGTATCTATTATCTATTATTCCTTCCCATGTAAGTAAGTTACTTATCAAAATATGTGGCACTAAGTTTAAGTACTTAAAACTGTTAGTGTTAGATCCTCAGAGCCTTTATTATGCCGTCCACAATCATACAGTAGAGATATGGTCAAAGAGCAATAAAAAGAGGAAATTCATCAAAGAAACACTACCTTTTGTTTGAACTAAGAGTTTTCAAAAAATTTGGTTGGATTACAAAGCTGTAATTAGAGTTATAATGAGAAAAGCGAAAACTATGTTCAAGTGAAGAACAATGGTGGTAAAATCTTTTCCTCACTGGACATTTTTATTCTGTTGAAATTTATCAGTAAAAGAAGATGGAAAGAAATTAATCATATGTGAATTCTTACACAATCAATTTACATAGTACATCGCCTTTCTTTACAAACCAAAGTCTAGAGCTTCCTTTGTTTGAGA
Source organism: Manis javanica (assembly GCF_040802235.1). Classification (NCBI taxonomy): domain Eukaryota; kingdom Metazoa; phylum Chordata; class Mammalia; order Pholidota; family Manidae; genus Manis; species Manis javanica. The sequence goes on along the minus strand of NC_133170.1, from coordinate 18,349,926 downwards.
TGTTAATAGCAAAATTTGAGTAGGAAAGTGAAAAAAAAGCCAAAAAAAGGAGAAAACAGCAATTATTTGACAAATACTATATGAGGTTCTTAACTATATTAATAATCCCATAGTTATAATTAAACTTCACTGTATGAATAATTCATACAGCTTAACTTTATTGAGATTAACTCTCTGAGAATACGTTTCCTTCTCAAACAGAGCAGCTGTCTGGAAAAAGCTCAGACTTCCCATCTGAGCACCTGATTGAGCAGAACTGGCTCTGCTAATTTCTAGCTGTATAGGTCTTTGAACAAATCACCTTGATGATCCTGGACTTCATTTTTCTCGTTGGCAGAACTGAAAATATTGCCTAACAACTGCCAAGTAGAGCAAAACTAAGTGTATTTGAACTCGCTGCAGTAAGGCAGAACCCCACCTGTCAGATGCTGCAGTGTCTCAGAAGGGGGACCTCATAAATGAAATATTAATAGGATTTAGAGTTCTAGACTCAAGTGGTGTAGTGCCTTTCAAAGCTGGGAGCTCACTGGTTGAGCAAATGACCCTGATGTAACATTTTAGGAGGACATAACTAGTCTGGATAGTTGTATGGTTTTTAAGTGAGGTTCTTGCCCCAGTGAGCAGTCTATTGTCTCAAACAAATTAATCTTTGGGAAATTCTTATCTTTTCCTAGGACAAACCGCTAAGTCATGCTGACACTGGCGGTCCACAGTCTTATTTAAGCATATTGACACAGATGGCCTCAGTTCTCACATCTGCAAAATAGGCATAAAATACCTAACAGGAGAGTGTGAGAACTAATTTACATAATATAAATCTGTTAAAATATGTATGTTAGCTGATATTTTTATACTTATATTTAAAACCAGTTGAAATTTTAGCTTTTTTTATCTGTTGTGATCTAAAATGCCAAATTGTGTGATATGAAGAAAATAGAACAAAATATTTGAATTAGCTGTGATTTATGAGGACCTCAAGTCTATTGTCTTTGTTAGCCAATTTACTGTACAAGTCAAAGTAACATGGCATAGTAATTCCACTAGTGTACCAAGTTTAATAAACAAATAGTGACATCTTGTGGCCTTTCAGCAATATGCTGAATTTTAAAGCAACAATAAAGTATAAAAATCTAAGGACTTGTGAGGAGGAGCTGTACCCTTCTGGGTTTGTGATTTTAAATGTTTCTTGTCCTCACTAGAATTAGAACACGAAAAAATATCATTTGAAGAAATAGAAGCATAGTGCTTATATGTAATGAAGTACATAAACATATGTGAAGAGACTATAAAGAAACAAAGCTTATTATCCTTTATTAGAATATTCTGAAATATGATGTGTTTGCGTTACTTGCTACATACATTATTGATATTTAAGATTTTATTGTCAAACATATAGAAATGTTATTCCTATTTTACATGAGACAGAAATGTGTTTTTTCCTCTGTATGTTACAAATCTTTTCAGTGAATGTTTTTGAAAGCATAGTTAATTATGAATGTTTGTTACAAGTATTAGTAGCATATTTTTAAAAATCTTTATGTTTCATATAAATTCTCCCCCAAATATTTCAGTTGGGTGTGTGCTATATCTTGGAATGGAACACCTGTCTTCAAACCAAGATACATGGAATTTAAATTACACCGTGTATGTTTCCTAACATCTTCAGAATTGTCAGTTACTTTAAAAAATAGTTAAAATATGTTTTCAAAGCTCATATATTCTAAAACTTGTGATGAACCCTACTCTCATTTAGAAAAAACATTTAATTTAAATGTATAAAAATATTAAATAAATTAATAAACTCAGTGTTATAAGTTAGCTTTGTAGCACGAAAAAAATCCCTTCCTTCCTTAGAGTTTGTTTCAGCAACATTTACTAAGAATCCATCCTCTGCAAAGATACTATTAATGATATTGCTTTGTTATTTTATGGAAATGACATTTATTTTCTGTCCCTCTAATCATGAATCCTACTCTCCTTTATTTCTATAAACATCTTTGCTGTACCGCAATGAAAAAGATTTACTTTTTCTAGTACCCCAAAGTTTTGAGTACTGCCTGGAAAATAAACTCACCAATGCCTAAAGCTATTAATTTATTGATGCAACAAGCATACCCAATCAAGCTAACATTTCAGGAATCTTAGAACTGTGAATTTTGTATAAAAGTCCCTGATATCCTCAGGAACACAGGGGTCTGACTGCCTTGTGTCTCAGCCATACAAGGCAGGGTGCCTAGAAACAAGTGCTCACCTGATACCAGCGACCTTCGCTGTTACTGAGACATCCAGACGTCTCCAGGACCATCACATGGCATGAATTTTAATTCTCCAAATTATTTCTATAAGAGATTTTATGCTCTATTGATAAGTACTTCGATTATTATTAGTCTCTTATACAAAAATGTGCCTCTTTCCTCTCTATAGCCCCAGTGGCTCCAGAAATCACTTCTGTGGAATATTCAAACACTCTGTTATATATCAGTTGGACATATGGGGATGACACAACTGACCTCTCCCATTCTAGAATGCTACACTGGATGGTTGTTGCAGAAGGAAAGAAGAAAATTAAAAAGAGCGTATGTTTCTTTGAATCCCAATATTGGGCATCTGAATATTTATTTGCATAAACTATTGAAAATGATCAAACAAGCATTTATTGAGACATTAAACAAATGTATGCCACTTGGCACTGTTTTAAGGCTCTGTAGATAAGACAGTGAACAAAAATTAAATTCCTCCTATCAAAGAGCTTGCCTTTTAATCTTTGACAGTGAGCCATAATAGTTATAACTATTGGTTTCATTTATATTTAAAGTTATGACTTGAGCTTTTTCTTCAGGATATCAAACATTTTTAAGAAACCACAGTGAATTTATTTTAGTATTTTCTATGTCTATCATTACCACTTAAACATTTGGGTATGGTGGAAATACTGATGTATTTTCTCCTAATTTATTAAGCTTTTTGATATTGTGTTGGTGAAGCTATGGACTAAACTACTGTAATACACAAGATAGCGGTTCAAAGAAAATCTGTTTATGTTTCTCTCATGCTAGCCCAGGACTAACAGGGTACCTCTGCTGTAAGGGATCATTCAGGGGGTTCAGATTCTTTCTATATTTTTGCTCCATCTACCACTATGTGTTGTCTTCATCTGCGTGGTGAACTTTCTTAATTATCACATCCATGCTCTAGCCTGAAAAAAAAGGGGAAAGGAGAGGATGTGAAGGCCTGGCCCTAACAGAATATGAACAGAATTATAAATTGCCCAGGTAGCTTCCACTTACAATCTGTTCTTCAGAATTAGTCACATGGACCCCTCTAACTCTAGGGGTGCCTAGGAAATAAAGTCTTCAGTTAAGAAGCCCGGTGTCTACAGCAATGGCTGTTTCTTCTGAGCTTCTCAACTAGGGCTGAGCAATGTACAAATCAGTAGCAACCAAGCAATGGCCTTTTCTAAAATTTGCTGTGAATATGAGGAAAAATACCAGAGTAATACCTATTCCAAATAAGGGAATTAAAAGCAGTGATGTTCTCATATGTATTAGGCTTGTTTAGAGCTACCTTGTATTTGGCTCAGTTAAGGAATTTACAACATTTTCAGAGGAAATAACATATCTGTAAGGTTGTAATCAACTGGGACTGCAGCCCAGAACAGAGAGGGAATGTCTGCTATAGCCCTGTAGTTATTTAGAGTGGTAATCTCGTTCAAGTTCCTTAGAACTTTAAACTATCAGACTTTGTGATCTTGCAGGTAACACGTAATGTCATGACTGCAATTCTCAACCTGCCCCCAGGAGATATCTACAACCTCTCAGTAACAGCTTGCACGGAGAGAGGAAGTAATACCTCTACGCTCCACCTTGTCAAACTAGGTAAGACACATGTGTATGTGCGTGTGTGTGTGCGTGCGCATACAAATAATCCTGTTGGGAGAACTTGTGTTTGCATCTCTTGATTTACCATGGTCGTCTCTACTCAATAAAATAAAAGAAAAATGGCTGGCTCTTTTGTGTAAGCACAAAAATGGACATTTATACTACTTAAAATTGAAATGCATAGATAAAATAACCCACATACTGAATTTTCTAAGTTGGCATAATGTCCTAACCGTAATACAAAATCAAAATAAAAGAAAAAATGTATAACAAAATAATATGGATCCCCTATGTATGTATTAGACAGCTCTTCTAAAAGCCATAATGAAATTGCCAGATGACTACACATAATTAAAGAAGCTTGAGTTTACAAAAAGTAAAAGTTTAGTAGTTTTTTCCATACAAGAAGTATAAAAATAAATGAAGGAATGGATAAATTCATATTAGTTAATTATACATAACTGAGCAACGTAAGTACAGGCGGATGCCAGAATAAAACTTAGAATTAGGATAACTAATAAGAGATTAGATGTGTTTGCATATGATGAGAGAAAGGGGAAATAAAGTAGAGATAACATGCCAGAAAAAATAACAAGCTGTAGATGAAGGAAAAGGAGGGAAGTATGATATTCTTGCAAATAAGCTAGAACTTATTATGTAGTGTAGCATCAAAATAATTCCTTATATTGTGATATACAACTAGGAAGTGACACTGTGGAACAGAAAGCACATCTCCAATCAACAATCTACCATGTAGTGAGGTATGCATTTAGTTTCTGATACTCAAAGGGACCTCAGAGGTCATATTCTATAACCAGCTGCAGGCAAAAGAGACTGGATTGGTGAAAAGCTGTAGGATAATATCAGTGTAAGAGTGGCAACCTGAAAATAAATGCATTTCAATATGTAATTTTCACAGCAGAGATCTCATTTTTATATTTTGAAAATGAAAAAGATATAGAATGGCAATACAGATATTTTCAAAATACTTAATGTAACAGTGATATGGTTGTTTCAGATGCTTGCTGATTTATACTCTGTGTCTGGGTCTGTTCATAAAAGTTTCAAATCATCACTGGTATTATATTTGTTCATATGTGCAGCCATAAATAGAGAATGATCCAGGGTGTTGTATTAGCAGCTTAAATACCCTGAGTAGCACAGCTGGCTACTTCAGAAAACTCTTAGAAAATCCAAAACGACACAGAACAGTCTTTCCTTAGTTTACCCAATAGCTGCATCTCTCAATAATTGACTGTATAAGATGCAAATTCTTAAATATTTTTTGTCTCATATTTGCCACAGGAAAAACTAAATTCTTGCCCCCCCTTAAAATGAAATAGGTAGCTGGAAATTCTTGACAGGTTAAATAGACACTATCAGTGGAATAAATAAATTATTGAGTTTTTAAATAACATCTTAATTCCAATTCAGTATTCTTCTTAATGATAACTTTCTTCTAAATTATTTTACTTCTTGAAAAAAATTTCCGATATTAATACATGGTAAAGTACTTGCAATTATGTTTATAGTGGATTTATTCTGGTATGACTTAGAAAGTCATGTAGTATGTAGGACTTAAGACAATTTTATTGTTTGAAGGTTTCTTGATTTTTGTGGGACATCGAGCATTTCTGTGCCCTGGCCACAGAAATCCAGTTAATAACCTCCCTTGTGAAAACATTCCTGCAAATTTTCGAAGCCCCTCAAGGGGGCGGTACTGCTCCTGTTGAGAATCACTAGTAGTGAGCAATCTCATTCACTGCAGACAATCTGCATCTCTTTCTAGCAGTCTGTACACTTCAGTTCTAGGAATGTGGAGATCACCAGCTCCCAAGGTTGCATGATCTTTGTATGAAGACAAAAATTGCCTGCCTATCAATTCTAACCATTATTTCTGATGTCCTCAGTGGCTATGAAGATCAGCTCAATATTTGTTTCTAGGTTGCTAGAATTACTGCTCATGTTTGACATTGTGCTCATGTTACCCACGACTTTCTTTTCCCAAGCTTTATTATTCCAGGGAGCTGTAAGTGTTTCTTGGGTCCTAGCTGGTTTCTCCAACCCATCTGATTTGTTAGTCGCCCTTAAAGTATAAATTTAGAGGAGGCTTTTGCCAGAATAGCATTCAGTGGTCCTATTTCATGCTATAGTGTTAAATCTATGTGACCTAATGAATGGGTTAAAGTCATGAGCTAGTACAATTGTACTCACACTACGCAGAAGTATGAGTGAAAACCAAATTCATCACAGTTTGAGACTCCATGTCTCCCTGTAACCGAGAGGACGAGTTAAACTAGTTTAGAAAGTTCCTTTAAATTTTTCAAGAAGGGAAGGTAAGTTCCCATAGAAATTATTTCTAGTAAATCCTAACCTTTAAAATCATTAAGCTTTTCCTTGTTGCTACCTTAATAGCAGATGAAATATTGTCTCTATCTTGTTACTCTGAAAACTAGACAACCTGTGCATAATATGCCTGAACTCAGCCTTATTTTTCCTGAAATCTAAATAACCTTACTTTTTATCCATTTGTCCAAAAGTCTATTTTCTATCCTACTAGTTACATTATTGTGTTTTATAAGCTCTTTCAATTTTCCATAACACACAATGCCCTGCCTTCTTCTGTAGATGCTCATTAGATACTGAATCAAGTTGAAGCTACATACCTCAGAATTGAAAATAGTATTTCAGTTAATATTTAACTAAATAATGACCTTTCAGAGAAGTGAAATAACATTTTTCTTTAGTAATAATTGAATGGCAATTTTTTTCATGAAATGTTCATTCCAGTCATTTTATGTGTTTTTTCAGCATTCATTCAGTATACATAGAAGTCATATTGATTCCACTTTACAGAAAAGTACAATTTTGCCATAAAGGTTTACAGGGTTTGCTTGACCCAGAATGGCATTGTTCAAGCTAGGACCAAAACTGGTTGTTCTGTCTCTTAGTCCAGTTTCTCTATGACGGAGGCCACTTTGGATGCTTTTACTTGCTGCCGTGGAGGTCTGGATCTACATCTATGGAAAGAAACCAGGCTATCAATGAATCCAGGATAATATAAATTAATCCAAGGTGGCAGGCTCAAGGGTAAAGAACCTTCGAAACAGTTGCCAAGAATTTTCAATTATGATGTCATCAATAAACATCTACAAGAAGACATGTACCAATAGTGCCAAGAGTGGTGCCATTTACAGGGCATTGAGCCTATCATACCATTAAGAATTTCAGGGTGCCAGCATTTTCATGGTACCATGGTGGTATGTGACCACAGCCCCCTTCGGCAGTCAGTACAAATGTCAATGAAATTTGCACTAAGACATGACATTTTACCAGAACTTACTGGCCTGCCATTATGCAACTGTGGCTTTAACCAGCAACCATCCTAACTTACAGTCCTGGTGAATCTACTTGGAACTCTGGGCCAATTTTAGCAGGATTTGATAAGTTTATATCAGGGAAACACCCACATGGGGAGAAAAAAAAGAAGAGAAGGAAGGAAGAGAAAAAAGGAAAAGAAATAGGAATTACAAGTGTTGCACATATCACAAAATTGATCTGTGGTAATGGAATATCCATTCATTAATTCATTTAACAAAAATATACTGAGAATCTTGTTAAGCACTGCCCGGATGCCAGGCTACTTGTAGTAAGGAACCCAAAGGGCTATGTTCACTTTCTAATCAGAAGGAGCTTATGATCTAGCGAAGAGGGAGATGGCAAAGGGCTATGCAGAGCGCTAAAACAGGTAGAAAGTGAACACGTGGTGAAAGCTTTCTCTGAGGAAGCAATGAGAAGAGATCCGAATTAAAAAGAAGGGATTCATCATGAAAAGGTTGGGAGAGAGCATGCTAGGCAGAGAGACTAAGCAGAAGACAGATTATACAGGATTTGTTAGGCATGGATTTGAGAATTTACTTTGAGTGCAATGAGAATTCACTTAGAGAATTAAAAGTAGATAATCTGACATATTTAAAATAATCCCACTGGTTGCTCAAGGGAGGAAAAATTATTGGTCATCAATGAAGGTAGCAAGACCAATTAAGGGACCACTTCTTCTAGCTTGAAAAATAGCATTCTAATTCAAGTAAATCCTTTGGGAAATGCTGGTAACTTTGACTGAAGTGGTAGGAATGGAAGTGGAGACCAGGGGACAGAATTCAGGAACTATTTTGGACGTGTCGTTCATAGGACTTTCTGATGGGGTGAAAATAGGAACTAAGAGAAAAGGAAATTAAGAATGACTCCCAGGCTTTGCTCTTGAGTAGCCAGGGTGGATGGTGGTGCAATTTACTGAGACTGAAAAGACTGGAAAACTAAAGGAGGAGTAAATTTGGGGTAGGGTGAGAATCAAAGATTCTTCCTTGAACATAAAAAAATTTGAGAAGATATCCAAGTGGTTGTCAAGTACAGGGACATGTGTCTGGAGATCAGGGGAGAATTCTGGGCTGGAGGTATAAATTTTGGAGTGTTTGGATGAGATCACCAAATAGTTAAGCAGAAATAGAGAAGAGAAGCCCTGGGTCTGCCTAGAAGAACTACTCCAGCATGTAGAGATTCTGTATAGCCAGTGAGGTCAGAGAAAGCCAACGAGCCGAATGTATACGCCACCACTGTCAAACTTCTGCTTTATCCTGACCACGGATGTGTTCAGGCAGGTTCAAAGTATCAGACAACTTTCATGCTGGGAGAGGTTTGGAGCTAATTTAATGCCATGTCCTCATTTGAGCAAGCTGGAACTTAGAGAAATTTGAACCACTTTGCACATCGTTGTGCCTGGTTCTCAAAACAGTGATCCAGTGGTATTATCTACCTGCTACTTATGTTATCCTGGATTTGGAGTGTATTTTTTTTCCCAAAAACCTCATTTTTCTATTGACGCATTTGACAAAGCAAAGAAGAGTCACACACCCATTCGTGTGACTCTCTGTTCCTGTTTTGGAATTGGAGTATGAATAACATTGGCTTGATTTTCTTAATCTCAGTCATGAAAGTTGTTAAGTAGATCAGAAATCTTTAAAACATTATTTGACTGTAGTCAAGAAAGAGTCAAAATACTTTCAGAAGTTAGGGATTTGGGGGATATTAGAATCTGTTTTCTCTCTAGTAATATTTCAGTAGATTATAAATGATTACATACATCTTGATGAAATGTAATTTCTGACTTTATAAAAGCCCAGCTATTATGTGGTACTGGCCTCCATGGTCTCTGTCCCAGTTGAGAAGATTTGTTTTGTTCTTATGTTGAAGTCATATTATAATTTTGGAAATGGGCGCTTGGATACATGCAGTCCTTATTTTTGGTAAGAAGTGAGGTAAGTTTCATGAGCCATAGTGTGCTGAAATCTAAAGTATTCTCCCGAACCACCCATACCTTTTTCTTGAATCTTTCCTCATAAGTGACTGACTCATCTCCGTTATCCCCAACAAAAAAAGAAAAAAAATTATGTCAATAAGAATGTGAATAAATTGAGTCAATGTAGCACAGAGAAAATGAAAGGAAGATGGATGAATGAATGGATGGAGGTGGGGGAAGAAATGAGAAAGGAAAGAAAGTGTATACACATTCTGTCTGTCTGTCTACTTATCTATCCATCATCTGTTTATTGTTTATTGGCTGCCATTCAGTTAGAAAGAAGCCAATAAAATAATTAAGGTGTCACACTTTTTAGAAACTGATTCATCTCTTAGTCAACAAATATTTATTTAGTATTTATGCTACATACCAATCTAGGTGCTGAGGTTACAAAAATGAACAAATCTGACAAAAATGTCTACCCTCATTCTAGTGGAGGAAGAGATGATAAACATCAACATAAGTATATCAAAGGTTGACACAGGTCATGGAGAGAGAAAGTCAGGAAAGGAAGGAGTTCTTTCCTTCCTTCCTTCCTTCCTTCCTTCCTTCCTTCCTTCCTTCCTTCCTTCCTTCCTTGGGTGGAAACACCTTGTCAATGGGCTAATTGGAATGCTTCAACAGAGCAGGGAACACTGACACTGCAGGACAGAGATGAGCCTTGTTAGAGCAATGTCCTTGACTGGGCCAGAGGAGACACGACCCAGGGGCCCAGTGGGGAGTGGCCTTGACCTGGGTGAATCTGTGGTAAGATGCACAATGATGGAACATATGGGGACTAATGGGGTACCCCCTTGTGGCAGGTTTCTCCTATGGACTTCTTGTAAGCACATGCCTGTCTGTAGGTCTGCAGGACTGTGATTGCCGTGTTCCTCCTCTCGTAGAGTCTGCATGGCCAGCAGCCCCTTACAAGCCCTGTGTTCTGGGTCAGGCTGCCAGGCACGTCACTGCTCCACGGCTCCCTCCCAGTGCCTGAGACTAACCGTGGGCACACATGTTCCATTTCTCGTTGCAGCCTCTCAGTTTCACTGCAATCTGGCAGCTACTAGCCACAGGCAGGCCGCAGAACTTTAGCACTTCCTTAAAGGCATTTCTCCTGCCCACCATGAAGTGACTTGCATGTTTTGTAGGTTTCTCTTCACTATACTGGAAGAATCTGGAGGATGGACCAAACTGGGCAGTGACTTTGATGTCTGGCGCTGGTTTAAATACACAAGCAAGTGCCCACCCCGGGGAAGTTGGTCTTCTGGACAGAGGGACTTTTTAGGGAGCCTCATCATCCCCAGACATGTGGAAACGAATGGACAACCCCATGTTTTTAGGCAGGAAGCAAGGTGTAGGAAAGACCCTTAACAAGGGTGCAGAGGTGTGGATCCCAGGTCTTGGCCTCACAAATGGCATTACATCAGAAAAGTGGTCAGGAGCCCTGGATTTCAGTTGCTTCGTCTATAAAACGAGGGTCTGGACTGAGCGATCTGTAATGTTCCTTCCAGCCTGAGAGGTTAGTTAATGGCTGAGTTCAAAGTAAAGGCAACAGGCTCATGATACAGTAACAGTAGTGATCTTTTCCTAAGAACTGTGTAATACACAACTCCTAACTAAATACAAATGCTAACACATACATATTCCTGGAACCAGGAAAGGAGGAAGTCAGATATTTTGTTTTGAAATTACGTAAAGTTAAATGAGAGCCTTCTCTAAAAAACTCTACATCTTGAAAAGTTACTTGAGCTAGTAATTACTGACCATAAGCACACCCAGTGAGTCACAGAAGGGGATATTACACTTGCTGTCATTAAGCCATAAAGAATTTATTTGAACTGTAATGGAAATGACAGGTATTTCTAATTCCTGAGAGGATTTTATGTGTCATATATGAAAACAGCCTAATTATAATTTAACACTAAATATTTGCCTGAATTTTTAAAAAATTTCCCGGTGTTGTTTTAAAACATCCTACCTTTTTTAATTTTTAAAAATTGTTGACTTCATTTCTTTTTTAATTGATGTATAGTTGATATAGAATCTTGTATTAGTTTCAAATATACAACACAGCAGTTCAACAGTTACACACCTTATTAAATCCTTACCCTGACTTGTGCGGTTACTATCTGTCGACATAGAAAGATGACTTAATTACTTATCAAAAAAATTTCTCTAAATTGACAAGAGAATGGGACTGATAAACATTAGGTCTAACATAGGTTCCTAGTGTTTAATATAAATTTTCCTCATAATTTCATTGCATATCAATCTTAACTCACCATGAATAATTTCTCTGTTTCTCTTTTTTTTCTTTCAAAAGGTGCTTTCTTTTGCAGATTTTTTTTTTAATGAGTTGAGCATGATTTAAACAGCTTACAATGCTTAAGTCACAGATGTTTTCTTTGGCCAAGTTGAATAAAAACTTAACATTGCTTAAGGTAGCCTTGCCTGAGTTGAGGAAAGTAAAAGTAGATTTAAAATCTACAGATTTAACAGCTGTAATAAAGGTGTTAAAGACCATGCTTTGTCTATAAAGAGTAGTGAGCAAATTGTGGTCAGTATGGTTAGGTTTGAAAATCAATTTTGCCATGTCCATCATTTCTCACAATGTTTTTGTATGGGATTCCCCTTATCATCAAATGCCACACATTTGTAAAATAACCCACCAAGTTCAGAAGTATAAAGTATAAACAGAATGAAACTAGTTGGCCTTTATGGACATAATTTTGGCCTCATTAACATGATTCTATTGGCAGTTAAACTTATGGGTCACATTAAAATAAGAAACAATGTAATAACTGTCAGAGAAAGATGGATCTTACACAATAAATACATTCTATTCTGCTTCCAGGCTGAATATTACACGAGACTCCGTTTGGAATCCCGTGGGAAGGGAAGAGATTTGCTGCCAGAGCAGAGCTTAAGAATTAGACAGCAGGTCCTGCTGCACCCAAGGTCACCTTCCCTTCCCCGGGAATCCCAGGCAACAGCTTGAGCCCCTCATAATCCAATCTAAATTAAATGGTAGAGTCAGCCTTACAGCTTTCCATTCTGCCCAGGTTCTGGGCATGGTGCTCGATTTCCTCATCAAATTAGGTTGGATTCCCAATTCAAACAGGAGAGGCATTGACGGGGAGACAAGAGAAGGAACAGAGAGGGTCAAAGAGCTGAGTACACCCCCAACAGAGTCAGAAAACTCTCAGTATTGAAAGCATCTACATCTGCACGGACACCTCCTTTTGTAAAAATAGTATGTCTGTCTCCTTTCCCCATATCCATCAGTTTCTATGTCAAATATCATGGACTCTGAAAGTATGGTAATGAAAAGAAATCTGACATTAGGGAGCAGGACAATTTTGAAGATTTAAAATGTTCTTTTTGAGAGATAGACAGTGATAACCAGGAGATGTTCTGTAACAAATACCCACATGGCTCTTTACATTACGTAAAGTGTTTTTGTGTACATCACCTTCGAGCTCATTTACTCTTCATAACAACACCAAGGTCTTCCTACCCCTCCCCTTCATGAGCTAGACTGTAACTGATATTTTGAATAATAAGAGACTGTATTAGTTTGCTTGGCTGCCATAACAAAATACCACAGATTGGACAGTTTAACCAACAGAAACTTTCTTTCTCACGGTTCTGGAGGCTGGAAGTCCAAGGTCAAGGTGTCGACAGGCAGGTTTGGTTTTTCCTGAGGTCTCTCTCCCTGGCTTACAGACATCTGCCTTCCAGCTGTGGCCTCAAACAGTCATTCACCCTTGGTGTCTCTTTGCTTGCCCAAATATCCTCTTCTATTAAGGACAGCAGTCGGATTGGATAAAGGCCTAGCCTAATGTCCTCTTTTAAACTTTATCACCTCTTGAAAGCCCCAATCTCCAGTTACAGTCACATTATTTAGGTAATGGGGGTTAGGACTTCTACATAGGTTTTTGGGGGAATAAAATTCATCCCATAACAGGGACAGAGACCAATCAAAAGGCTCTTGCATGTCACTGTACTCCCTATCATATGAAATGCCCTAAACAGTATTAGCCATTACCCACGTTTAGTCCTAAGCCTGAGAACTGGAAATGTGAATCATCTAAGCCACGTTAGGCTGTGAAGCTAGCTCACCTTGCCTTCCCACGAGAGGGAATAGACAGTAGAACGGGCTCTCCAACAAGCGTCTGCCAAGAATTTTCAAACAGGAAGGAATGCTGTAACCCAAGACTATACAACTGAATTATAATGAGAGCTACATATGTAATTTAAAATTTTTTTAGCAGCCACATAACAAAATAGCAAAAAAGAAATAGGTGGAATTGAGCTTAATATACCTTATTTAAATGAATATATTCAAAGTAGTATTATTCTAACATGTAACCAATATAAAGATTGTTAAAGGGATATTTTTATTCTTTTTTCCTGCTACATCTTCCAAATCCAGTCTGTATTTTTCTCTTGCAGTATCTCTTAACTTGGACTCAGTAGCTACATGTGGCTAATAACTACTGTGTTGGGCAGTAAAATCCTAACACTTCAATATATTCCCTGGGGCAGATGTTGTCTTAAGTAGTGAAATTTAATTATAAGCTCTCCCAATCCAATTACAACTCCACTTATGAAATATTGCCATAACTCTATTTCCTTTAGAATAGCACAGTAAAATTTCTCCCAGTATATCTAGGGGAATAAACCTATAAAAAAATTCCTAAACAGTCCTTAAGCAGATGATTTCCGTATTACTCTTTGACCTACAGAGCTGATATGCACAGGTCTTTCTGAAAAGGATGCAGCTATAATGGGTACGTGACCTGGGAATAATATATTGCCCCATATGCCATCTGAGAAGAAAAACCAGTTACTTGGCTGAGATCCCAGACCCTTCGGAAATTTTTCTGAGGATCCTACTTACCTCCCAGGGCCACATTCTGAGCCAGACCAAAAGAAACTCTTCTCTAGCATTCAAGTTATATCTCTTGGACCACTGAGAACACTTCTAATTCACGACAGTCTCTGACTCTGCCACTGGAAACTGATGATTTTACCAACATGAACACTAGAAGAAAGCAGAGAACATCAAAATTCCACTCCAGTATGTCTGGTCTTGGCTGATGCTTAAATTCTAAAACCTCTGGCTAATGATCTTATGTTTAAATCAGTCAGTAGGTAAGATGTATTGAGTACTTACAGGTGGCTAGTTCAAGGTGAAGAAGAAATAAATTATAACACATGTCCTCTGTTCTTAAAAAATCTAGTAGGACCTAGTAATAAAGAATCAGGACTTTATTTACATGGATCAATTAGGAGACAGAGAAGGGAAAGATCAAGAGGGAGTTATCAGGAGATAAGACTTTTTCCTGACCTTACGACGATCAGAGTAGAAGAAAGAGTACACTGAGGGGAAGTCCGTGAGCCGAGACAGAGCACTGCCCATATGAGGGTCAGTGAGAGACCGGCTCTGCCAGGGGAAGCCTGTCTGTGTGGGAAGGACGGTGGTGAAGCCAGATGGGTGGCATGTGACCAGTGTAAGTGGGATCTTCCAAACTTGGCAGATTTGGGTTTGACACAATAGACATTCATTCACAACAGATCATTGCACAGATGGGATTTAATGTGAGCAAAGTGGTGTTTTTAGGTGTGTAAGTCCTCACTGACAAAATGAGAAACCACAATTAGAGGCAGGAAAAAGGAATGATTGTTCAGTGTATGGAATGTAGAGGAATGCACGTAAATGTAAAGGAATGACATAAGGCTGGACATACAATATAATAAAAAGAATAGACAGAAGGAAGAGATAAGAATTACTAAATGATATGCTCTCTGGCCCTGAGAGGCAGGAGAGCCACAATTGTCAGCTTAGACAACTGAAAGAATGGTGTTGCTTGTGAGAGAGTGAGAACTAGTTGGAAAGTAGAATTGACTTGTGGGAAAATGAGGACTCCAGGCTCTATTTTGACCATATGGGGTTTGAGGTGATGATAAAATATTTCAGTAAGCAGAGATGGGAGGTGATTGGAAATACATGTGTAAAAAGTCAGGTCTGGAGAGTATGATATGGATAATGTTCACATTGGATAGCTAAACGGGTTTTCTCTGCCCATCAGGAAAAAAATATATAGGTGTCCTAAGAACGCTGATCAGTCCAAGAGACTCACTCCACAGAGCAATTTTGTCATGTGTGTTCTTTTTTTAATTTTTCTATTTTAATATCATTAATGTACAATTACTTGAACAACATTGTGGTTACTAGACTCCCCCATTATCAAGTCCCCCCACACACCCCATTACAGTCACTGTCCGTCAGCATAGTAAGATGCTATGGAATCAGTACTTGTCTTCTCTGTATATACTGCCTTTCCCATGTCCCCCTCACCCTACATTATGTGTGCTAATTGTAATACCCCATTTCCCCCCTTATCCCTCCCTTCCCACCCACCCTCCCTAGTCCCTTTCCCTTTGGTAACTGTTAGTCCATTCTGGGTTCTATGAGTCTGCTGCTGTGTCATGTGTGTTTTTAAAAGAGAAATATCCCAGGTTCGGCCTACCAAATCATCCACCTCTCCCCCAGACATCCCCACACTTGCTTCCAAAGATCCAAGCTGTACACAAGCCAGACTCCCTGGAGGACTCATTCTCTTACCCATGATCCTATTAGCAGTGGGAATTACAAGGAACGGGGAATTGGAAGAGAACTGCGGGGATCATTAACACTCTTCAATAGAAGAGAAGCAAGACAGTACAGTGTCTGGACAGGTGCAAATGAGAAAGAGGTCCTGACACCTCATGGGAATTGCATTTGCCCAAGACTAACCCATCTTTCCTCTTTCCACTCTTCTGCCCAGCCTTGTCAAGTCGCCTCTAGAAAGAAAAACACTTCTTTTTCATTGGACACCAGTTAGGTTACCTGCAGTAAATCACGTCAAGCAGATTCTGAGCGACTTTTGGCTCCTGTCAGCTCCGTGATGATGGTATTCTAGGACAAAGGTCCAAACAAAAGACACACCTGACAAAGGAGTGAAGTGGCCTCCAGGGCTTTTTCAAGCACTGCTAAATGCCAGAACGTGGGGAGCAGACATGGGAACATGGGGCGAATGATAAGAAATCCAAATAACAAGCAAACCGTGTAGGGAGTAGTATGACAGGGACATGCAGGTGGGCACAGCACGTTGGCGAGTGAACCCAATAGCAAGATATGATATGTCCAAACAAGCAACGTCAAGGAGGTCTGACAGCAAGCACGGAGCCCCTGGATTCAGGCGAAGAACTTTGTGCCCTGGAGCAACTGGAGGGGAAGGTGACACCCAGGGGGCAGGGCACAGGGAGGGGACCAGGAGACATTCAGGAGTAGGGGAACAAGAGAGCAGACCACTGTCTAGAGCTAAGGGACATGCAAGGGTGTGGTCTCAAGCCAGTAAATCCAGTGACTCATTACTGGAAATGCATATGACTGCGTTCAGACAGCATGGTTTACTTGACTAATGGACTAATTTATACCCAAGATTAACTGTCTCAGAGAATAAGACAAATTAGTCCTCTGACGTTCTATTAATCTTCCCATCTCCTTCCATCAATCCCCCTTTTCTAATAAAAACCATAGCATCCATTTAAATTTTACTCTCTTAATTTTGACAAATTTTCAAGAAGCCATTCTGCCGACTAAATTGTTCCAGATAGTTTTGCAGGGTGAGGAAGACAGGCTTCTGACTAAGTGCACCACTTTCGTTTTTTCTCAGTCTTTTAAGTACAGATTTCTGTTTCTGATGCAGAAAGTTCTGTGCTGTCAGGACAATGCTAACTCCAGTGCAGATGACACAAAAACTATTAATAGCTTATGTCTATAATAAAGCTGAAGTGGAAAACAGAAGTGTTCCAAAAAGAGAAGTATAAAATGGAAGGGAGGGAGAGAAGGCAAAATATTCTGCTTTCAAATGTAGATGACGATGTAAAATCTGTAGGTGCTCTGAACCGCCTGTGTTTGGATTTTTTTTGCCTATTTTCTCCTGCTGACTAGTGAAGAAAGAATATGTTAAAATCAAATTCAAAAAATGTTTTCTTTGCTCAGAACCAGCTCCTCCAAAATCGCTCTTTGCAGTGAATAAAACCCAGACCTCAGTGACTTTGCTGTGGGTGGAAGAGGGAGAAGCTGATTTCTTTGAAGTCTTCTGTCAACGAGTCGGCTCTAGGCAGGAAACAAAACTCCAGGTACTGTGCTCCGTGAACTTCCTTTCCTGAGTTGGTTTTGATTAAGGCTAATTATCTGAACAAAATCTTTGATTTCTTTGAACCTCAGAAAGTGAAAGCTCTTCATTGCGCTTTGGTGTTTCAGTAATAGAAATTAACAATATGCTTAGAACAAAGCCCAAATATGGGAACCAACTTATCAGATCACACAACTTATTTTCATCTTTTGTATTTATCTTTTCTCCAAATTCATAGCCACTCCAGGTCATATTGAGGAATTGAAGGGGTTCATTTTTTCCTATTGGCCATTAAACTGATGAAGTGGATGAAGACACTGTTATATATATGTAATTTGATAAATATGAACTGATTGACAGTATGTAAAAAGCACTGTCTAGGATGTGAAGGGTAGAATCAGTACTTGCTTTCAAAATTTTTTCATATAGCTGTAGAAGTTGCATTAGTGCAGAAATAAAACATAAGTGCCAGAAGAGAGATCCATACTACTAGGAGAAATCTAAAAGAAGGGTCTGTGTCTAGTGAATAATGAAGTCAAGTCTGGGAAAATGAAGGCTGAGAAAGATAACTGTTAAAGCTTTAGAATCACACAAAAAAAGCCAATAGAATAAACACGGAGTTATTCACCAGGTCACAAGGAATGGAAGGAGAGAGCTGAATCAGTAGCTAGTGCTAGGGGTAACACAGCTACAAGAAAAAAGTGTTTTATAACCTGACATCCAAGGAAAAAGGCAAGTTTGTGAGGAATGTCACAAAATACAATGTATAGACTAATTTATGAACATGAATAATTGCTGCTTTTTAAATAATGCAGTTCATGAGATTGGAAAGAAAAAAGCATTTCTGGGAGTACAAATCTTTTCATACTGAGTGCAAAAATAATTTGCTTTGATTCCTTTCCTGTCTTGATATTCTCTTCTACAAAATTATCTCTTTTTGATCTATACTGAACAGCTGAATCATTTTTTCTACTCTTAGAATCCTTTTTAAAAATAACTGCTGTTCCTGAAGTGGCTTCTGTTCTCTGTGGCCACAAGCATCTTTCTTTAAGAAAACAATGGTTAAGCGGCTACTTACTACAACTGACACCTGCTACCAAATGTCTTTCCTTAGAATCATTCTTTTATAGAAAGTGAAAGATATGGGAGTGGGAAATAAGTGCTGTTGTCTTTCATCTCCCTAGGTAGGGGTGTTTGAGATCCTTGTTTTGAAAAGGGTGTTATGCTAGCTCAACTTTTTATATTCTGTAGTTATACTTGTCACTAGTCTTACCAGCAGCCCACCAAATTCACAACTTGTTCTACTAAAGAATAGGATAATATTTAATGTTTTTGAGAACACAAAGTCCCTATGCATTTGGGGGATGCTATTTAAAAGCTGAGAATGCAGACAAAGAGGGTAGCGTCCATTAGAACTACCACAAATAAAAAAATGAAGACTGATCCAAATCTTTTACAGAAAATAAACACCAAAGCCTCTTAAACATATGAAAAGATGACCAGGTGATGAAAGAAATTCAAAATAAAACTACAGTGAGGTACAATTTCCACTAGGGATTGGAAACCCTCAAAGAACTTACACATACATTGGAAGGCATGTAGGGAAACAGGCATTGTCACACAGCGATGGTAGGTAGATAACTTGGAAAATCTCTATGGAAGACAATTTGCCAATAGCTTTGAAAATTAAAAATACACAACTTTTTGACCCAGCAATTCAGAACACTGCTAGGAATATGACTGTATATATACCTATGTTCACACATGTATGTACACGTACACATAAGTTTTGTATATGAATGTAAAGTGTTTAAACAGATTGTGTGTATACACGTACATTTGTTTGAATAATTGTGAAATTATGCTCAATGTAACACTGTTTGTAATAGCAAATAACCAGAGACCACTTAAACATTCATCAACAGGGGACTGGTGAAGTACAATATGTCCTTTCAATGGATTGCTATGTAGCCTTTAAAAAGAATAAAAGTTTCACCAGTACAGGTATGGAAAGAGTGCCAAGATATACTGATAACCAAGGTTAAAAAAAGTAAGCAGAATAATGTGTAGACTATCATTTAGGTTTATTTTACTATATTTTATAGGTTTATACATCTATAAAATAAAAAGGGGAGAAAACAAAAGACCTTACAGCAATGGCTGCTTCTGTGGAAGAAAACTGGGTGGATAGGAAGTAGAGAAAGGATGATGTTTATTTTTCCCTGCTCTCCTTTGTCATCTTTTAAATTTTGCACTCTGTCCATATATTAACTACTCTACTATGAAAAATATTTTCAAAGACAAAACCGATGAAGATCATAACATTTATCTTATTTCTGCATCTCCAGGAACCAATTTCTGTTTCTTCTCACGTTGTGACCATCTCCCGCCTCCTCCCTGCCACTGCTTACAACTGTAGTGTCACCAGCTTCAGCCACGACAGCCCTAGTGTCCCCACATTCATAGCCGTCTCAACAATGGGTAATTACACGCATTCATGCAATCGGGTATCTTTGAAAGTAACATCTTTCAATATTTTCCTTGTTTTCTTACTCAAGCAACCAGTGTTCCATTGAAAACGTACAAGCTTGAGGGGCGCCAGGGAGCCCTTCATTTCAGTCCCAACCTGTACGTTATTTGCTATGTGATTTAGGGAATGGTACCACCTCTGCCTGCTTGTTTTTCCATCTCTAAAACTAGAATCATGATAGGTACCTTGTTGAGTAGTTTTGAAGCTTAGCAATAAAGTACATGAAGCTCCAGCGCCCACTGGCTGAGCTCGCTGCAGTCATCAATGCCCTCGTCTCCACTGTCCTCTTCAGCCGTAGTCATGAGACCTTCTAAAGGTCTGCTTAAGCTTTAGCCTTAGCTGTCACTGATTAAATCAGGACAATACTAAATTACTTTCAAAGCAAAAGAGTTTCCAATCAAGCAGAACGTGTAAGTGGGGAATTAGAAATTAACCAGAGGTCTAGAATAATGTTGTTTCCTTATTCCTTTTTCTGAGTTGCATCATGTGTTTTACTTGCCTTTGTGTTAGTCTGATTCTGTGATCTGAGACCCTCTCTGAAGTTACCTGTAATAAAACCATTCTTGCAGTCACATTATCCCTTTACTGGATTCATTGTCACTTCTGTAACATTCGTCATGTATTTAGCTGCTATGTTGAATGACGATGGGAGTGGCCTTTCTTTTCTTCTTTTCTTTCTTTTTTTTTTTGGTTTCCTGTTTTTAATTTTTGTTTTTTCAGAAGAAAGGACAAAACTGGACCTGAACAGTAT
The DNA here is from genome assembly GCF_040802235.1 of Manis javanica. Classification (NCBI taxonomy): domain Eukaryota; kingdom Metazoa; phylum Chordata; class Mammalia; order Pholidota; family Manidae; genus Manis; species Manis javanica. Next base: position 18,329,240 of record NC_133170.1, on the reverse strand, counting down.
GTTAATGATCTCTCATTTCTATATCCTTTTACCCTTTTCTAAATATTCTTAACTGTCCACTATTCCTTGTCATCATTATAGCAATCCCAGTAGAACAGATGATAATATTAAACTGATTTGCAAGTGAGGAAAATGAGGGCCAGAAAGACAGATAAAATAACTTCTCCAAATGGCAGTTAGTAGTCAAGTGAGTTTGAAAAAGCTCTCTCACCAGAAAAGCCCTTCTTTCTGAGGCTAATGTTCAGAAAGAAATCTGAGGCTTCTTTCTGAGGTCTGTTCAAGTACCCTTCCTATGAGCTAGAGCTGACCTGTCCTTAATGGAAAGTGGCAAATGCACAGTCTTAGGGATTTTATGCGCCAGCCAGTGCCATGACCTCATGATCAGTGTGGAGGATGGCATCATTCTCCTCCTCTGCCCACTGTAAAGAGGTTTATAAAAACACTGGACATACATTCTTACCTTCAACATCCTGCTTCCATGTAGTGTGATGAGTTACACAATAGGTAAGTGCTGCAGTAGACCTTATGTAAAGTATACGAAAGGGACACAACCCCTGATCTTAGGGGCCTTACACCTTATTCATAGATTTTATCTCTTGCACTGTGCAGACAGAAAACCTCTCAACAGATCACCAGGATGCGTGCTGCTAGCGCTGCAGCAACTGGTAGCTTGTTCCTGCCTTTCTCATATACATTATTAGTTGTGAGAGAAATACACAGTTGTGCTTTCTGACTTTAAAGTCATGAGAATAAAGTAAGAACCTCACATTCTCTAAGCCCCTGAAAAGTTTAAACAATGATAATACATGTTAATGACTTGTAGAAAAAACATTTTGTTTTCAAATGAATTTAAACTATGGCAGAGGCATTAGTCACAATGTATAGTTTGTCTTCAGAAGAACATCCTGAATATAAGCCTTTGAGATGGACTCGGTTCTTCCAGGAACCTGAATATCATTTATAAATCTACTTGACTAAATTACAGTTGACCAGGAGGAGGCCATTGTCAACTTGGAGAAACATCATTGACTCTCTCATTTTCATCATCATACATTCATGGCTCTTAAAATCAAATAGAAAACAGTGACTGGTTCTGTTAGTTTCCATGAAATGGAAGCTGCAATGATAACACATGGCTTATCTCTTAAGTTGCTGAGATGAATCCCAACGTGGTAGTCATCTCCGTGCTGGCCATCCTTAGCACCCTGCTGATCGGACTGCTGCTGGTTACACTCATCATTCTTAGGAAAAAGCATCTGCAGATGGCTCGGTAAGTGCAGTTTGTCTATCTTTTACCCACAGCCTTGAAAATATTGTAATTTATAATGTATGCTTTTGCAGACCTAAACTGTGGCTAGAGTTCAGTGTTCAGTGTCTACTTCTATTTTGTGTGTTTTCTAGGTAGACTTTAAAATATTATTTTAGAAAACATTACCATTGAAATGGCAAAGCAAAGGGTTGCTTGTTTATACTATGTCTGACCTCTTATTGTCAATCTTGTCATTTTAAGGAGCCCAATACAGAGGGATCCATTCATTACATTTGGATACTTCTCAACATATTTTGGAGTAAAAGAAAGATCTTTACCTACTCAGGATGACTAATGAAAAGATGTAATATATGTGAAAACTACAAGAAAGAAAAATTCCCTCTTGTTAGTTCTGTTGAAGTTGTTTTATCACAAAATATTTGTAGAGTTTATCATTAGGTCATTAAAGGTTTCCTATTGTTCCTACTTTTTAGAGTTGTAGATGGTTTCATATTTTCTTAGAAAAGCCTTTTGATTTACGATTTTGGTGATTCCCTATTCCTTTGACCACTGACGAGTTTCTTATCAGAACACATTCTCAAGTACTTTATGTGGTCTCCTATTTTATCAGAATAAGCCATCAATTCTCTTAAAAATTATGTTCCTTAGTTGAGTCCTACTGGGTTTGGGGAAATAGGTTCAAATTTACATTTGCCTAATGTTAATATGCTGAATTATCAAACAACAGCCTTCTTCTTTCTTAGAGTTCTATCATTTTCCTGTTGTTAAATACAATTATCTATCCAATCATGATTTGATCAGTGCCTCATAGGGCTCAGTCAGAAAAATTAGACATCCAAGAGGCTCACTAGGAACTTGGAACCTAGCTGAAGGTATGCAAATAAATAAATAAATATGTGTAAATGTGTAAACTAACCTGTACTAGAAAGGAGATTAAAAAAAAAAGGGATACAAGGAAAGTAGAGAAAAGAGATTAGATCTGGATATAAAAATCAAGCTTCTTGAATGTTGGCATTTGAACAGATCTTAGAAGGATCGGGAGGCAGGTGGTGCTGCACCGTGCATAGAGTACAGAGTTCTGAAATTATACTCCTTGGAGTCAAATAATAACTTACAAGCTCTGTGTCCTGGTGTAATTCACTGAAACTTCATTCATTCACTTCACAAATATTAATGGACCCTTCTGTGTGTCAGTTTCCCCAGGTGCTTGGGATTTGGCAGTATTAAAAGCAGAAAAAAACTTACTTTTGTAGAGCTTGTATTTTAGTGGAGGAGATAGACAATAAGTAATATAGACAAGAATAAAAAGATTGCTGGTATGTTAGCAGACATGAAGAGAAAAATATTAGGGCAGTGAAAGGGAGATAAGCAGTACAAGTATGGAGGGTATATGGGGAGAAGATCTCAGGAGGTGGGTAGGGAGTCACTGAAAGGGTGACATTTGAGGAAAGATTTGAAGAACATGAGAGAGTTATCCATGTGTTATCTGGAGGAAGAGTGTGCCCAGGGGAGGGAATAGCTAGTGCAAAGGCCCTGAGGCAGCAGCATGATTGGCATGTTCAAAGAATAGCAGAGGTTGGTGTAGCTAAAGCCAAGGAAATGAAGACAGGTAGCAGGAGATGACATCAGATCACACAGGGCCTCATACACCATCGTAAGGACTTTGGCTTTTACTTTGAGTAAAAGGCAGCCAGTGCAGGGTTTAGGGCAGAAGATCTGACTTACATCTTAACATTTTCGTTTTGACTTTTATATAGAGAATAGTATATATGGAGCAAGAACAATAGAGGGCATATTAACTAGGGGAGCCATTACAGTAATCCAGGCAAGAGATGGTGGTTCAATCCAGAGAAATAGTAGTGGATAGAGGGGGAAATGATCAGATTCTAGACATACTTTGAAAACAGAGGTATTTGCTAACAAATTGCATGTGGAAAAGGCAATGAATCAGCATCAAGGATAATTCCAAGGCTTTTGGCCTTAGCAAAGTGAAAGGATGGGGTTGCCATCTTTTGCAATAGGATTCCTTACAATAAAAGTCCTTACTTCAGAATTGGGGGAATATCAAGACTTCAGGTTTGGAAATGTTAAGTTCAGGACGACTGCAAGAACAGCTGTGGAGTGGACAGCTGAACATAAAAGCCTGGTGTGCAGGAGAGAAGCCTGGATCCAAGATACAAATTTGGGAGTCATTAGCATGTAAAAGGTATTGATGCTATAGACCAGACAAAATCCAGGGGAAAAAAATGTAAATTAGAGGAGAGGGCTCTGAATTAAGCACCAGAAGAATCTAATATTAAGATTTTCAGGGAGAGAAATAAATCACTTCAAAAGAGACCAACAGGAGCCATTCAGCAGAGTAGGAACAATACTGGGAGTGTGGCAGCCTGGAAGCAGGGGGAAGAATGTACAAGAAGAAGGGATAACAATAGCCCCACATTACTGGATACTTGGGAGCAAGAACACATTACTAGCAGAGCATCACGGAAAGTATGCAGTGAACAGTAGCTCATTATTGTAACAGCAAAAGGTGGGAATAGTTGTAGTAATGGAAGTGGTGGTATTTGTTAGGATGTTATTGCATCAGGATTCTTCGTCATGCGTATAGCATGATACTTATGAAGATAGGTTTACTTCAGCCAGCTGGTCATTAGAACAGAAATTCTTACCATTTTTGTGCCGTGATCCTGTCTGGTGATCTGATGAAGCTGGAGAATCTCTTCCGAGAATACTTTCTTTTCAAATGCATAGAAAAAAATACAAAGGATTAAAAAAGATATTATATTAAAGTATGGTAATCAAAGTACTTAAAGAAGAGTGTTATATGCTTTTTAATTTAATACATTAGATAATAATGTTTAATAGGGTGGCTAATCACTCCCATAATTTCACCACAGCAATGAATATGAACAATATTTCAGTATCTGCAGTGGTCCATTGTAGAAAAATATTTGCAATTTTTATTGTTAGTAAATCTCACAAGTATTGATGGTATTATTGAGGCTTGTTGCCTACTTAAATAATTGAAAGAGCCACCTATATTCCATTCAGAGGTTGTTCCCACATGTTCATAGAGCCCTAAATTCTATCCTTGAACCCCAGATTAAGAACCTTTGAATGAGAGGGTAAAATAAATTCCATTACAGGAAATTTACATAGAAAAATGAATTGAGGAGATGTAATCCATAATGACATTATGTAAATATATTAATGTATTTTTCAAAGAAGAAAACTACTTTCAAAGAAGAAAATTACTCTCAAGGTCACTGTGATAAAACAGCCTCAGGCAGATAACTGAGGTAATTAGCACATTGTGCTAATAATGTCAAAACTCCTGCTTCCATTCTGAGTAAGTCCATCAATTTCATAAGAGGGAAAAATGAGATGCATGAGCCTCAGCAAGCTATGGGATACATGTGTGATATTAGGAAAAGGTGAAAAGGGCATGAGAATATGTTTACTGTTTTCCTCCATTTCTGGAAAAATAAATTTTAACAACATTTTTTACTGGCACAATAATAAGCAGCCTTGTGGATAAGAGGCACTACAAAAGCCAATTCATTTTAATACTCTTATCTCGAATGATGAATACCATGAAAAAATTGTGTTTTCCACAACATGAGGAAAAAATTTTGGAGAAAGAAAACTACCCAGTTTGATCTGCCATCATTATGGAGAGGAAATCAAAATACTATTAAAAAAAGCAGTATTTGCTAAAAATGGAAAACCCTCAGTTTATCTAGGAGAGTTTCTATACCTTACTATTGAAGGCTTTGTAAAAATATTACGCCCAAAATAATTCAAAGATTTATGTTAGGATCATGAGTGCCCTTTGGAAAGAATTGTGAACTGAATCCTTTTGGCCTCAAAAAACTTGAGTTGGGTGTGTGTGACCTTGTGAGAAATTGTTTTGTTTTGTTTTATCTTTTTTGCATTGTATGCAAAAGGGAACACAGAGAACTTATACTAGCTTTATTATTATTATTATTATTATTGTTATTATTATTATTATTATTATTTAATGCTGCAATGACAGCCAGTGAAGACTCTCTTTTATGTCCTTTCAAACAGGGAGTGTGGAGCGGGCACTTTTGTCAATTTTGCGTCTTTGGAGAGAGATGGGAAGCTTCCTTACAACTGGTGAGTATTGTTTTGGAACACGCCCCTAGATAGCTTAGCTATGTTGTATGTGCTCCAAACTTTATTTACTATCTATTGGGGATGACTGGTTTTTGTCTGATTCTCCTCTCCTATGTTTGGTGATAGCAGACTTTTCAAAAGTTAGATCTTCTTCACAGAATATATTAGTTCATATACATTTAATGCAATTCCAAAGTAAAGAAAAATCTGCTCTGTATTCACTATATTAAACAAAGAACTAAAGCAGTCATGCAGCTAACCCGTAACCATGCAGAAGGGCTTAAACGCAGAAGCCACCCAGAGCACGTGGTGGCTGACGGCCCTAGGAGAGGCGGCGCTGAAGCAGCCTGTGATGCAGAAGCGTCTCTATTTGACACTCCCATCTCAGGGCCTGGGGATACGAGCCACCACAGCTTCCAGAAATCAAGTAGAAATGAACAGCCCAGGGCTCTCACCTTTTATACTTATAGTAAATAAATGTCAAGGTCGGGAAAGTTCCATGAGAAAACATGGCCTCATTTTCCCTTATGCTTGAGTATTAAGAGATCTGCAGGAAGGAGGTATTTTGAGAATTAAGAAAGAATTGTCGGGAGATTCAGTTGGTTGGCATTATACCTAACAATGATACATGGGGATTAACGATTTTATACACTGCTGTCCATACCTAACAAAACTGCCAATTAAGTAAACATTTACTACGAAGCCAGCACTACTAACACAATCTAGTTTGTTTCTTTTGCAAGAAGCAACTATGCCAAGCACATTTAAATATACTCATTTCATTTTAATCCTTGGCAAATGATCTTTTTTTCCTGCTTTCCTAATCCCTGAAAATGGTTAACCTTAAAGAAATAGGTGAGACTGGAAATTTTACTCTGCAGAATCAATGAGGGAGGAAGGGCTTTATTTAAAATATAAATTTTACTTCCCTGAGTGAGCACCTAGTGGATGCCCACATTAGTCGAAAGTCTATTTGAAATGAGATAGGATTTTTTGGAACAAGGCAATGTATTGTACAATTTTAACATTTTAACCTGAAAGGAATTTTACTATGCAAATACAACTCATTCAACTGGGAAGAAAGAAACCCAGAAACGCTTGTTGGTGAAGAGTTAGCAAACATTCCTTGTAGGCTTGTTCAAATACAGTAGTGCTCTTTCCAAGATAAAGACACTAATTCCCTAGTATCTGTCCTTGCCTGGCTCACCCTTAAGAAAGTGCCAGCCACAGAGCAGTGATGAGTGGCTCATCCAGGAATGGATCCAATTATACTAGTGACTCAGGAGAGTATTAACTAACCACACAACCATTCCCAATTGGCAAGGCATGGCAGACCAGTTACAGGACAGCTGAGACAAAACAGAATTCCCTTTAGGACCTTTCCATAAAATCGAGAGAATTCTCCTCTCGATTTTGCCAACACCAGCATTTTCTGGCTGGCTGGGAACAGATGTCACAGCGGGGATTTGTAATCATAGAAGTGACAAGGTGGCAATATTTTCCCCCTGATTCTCAGAATACCTACAAATGCAGCCATAAGATATTTTTAAATCTGCATGAATGAATGCTCTGTTTTATAAGTGGTTTGACTATTTGAAATTGGAGTGAAATCTGGCTTTTTAAATCGACTCTCTGAATTAGGATTAAAGCTAAATAATTTTGCTCCCACTCAACTGAGTATCAGTGAGATTCCAAACTAGGCAGTTGATGGGTTACTTATCTTGAATGGATAATTCTGAGTGTCATACCCATACCTCTGTTTTAAAGATTATTTTTTTAGGAAGTACGTATTAATTTAAACCGAAAATAATCTAGAAACTCACACCTGGCAGCTTTATAAGATTGTGTCCCAAAGGCTTAGAGTCTTTGCCAGAATTGATATAAAGCTGACCATTTATGTCTCTGCACACAAGCTGCTGTTAGCTATCAAGTGATGTAACGGTTTCTTAAAATAGGCCTAAGCATTTCAAGAGTAATATCCCAGAGTAAGACTCAAGATAACTGATGAGGCGGCATTTAAGGGCCTCATTTAACTGAATGTAAAATGTAATCACTTAATAGCAGACTAATTGACACAAAATAAGTTGAGAGAAATAGATCTGATTACAATAAGGACCTGTGTGAATGCAACTGATTTTGGCAATAATATAGCACTTAGACTCTTACGTTTAAATTTCACAGAATGGAATAATATTCAATGGTAATTAAGGTGTTTGTCATTTTAATTGATCCCAGTAGGTAATTCACTGATATCTGTTCACAGTTTCTATTACTAACTCTTGCCCCTTTTTCATCTTTGCATCTGTTATCTATTAATGCCCACAGGCGTAGGAGTATATTTGCTTTCTTAACCCTGCTACCCTCATGTCTTTGGACTGATTATCTTTTGGCATTTTATATTAATCCTTGGTAAGTGATTTTTTTTTTTTTTACTGTTTACTTAACACAGGTCTTTAAAAGTTAGCTTTCATGAAGTAAACCAAAAGGAAAATTTCTTTTAAAATTATTTTATGTGTTCGGCAGCATCTCAAATAATTAATCATGTATTGAAATGGATTAAAGCAGTTAATGGTATGAAAATGCTACCAATAATGTCTTCCCAGTTAAATTTTCTTCTTGTGATGTTCTCAGCAAATTTTTCTTCCATTTACTACTAGTCATTTGTTTCTTCATTGAGTCAATCCACTGGGCTTTCATCTCTGTCAATGATGCTTTCCATTCCCTTACCATCTCTATCCATTAGAGAGCTCCATATTTCCAAGAAGGAAGGAAATGCATTAAAGTAGAGAAGCCCAGAATACTATACTTTATATTTAGGGCCTCCATGTTTTTATAATAATGCTAGCTCAATGAATATTGAACAACTGACTCTAAACAAACTTCTTTGTACAATTATCCTATTTAATTGTTCTTACAGCTCTTCAGAGAGTATTATCTACCCCTTTTTAGAGATGTGGAAATAGAGGCTGAATGAGATTAATTATCTTAGCATACTATCAGTAGAAAACCCAGGTCTCTTAAAATAGAAAATCCAGGTCTATTCTTTCCTCTGTAAAAAAGCAGCCTCCTTTAAATTCTAATTTTCGTGACTTTTAGTTCATTTGAATAATCAAATCTCAAAGAGTATCCTTTTCAGTTTTTATAAAACATACTAATAGCAGTCTTGAATTCTGAGACTGTATATAGCAGGACTGGTTCCTTCCCTAAGCCATAAGAAAAAAGGTAACAGTTTTTCAAAGAACTGATGAAAGAAAATTGTCCTTAAGTATTAGTCCATGGTATTTAGGCACTGCATTATGTACAGACCGATCCAGATAGGTGGACAACTTCAGAAGGACTCAGAAAAAAAAGCTATAAAAAATAGTTAATGGACTAGAAAAAAATGGCCCGTGGTGGACGGTGGGAGTGGGGAGAGTGAAAGATGAAAGCAATTTGTAGAGTCATTTACTCAGAAACACAATTGAACAAAGGTTCTTTAGCTCCTCTGAGGACAGAATAAATACAGCTGCTGGCCAAGTTTAGGCCTTCAAATTGCAATGGAAGAAATACAAATAAATGGACTTCCTCACAATAGAGATTGTTAATACCAGAATTTATATTTTCTTTAAAAAGAAACTAGAGGGAAACCTTTGAAACATGGTAGACACTGATGTATAAGTAGCACAATCAGGAAGGTACTAGATAACAAGGACCCCTGCAATGTTATTCTAAGCTTGTTTGTAATAATTTTCAGTATAAGGCATAATCAACGCAATGTTTTAGGTATTTAACATCAGATATTTTTGGATATGAACAGTGCACATAAATTTCATTTTGACCTTCAAAATATACATTTACTTTTAAGTCAACATTTACTAATCATCCTCAAGTATTCTACCTACCATTAGAGTACTTGTAGCAAATATTCTTAAAGTACCCTCCACAGATTTCAATTAAAACAGAAAGAAAAATGCATATAATATATTCACATCCCTGCTTAATTCTCGCTCATTTTCCACAGTTCATTTTAAGCTTATATTGGCCTATGCTATTTGCATGTCTTTCTGAATAGGTCCCCTTGATGAGCACATCTTCAAATTTCGGCAACCCCTTCAGGGTCCACTATTTATAGTACTGATCAAGTAGCATGAGACCCAGGTTAAGGAGGGAGAAATCCCTTCAGTTGTTTTTAGAAGAATGCCCCTGAGACTCTAAATGATCGTTTCCAACTGAGAATAGGAGGCAAAACCTGGAGTCCCATGCTTTCTGTCACTTTTAGTAAACAACACACATATCAAACAGGGAGAATATACTGATTATAAACTGTATTTTCATTCCTATGCATGTGCAATGCTAGATATAAAAGAAGTAAAACTCAAGTCCAGCTCAGTACTCACAAAGCCACCTGAATTCCCTACTGTTTACTACTTTTCTTTTCATTTAATAACTCATAGCTATTTTCCCATTTTCATTTGCTAGTCAATTTTAATCCTCCTTCAGATGTGTTTGGCTTCATATTTCACCTACTCTGTTAAGAAATACCACAAATAACAGAGCCACCCATGCCCTTCCTAACACATCCCAGCTGCTTCTCCAAACTGTCCACTCCGATATTTATCTCTGAGAAATATATGGTCCTGTTGATTTTCTAAAATCTTTCTGATGCCTCTGGTGGTTTGTATGGGAATCAAGAGACTCCTCGCCGTGTCACTCCAATCTTTTCCCCGGAGTGGCAGCAGAATCAGGATAGAGCCAGTTGCCCAACTAGCTTCATCTCAGAATTGTATTCTGCCAGGATTTCTGACTTCAGTGATCCCAGGTCATGTTTCCCAGTCAAAGAAAATCATGTCCTTTGGACTAGCTCTATCTGGAGTCAGTATTGTTACTCTCTTTTTTCTACAATCACAGTCACCTCATTCTCTATCTTCCTATTGTAAATACTCAACAGTTGACATTTTAAGCAACAATCAGTTTAAACTGCTCAGCATTACTCGTGACTATCGCATATTCTATTCAACGAATGATATAACACTAAAGACATTTTTAAGATTTGGTGATGATTTCTAATTAGCTCATGAAAGAGGAAGTAGCAGTTAGGACATTGGAGACTAGATCTGGAGTCTTTTGAGTTTCTGTTTTGTTTTGTTTTAACCATGATAAATACCATGTCTCTGCATTACCTCACACTCCTCTCTGGAATGAATTCCAGTCTGGCCAGCTTTCCAAGATTGTCACAAACATGAATAACTTATGCGGAATGAATCTTAACTTCTTGAAATCCTTAGGGTTTTTGAATTTACCTAATATAAATGAAATAGAAAAATTAAAAAGAGTGCATGATCCTGTACACGTGTACAGTGCATGTCTGATGGGTGTTATTTATCAGATATTCAGAAAATATTTTGCATGACAACACGACACCCTAAGCATCACTCAAAATGTTCACTTTAACAGGCACACACATCAGCTCTTTCTATTGTGTGCTGAACTTAAAACTGCTAGCAGAACCTTAACTCACATGTTTATAAGTGAATTTCCCTCTGATGTTAGTTGTAGAATCAGCACAACAATTGACAATGTATGAAAATTCTTTCAGTGTTGCCGTGGAGTTTCATAATTCAGTCCTATCATGCCCCACAGCCTTCAGAAATGAAAACCCTTTGGGCATCTTCAAGAATTCAGGAAAAGTCTAAGCAGAACAATGAAGTCAAACACAAATCATGAAGACATACACTTAGGACAATAAATCATGAAACATGTGCAGAATTTTGTATTATACTTAAAGTTCATTCAACAAATGAATGAGATTAAAAGGAAAAAAGGAGGGCCTCTTTTCCATGAATCAGGCTTCCACACAGCTGTTGAATAGTAGCAACTTAGTATTTCAGCACTGAATTTATTCAGTGTCACCCTCCCACATACATTCGTTTCTTCCCTGTTTTCCTTAAAATCTGTTTGGATAGGAGAGGTTTTTTCTTGTAATTTAAATTTCACTCCCAATCACAAAGTACGTTGGCAGCCTCTTGACTTAGCCAGAACTGTTAGCTAACATTCTGCTTTTATGAAGCACTGAAGTATTTGATTCTTACTACATGAAGTGAATGTGTGATTCCTAAAGATGACTCATTGCCATCACAAGACCTGAGCAAAAAATTATTCAAGAGGTATTTCGTTAGGTTCCCGAATGTCTAAATGATACAGCTCTGCCCAATATTACAGTGTTTTTCTGAGGGGATAAGGGACAGGCAAAGTAAAAACTGGAACGCCTATTGCCTCTAAGTCCCAAGCATGGAAGACAAAGAGCTTAAGGAAGAAAAAAATAGGAGAGGAATTATTGACTGAATCATCATCCCTCAGAACTGGGAAAAAATAAAAACTCCTGAAACCAGAGAATGAGAACCAGAAATACCACGTGCCTTTATGGCTATTTCCTTACACTTCCTACTCTGTGTCATTTCCTCTCATCCACAAGTCCCATCTCCCCAGTGGCATCTCATGAGCCCAAGTCTAGTGTCAAATTCTTAATTGCATCATTAAGTAAGATCATGAAGGTATCATAGCAAAGCTGTTTTTTTTATTCAATTAAATAAGCATCTATTGACCACCCAGGATGTATTTCATTAACTGTGCTCAGCCCTGGGGGCAAAGGACAGTCTAGCAAGGAGCACGTATGCAACTGACAGCAATGTGAGAAACATGCCATGAGCCAAAGGCCCTGAGAGCAGAGGGAGTAAAGGCTCCAGAAATAGACGTGCCCGAACATTCATAATGTTCAATATAAATAAACATTTTGGCACATGAGAATACTCAGAGCACAACTGGTTAATTGCTATAGGTGTTTCCATTAATCTTTAAAGAACTTGGAAAATTATAGAAATTGTCACTGACATTCAATCATGTACCAATAGGTATCACCTATATAAGAATAAAAATACAATAATGAGGTGTTTCGGCAAATACTATTCATTAGCTAGCTTGAGTCAGTTATCTTACTTGTTGGTTGAAAACAATTACCCTAAATAACCCCTTAAAATGTAATTAACTGAAGCATACATTAATATTGCATGTGTTTGAGTTGACAGACTGGTAATGAATTAAGAACAAGGACATTATAGGGACAATTCTTCAGTTAGCTTTGAAACTAGGTCAAAATTGAAGAGGAACAATGCGTAGTAGAATTACATATGCTGTGTACCAACGCTGATAGCACAAATTCACACACTCAATGAAAATGTCCAAAATGGTTATTTTAATATTTAATTAAGAAACCAACATATCTACTCTCCATCCTGAGTTCTCATCTTTATTCCCTAATTCTTTCCTTCATGCCTGAAGAACCTAACATATTCAGGCAGTAGATACTTCTATATATTTACAAAATATTCAGCAACTTAATCACTAGGGCAAGAAATTATATTTCTAGAATTCAGGTTTTGGCAGTTATGAAATGTGAAGTGCAGGTATGTTCCCAAAATCTAATACAGCCTTAAAAAATGAATCTGAAATTATCATTATCTTCTCACTTAAGGACAAGTAATTAAACAAACCTGAGGCACATTTAATAAAAATGAAATAAAATTGAGGTGCCTGATGTAATTGTTAAGCACTCTCCAAGTTTAACCATACATTAATTCTTGTGTCCAGATAAATTTGTCTTTTTTTAAATTCTCAGGAGTAAAAATGGTTTAAAGAAGAGGAAACTGACTAAGTAAGTTTTTCTAACTATTTCACTTACATATATTTCATTTAAAAATATTCTTCATCATGATCTTAACTTTGCAAATAAAAAAATTGCTTGTTTTTAAATAGAAGGGATGCTTAAGAAAGCAGCAGATGTATAACAGCTCAGCTGTTCTGCGTTGATGTGTTTATACATATGGATGTTAGTGATCACCAAGAAAGTTTATCACAAAACCATGTCAGGAATAAGGAAAACTCTCACCGTATGAAATCTGAGAATGAATAGGTTGTTAGGAGTTACAATAATCTTGCAGAGGAAGTCTATTCTAAATCTATTAAAAAGTCTAATATTTTGCTACATTGAAGTTGCCCCAAAACCTTTGCCTTTTTGTATTTTGAAGTTCTGTGCTTTTTGCAGAGGAAGGCTGACTCAGTTTGATGTTATAATAAATAATTTGAGAAACACTGTTTCAGAAAATCTTTGTGATAAATAGGAACGGATAATTACTCTAGTGAGCCTGTGGCTTCACTCACCTACTGAACTGTTAAGTCACAAGAATTAAAATTCTGAGGGGAGAAAATGAACCATCAGTTGATTTCAAAAGCCCAATTAGAGTATCACCTCCAGGCCTATAGTGAAAGCTCTACATATAAAGAGTGGAACATTCTTACAGAGTTCATTCATGATACTTGCCTAGGATAGTGAATTAATATAAGAAGGCCATTAGGGGTTCCAGGCCGATCCATGCTCTTGGACCACACGATACAAAAAAAAGGTGGATGCAAAAATATTTCTATTTAGCCTTGAGTGACATATAATTTTTTGGCACAGACCCATAACAGTAACTTTTTCCCCTAAATTTGTATCAAATCAGTGCACATTACACTGGTATTCATCAAGTGATGGCGGAGAGACAAGACAGTCAAAACAGAGGGGAGGCACTATCACCCGGAAGGAATAATCTGATGGAAACAGAAAGACGTTGTTCTCCAAAATGATTTAAGTGAAGTAGAGAGGCACAAACTAAAGCAGTGAAGGGAACGGTCGTGGGACCCAAAGGGGACACTCCCTCATGGGTTGCTTCCCCCCGAGGCCCAGGACGAGGAGGAAAATCAGGAGGTGGGTGGCAGCTTGGCAGAGCGGGAGTGCTGGGCCTGCGGCCAGCCGGGACCTGCTCCAGACCAGCCTCCTCCTTCCCCCTCTCTCTCTTCCTTCTCGCCCTCCCTCCGTCTGCAGCACCTTCCCATCCGCCGCCTCTTTACCCTTTTCTCTTTCGCTTCAAAGGCGCCCCACCCCTGACCACCACCACGTCCCCTGCCTTCACTTTCCTCCCCGCACTTACCCTCACTCCACGACCCTCTCCCTGCCCTCTCCCTGCTCATCTCTGCCGCCTTCCGCTGTCTTTCCCTCCGCCTTCCCATTCTCCTCTCCCCTGTGTTCGTTCTTCCAGTTCGCGGCCCTTCCTCTGATTCTCCTCTCCTTCTCCCTCCTGCTTTTGCTGCTTCTAACCCATTAATATTTTCTCTGATAACCTTCCCTATTCATGTTCCCATGCTCCTGGGAAGTGAATAAAAACTAGCATCATTTAATCCAACTTTAAGGTAAATCCACTGTTCAAAGACAGCAGCCAGAGAGCACAGTTCTCAAGGAATTCGTTCTAGGACAGGATCCCATTTTTAAGGTGTAAAGTTTTTAAAAATCTACTAAAATCTTAACATAAACTAATCTGTCAGATCAGCTAATCAACATTTTTAATCAAATACCTATTAAATTCTATGTATTTGTGAACAGAACAGGAGACCAGCGGTAGACAATATAAACTGAGTAACTTGCAACAAGACTATGAGAAAGGTCGACTCAGCGGGCCTTGCCAAGGTGGGAAGGCGTGGGTCAGATGGCAGAGTTCAGCAGCCTACAGGAGCTCGGGGAGTGGCTTGGTATAGGTAGGCTCTAGAAGAGATAAGCAGCTACAGAAATCTACAGGAGATAGTATTCAATTCTTACTCAAAAAAGAAGAAGAAAAAAAGAGATGAGCTTGCTACTGATGTAGAAATAAATATAAGCTCTATGTGCTACTTGATTGTACCTCTGAACTATTTCGGTACTTTTATAGATAGGCAAGCCTCTAAACCTGGCTTTCTCAGAGCAAACTCTGGAGAAGGGCTTTATCCTACTGATCCCGCTTCTGCTTTGGGAGACTGTGTAGCTAGCACAGTATAAGTACACAGTATAAGTACAGTTCCTTATACTTATACTTTTAGGCTGGTTAAACTTACAAGGTTCTTTGATATACAGTGTGTCAACCTTGGGAGGTAGGTATGACTATAATACTTTAGGATGAGAATGTCGAATCTCAGAAGAGTTAAGTAAATTCTCCAAGATCACAGTAAATAAGCAAAATCATAAGTCAAACAAGTCTTCAGGCTCTAACCCTTTGTTCTTTCCTATAAACCACAGTTTATAGAAACAACAGTTTTCTAGAACAACACATAAACACATACGTATATGAATTTGCATGTACATAATATTTTACTGCTAGAGCAAAAGCCAACAGAAAATCTCGAGATTTCTCCTCTCTCAAGAAAGTTTAATATATATGGCCCTTTTTTTAATTACAATATAGTAGGGACTGGTAACTTTAACCAAAAAAAAAAAAAAAAAATGAATGCCAATCTTTAAAAGGTAAAACTTCTAATTTCTCCAAGAAAATTGTTCATGATTAAAAAGTATGGTGTTAATATGTACCACTTAGCAACAGTATTTTTAAAACATATTTCTTTGTGTTTCACAAAGCCCTGTTCAGCTAGATGACTTTGACACCTACATCAAGGATATGGCCAGAGATTCCGACTACAAGTTTTCTCTTCAGTTTGAGGTGAGTAGGTAAAGCATTTCCTGCCTTCTCCGGCGGTGGGGCATGGGAGGCACCAGGTTTGTGTTGTCATTTCCCTGCTCACTGGACAGTGCTTGTGACATGCTTCATAATAGGCATGGTGGGAAGTGGGCTGGGAGCATCTCATCTGTCAGTTCGGAGTGAGGATGTCAACCCTTAGAAAACAGGCCAGGATTTGGGTGGCACAAATGAAGGAAAACAGAGCAGATTCAGGTCCTGGAACCATCAAATGTGGTTGCAAGAGAGGCTGTCATTGAAAACCAAGCCGACGGAGAGCTCGGGGGGAAGACAAGCCGAGGATTTAGAGCTGAAAAGGAATTTTACCTTCCAGAGATTTTGAATGTGTTTCTCATGCCACTTAGGCCTTAGTAAGAGTGGATGGTGGATTTGCAACAACATGGATGGAGCTAGAGGGTATTATGCTCAGTGAAATAAGCCAGGCAGAGAAAGATAAGTACCAGATGATTTCACTCATCTGTGGAGCATAACAACAAAGCGAAAACTGAAGGAACAAAACAGCAGCAGACTCACAGAACCCAAGAATGGACTAACAGTTACCAAAGGGAAAGGGACTGGGGAGGGTGAGTGGGAAGGGGGGGATAAGGGAATTAAGGGGCATTATGATTAGCCCACATAATGTAGAGGGGGCACAGGGAAGGAAGTACAGCACAGAGAAGACAAGTAGTGACTCTATAGCATCTTACTACACTGATGGACAGTGACTGTAATGAGGTATGTGGGGGGGACTTGATAATATGGGGAAATGCAGTAAACACAATGTTGCTCATGTGTAACCTGAGCATAAGATTGTATGTCAATGATACCTTAATAAAAAAAGAAATAGTGGATGGTGCATGAAATGGGCCCCCTTTGTCTTATGGGCATACAAAAGCCTGGGGTGGGCTCCTAGAGCTGTAGGACTCATGGCATTCTCTTTAATGTTTCTTTGTAAGGTTTTCTTTCCTTTCCTTGGAGAAATTGAGGAAAACTCATGGTTAGGTGGAAGAAGAAAAAATTTGGCAACACCTTATTCTGAAGCACAGATATGTATTTGCATGCAAATTAGAGGACAGTGAGTCAGCCTAGGACCTCAGCAGTGCAAGGACTCTAACTGGTCCTCAGGTTTCCTTCCCACAGATTCACAGCCTGTCAGTCTGTCTGGATGGCCTCCCATCCTTCAGGTTTCCACAGCAAGGCTCAGTGGTCCAGGATTCAGGGAAGCCAGCGAAAAGGGAAAGATAACGTGACTTTTCTAAATACTGTTGTGTTTTTAAAAGCCTTTGAGGTGCTTTTACAATCCTGCAAAACAGTTTTAGGATAGACCTGCTTTCTCCCCATTATTCATATTCATTTCTTCTTGCCACCATCCAAGACAGCTTCAGTCTGCATGAAGCTGAATGTGTCCTGGTGTGGATATTCTAACAGGGAATTTAAGGATGAGAAAAACCTTATATATTATCTACTACCAGCCCCCTAACTACCACCTGTGTCCTGAGAAATTACACACAGAGCCTGCCCCAGTTAGCCACTGTAGGCACGTGCATAAGAAATTATACCTTCCCCACCAAATGTTATATCTCAAAGAACAGCTATTTTATTTGAATCAGGTATTTATGGTGAGGATGGCATTTCAGAAAAGTATATCGATAAAATGAGAAGACTTTTTATAAGAAAACACAAGCCAAATTTCAGAAAAAACATATCTAGCTAATACTGATAATTTTGATTAAATTATGATGTAGGTAGACGTTCAGCCTCATGAAAGCCACAGCCTCTTAGTTCCTACAAGATTATATGACTTTGGTGGTAAAGCTAAGGTCACAGCCTTGCTGGGAGGATTAGGAGTACCTCCCAGTTTATACCATTAAATTCCAGTGTAACTTTTACGTGTATTTCTGAATTGCACCATTAAAAAAAAAATCAGTGAGTCATTTCCTGGTAAAAAGAATAAATATTTTTAGTTCCGAGTGCCACACAATTCAAACTAGTTTAAACCAAAGAAGAACAGTATTTGTTCAAGCGATACTCTGGTATTTCCTATAATCAAAGGAAGGGTTGAGCATTGAGCAGCTAGGGCAGGAGGAGGCTTGGGAAGCAGCTCAGTCTCAGAGGGACCAGACCGGGGGCTACACCCCTGCAGGCCCCCCCATGATATTTCTCATTGCTGCTTCTCTCTCTGTCTAGGCCCCATGTTCTTTTGCCACAAACCAACCTCTTTCTCCTCGTGGAAAACATGATCAACAACAATCATATAGATTAGCTAGCATCACATCCTATAGCTTCCATTGTTGCCAAAGGAGAATATTGACTCTTTCTTGTTCATAGTTTGAATTAAATAAAGGGGAGAATCCTGATCGCTGACCTGGATTGCAATGTGCACTCAAACCCCCTGCGGCCACAGAAAGCAGAGGCACGGAACAACCCGACGAGTCTGTGGAACCATGTGGCTAAACCAGGGGAGGAGAGGAGTGTCCCCAAAGAGGGTCGCTGAGAGAGCCAGACAGTAAGTGATCAGGTCCTGGCTTCAGAATGCCAAGAATCTGGAAAGCAGATTTCAAATCCTAAATGCTAAATGCTCAACTTAGAGCATGCTGAGGGCTCTTATACCTTTAAATACAAATGAGCATATTCAGTAGCATTTATAAAGGAGGTAGGAATGTCCTAAGCTGGGAATCCAAAAACCTGGGTCCTCACTACCATCTTGCCATTAAGTAATATTGAAAAAAAAAATCACAGTTTCTCATTGCCTCAGTTTGTTCATCTGTAAAATGGGTTGGGTGAACTAAATCAGTGGTTCTCAACTAGGCCAGTACCATGCAGTCCTCAAGGGGGATTTACGAATGTGTGGGAGTCTTTTTGGTTGCCCCGATGTCTTGGGAGGAAGCTACTAGTGTTATTTAATGGTGAAAGGGATGAGGATGTTAACAGTTTTGCAGTGAGGACAGTCCTCCACAGCAAAGAATTGTCCTGGGCAGCACTACTCCACTGAGAGGCACTGGACTAAATGCGGGACAGGAATTCAGCTGAGCTTTGTAACACATGCGCATCTGTCGGGCTTCTCCGGAGAAACAGAACCAGCAGGACACAGACTCACATATGTTAATTATATAATTATATCATGTTTGTATAATCATTATATGTATAGCCTATATGTGATAATAAATAGGAGATACACACACATATACACACACACACATATATGAAAAGACAGGTTCATTTTAAGGAGTTGGCTCACACCAACTGAGAGCTGGCAAATCTGAAACAGGCAGGGTGGGCTGGGAACCCAGGAAAGAGTTGATGATGCCACTCAAGTCCAAGGCAGTTTGGAAACAGAATTCCTTCCTCTTCGAGGGGCCTCAGTCTTCCCTGGTAAGGCCTTCAGCTTAGGGAGGGTAACCTGCTTTCTTAAAGCCTATTGATTTAAATGTTTCACATCTAAGAAACACATTAATGCAACATCTAGACTGATGTTTGCCCAAGCAGCTCAGGGCTACAGCCTGGCAGGTTGAATCATACAGTTAACCACCATGCCATGTTTTGAAGAAGTGTTTAGTATTTTTATATAACATGAAGCTTTTTTTCATACATCTTCGTTCTTAGAATATTATTCGTCATATATGTGATTTATCTGGTGCCAAATCCTGATATTGTATCCCTGCTCTGGTGAGCAAATACGAATTATTCTCAAGAAGACTATTTTAAGACTCACATCGTGTGTTTTGAACTTCCAGTTGCTCACTCAGTGACTCATTGGTCTGAATTTTTTGTTTTTTTTCATTTGCCAGCCTGCCAGGCATTACCAGCCCCCAACCCCACCCCACCCGCACATCCTCAGGTTCAATGTCAGAGTATCCTCATCTATTTTCAAAGATTCATTATGCTCCCCTACCTGATTTCAGGGTGCATGACAGACCCGCCACATGCCAGCCCTCAAATTTTCCTGAAATTGGTAATTAATTGAGGCTGAAGGAAAAAATGGTTCCTGCTCTAATGGGAACCCAAGAGGTTAGTATTAAGGTGGCTGAATTAGTCAATCTCACTAACTCCAGTAGCTGAACAGTTATTTGTTCTGTTTATATTAATGCTTATTCCTTGTATTCATTTGATACTGACATTGAAAGATCACACTCATATTGAGAAATTACATCATTTGTAAGCATTATGCAAATCGAAACTGATGTCTGGATTTGCATATATTACCAATACAACTATAAGTCATACATGAAGGTCTGTGAGTTGCTACTTTGCATTCACTGAATAAATTCCTTTTTCACTCTGCATCTGATTTTGGATCTGCTGAAAAGAGTGATTATCCTTCTGAGGAAGATACACATCTTATCTTAAGGAGGCTTGGGACCCAGGCTTTCCTGAAGAATTAACAGATTCAATTCCTCATTCTGTGGGTCTCATATGGAAAGGGTTTTGAAGAGCCAGGCTTTAGAGCTTGAAATTTGAGGGCCCACAAGACATATTGCTTATTCTGCCATTAATTTCTGTGCTTTGTGTTTGATAGATGCTAGTGAACATGATCATCTTTGTTCAGAAATGTGGCTGCAAAGATCAAAACAAACCACACTGATTGCTGTGTAGTTCATGAGAGATGACCTTTGATTTCTGGTGTAGCTGCTCATTTGTAACTGTTTTTACTTGTGTTACAGTCCAGTTAGTTCACTGGAGCCCTACCTGTAGTCACTGAAATAAGTCACCTCAAATCCTCTCCAACAGTGACACCAGAGGTCTCACTTTGCCCTTAGACCTGAGTTTTCCCTGCTCTCCTTCCTAGTTTCCTAAGGCTGGTCTCTGTTTCCAAGTGCCTGTACTAGTAATTTGTCCAGTGATAGGAGTGCTGCCCCATCTTATGGAGGCCTGGACCCTGTGACCTATTGCTAGACTTCCCTGAGGTGGATCTCCTTCTTACCCAGTCTTCCATCACTGGCCCAAGATGTCCATCACTACTGTGCCCCTGTTCTTCCTTTAGGGTACCTGTTATGGGTTGAATTGTGCCTCCCAAATGGTAAGTTGAAGACCTAACATTTAGTTTCCCAGAATATGACCTTATTTGGGAACCAATTACACCATTGTAGATGTAATCGGTTAAAAAGAGGTCTTAGGGGGTAGGGTGGGCACCTAATGCAATATACATGGTGTCCTTATGAACAGACAGTTATGTGAAGACTCAGAGGTGAATCAAATGTCATGGGATGACAAAGGCAGAGACTGGAGTTCCACAGCTGCAAGTGAAGGGACACCACACATTGCCAATGAACCAGGAGAAGCTGAGAAGAGACAAGGAAGGATTCCCCATAGGTAACAGAGGGCATGTGTCCCTGCTAACGCCTTGGTTTCACTCTTACAGACTCCAGAACAGTAAGGCAATTGATTTCTGTTTTAAGCCACCCAGTTTGTGGCACTTTGTTATGGCAATCCTAGGAAACCAATACAGAAAGTTACTAAATACCTTGTTCTAATCCTTCCTTCTCCTTTTGTGTTTACCTGAAAAGTAACCTATATTTCCCATTGGACCTTTTACATGCCATGGATGAAACTTCTTCTGTCAACACCACTGGTCACATAGTTTCTCCTCACTTGTGTTGTAGTCAGGTAATCTGATCATCTGACTCTGATTCCCAGTTTATCCCAAAGCAAACACTTAGTGTTCATCCACTGCTGACATCGTTAGAGGCTCTAAAGCCAGAATTCGGCCTGTGCTCTTCTCAGAAGATGATGGTGCATGTTACGAGCTGGAAGTATCCTCCCCAAATTCATATGTTGAAGTCCTAAGCCCCAATGTGATGGGATTTGGAGATGGGATTTGGGGGAAGTAATTAGGGTTTGGCGGGGACGGTCATGTGAGCACACGGGGAGATGGTGGCCGTCTACAAGGCAAGAGAAGTCTCGGAATGAAACTGACCTTGCCAGCACCTTGATTTTGGACTTCCCAGCCTCTACATATGAGAGATACATTTCTCTTGTTTAAGAGACGTTTTGTTACAGCAGCCTGAGCTGATTGATACAGTGCACATGCCTACACTCTGCTTTTCAAGACTATGCTTCAAATACAGCCAACACAACAGAGGCTGCCGGTGGGCTACGTGCATGACTGTATTAGCTTCTTAGGGCTGCCATACCATAACAAATTACCACAATCTTGGTGACTTCAAACTACATAAATTTATTCTCTCACACTCTTCTCCCTTTTACCAGGACACCTGTTCAATTTAGGCCCCACCCAGATGATACAGGATGACCTCATCTCATGATGCTTAGCACAACTAGATCTGCAAAGACTGTTTTTCTTAACAAGGCCATAAACTCAGGCTTTGGAGTTAGGATGTGGACATAGCTTTTGGGGATCACCATCAAACCGTCTAGAGATGACTGTGTAGCCTAGAAAGAAAACCCGCAATGATAAATTCTAATAGAAATAAAACTAGCAAAAGAAAATTCAAAAATGATTTATGTTGGTCTCAGGCCATCACCTCATACTTGGCCTTTATGAAGATTTAAACCTCTGGAGTTTCCAGATGGTTAGAAAGAAAATAACTGCTAAGCTGCTGAACTGGAAACTCAGCATTTGATTTTCCACTTAGTGACAGGCTAGATTGCAAAAGATTACAAAGCATTTCATGTAGTCTGTTCCTGTTTACTGCAATTCAGCTTTGGCAATTTACATTTACAGTGTTCGGACAATTCAACCTTTCCTATCAACTGAGGGCATTGACAGCAGGAAGGCAGCATACAATTAAAGTTCTATCAGCTGGTCAGCTTCCGTATGTGCTCCAGCTCTCAGCCTCAGTCTGTTTCCACAGTTTCTTTAGTATCTGCGGGCTTTTCCTGTGGCTCATCAGTCTGTCCTCAAAGCAGGGAAGAATTGTTGGTCTCTTGGTGCAAACGGCAGAAGAGGGAGAAATAACGAAGCCAGGCAAAGCAAAATAATCATAACAGAAGAATTTCAGGACCACTGTTAATAGTGCTACATGAATATTTGTTGAGTTTAATCATTCCATTTGATAGTCACTATACACCAGTGAGGTGCGGAGTTATTATGTGTCTTGTCTTACAGACAATTAAACTGAGGTTAATGTGAGCTGAACTCTTTTTCCATGACCCTACAGTTTATGAGTGGTACATCAAAATAAGCCAGCTGTTTTTACAAACTATAAAGGCCTCTCTAAAGGATGCAGATTTCCAAAATAATTTAAGCAATGGAAACATCATTTAAATAAGCTTATAGCTGCCAAGAGGAACTGACTTCAGATTGACACTGATTTGAAGTTTGCTGAAAATAAGTTTTGTTTCTTACATGAACGATATAGTCAGTCTTTGAACACCCTTTAAAATGGAAAAACCAATTATAAAGTAACAGTGACAGGCTTCTGCTTAAAGCCACTTGGTTAGGAAGGATTTTGCCTGGGGTGGGAAATCTTCTAATTTTGTGAATCGAGGGTCAAAGACAGCAGAGTTAGTCTTTAAGATTGGCTTCAACTTGGGTCAAACAGCTTGAGATTTTGTGATCTTGAAAAGCCAAAAGTGATCATCAAAAGAAAAGAGAGGTCTGGAGAATTTAGCTCAGTTCATGCATGTTGACTCATGTTTGCTTCCCAATGCCAGTAAGCACATTGAGCTACTGAGGCATTTCTAGGTGCAAACAGCAGAGGACCCAAGAACTTGATCTCCAAAGCATATGCTTGCAAAGGTCACTTGAATCAAGACAGCAAGGGCGTGAAAGAGATATTCCTCTCAAAACACCATTCATAGGTCCCATCCTCTTCAAAAGTCTATCAGAGACTCTCCAAAATTCCTCCCCCAGAAGAGTATTCCTCCAGCTTATGACTCACTGAAGTCATAATTGGGAGGAATGATGAAGAGTAAAGCTTGTGCACAATGTTAGCATTCTATATGAGTAAATAAAATTTACAGCCAGTCGTTTCTATACTGCCTAGTAGAAAAAATAGTCTTAATAGTCCTAGAGAAGGATGCATACTATAGGCAATCCCGTTTGTAGATGGTTATCTATGCTGTTGACTTATGTTTCCCTCAAATTTTTACAGGAATATAAGTAGATCTGCTGCACTGGCGTGCACGGTACAATTTCAAGGAGCACCATTCACATAGACCACAGTATGAACAATGCCTCCGGAGAAATCCAGACAGCCTGACAACAACCCCTTGTTTCCTATCACACACATGACATAGAAGTTTAAAAACCCCCTTTGCCACTTTGCAGTAATACAGCCTTTTTGAAGTGTGATGGTTGTCTGTTAGTATAAAAACTGCTTGCCAGCTCACCTTCTCATAATAGGATTTAGAAGAGTACGGATGCATACAGGCAGGTATTTGGATGTTCTTGTTTCCTGAAAGATTTGTCTATCCACTACTGATTCATCCCTACATTTGGGCTTTCATTTCTCAGCTATTCATTACAGACATGTCATGACTGTCAATCTTACATCTGATAACATGGAGACTGTGCCCTATACATTGCCCCTCACTCTTTCTTTTACTCCTTTCTCTAAGGTTCATTGCCCACAGGAGAAATACCTACATTTCTTTATAAGAATAGGAGATATTTATGCAAACTGCATACATTTCAGTTACTGTATATCTCCAAAAATTGAAGACATATTTGTTTTAAAATTTGCCACACCCTGAGTGTGACACACATAATTCTCACCTTCTCTGCATGATCACTAAGCTACCCAAAGTATTCCTGTTTTATATTAGCTATTACTGCAATAATGTTATGCAAGCATTGTGGAGCATAAATCTCAAAATCTCGGGGACCTGTAACAATATTTGTTCTCCTCATGGAGGAGTCTGTGGGACAGCAGGGACAGTTCTGTTTCAGCTTATGGGTCAAAGTAAGGTTTTCTCCATGTTTCTTCTCATTCTGGATGAGCCGCTTCCCCAGACACGTTCTTTCCACAGGGGATGGCAGAAGTGCGAGAGGGTACGTGAGACTGAGGGAGCACATCACGCTTCGGATGGGATATGAGTTCTACCCAGGCTCACTGGCCAAAGCATGTGGACGACTGTGGGGTGAAGTCCTCTTTGCCCGCAAAGGGAGCTACAGCAACGTCATACAGCAAAGGGGATGTGATGATTCTGTTACAGGAGGAAGTGAAGATCAGGCACTGTGAACAGCAATCCAGTCCGCGCCGTGTCCAGAAGTCTCAAACCTGTTCTCTTTCATTTTCAGGAGTTGAAATTGATTGGACTGGATATTCCACACTTTGCTGCAGACCTTCCACTGAACCGGTGTAAAAATCGTTACACAAACATCCTACCATGTAAGATGGTGCTGACCCTCCTTATGTCCTTCAAGGGCTAAAGGACTGTCACTGCAGATCGGCCAGTCTCTGGCCAGACCCAGCTGTGGTCTGAATCCTCAAGGCCATCTCTGTGCTTGCACTGAAGGCATTTGTGCTCCCATATCACTAGATCCTGTCACAATGAGGGAAGATTTAATTAGTATGCTTGTAAATGAATTGTATTTGAACAGAAAAGCCTGACCTTTAGCTCTGAGATCAGAACGTCTTAGCCAAATTAGGGATAAGGTAATTTGTGCTTTTGTAAACTGCTTGTGTCCATTCTTTGACAATGGAAAGAGGCACCTGGAAAAGTGTGCAGTGTATTGAAACGCCTCCTCTTTCTGACTTCTGGCAGGCTCATTTCATTTTTTAATGAAAGCAACATTCCCGAAAAAAGTGATATGAATAGCAGAAAACAATTAAAACATTTTCCAATATGTATTTAAGTTTCTCCTCTACTATATAGAGGGTGGGGGACCTGGGAGAGAATGGAAAAGTGGGAAGGAGGAAGCTTCAAAATCTCTAGAAAGAGAAGTGTCTCCTCAATGAGGTTTCTTGATAAAATTATGTGGTATTATCATTATAACACCTTACATCTGTACAATTTCAGAATTGACTTTAATTTGAAGTCTCCTTACAAAAATCCCATGCAACTCCATCTTCTCTTCTCAACAGACCTATACGGTCATTTAGAGCAATACAACTGGGTCCTCTGATTCCTTAAAGGAAGTGAACTCTCTGGATGTACTAGGTGAAATGGAAATCATGGACTTGGGCTTCATTCTATAGCCTTCCATACCATCAAGGCGGCTGGGAGAAAATAATGACTGAGAAATATTTGTATCTTTATTTAAACAAGAAACTACGATTGAGGTATGGCTAAAATGTCAAGCTAGTGAAAACCTTATCCAGCCACTCAGTCGCTGGCCGATCTGACTTGTTGGTAGAGAGGGTCAAGACAATGCTCCCTCCCAGTCTGATTTTTAAGATTTCTTTTCTGTTTGTTCTTCACAGACGACTTCAGCCGAGTGCGATTAGTCTCCATGAATGAAGATGAAGGTGCGGACTACATCAATGCCAACTACATTCCTGTAAGTAAAAAAATAATTAAGAAGTCGGGCATCCACCTTCTAGCCCAGCACAAGGAAGACTCTTAAGACCAGAGGCATGGGTCAAACAGTGAAAACACAAAACAAAACAAAACTGTTTTCCAAGCAGCAACCCAACTGTAATGAACAGTTCACATTATTCCACTTCTGAATAAAGAATAGGGGTGCAGAGCCCACAGATGAGTAATGGTCAGATTTCTTTGTAAATGTCTAGTCAAAGTGAAAGTCAATAGAAGTCAGGAGTTATCTGAAAGATCATCTTCTTGTGTTCGGATCCAGTTTCGGCAACCACATTCAAAGGGCTCCGCCTGAGCCCCTGTACTTTTAACAGATCCATAAAGATACTAGTTGGAATCATATACAAGTGAGGGTGTGATTTTCTTAGGCTTCAGGGAACAATGTCTAAAATCATACAGACCTCCACAGTCGGTCCCTCTGCTGGGCTTTTGGATGAAAACGGGAGAAAACATGACCTAGGCGTGCGATCCTTGGCCAGGAGTCTCCCCAGGGAATTTTCAGGGTTTTTTTTCACTTGTGTGGAACAGCATTTGGTGTCGACAGTGGCTCCTTCAATGAGAACTTTGTCACTTATTTTTCAGGGATACAACTCACCCCAGGAGTATATTGCCACACAGGGGCCACTGCCTGAAACCAGAAATGATTTTTGGAAGATGGTCCTACAACAGAAGTCCCAGATGATTGTCATGCTCACTCAGTGTAATGAGAAACGGAGGGTAAGTGCCTAATGGGACTGTCCCCACTCAGCAACAAAATCCGTACCAGCCACTGCCATGGGCTGGCTGCTCACGGTGCACCGGCAGCCGTTCTGCTCACTTCACTGTCCGCCCTCACAGTAATCCATGCAGTTCCTCAAAGGCCAAGTACTTTTCAGGCACACAGACTATTTCTTTCCGAGCCTGTGTTTTACAAGGTTGTGTTATTGTCGCTTCAGGTGAAGTGTGACCATTACTGGCCGTTCACAGAAGAACCCATAGCTTACGGAGACATCACTGTGGAGATGATCTCGGAGGAAGAGCAGGACGACTGGGCCTGTAGATGCTTCCGGATCAACTATGTAAGTCATGAGGCCCGAGCTCAGGTGCTGTCCCCGCTGAGGGGCCCTCCCAGGTGTCAGCAGCCCAGCCCAACATGGTGGAAGAGGATGAGGGCTCAGACTTGGCAACACGGCCTCCTGCAAGAGGAGAGCCCCGCTTTTAATGTACTTGTTTCCCATTTCATCAACAATGGTGTGGATGAAATGGCTGGCCTGGAAGATCTGAGGAGCTG
Source organism: Manis javanica (assembly GCF_040802235.1). NCBI lineage: Eukaryota > Metazoa > Chordata > Mammalia > Pholidota > Manidae > Manis > Manis javanica. Next base: position 18,301,570 of record NC_133170.1, on the reverse strand, counting down.
CAATAAAACGTCTGCGTGGCTCCATCTCCGATCAGCCCCAGGAGAGAGTGGACGCGGTGGATCACCGCTCAGGCACGAGCGAGGAGGGAAGGGCTCCCACTGCCCATCCTGACCACAGAGGAGTGTGATCCGGGTACATAAGGCCCACTTAACACTTTAAACTGAACACTTGAGCCCTGATACAGAGTCTGGGCTTGGTTTTTTCCCTTGTTGTGTTCTGGTTGGGTTTTTATGATTTCAAAGGCACTTCTAGACCTTATGAATCATGACTCCATATCTCTTTTGAAATGCTATTGGTTTTTGATTGTTACAATGTCAGAGAGCTCACTTTTTCCCCTGAGGCCTGTTCCCTCTCTGATGACAAGACTGTGAGATGACTGGGGCCGCTTGTGTGCCAGCTACGTGAGGCCATCAGCCATCGTCACCCTGTTCCCTCTTCCCAGACAGCAGCCCCAGAGAAGAGGAGGGGATTTTTACCGGTATTCTCCACTCGGACACACTCACTGTTGAGGACAAAGTTTAATAGGAAAGTCCTCATTGAAACGTTCTCTGCTGAGAAACAACCCTTCCTGATAGTACAGGTCAGGGGGTTGGCAAAATGAGGCCTGAGGACATACTGACCCCGGCCTGCTTTGTAAAGCCCGTGAGCTATGAGTGAGCTTTATATTTTTAAGTGGTTGAAAAAAATTAACAGAATCATATTTCACATGAAAACCGATGTGGAAATTATATGAAATTAAAATTTCAGTGTCCATAAATAACATTTTATTGAAACACAGCCACACATTTGCTTATGGATGCTTCTGACTGCCTATGTGCTGTATTAAGCTTGAGTAGTTGCAACAGACACAAAGACCCAAAGAACCTAAAATATTTACAATCTGCCTTTTACAGAAGATGTTTCCTGTCCCTTAATATAAACAATGGACAATCATGTGAAAGGCTTGAAACGTAGGAATAAAATGTTAAATAACAAATGCTTCCTGGTAAGGTGTTCAGACAGCACTTACAAGCATTTGGCCCCAGGATTCCCCTCTTTGGCTGTAAACTTACAGAATCTAAATTTTGAGTTTCCTGGATGGTTAAATCGCCAAATAACATTGTGCTGTGCTAATGAATACATTTTTCTATTTGTTTAATTTTTTGTGTTTGTTTATACTCCTCTTTATTCTTTCCATATTGATATGTGGAAACTTTCAGAGTACAACCAGATAAAATGATACCCATCAGGAAATCAGGGTAAGAGTAATTTCGGAATAACTAAAGTAAGATGTAAGAAGCATTTTCTCATGTAATAAGAAAAGAAGGGGGAATGACAATAACACACAATTTGGCACTCACTAATACTTGAAACTTGGCATGAACTGAGTAAGAACCAGCCGCTAAAAAGCAGCAAAAATTTACTTATTCCCATTGACAAGTGCCTTGCTGGTCAGCTGACAAGGATCACCCTGGTTCTAAACACCTTGCTCTGCCTTGCAGCTGTAAATAAACTAATGACAATGTGAATGTTTCCTCTTTTTGAACCACTTACATATTTTAGCTAAATACATTTCCAGATTAACTGTATTAGAATAGATATACATTATATATCTATTTTATAAATATATGAATGGACAAGTGTTTGTGCTAAGCCTGCAACCAGCATTTGGAAAGAGTATACATTTTTGTGCAATTTTCTGGGCAACCACAGTTACCTAGTGATTGAATATCCTTAAATGTTCATGGCGTTGAGTAATTGAGTCATTCTGCAAACAAAAAATAATGCATGGCTTACACGCTTGCCATACTTTCTGAAGACAGCAGCGCAGGTAGCCAGCATCTTTGACTTTATGCTCCTGGTCAAGGAAGAGCCCTTGAACACAGAGAGGGAGGCCCTGCATGTGGCTGGGGGTGTGGCCTTAGGTGTCAGGGGACAATGGGTTTAACTGAAGTGCTGACATTTATACTTATATAAATCTTATCATAGATTTAGTTATATACTTTATCTATACGTTTGTTTATATTTATACACCACCTAAGACTACCAACTCTTTGAAATTCATTTCTCTTTAATATCTAAACTATAACTTTAGCTCCAAACTCATGGCCAGGCCAAACTCTTCCAAATTAATGATGTATTCCATCTAAAAAACCCTTTTAGATATGAGAAAACTGGTGGTGAGTTTGTCTTGGGTCAGGTCTCTTAAGAGAGCCCAAGACAGGGAGAGTCACACAGGCGGTGCGATCTTGGGTAACGTCTGAAAGGGAACATTCTGAAGAGAAGCAGGGCAGGACAGGACAGGAGGAAGCCACACCCAGCTGTGGGGTCAACTGAAGTCTAGCCTCAGCTGCTTCCCGGAGTGTGGGGCATGAATGGCACTGTGGAGTTGCCCCACCCTGGTGTGGGGGGCCTCTGGCAGCCTGGTGTCGGCCCTTCATTAGCTGCAGACGGCCCTCTGCGGGACGACATGCTCTCCTGGGCAGCACGGCAGCTCCCTTAGTGCGGGACAGCTCTGAGGAGAAGGGTGCAGGTCTGTGCTGGAAGCAGCAGCTGGGGGAGGGTGTGCCAGCCTGGTGGGGGGGGGCCCAAGCCCCTTCTACGGGGCTATTTAATTTCTTGGCCAAAGCTGATGCAGTTGCTAAATGGCAGAGCCAGACTGCTCCCCCTGATCTGCTTAAGCTCTTACCTCTACACAGGCATGGATTAGTCTCTCTATCCTACCTTTTGAGGCTTTACACAATTAGGTTTTTCTATTTTCAGGGTCTGCTTTGTGCCAGACACCATGCTTAGAGCTGGAAAGGGAAGTGTACAGGCCAGGAGTGGAATGTGGCTTTACCTCCCCTGTCATTCACCTGTGACCTGCAGTGCAGTCCTGGGCTATCCAGCAGGGGGCCAAGAGGTTAATGCTTGTTCTGGCTTCTCCTCAAGGCCGATGAGACGCAGGACGTGATGCATTTCAACTACACCGTGTGGCCTGATCATGGTGTGCCCACAGCAAATGCTGCCCAGAGTATCCTGCAGTTCGTACATGCGGTCCGACAGCAAGCCACCAGATGCAAAGGCCCCGTGGTCGTCCACTGCAGGTACCTCGTCAAACGCATGTTCTGTTATGCACCATGGGGTTTATTTTATGAAAGAACTAGCCCACATTCCCTAAGACCCTGATCAGAGTGAATTAGCAATTAAGTGGATTATGATTTTTTTAAATTCATGATTAGCTGATGTCTTACTAGATACCTGACTTTTAAGATGGCTGTCTTATATCCTACAGCCTATGAGACAGATACTATTCCCATTTTGGGGTGAAAAAATCTGAGGAGAGGTTAAGGGATTCATACCAGTTCATGTAACTGGAATGTGGAGGAGTTAGGATTCAAATTCCAGGCACACCAGGATTCAAAGGCACACACATGCCTTTAAGCATTGTGTGATATTATTCTCTCCTTTCTAGGATTCTGAGTAGTTTATAACATGGCCAAATTAAAAATAGCTAATCCAAGCCCATAATAATTGACATAAAGGCAAGATGAGGAAAAGGAGAAATTAAAATATTCCACTTATTAAGATAAATGTGCTTATGATTTCTTTTCAAGACTGTCTCCACATTTCCTGTCATTTGAAGGGGGCTATTCAATCTGCTGCATTATCAAAAATCAAGGGCCACTAATCCCTGATGGAAAGAGTTATCTTTGATTTGAAGTTTTCTTTCCTTCCAAGTGAACAAAGCTCCATTAGAACCCATCAACATGACATCACATCGTTGTAAAATTTTATGCAACCCCAAAGAAGCAGGGGGTATAAGTGCACTCTTATTGTTCATCAGATATAGAAGTGGGATGACATTTAGAGGAGGCACAAGTTAACCTAAGCAGTTGTTAATCTATAATCCTGGATCTGGCACCTCAGACAGAGAGAGAGAGAGAGAAAGGAACATGTGTCTCCCTATAAAGGAAAATGCTTCATAAACTACCCAGTTTCTGATTAGGAAGGCTATCTTTGCTGTCAGTCATTACACATTCCCAGGTTAAAAGCTTTGCTTCACCAGATATAATGATCTAGTCTCAAAATGGAACTTTTCAACAGCAGAAAATAAAGCTGCTTACCCATGTGGTCAACCTTGGGCTCCTTTCCCAGCAGGGCCAGGGACAGTCCCAGATGCCACTTCATAGGTGTTCGGCCAGAGGGAAAGCATTTTATCTGAGAAGTTAAGTTCTCGGAGGGAAGTGCTGCCTAGTAGAAAAAGCAAACTGGGGCTCTGAATTCTAGGCTTTTAGGGTTGGATTTCTGTCCCAGCATATAAATTCCTTTGGCTTTCTCTTTATTTCATATTTCATCACAGTTCAGAGCTCAGAACCATTTGGCAGTGCAGTCTATGAGTAGGTGGGAGAAAAGAAGAGCTGGCTTTAACACGGAGAACTGGGGGCTGTGGTGGGCAACTGGTCCGGGTAAATCACTCTACTTCCCTCAGCTCTTTGAGCACTGGGATTTGGGGACTAGAAGAGACGGGGTCCAAATATTAAATCTGATTGGGAGGCAACTATCTAAAAGATCTCTGGGAGATTGAAGCAGGGCTGGGACCCACTGCAAGGGCAGATGAGCTGTTCAGAGGGAGGATCTGGGATGGAACTCAACCTAGGGACCAGGGCACCCGACCCGCGCTGGCCCCGGAGCTAGAGCTGCAGCATGCGTGTCCCACCTAGACCCTCAAGCTGTGTATGGAGGCCTAACTCTGAGGCTGCTCGGGAGACTGGGTCTCTTCCTGGGCGTCAGCTCCCTGGGGGTAGAACTGGCTCTCCGAGGGGATTGGGGGGCTCCACGTGGCCTCACTCCTTTCCTGGAAGCAGGGCACTGAGTGCAGGGAGGCAGGTTGGGCCCTGGGCAATGCAGACCCAGACCTCTTTAAGGGAAGGAGCAGTGATAGGTGACATTAGAAGACACACCTGCTACAACTGCATGCTTAAAAAATTGGTAAAATACTGTCAGGAGTTTAGTCTTCCTTTCTCTCAGTGGCACTACCTGTATTTGTTTCTTTTTCTACGGCCAATTTTGTTTTCGGCAGTGTAGAATACTGGGAGAATAATGTGCTGTCTAAACACCCTTTCACAGTGCTGGCGTCGGGCGGACAGGGACGTTCATTGCCTTGGACAGGCTCCTGCAGCACGTTCGGGATCACGAGTTCGTGGACATCCTCGGGCTGGTGTCCGAGATGCGCTCTTACCGGATGTCTATGGTACAGACAGAGGTAGGGCCGTAACCCACGTGCATCTGAAAACTTGCCTTTGTTTGAAAAACTTCGTATTCAATCTCATGTTTCAAAACGATGGTCTTAAATTTTTATTTCCATCTGTTAGTCCCAGTTTCGAACTATGCTTGCTCAAAGGTTTCAAGGTAGGAAGGGAGTAGATATGAGCCTCTAGAAATCCATTCCGTGTATAGCGCTTATACTTTTATTGGTGTACTATGCCCTTCAGCTGCCCAGAGCATACGGATGTGTCTATGAAAGAATAAAACCTCTTTAGACAGACTGAGAGTTCAGGGAAGGTAACAGCTAATCTGGGTAAATGCTACCAAGTGGACACGATAGAACTGATGTGATTTGATTCATGTTTGAAATGCAGGCTTTGATTCAGTAAGTTTGTCGTTCATTTGTCCTCTGTGTGACTCTGTCCCAGTTGCCTTTTGATGATGATCAAGGTTGGATTCATGCTTCCTGTCTGCCTTATGATTTTAAGGATTTTCCAGCCCCTGACCTACCAGCCATTGCCAGTTCCCTTGATCTAAATGACCGTATTCGTCATTGTAACAACAAGGGAGTAGCCGCAGACATCCCCAGCAACGCTGAATGCTCCCTCATCCCCTTTCGTGCCAAGTTCTCTCCTCCCCCGAATCCTCAGACCTGGCTCAGGGGCAGCCCCAGCAGGGCCAGCACACAGCATCCACCCCCCCAACCCCCCACCCCCACCAGAGCAGTAGTGGGTGTGTACCTGTGGGTCCCCAAACCTAAGCACAATAGCTTCAGAATCCAAGCCACCCAGTACTCACCACTTCGTGGCTTCAGGCACACTATAATCCGATTTCTCAAGGAGTGTGTGTGGGAGGAACGCTTGTGGAAAGGAATAATAGAACATACCTGGCCTGACCTCTTACTCGATTGCCAGGAGATTAAACGCTGCCTTGGTCTTCCGCCTGCTCTTCCCACTAGCCACCACTAGATGTCAGTATAACTCAGAAAGCCTGCGGTACTAGCCGCGTCTCACGCCGCTCCCAAGTTTCTTTTTTTCCCAACCCATTTCTCTTTTCTCTCCTGCCTCCCCATTTCCACCTGACCAGGGCTTGGCACAGCCGCTCCAGTGTGTTTCTTTCTGAGCTCTAGCAGCATCGTACCGCTCTGGAAAGAGTAACCCATTCGCATTCGGATGTCCCATTGCTGATTAGGAAGCAAGCCTGTATATTTGTGTCCTCACTTCCCTGAGCGCGCACAGCCCAGTCCTGCTGCATCTCATTTACTGCTGTGGGGACGTGATCGTTACCTTGTCATCCTAAATTTAAAACGCCCTGGTTTCCCAGAGAAGCCCATTACCTGGTGATTAAACAGAGCTTTATGAACCGGTCCCTATTTTTGGCTTTCCCTTTCATTAATTTACATCTAATATGTGATTAAAACTCCCCATTAGGTATATTCACCCCCAGGCTTCAAAGGGCCACTTCTTATTTTAACTATTTTGGATTTGATGAATTGTCTGTCCCATTGACTTTATTTATACCATGTATAACTTTATGACTTCGATTATAGCATGTCTGCAGTTGACTTTCCCAACTACAGAATCTTAATCTTTATGTAAAACTACCTTCACATGGTGGACCCTCCACCTAATTTTCAGTACCATTAACTTTCTTCAGGTGTGGTAATGACACAAAACTAGGGCAGCCACCCTGTGCCTTTCGGCAAAGCTGAGAAAATATTTTGTTTTCTCCCTAACTTTCTTGCCCCAAATTTTGGTTGTTTGGCTTCTCTGCTTATGGCAGCAGTTTAGGTCTGACATCTCCAAGGAACCAGTCTTTTAAAAGTCCAAAATCCCTTCCCTGAACTCTTGTGGGAAAATTCAAAGTCAGCCGAAGAGGCGGAGGTCACCACAGGTCACTGATTTTTCCCAACTGCTCCAGCTTCGCTCTTGAGTTCCCCCTGGGATTTTGCGGTGGCTTCTCGCCAGTTGGAGTGACTTATGTATGTCTGTTTTGTTAGTTATATCTGGAACATCTTGCCCATTTACTTTTATTTTCCCCCATGTTTATGCTCTTCATGGTTCAGCCTGTTATTTTGAGTGTTCAGGTTTTCCTAACATCCTTGTTGTGCCCAGTCACATCCCTGTCCTGCCGCCTCTGACCTTTCTGATGTTCGTAAGTAAAGAGCAAAGTAAATTATTTTCTTCAGCTTTATCATCCCAGAGTAACCCCTTCAACACAAATGATTTCAAGAGGCCAGAATGATTCTACAGCTGATCTCTGCCTCTGTATGTGTGTGTGTGTGTGTGTGTGTATATATATATGTATGTATATATATATATGTATATATATAAGTATATATATGTGTGTGTGTATATATGTATATATATATGTGTGTGTATATATGTGTGTGTATGTATGTGTGTATGTGTGTGTGTATATATATATATATATATATATATATATAATACAGTTGCCTATTGTGAACCAGGTCTCCTCCCATGGCTGATTTGTAACTTCTCCTACCTCCTTTAGGTTGCTCACCATCTTGATTCTGCCACCCCACTCCCCTCTGGAAATAGTGGAAGTAACAGACTAAATGGGCCATGTCCCCAGCTGCACATTGCAGGCGGCTGCCACCTGCTGCCGTGGTCAACATGCCCTCTCCCCCTTTCTCATTGACCCTGGCATGCGCCTTGCCCTGAAAGCAGTGGGGAGTCATTAGAAAGCCAGTCGGGGTGGTCAGGCCCGACCCCCCAGTGTAGCTACTGCAGACACAGCTCAGCTCCCGAATCGCCCACTCCTCACCTGTAAGATGTGAACTCCAGTGCTCGTGAATTGTTGCAAAGTGTACGTTATGAGAAATGATGTAATCTAGATAAGTGCTTTGAATCGGTGAAGTGCTGCATCTGGATGGCATTTTCCTCTCTTGGGTCCCTTCTATTTTTATCAAATGCTTTGTTTGATTTCCTCTAATAGGCTTTCCCTGGAGGCCAGTTAAGGCTTTGCTTTGAGCAGCCTGTCCTGATCAGCAAGCAGCTCACGCTGCTCAATTTCTTTCAGGGATGGCTCTGTAAATAGTTTATTATTTACTTTTCTTGTGGACTAGCTACTTTTTTTTCTTTTTTTTTATCCAAAGTTTGGCCACAGAGCAGTTATGGGTTAAAATGTCTGGCCTTATCTATGCCCAGTTCTTCACACAACACCATGTGTGATATCAAGATGTGTGATATGTGATATCGAGGAATATGGCTCAGTTATTGATGATGACACTGTCACAAAATAAGGGACTATATTTCCTCCAAATCTTACTGAAAAATACACATTAGGGTGAAGTATCACCCCAGCAAGATTTGAAGTATTGACTTCATCCTTTGTTTAAAGTTCTCATTTCAAAGGATCCTTAAAAATCCTGTGGACCTCTTGACAGGTTCTTATTTAAATTTTATTTCTAATATCATTACTTATAAAGTAACTCAGGGAAATAAAGAAAAAGAGAAGGGTCATGAAGTTACCTTGATTTCATGGCACAAAGCTATTCTCAGTATTTTAGTATATTTTCATCTCGGTCTTCATGCAAATATAACTTTTCCACTATTGTGCTTATATGCTATGCACACACGTTAATTTTATATTCAAATTTATCACTTAACATTTGGCTATGTGTGTCAACTCGAATGTCCCAAAGCTCTACAAATCTCATTTTAAAGACTGAATAATGTCATAATGTCATATCTATAATGACAGACATGCCATTGCTTACATAAGCCATTCTCCTTTTCAAAGGACATTAGATTCTTTTCCACTCTTTCACTACTATCTGTGTCCATCATGCCATTTATTGGCACTTTATTAATTATAATTCCACCAACAATAGACAAAAGTGACTGCTTCAGCAAACCCAGGTCACCATTGAATGTTACCTTTTTCATTTAACTTTGCTCACTTTGTAGATGCAAAACAATTGTTTTAATTTACATCTTTGTTCATTTGGCCATTTTTGCCTGTATTTTAGTATTTCTTCAGTTAAGTTCAAAAAGCACTTAATAAGCAAAAAATAAGTGATAGATATAGGATTAACACATCATCCCTGTCTCCCAGGAAAATTAGGTCTAGTTGTCGGCATGGTGTATTTATTTGTCAATTTAAGTGTGCATGTTACTGATGGGTGGCATTTTATAAATAAAAATTAAGGTATTACCATTTTGTCATAATTCTAGAAAATATTTGTCCCTTCCAGTTTCTAGTTTGCCATTTATTTTATTATTTTTACTGAACCACCATTTGAAATTTTTATTTCTAATTTATTCCATTGTTTTGAAGTTTAGAAAGTCCTTCCTTAAAGTAATCAGAGAGGAATTAACATATACATTTGATCCATAAACAATGTGGGACTCAGGGGTGCCAATACTCTGTTGCAGTGGAAAATCCACACATAAATTTTGACTCCCACCAAATTTAGCTACTAATAGTGGATAGCATAAATTGTCTACTAGGGTATATTTTGCACATTGTATGTATTATATACTCTATTCCTACACTAAAGCTAGAGAAAAGAAAATGTCTTTGCAAATTGTTGTAAATCTCCAAAAAATGTTCCAGTTTTTTTAAAAAAAGTCCATGTATAAGTGGACCTGCACAGTTCAAATCCATGTTGTTCAAAAGTCAATTGTATTTTCCTCTATTTTTATGGCTTTAAACTTCCTGGAGTTTTATTTTGATGTATTATGAGGTGATGCACTATTTTTTTAAAAATAGATCCACGTTTTATTTGTTGAATATTCATTGCTTTCAGCATTAAGTAGTGATGGTCTAAGCTCTCTTATTAATCAAAATACGTTTGCAATTGATTCTCTTGGATTTTCTAGTTATAAAGTTATGTCTCCTAAATCATGAAAATTGTTCGCTTTGACATCAGATCATAGTATTTAATATTGCCATAGTATTAAAATATTGTATCTTTGCACATATTTACACAAGGATGTCTTGATCTGAAACATGTCTCTGTCTTTTGCAACAGGAGCAGTACATCTTCATCCATCAGTGTGTGCAACTGATGTGGGTGAAGAAGAAGCAGCGGCTGTGCATCAGTGATGTCATCTATGAGAATGTCAGCAAGTCCTAGCGTAGAGCTCAGAGCAGTAAGTAGAGAAGAGCCCATTGTGCGCATTCTGCCTTAGAATAATGGAAGGGGCGTGATGACATACAACAAAAGGTGGCAGCAGCCGCTAGTACCCACTCTGACCCCATGGAGATGGTCACTGGGAGGTGGTCATGGGGAAGGACAAACACCACAGCAGATCTCAGAGCTTCAGTGCATCTTGGTTGGTGGGTGTGACATACAGAAGCTTCAGTAACTCGTGATGGTTTGAAATCCTTTCCCTCCACCCCTGAACCTTAAGGTACTCCGAGGTTGGATCTGCACCTGTAATAGCAGCATAGTACCATCCAGCAATATTTATCTAGATATTTTGTGCCAATATTTTGTTGATTACAAGGGTTGCCCAAGGGGTTACATGAGCTGGAGTGGACATCCCAGAGAAGTAAAGCAATACTGACAAGAGTCTCATGGTAGCAGAGTTTAGAGATACCTTGATCTCATCCATCTGTGAGCACTGACTTGAGAACTTCATGAAAACATTAGTAACATATTCAATGCCTTGTGCTCATATTTTGACTAGGAGATCAGATTTTGGAGGTACGAGTAATCTTAGCTAAAATAACAAATAATGTTCCAATTCAACTCAGTAAACTGAGGAATGGGATAAGGGGCATGGACAGGATGCGGAGGGGACAGAGGTGCATTGTGGGAGGAGTGTGGAAGGATAGATAGCACATGGACCAATGGGTAGGTGGGACAGGATTAACCTTCTGCCTTCACATCCATCACGAGACACAAAGCACCAGGAGGCAGGAAGGATAAAGGATAAGGAAAGACAGACATATGTGCAGAGAGAAGGAAAGACATTTATAAGGACTCAACAGAGAAATATGCACAATATACCCATGTCCATATGGGCTGTGGGGTTGAGTGTAATGAATCTAGGGTTAGAGTCAGGAGGACATGGCTGCGCAGCCAGCCACAGTGCTGTGGACTTTACCCTTCCAGGCTGCTACTCACTCTCTCTCTCCCATTCACAGGACAGGACCACGATGCACATCCATCCTCACTTGCTTCCGAGTTTTTTAGGGGCTCTGGCAGCTGTTTCGCTTAAAAGAGCCCCTGTTTTGTAGTATGTGGCCAAGGAGATCATTTCTCACATAGAAGCAGCGGGAAGACTTAGCCTTAAAGAACCTGCAGTGTCTTTGGACTCTTTCACTTCTGGACTTTTAATAAAGGACCAAATTCAACTGAACACCACAAAGGTCCAGACGCTCTATGAAGGGCAGGAAGCACAGCACTTCCGAAGAGTTTCCTTCACCCTTTGCTGGCTGGGCTGAATTTTTTGTTGTCGTTGTTGTTTAAGTGCAATAATTTTTGTATATGTGTGATTTTATCATAAAACTGAGTTGTGTTCTGCCCACACCATCGATCAAGCCCTAGCCCAGGAAGGAACAGACATTATCAGAATCGAATCATACCTCACTGTTAACAAGAGGCACGGCCACACATGAGGAAAGCGTCATCCTGCTTCAAGGAATCGGACCAGTGGTATCTGTCTCCGCCATTAAGCTACAGGATCAGGAGTGGGGAGGGTGGATGGGGGAGAAAAGTGGGTCCTACCCACAATTCAACTGCCTATTTTTCCCAAATATGAACAGCTGTACATCAGCTTCCAAGTAGAGTAGAAAAAAATATTTAAGTCTTAATTGTTCTAGGTCTTGATGGCTTTCGTCTCTATTAAGGGTTAAGTGTTTCTTTCCGGGCCTTCTTGGACTAATGTCGCTACCCAGGTTCTTTTTCAACACACCAGATCTGGTTCAGGAGAGTTTGAAGTCTGACTCTTCAGACTCCATTGCTGTCTGAGCAATCTTGGTGCCTATGCATTCCTTTTTCTGTTAACCTGCATACAGGTGAAAGCTGTTTCTTGGAGAGCTATTTGCTGTGAAAATACACCTCCTTCCCCTCAAAGATCTGGAAATTTCTGAAGTTATGGTGATGAACTGAAGCTACTTTTTGGGGTAATATCATCAGCTGTCTCTATGGTTCCAATGGAGATTTCTTTCTTTTTTCTTTCTAGTTGTCAGTTTCATTTTAACCAGTGTAACTAGTAACAGGCTATTCTTTGGATTTTGTATACTTACAGTACATGACTGTGTGTTGTGACATGAATGCGGTCAAAATGGACACCGAAGGCATCATGCAGCCTGTCTCTTAGTGTCACTTCCTGAGAAATAAGATGTGATGGAATGGATATACAAAGGAAAAATTGGGGGTTGAAAGTAAACCCAAGCTGGCTGCTTCACTGTGGCAATGTGTCCTGAGCCCTCTTTGTGCATCTGATCGTTGCCCCTCGCCCTGGCATCCCTCTGATCCCGATCATCTTCACAAAGCCACGTAAATAAGATCAGCTTAATATTTTATCAGGGACCCAAGTGATAGGGAATGATGCCAGGTGAACAGCTCTGCACCCTGCTGTCTTCTGTCACTGAGAAGGCCTGGCCACAGCAGACCTTGGCATGGTTCTTGGCAAGACCTGGCCAGTGAGGCTCAGGTTCACCTTGCGGGGGGACAGCAGAGGACGTCCATGCCCACCAGGTTAACAGCCTGGGCTCCGAAGGGAATGTCCGTTCTACTCACCTCCCCTCCTCCCCTTCTCACCTCCCTGCTGCCACCTCCTTCTCTTCTCACCCCCACCCTTATTTGTCCTGTAAGACATGCTAATAGTGTATCACCCATTCTCAGGAACACACATGGCCAAAGGAAGGTGGCAAATGTGTGACATCCTTAGATCTTCACACACAGACAGGTCCGGAGTGAAGTGTGCAACCACAGACGAGCTGATGAGGTGCGTGGGGAAGCTGGAGTCCACTTACAGGTTTTGTACACTTCCCCTGAAACTTAAAGCACTTCATCAATATTTCACATTTTCCTGAGCACCCCTTCCAGGTAAGGATCAAATAGTACCAGACTAATTTTCCCCAAAGAGAAGATGAGGCATCCCGAGTTTAGACTGAAGATTCAGTCGAGACTACAGAGCAGTCACCGTAAAGCGCTCCAACAGGGCACTGCAGCAGGGCCCCCCGGCCACCCCCCTGTTCTCTGACATGCTGCTCCTGCTTTCCGGTAGGAAAGCATCGGAAAACATAGGTTTTAATTCCAACAGATGGCTTTGGGGTTTCTCTCTCCCAGTTTCAGCTAATAAACTGTAGAATGGCCCATAGAGTGCCCCGTATTTTGCAGGTATAAAGAGTATCAGATGTGGCAATTCACCCATAGCTGTTCTGAATCTCATTCTTTCATGTACCCTAAGGCCACTCTAACCAGCTGAATTGCCACCCCAGCACACCAAGCACCCAGAGGGGAGGCTGCCAACACCTCTGCATTATTAACTAGGGTTAAAAAAAATCATTTGAATATTGCTTCCTTGCACTGAACATGGAGACATTAGCACGCGCAATTCACAATGGCCTACGGGACACACAGAGCAGAAGACTTTAGAATCACAAAATATTTAACTTTGAGTCCTATTGAGATCAAATTCCTTGGCTGCAAAAGTCACTTTCTGAAATTGAGAAACAACCGTTAGGGTCTTATGTATAAATTTAGTATTTAACACCATTATATCCATCACTCTGCATGCTATGATTTTATTTAACTTGGAAAGGAAACAGAGTGATAGATAACATCTTTTCTGGACAGCCTTCTAATTTAGAGTTTACTGTTTTCCACCACAAAGTCAGTGTTGCCACCCCCTAATTTAAAATTGGTAGTAAGATTTTTTAACCACTTATAAAATCTATTTAATCTCCTATAAAATATTTAGTCAGATTTTATAATGTCCCTTCTTTTCTGAAAGCTGTCCCTGCCCCCAAAACACGATCCATCTCTCAGAGAAGCTGCGGTGTCAGCGGGTAGCAGGAGCTGAAGGGTTGGATCTCAGTCTTTTGCAGGCCATATGATAGCTGCTTCCTGGAGAGTTGGCCCTTAGCCAAGGAGTTAAAATTACTGAATCCAATCTCTAAGAGCCAAAATCCTCCCTGCTTTCTAGCAAGGAGGCTTTCCTTTCCACCAGGAAACGTCCGATGTAATGTGCTTCAGATTAGCTGGCTGGTTTCCCAACTCCCGGATCTCTGGCCAGATCCTTGGCATAAGGTTGGAGCCCAGAGGCCATGCCCAGGACTAAATATAATGCGCACGTTGGTTAAAGGGTTATAAAGCAACAAAAACATAACACCTGCAAACTCCTCCCCCTGGTTTTAAACAGCCCCATTTGGATGCCCTGAAAGGACTCCTGAGCTGGACGCCTGGCCTTCCAGAAAAGCAGGATTTGTGTTTCCCATTTCAGTCGATGCTTCTCACCAAGTCTGATCTGGGTGGGTTACTCGATTAAAGATGCAGCCCAATGCTCAGCTCTGGGAACTTTATTAATATGAAGGACATGAACGAACTGAAGGTTGTCCAGGGCAGGGTCCCCAGAGGTGTTAGCGATGTGGAAAACAAATTACAGTTACAAGACCTGGGACAAGTGGGGCTGTGAAGCCTGGAGAAAAGGAAGAGGCATTCATTCATTCAGTCATTCATTCAACAAATGTCTGTTTACCTAATCATGTTGAAAGAATGAATGAATTAACCAATGGAAGATTCCTCCACTGCTTGCGATATGCTAGGCACTGTGTGGGCATGAATTGTGCCACACGCTGACTTTTAAAAATACGTTTTGGAATCAGAGTTGCATTGTTGGAAGGACCAAGAACAGTCTGCCTACCTCCCGTTGAACAGAACCAACTGTAAGTAGCTGGAAATGTAGCCCCAATTGCTCTATGAGGTCTGCAGCAAACACTAGTCAATGTTTGAGCATTTTTCACTTCTTTATCCCAGAACATTGTCAATGCATCTTCCACAATTCCTAGCAGTCAAGGTAATGGTGTCACGCTTTTTATCCGATGACTTAGAGAATAGGAACACCAGGTACTCATCATTTTTGTTACTCATCGGTCATCACAGATCCTGACGTGGTCCCTCTTCCTTGATGAGAATCACCAAGCTGTCCCACTCTCCTGTCAGAACAGGATCCCCCTCGGCCACGTGCCTGACAGCCAGTTCTTTTCTGTGGGACACTTTCAGTGTGCAGAATCACCACCTCCCAAGACAGCTCAGGCCCCTTCTTTCTCAGCAAGTATGTCCTTCTTTTGTTTACACATCTAAGGGCCTTACTAACATTAAGAATGCATGAGTCTATGCCTCTCATGATTCTAGGAGGGAAGCCCACATCTGCTTTCCCATCTTGGTAAAGGGCAGGTGCCGTGTGCCTCCCACTGCCCAGGGCTACTTTGAACAGAGACCTGGTTTCAAAGCTTTCAGTTTGAGAAATAGTACATTTCTAACCCTGTAAGAAAATCATTTATCTGCTCAACATCCCATACCAGGCACCATGGAAGGGGCTGGGGCCATGAGGATGGATGAGACAAGGCTTTTGCTTAAAGGAGTTTACATTCTGGTAGGGCAAGTCAGAAGTGAAACCAAGGGCAGCAGAGTGTCACAGATGCTATGATAGAAATACACAGCACACCCAGTGTGGGCCCAAGAGGACAGGTGGTTTTTTCTGGAAGGGTCAAGGACTCCACTGCCACATGAAGAATATGAGTGCGGAACGCTCATTCTGGCCCTGAGCAAGCATTCATCACACACCCAGTGCCGCAGTCACCACAGACTGGGTGGGGAGAACCTCCAACCTTGCCTTCTGAAGCCTTTTTTCCTGGCTGACTCCCAAGTGACCGTTTCTTTCCAGGCCTTCTCAGACAGCTTCAGCTCAAGTGTTATTCAGCAGAATGCAATGGATTTACTGTTGCTGCAGACATCATAGAGCAATCGGGGCTACCTTTCCAGCCATGTACAGTTGGTTCTGTCCAATGGGAGGTAGGCAGATGTGGTAGACTCCAATCTCTGGCCCCTGGCCCATGAAAATCTCCCAGGAGCGACCTTCCATCTGCCTCGTTCTCTCTCTGCCCATCAGTCTACCTCCCTACCTATCTTCTATTATATCTATATATCTATTTACCTGTCTA
Source organism: Manis javanica (assembly GCF_040802235.1). NCBI lineage: Eukaryota > Metazoa > Chordata > Mammalia > Pholidota > Manidae > Manis > Manis javanica. The sequence goes on along the minus strand of NC_133170.1, from coordinate 18,285,195 downwards.
TATCTATCTATTGATTGATCATCTCCAGATGCCGAAAAGGTAGGAGGCTGGGTCCCTGAATCACCACCTGGAGGAGGAATACCTGCCTGCATTGGCCCAGGATGTGATCAAGTAACACATTTCTACTGTGTTGCCCCTGCAAGTCTGGCATTGTTAGCTGTGGAGGTCAGCTTGCCTTGACTAATACGGCAGCAGGACAGCCTTTACAATGTTGTGCGGTCACAGCTGTAGTGGGAGTTTTCAGGGCTATGGTATGTGATGACCCAACAGAATTCCCAGAAGATGGGCTAAAGATGAAACAGAGCACAGCAAGGTTAACCAATGCAAACACAGGCTCAGGAAAAGGTCACAAGAGCAATGGTGGTTCTTTTAATAAACAAACTTTTTTTTTTGCAGAAATACATGCACTTTTCTCCTGAAGTGGTTTTCCTCCAAGTGAGTTCCCTCCTTTTCTTTTTTTGTTGTCCCTTTCTGTACCCTATAAAAGATCATTGCTTAGCTTTTTTATTAGCTTTAAAAAAATTTTTTTAAGCTTTAAATGAGCTATTAGTGACTCAGAACACAGCCCTGGGTTCCTATGAACAACAGACCTCACAGTGGTTTCATATCAGTAAAAATCTGAAGTCACAGGAGGCCATGGGGCTTGGCATATGGGGCGATGCCGAGTGAGCCAGGCCTTTGCCTTGTGTGTGTCATGGTGAGTTCCAGCAAGTTCAAAGGCAGCTGACCCAAATACTTTTGTTCAGTTCTAAGAACACCCAAAGTGTAAAGGGCTGTTTCAACTCAGAATAGTTAACTGCAATCACTGTTACCTTTACAAATACAGAACAGAATGGTCTCAGAGGGGTTCCTTCATGTCCCAAACCAAACTAGATCACACCCTCCCTTCACCAGCACAGGGCCCAGCAGGGCAGCGAGGGGTTTAGAACAAGGGACTGTGCAGGGAGAGAGACAACCTGAGACCATGTGCCTGATGTGACTCAACCGTCTCATCTGTGACTGGACAGTGATGGGAGCTTTGTCTCGGGGCTTCAAGAAGACAAAAAAGATAACATGCATAAGGGGCTGAAAATAATACCTGGAAAAACTTAGTATACGGCAGGCTCCCCAGGACAAGGAATCCTCCTGAAGTCTCACATCTTGGAATTCTTGGGTAGAGAATAGAGGCTCAACGTGAGCAGGTGCCACTTGTGAACCCCACTCGATCCCTCTGGGAACCGTTTCTTTGTTCATAAACAGGAGTAAGAAGAGCTTCCTCCACGGGTTGCATTAAGGGTTAAAGCTAAAGCCCTTGGCGAGGTGCCTGGTGGTTTGTGGATATACAGTGACATAACTGACAAAGTACAGACTTTTGAGTCCCAACAGCCAGTGCTCTGACAGCAGTGTACCCCTGAGGAGACACCTAGTATCTCTGAGCCTGAATGTCCCCACAAAATGCGAAGTAACATCTACCTGTGGAGTTGTGGTAAAACTCAGGCGTGGGAGGTAAAGCACTAGCCAGGGGCCCGGCGGGGTCAGCATGGAATACATGCGCTGTGAGCCTCCGAATCTCTCTCTCAGCACGTTCAGACTAGCAAACCAAACCCTCCCACTCATTCCTGCACCAAGACATCTCCAGAGGCAGCATGCCCAAGTGCCCCCGTGAGCCCCTGCAGGCACAATGACGACGAGCCTGCCATCCACGAGGCCTGCTCCCCTGAGCAGCTGTAACACCCTCCATTGCAGGTGCTGCTCCGTGAGAGGCCTCATCTGCACACACGTGTCTGATGGGATGGGAAGCTCAGTTTGACAAATGCTAAAAGAAATGAGAAGCAACTGGGCAACTCCGGATTTGCCAGATTTTCATTTTCATTTTGTAAATCCATTGCTGTCACCAAGGCATTAACTAACAACAGCCATTTCTTTTTTTTTCTCCTCCTATTGCTGCAAGACAACTGAATTACCTAAATGTCTCAGTTCTGCCCTGTAACAAGATTGGTTGCAGAGAGGAGGCAATAAACTAAGTTCTTGGTGCTGTTTTCCTGATGTAAAGCGTGTCATCAACTGACTGGCTCGCAAGACGCTGGGTTGCCTTAAGTTGTTAATACTCTAGACCTTCTCACATCACAAAGGGCTGTATTTTGTTTGCGAGACAACAGATCCTGACAATTGTTTTAGCCTGTGGCTCGGTAGCTCTGCCCCTTTCATTCATTCATTAGTACAAATCAAACTGGTCCTTTGACCACATGCCTCCAAGGAGTTACGACTGCTGGACGAACCACACCACAGATTAATGTGAAGAAAACGTGTATCTATTCCTGGTTCTGGCCTGCCTATCACAGGGCAGACTGGGCCCAGGATCAGTTAACTTTCGTCCTTATATTGGCATCTTATGTAATTTCTACTCCAGAGCATAAATGGGCAACTATGAGAGGATGTCCGAAGGCAAGCTTCTTATCGAACCTAAGTGGTGCTTTGAAAGGGGTGGGCAGCCATCTGAAATTTCCCAAAGACATGACAGTCGAGACCAAGGACTGAATTTCATGGTTGAATTGTCACCTTGCAGGGATCAGCTCCCAGTCTTTCACATTCTCCTGCAAAGGTCTGTTTGGAGGAGGGAATCTGTTTGGCCTAGAGCAGGGATTTCCAAATAAGGCTCCAACCCCTTTCTGTGCTGCTTCAAGAGAGACTCTGATTTCACCTGTGTTTATGCAGTGTACTATATACATTTCATGTTTTTTAAAAAATGCTTTTTCTGCTTAAAATTATTTTATACACTGACCTATGCAATCTAACAGAAAAGATGATTTTCAGGATACATGGAAGTCCAAGAGTTGGGTCCAAATTCAATAGTTCCACTTACTGTGTGACTGTACCAGCCGCTTAACTTGTATCTGATTTCCAACGTCCTCATCTGCAAAGCGGGGACGTGTATGATGTTCTCAGCACCCGAGCTCAGTCCTTGTTTTCTTTTCCTTTAAGATGGGATGGGAGGGCAAAAGGCTGTAGCATATGATGCCAGCTCAGAGCAAGAAACTTTGAAACAGGATAAGCTGTGGGAGACCTAGAGATATTATCTGAAAGACACTGTGTGCTCATCTTGGGTGATGACAGGAATGATTGAAGTTGGAGAAATTATGTTCCACCCACAACCTGGCTTGAGAGACAAGACTGACTGCTCTAGGACTGCCCCAGGCAGCCCAGAAAAGCAGCAGGAATGGGCCAGGTACCTGAGACCACAGGAAGGAAGGAAAGAGCCCATGGGACCAGCCTGGACCACGACCGTCTGGGTCTGGCAGGAGCCCTGGGTCACTGCCCACCTCTTTCCAGCATCAAACTGAAGGAAATGCACCTGAGGCTCATCAGAAAGAGTCATGCTGTCATAGTATCCCAACTGATTCAGAATTTCAGATTCAAGACCTCAGTTTAGTGAGGTCCCCACACAACCCCAACGTAGCCTCTGTAAATTTAATTTTCGAAAACAAGTGAATCTCAAATTTTCCTATAAGTTTTCTTAAAGAAAAGTATGGAAGGACGAGTTTTAAGTGACTAGATTTTCTCTCACACTAGCTTCCCATGACTCAGTGCCTCTTAAGGGCAGAGGGAAAGCAATACCTCTTATAAGCAATACAAGAAAAATCCTTGGGATAGGGAGACTCCCCAGCTCTTTGCTTGGGGACAAATCGCCATTTGCAGGGCAGGAAGCTAGGACATGAGGAAAGCATTTGAGTCCTGCAGAAATGAGGAGGCAAAGACCAGAGTTTAGGGGACTGGATGTGCGTGGAATTTCTAAAGAGGACACCAGAGTGGAGGCGTTTATGCAGAGAACGGTCACAGAAATGTGTAACTAAATCCACCCAGTTCACATGGGGCAACATCTTCCAGTGCTTACGAAGACTGGCCACTACACGGTTCAGAACAGAACAGTTACCAGAGGTAGCTGTGTGGGTGACCCTAGAGACCCAGCCCAGAAAAAGCAAAGAGACCTGGGCAACATTGTTTAGCACCCTGGCCATCCAACTAAGATACAAAAACTGCTCTTGAGAGGTACAGACAGTGCCAAAATCAAACCTACTAAGAAGAGAAAGTTAGCAGATACAGTTGCGTCGTGAGGAGACCTCATAAAACACATTGAGTTTGCCATGATCAAAGTGATCAGCCAATATAGAATTGCTCGCTAGAACAAGAATAAACATTCTTCAGAGGAAGACACCATATATTCTAGAATATCTGTAACATATCTGCAATGCCAAGTATATAATTAAAAAATTACCACCCATGCAAAGGAAGAAGAAACTCGGGTCCCAAAAAAACAATCAACAGAAGCTGAGCTTGAGATGGCCCAGATGTCACTTATCAAATAGATGATAAAGTGACCTTTATGTGTTACAGAGATAAAAGTTGTTCGAAGAAGTAAGGAGAATATTATTTTAATGAGTGAACAAAGTCTCGGTAGAGAAATGGAAGTTTAATAAAAGGATGAAATGTAGACCCTTAAGCTGATCAAGGGCAATCATTGAAAAGAAAAAACCCTCTTTTCAAATCTACATCTTTATTTTTCTTTGTGGTCTGGGGCTTTGCCAGGCGTGTGCACAAGAGATTCTGCCCAAAGAGTGTGCTGCAGAGATAGGAAGCTGAGGGGGCACGAGGGGCCTGCCGCCTCCTGTTTACCTCTCGCTCCTCCCCACAGCAGCCTGATCCTGCTTCCTCCCTCTCCGAGCAGTGATTCCCAGTAGGTTGCAGTTATGTTTGCTTGTGTTTCCCCAGTCCCAGAAGCAGACTCATTGTGCCCTCTCAAATGCCAGTACCAGCTGGCTGGCATGCTCTCCTCCCAGGTCCAGGTCCCAGCCCCACGGATTTGCTGAGCTGTTTTCTCAGCTGGATTTTTTTTCTGAAGTCCTGGGGCAACTGTTCTACCTTCTCAAAGGTTGATTTGCCAGCTCTGAGGTCTTTCCTCCAAACTTCTCAGACACCAAACTCCTCAGGTGTCTGGACCTAAACTCTGTAGTGTCACCCCCTCAAGATTCTAAGTTCCGGGGGTCCAAGCTCTCCTCTTTGTTCCCACAGCCCTGAGGGGGGGAACTGCTTCCAGTAATTACTGTCTCTGTGGCATTTTCCTTTGGAATTTTATAGCATAAAGACATAAACTAGACCAATTCTTTTAATATTAGATATGCTACATCATGCTCAGGTTATTTTAATTCTTCCATCTTGTTTTCTTTTGTCTTATTTCTACATTTTCAGAAGTTTTCGAAAAGGGCTGTTATAAATGTGTGTGTGTGCTTACAGAATGGAAAAGATCTCCAAGAATTCTTTATCATTCTCAGGTTTGCTTAATTTTGTCTAAGGGGCAATTTATGGAGAGACTGAGAAATAGGGCTGAGAGGCTCCCACATCCCTCATGATTCTGGGATCATCAGACGCTAAGAAGTTGTTTCCACACCTATAAAATACAGCTCACAGATGTTACCGTAGGTATTTAAGAAAGCATTTCTGGGGAGTAACCACAAGTGCTATATAAATTTATTTTTACTACTGGGACCAACTGTGACTACCTGGTAGAAGGGAAAGATGATGAAATATGAGAGGTGAAAAGAGGAACAGCTGAAGAAAGTGCTCTAGATGCTTTCTACCAGCTCTGAAATATATTGGAAATCAGTTTTAAAAAAAAAAGAGTGGGCCTCTGTTTTTCTCATTCTCAACTCTGATCCCCAGTCTACATACCAAAGAGCCCTTTTGCAAATGAGACAGAAGCCATTTATTAACATACAGCAAATACTGTTTATTGCAGACTTTCCAGCTGACTCGTGTGAAAAAGGCACTATGAAAGTTAATGAATCTAGATAATCTCTAAATGGATTTATGTTAAAATATACAACATTCTTACATAACATCTGTTTTATATATGTGAAATAACATAACATTTAATGACAAAAATCGTGTTTCCAAAAATAACATTTGTTGAAGGTTAAGTATCTTTCTTTTCTCTATCTAGAATCTTTCACAGGATTAAAATATGTGTAGGTTACATGTTTATTACCAGAAAAACTTGACATAGATAAACACATAAAATGGCCCCAATTTCCTTTTAATTACTTATATCAATATTCAGAACTGAGGCTTCATTAAGCAAAATACTGTAATGCACATCAATGCAGGCTACTTCCTGTGACAGATTTTCAATGCATATGACCTTTTTTCCACTTGTGCTTTCTCCTCTAGAAGAACACGGTATAGCTACTAAGCAGAATATAAACAAAATCAGAATACAAGCTATACAAGGAACTGTGGCCGACAGAGCCATGATAGACGAAGGAATGTCTCGGGAATGCCCCATAGGTTTGTATTTGCATGTCCAAGGCCTTGCTGTATTTACATTTTATTAAATGTTTTGATTTTTTTTAAACTGTTGGCATTAAGAACTTGAAATAAATCTAAATATGCTGTCACTGAGTATGTCCAAGGAGAGATCTACATAAACAGAGTCCAGCCTAAAGCAAGCTGCACCCTGAAGGCCAGATACCATAGTCACAGGCAAAATCGGAATAGTTTAGATTTTGAACCATGGGCTATATCTTCGTTTTGTTGCCATAAATAAATTCACTGCTTGTCAAAAACAAAAAAAAGAAAAACGCCTGATGAGAAGTACATTGGGATGGGGGTGAAATAATTAATCCAATAAAGGATAACTCACCTTGGTAAAGTAGGCAAAGTTATTTCCCAGGGTCAAAACATTCTTTAAAAATTGTTTTCAGTTTTATTAAAAATAATGGGCCCAGAAGCAAGTCCTGTGCTTATTTCTGTCTTCATTGTTTCTTTACGGCCATAAATTAAGTGTACCGAGAAATAAGACATTCCTTTCATGGCTTCTTACAACAAAGTTGGAATAATGCCAAAAATTTCAATGGAGTTTAAAAACAAACACATTAGTGACTGCTTCCCTCATCAAAAGATTCCACTCCTGAATCACTAGCAGCAGCACTGATTTTTTCCTGTCGTCTTCGCATGATTTCTTGCAGCTCAGAGCTGCCACTGTTATCCTGAAAAATGAACAGGGTTCAGATGAGACGGTTACTGGTTTGCACAGGCTACCGGCCAGGAGACGAAATGGCTTAGGGTAAAAGATCTTTGTGGTTTTTTCTTAATATCACAGAAGTGATGCATCTGGACTCCCTAATGGATCACATTAATAAGTTTTTTATTTGTTAACTGTCTTAGGCAATTCATTCACCATGCCTTTCACTTGAACACGATCAAGATAAATCAGTACTGCATGGGGAATGCTCTGGATTCCCTGGGAGAAAGCACGTATGTGTGCAATAAGAATAGTAAGATAGTAAATTATTAAATTTAGGTATTTAGGTCAAGTAAGATACTCATCTGCCTTTAGGGGATTCTAATCAGGCCCAAAGACTGGGTTCAGAACACACCCAGTTCCCTCCACGGTCTGGCTCTCTGACAGCATGTCAGCTGTTCCTCCCAAGCCCTCGCTACAGTCCCTGGGCAGCCTCCTTATTCTGCTCTCCTCAGTCCAAGTCTCCAGTAACACAGGCAGGAATCAGGAAGAAGAACTAGATGCAAAAGAAGGGGTGGGGGCAGAGGGCTGCGGAAGAGGAAGAACCCCAGGTTGTCAGTCTCTGCCTCAAGTCCCTTCCAGGGGAACAGGAGCAAGGACAGGAGGAAGTGGGAGGTGTGAGCAAACGACAATGATGGGCAGTCTGCTTTCAGAAATTTTAGGCATATGGAACTTTCTATCATACCCTTAAGATGTAATTTATATACTCTGAATAAAATTAGAATGTATGATGGTAAAAAACTGCTTCAAAAATATATAACCCTTATTCAACATACAGGAAGCCTCATATAGAGCCCCCAAGATCAACCTAATACAGGAAAAATTTCCAAGGAGATCAAATTTCTCCTAGACCTAGTTACAGCGTTGTATGCATGAAGCTATTTTACTCTCACTTATATAACTGTTGAATTTAGATAATATACCTGTTAGAGATAATTATGTATGAATTTCATGCCAAAGCCTATATCCTTTCATTTGACTCCAAGTATAATTTCATGAAAGCTATTAAGAGCTGCGAGATGTAATGGCTAGAAACTATTACCCTTACACAGCCCATTTTAAGTAGAGCAGGGTATTGGAGGTTTAAATATATCCAATCTGGAGAATTTATTCTCCTCTTTTCATGCAGACAACTATGACTAAATAGTTACTCTTCAGGGCTCCCAATTTTCAATGACCCCCACCTAATATTTTCCCTCTGATTATTCAGGTGTATAACCAGGCCTACGACACAGAGCCAGGGTTTTAAGACCTGATAATCTGTAACCTACTAGAATCTCCAAGCTAAATAGTTAAGGACCGCAAGAGTTCTGGCCTCTATTTGCTCACTTAAGGGCAAACCGACCGTTACTGTCTCAAAACTAAAATTCTATCATATAAAAACTAAATAAAAAATTTATATGTACTAAAGCAGTTAATGCACTTAAAGTAAGAACATCAGGCTTTTCACGGATGTCCAAAAGCATATGCTCAAACTTCATGTTACATGAGCATTTACAATATATTAATCTCCCTGCAAATGGTCACTGATGGTCAACAGTGACCAACTACCAAAGTGGAGTCAAATTTAACAATTTCTCTTTTGTTCTATAATATGAAAGAGAAACTGACCAATACGGACATCACAGTTGGTTTAGAGCTTTCAGTCTGCCTTCCACACTCTTGACTAATGCAGGAAAACACCCCCTTCGATCACCAAGTCATACCTCCAATGCAGTTTTCTGAACAGTGATTTGGTTAAAGACTCTGGCCCCTTCAGGGCAGACTGTCCTCAGTTCATCTTTATTGAGAGAGAAAAGCTGGGCACCATTTAATACTCCAAGACTATTGACAGTCCTGAAAAAAAGAACAAACGAAGGAAAAAGAAATAGAGCATTAAAAATATTGTCTGGGGAAAAAAAACAAAAGAGAAACTTCTCTTTTGTAAGTGTTCCACACCCTGGAACTCTTACAAAATGGCTCTACACTGCTTCCTCAGGGTCATGACGAGGGACTTTCATGACGACCGCTCAGCTATATAAGATAATTGATTATGAAGAAGCAAAAGGAGCCAACTGGTTTGAGCATCGTTATTGTTTAGTGCCAAGTCCTTGAAATTTGGGGGTTCATAGGAGGAGCAGACAAATTTCAAGGAACCAGGCAATTGGCTAACCAGTGTATCTCATTTTTCACTCACGTCAGGTAAGTGAATTTATAATATTCGAGTTCTCTTGAATATGTACTATTTAAACAGTTCATTGTCTCAAATACAGATAAATGTTTACACATTCTCAGATTAGAGATGAACAGAATCTTTACGTGAACTTACTAAGGGCCAAGCTCCACTAGAATGTGATGATCTACGGTAGTGTTAGCTCTTTTTTATTTGCCTGACAGTCTGTATCCTGCAGCAGAAGGAAAGTGTCTGTTCCATGTCCTTTAGGGTCCGAGGAGTCTAGCTCAGCACTGTCTCACTGAGGGAGAAAGAAAGCTACCGGCCTCAGAGCTGCTGATGGTCCACTTAATGGACCAATGATGAAATGCCACTACCATCCAGGAAATGGGGTGCCATCAAATGAGAGTCATTTCTGCTTCCCATTGCTTTTTAGCTATGAATAGCTACAGTCATTTCCTCAGCACGGAACAAGTTTGGGCTTTCCCGTTTGTTAAGAGTCATCTGTGACATCGTGGGGACCAAACCGAAAATAGTGCGTGTTTCACGCTCACAGCTGTAATGTACCCCAGAGACTTACACAGGGCTGAACCCCTTTGACTGCAACCACGTCTTCACATCCTCCGGTGTGGAGTCATAAGTGATATTGACAACTGGCACGCTCTGCCGCGGCACGTGGAACTTCTTCTGGGCCGCACTGCGCCCAATGGTCAGTCTGTGAATGAGCTCATCCTGCACCTCCTCCATCTGGGATTTCCTTCCTGGGCACCAACATGGAATAGGTTATTTTGGAAAACCCCCAACGTCACTCTCCAGAACCCCAATGCCATTCATCCTTGAAGCCCAATAGGATTTATATCAAGGGTTCTGGCCATCTTTCCTCACTTTCACCCTCATCCAGAATAAATTCCATGATCTAGCATTAAACTCACTCTCCGGCTCTTCTCCTCTCTCTTCATTGTATTCATCTGACAAAACTCCAACTCCTGTTAAAGCAAACATTCTGCTTATCCTGTGCCTGCACCTGCCCACTGAGTATAACACAACGATGCTGAGGAGCTCATGTTCGGTTCATGAATAGAAACCTCACCTGGGCTGTTAATGCTCCCTGACAATCACACATTTCCTTAGGCCAGGGCTCAGACTGGGGGAAATTCTGACCCCAGGCGACAGCTGGCAATGGCTGGAGATACTTTTACATGTCACAATGAGCGGGAAGGTGGGGAAAGGATGCTATGGTTGGTAGAGCCTGGGATGCATACAACACTCAACAGTGCACACGTCTGTCTTCTGCAAAAGAGGATTATCTGCCCCAAATGTCAACAGGGCTCATGCTGAGAAGTCCTGCCCTAGACCATGAAGTGTCCACTGTTAGACAAGTATGTAATACCCTCTTTCTCTGCAAACCTCCAACTCTCATTTCCCAATCCTCACCCTGAGCTGATTATCTCACCCATTTCAGAAGAGCACCTCCCTAAGTTCCCCTAGCAGTTCTCCTCACCCACCTGTCCCCTATGCTCCACTGGCCTTCCTGTCACATTAGAGGTGAATGGTTCCTACGGCCAACCTCTGCATGTGTTCAGTGTGTTCACTAGACTCCATGCCCTCTGCCCATGAACACCCTTTAACAGTCATTTCTCCACTACTTACCCTGTTGCCAATTTTCCTCTTTTACTTAATCATTTAATTAGTGTGCAAACATGCTACTCTTCTATTATTTCTCTCACCTTTAAACAAGTCCTTGCTTGGCCCCGTATCTCCTTCCAGCTATTGCCTACTTCTCTGCTCCCATTTTAGCAAAACTCCATGAAAAAAAAAATCCAATTTTCTCTTAAATTCATTGCAATTAGGCTTTTGGCCCCATCATTCCATTTTGCTAAACTCTTACAGCCAATTCCCAGTCACTGTCTCATTTAACTGATCAGCAATACTTCCTTCTTGTGGCCTCCGGGTCACCACACACACCTGATCTTCCCCCCGTCTCACCGGGCTCTCCTCCTCAGTATCCTTTTCTCAATCTTTTCATCTCCCCAGCTGAGTAACGGAAGAGCGCTCCAGAGCACGACCCCGGGCATTTTCTCTGTTTGCACTCACTCCATCAATGATCTTTGTGCTATTTAAAAGCTGTGGACCACCAAAGTATTTTTCCAGTCTAGACTGTTCTTCAGAACTCCAGACCCATATACACCAAATGTCTACTTGATATATTCATTTGGATGGCTATTAGATATCTCAAGCATATGGGGGCAAATCTGAACTGCTTATCTTCCTCCTAAAGTTTGCTTTTATGTTAGACTTTTTTCAGGTTCCTCTGGCAAAATACCATGGAGCTATGCTTGATTCCCCCTCGTCCTCTACTGCACCCAATCCATCAGCAAATCCCATTAGTCCTACCATCAAAATGTGCCAAAAATCCAACCACTTCAGTCCATGTTTTCTGTCGCCAGGTCGGTCTGAGCCACCAGTTACTCACAGGTGGCCCTGCTTCTACCCTCCGCCACCCCACCCCTTGCTCTTCATTCATTTCTTAATACAATAGCGAAAACGATCCTTTTAAAATACATGTCGATATTGCGACTCTTCTGCTCCAGATCTTCTCATTTGATCCTACTTCTTCCCAGTAAAAGGCCCTAGATGACCCCACTTCTCTGAGGCACCTCTACTGCTCTCCCAGGTCCGTCTACTCTAGCTCACATGGGCTTCCTTAGTGCTCTTCAACTCCAAGAGCCTTAGCCTGGAATGCTTTCCCCCATGTGCACGTGGTTCACCCTTCTCCACCTTGAGACCTCCCCTGGCTGCTTACACCTGTAACCTCCTCCCTGGCAGCACTCCCTACCCGCGCGGCTTTATTAATCTCCGAACCACTTACTGCCTCCTCCTGTGCTCTGGCAACCTCACTGTTTGATTTGCCTGTCTGCTTTCACTAAGATACATGCCTGAAGAGAAGAGGGATTTTTGCCTATCACTTTGGTTCCTTTACCTGGAGCCCCTGGAACAAGGAAGGGATTCGATAAATGCTCAGTGAGTAAATGAATGAATGAGGCGTTCTGTGACCTTTTTCAATAAGACAGAGTTGGAAAAGCATCACGTACAAACCCCTAAAATAACTAGCCAGTAAAATGGAGATCAAAAGAGGAAAAATGACCTGTCACAATCACATCATTAATTAGTTACAACTGGGTTTTCTGACTTTCAGCTTGTGGCTATTTTTTCCCCAAGGCCACTGAAACTACCTTTGATTAACTTACCTGTTATCCCTCTTCCCTACCCATTTAATGCTTATGGAAAAGATGCATATATGAACATATCTTTGTAAGAAAAATGGGGAAGAACTGAACATATGGGAAAGGGCAATAATGTGTGTACTTAAACACACACACACACACACACAGATACATTATTTGTACATCACGTTTAAAGATTAAGTACAAAGAACAGATAATAGTAATCCAGTGAACTAAGTAACTTGGCGAGTGGCAATGACCTGGTCACTAAGGGAGCTTTCTGCAACCATTGTTCTGTGATTTTGTTTTTTCAGGGAGAGTGTTTTAAAAAGTGTTTAGTGCCCCTGGGAAAGAAGTGAAATTTGAAATAATCAGATAGTGTTATTTCAGTCTAATTTTTTTTAGCCTTAAGTATTCAGGACACATTTTGAAGTAGCCAGAAGAAAGAGAAATAGGAGAAAGGAAGTGAGAGAGGGAGGAAAGGAGGTGAGGGAGTGCGGAAATATTATTGACTGTGACATTTAAGTGCTACATGCATTTCACTAGTAAACTCTTCGAACTCAAGTACATCATACTGCCATCCAGAACAGGAGCACATCTCAAAGGAATAAAAAAGAAAAAGTCATCACCACCCTGGTTATTTTCTTATCTTCTGACTTAGCCACGGCACGATCATCTCTAGCCCACAGGGTAATCTTCTTCCAGGGGGGCAGAAACCTCTCTGATGCGCTCCTGGCTTTGGTTTCCATTTGGAATGTTCTTGCACACAATAAAACCAGACTAACTTTACACCTCTTTCCAAAATAACACTTCTGATTACAAAAGATTATATTTTAAAAAAAGGACTAAGATTTCAAAGGAAATGGAGGAAATACAAAATAACCGAAGCATTGGTATCTTCAAAACTGGTAAGAGGAGCATCGTTTTGAACCCTGAGATAAATCAGTTTGAATAGCCTGTGCGACACACGGCTCCGAGCGGCCAGCTTGAACGGGTGGCCGCAGTCACACTTCAGCAAAAGAGGTCTCACGCTGTCCTGCTCTTGCTACTTGTTATGAATTAAAAACAAGCATGTTGACTTCTTTTTTTCCTTGTTCATGACTATCTGTTAACATTTTTTAGGTGAATATTCACTTTCCAGTTCCTTCATTTTATTTTTATCAGAAGTTTAGGCAGTAAGCAGAGAATGCAGGAAGCACGACAGGCACATTTTGAGAGAAATCTAACGAAGTGTAAATTGTACACTTAAATATGTCTATTTGCTTCTAAAAGACTGTTTAGAAGCCCCAGCATTCATTCAGAAAAACTGTTGTCCAAAAAAGTGCTCAAGAAAAAGCTATCCAGAAAATACCTGTTTTATAAAAGAAGTACATTTATTTAATGTAAACTATGCTTTTGAGATCCCTTTAAAAGGAACTTTTATGGTAGATGCACAACTTTATTATTGTGAGGAAAAGAGCATTATGTGTTAATTTGGGGAGAGATGTTTATATTTTATGTACCGATGTCACCCTCTTACTTATGAAAAACAGACTTGAAAATGTTGAGTCACAATTATCAGGGGAGTTCTCTTATCTTTAAAATATTCTAACTATGTCTCTTTCCCATTGAGTTATTCTTAGTGTCTCAGACTAGGACAAAGAACAAATTGTCCCAACCCACAGGCTGTTCCAAATGGGGACTAGATGCCTATGAACTGTGATCTGGGGCCTGGAAAAAGAGTGCCACAGTGTCAAAGATTACTGTGCTGACATATCAAAGGAGAAGAATGATATCAACTTGTGGTAAGAATGAAGAAAGAACAGTCATTCCTAAAAGGAAAAATTTCCTTAGGGAAATCAGTAAAAATATTTATAGAACTTTCTCATCTCAAAACTGTATCCGTAGTGTCTTTGAAAAAATTACAGCATCTTTTTTAAAAAGTACACATTTTTAAGAATTTAGTAGCACATTATATTTATACGCACTTTCACATTCTCTCTCTCACACACACAAACACATATACACACACAGTTGTTTTTGCTGCACAGAAAGAGTTCATTTCATTTTTCCAAAATGTCATTTTTCCATTTAGTTTTTGGTCAGGTCAGGGTATAGATAAGAAGGTGATTTAAATTGGCTATACTTTTGGACAAAAAGTAATACATTAAAGTAGGCTTACACTTATTGCATGTGAACAGAATTACTAGGACAACTAAATAGTAATAGTTTTAGTTCCTTTTAAAATTTTTAAAAACTTGCCAAGAATGACAAGAACTGAATAGATGTTGCTTTGATTTACTGAGATGAGAAAAACATAAGGTGAAATGGTAGTAAGAGTCAATAGTTTGGTTTTGAGCTTGAATCTCGAGCATCCAATACCAGCTATGAAGTCAAGAGTTCAATATATGCATCTGCATGTCAGAGATGAGATCTGATATGAAGACAAATTTGAGAGTCATTTCTTTTCCAACAATATAGATAGTATGAAAGAAATAGAAACAGATTGATGATTGAGAGCAAAAGTATGTTTATATAGAGAAAAGAACCCAGAACTGAGCCCCAGGAGGGACATATTGAGAAAGTGAAAGATATTCTTTATACACACATGTGGGCACACATCCCTCTTCCTCTATCCCCCAACACAGATACCTTTTATACATTTTTATCATAATAAGAAAGTATCTTCCTGGCTCTAGTTTTCTAAGAATTTTTCTATATCAAGTTTATGTAAGGAAAAATAATTTTATAATACTTAAGAAAACATAATTTGAAGATTAAACCATCTCTACACTAGAAAGTAAAACAAAATAACAATTACCTTAGAATTACCTTCAGTTTTCAAATTATCTACACTGCTATTCCCCAGTACCAGCAAAGATAATCCAAAATTGGCAAGAGCATCTTATCTCTTAGTTTATGTAAATCCGTTTTTCACAGAAACCATTCATATGAACAATCAGATGTAAATTTAGGAAGCTATGAAGCTGAAGTCTAAATTGCCTGAAGTCTGAGTTCGGAGGGCAAACCTGAAACTGCTCTTGGCTGGTTGACTTTACTAAGCTAGTGTGATTACACACACACACACACACACACACACACACACACACACACACACACATCTAAGAAGACCAAATATGAGGAAGAGGAAAACTGATGATGACAGTGATGAGGACGGCAGCAGATACTGACTGAATGACTGGCTACTCATAATGTGTCATATACTGGTCAAAATCAATCAGCTTTTCAACCTCAATGCCACTGACATTTTGGGCCAAATAATTCCGTTGCGAGAGGACTGATTTGGTCATTAGAGAATGTTGCTAAACACCCCTACCTTCTGCCTATTACACACCCACAGCATCCACTCAACTATTATTAAAGCATTTCTCCAGACAACACCAAGGGTCCCCAGGGAAAGGGGGTAAAATCATCCATGGCTGAGAACCACTGGTCTAAATGCTTTATATGCATTACCTCATTAAATCCCCACAATTATTCTAGAAGTATTACGGTTTCCCTCCACTTTCAGATAATGAAGTATGGAGAGGATTTTTAAGTTGTTGAAGGTTACCCGGCTGTAAGTGGTACTTCACTATACAACTCAAGTACATCTGGCCCCAGAGTCTGCATTCACCACAATGTACTGGAAATAAGTGTAGAAATTATATCAGAAAGTGGAGAGAACTTGTTTCTCAAAATTATTTGGAGGACAAGAGACTAGGTGAAAATCTTCACAATCTATGAAGTACCATGCCAGTACAAAGGGCTGTTATTTTTACGTAATAATACTTAATACCCACAGAGGCAATAACAAACTATATTACACTCTGAAGCACTTTTAATTCGCAGAAGAAACTGGGTATTTTTGCCTCCGTGGGACACTTACGGTCCACAGGAAGTTGCTTGTATCTCTGGCTGTCGCGCACAATACTGCCACCGCTGTCGCTGGAGCTGCTATTCTGACGGGTTACATTTGCTGGGACCTTTGACACAGGAACAGGCGCAGGAGTAGAAGGTGGAAGGGGGACGGGAATAGGAGCTGGTATTGGAGGAGGAGATGGAGCGGAGGGAGGGTCACCTGCTCTTGGACCATATTCCATCCTTTGTTTCTACAAAAAGACAAATAATTAATTTGAAATTGTAAAATTACAAACCTAGGCTAGTAAAATATTTTATACTTTGACAAGACATTGAGGGTTATTTATTTGTAAACCTATTTGCAAATCCATAACAAACTTATGTGTGTGTGTGTCTGTACACATACATCTCTCCAATCTTATATGGAATAATGATCATTAAAAATCATCTTTAAAGTATTCTACATATTTGTTCAAAAATCAAAATGTAAATTAAGTAGTTGAAAAAAATACACCAATAGGAAATACTAGTATTAATAGCCATAATGAATGTCAAGAAAACTAAATTTGAACTTTGAATCACTCAAGATCAGGGTAAGTCAAAAGATTTCTGACTATTTTGTCATTTCCTAATGGTAACTTCTAATTATACTGGAAGTCTGAATATCAAAAACATAAAACACTACTTACTGTTTAAATGTACACTAGATTCAAAAATGTTTAATTCTGCTGTTAATTTGCTAAGAAGACAGGCAATATTTCAGTGGATAAAGGGACTATGCTTTAAAACAAACAAGTCATTTTAAAATGTTATTTTTGTCAAGTTACAACATTTTCTGCCATCACATTAATGCTAACTTCTTAAAAGTAGAAATTTTTCTTGTTGAAATGGAAATGTTGGGGGGTGAATGGTGGTAAGGTTAACGGTATGGTCTTTAATTAAAATTATGACTGCAACTCAAAAACATATATTAGAAAAAAATCTATGTGGGGATTTTTATTTAAAAAGGTGGATGTGATAAAATACACAGTAACTTTCAGTAATTTAAAAATCCTGATTGTCAGGCCTCTAGAAACTGCATTATGTATATTATTACACTACACACAAAAGTTAAAAGGTTAAACAAGATAATTTTAACTAAGAGATAACTGCACTATCACAAGTACCAAATTCTCAAAAGGCAGTCTTTCTGTGGATTTTCTTTCAGTAGAATCAAAGATACAGAAGAATGACTTAAAAGCTTAGATACTGGCACAATTATTCTAAAATTCAAGATTAGCAGGTAAAATCAAATAGCAGGCCTTTTGGTAATTCAGTCCTTTGATTTCAATAATACTTTTAATTTCTAAATTGGCCCAAATATACGGCAATATTGATTTTTAAAGAGGCCTCCCAATTTCCACAGAGATTAAAATATAAAAACACACGCCACACACATACCACTTTTCAATTAAATCATTACTCAAAACACAAGACACCATCATCATAGGCATCTACACAGCAAACAAGTCACCCCTGCGGAAACCCGGCCTGGGACCCCCCGGATCCTGTCCGGTGCCTTAGAAGCTACCGCTCACCAGCCAGTGGGGGGAGAAGGCAGGAAGGGTGTGCCAGCAGGGATGGAAGTAGAACTGAAAGAAGTGGTGGTAACGCTGCTAGGTACTGAGGGGAGGGAGGAGGGGCACGAGTCGGGGTTAAGATTCCCAGCGATGCCATGGAGTTAGATGGGGCAGAAAGAGACTGCTGCCCCCGCCAGCGTTCAAGGCCTAGAAACATTTCTAATAGATTCAGTAATAGAGTTCATTTGGTATTATTCCCCACAAAACAGTGTTCCTATATTTGGGCCAATAAAATATTTAGAGCAATCGAACTACAGCAAACATCACCAAAACGTAATACTTAGCACACGCCAAAGTCATCTGGGTAATTTATCTGCCACGTTCTCTTGACAAGAATGTACTTTGTACGTAATTTCAGGAAGGAGCAGTGAGACCTCACATTAGGATTTCAAAAGTGTCAGAGTTCAAATGACTGTTTTTAAAGCTTAAATAAACAAAAAATGCTATCAGCTCTGCATTCTGTCATGGAATTCATATTTTCTGCTTTCCTAAAAACAAGAATAGTTAATCTTTTGCTATATGCCAAATACACTGTGGGCTATTGTCACAATCAAGCCTGAAGACAGGCTCACCAAACCTTGGGCCTCGTTCATTCATCTGTCACTGCTAAATAATGCAACGCCATCAGTATGACCTAACATAATAATAGGCTTATAATATATACATTTGGTGAAGGTAAAGAGAAACCACATGCAAATTTTTCATGAATAATGTCACAAGTTTTATTTACTTGCATACTTTCCCCCTTGCTTGATCCTCTCTTCCTGCCTCACGCTTCCAGTCCCTGGAATAAGCAGGGGCAAAAGTGTTTCCTCAAATCGCCACCACCTGTTCTGAAATGGTGACCACGGCAGCTTTTCAGGGGGAACTGATTCCTCATTCTTGGCATGAAGGAAACAGAATCAGTATCAACTCTTGACATCATGCTTCTATGTCCCTCCCTATCTGCTCTTCTCCCTTCTATCTACCCCCCAGTTGCTGCTCTTCCCTTCATTATTTCTGTTCTTGGCTATTTTGGTTGGAGGTAGAGAGCTGATGCCACAATGTACCCATAACTTTTGAAGAGTCTTGGAGAGCAGAATGGCACCCTCAGCTTCCTTCTCCTGAACCAAGGATGCTGAAGCTCCAAATCCAAAAGAGAAATCTTGACCAACTTTTTCCAGTTTGCCCAGGACTTCTCCAGTATTAGCACTGGGAGTCCCACATCCCCACAAACACCGTAGCTGTGAGCAAACTTGAATGACGGGTCACCTGCGTGTGGACCTAATTTTGTACCGTAACTCCCTAACTCTTGCCTGTTACCTCCCATAAATATACAGTTCTATTTAAAGTGAAATCTCTTTGTCTTTTTCTCTTTCTCTGAAAGAATCCAGAATTACTAGACCCCATGGAAAATGATTTTCTTATTGATAATTAAGTCAGAATGAGTCACTTTTCTTTGGCCACTAAAACTGAGTAGAAATTCTCAAGGATTAATGAAAGTTAATGAGAGATAAGCTCCTGATTCATGCAAGATACTGCCTCAGAGGGGAAATTATGCAAGCAAGCCCAGCAAAGTCATTAAAATTGAACTGTTCTTAAAATTTTAACCTGTGTATTTTTCCTCTAAATTTGGTCTCTTTGGAACTCTGTAATGAAAAGTAGGCATAGCTGGGACATTGGAGGGTGTTAAGTCCAGAGACTGAATCCAAAAAATGACATTAAAAAGAAGTGCCATGAGGGAACAAATAGGGGTTACCTCTGACAGCTCCCCAAGTAATTGCTATTAGGAAAATGGAACAAATCACATCAAATGAAAAAATTAACACAGGAGATGGAACTCAAATAGTATAAGTTATTATTCACATCAAATATCGAAACGTGAGTGAATTTAAGTTTTTTACAGTAAAATTACCTGCCCACAAACCAACCAGTGAAGGAGCTTATAAATATGTAATTAATTTCCTTCACTCTTATGTAGCCATGGGATACTAATTATATAGAATCACACTATAGTATAAACACTCTGTAGCATTTCAGTAACTATTTGTGTATTAGAGTACTGTGATTTAAAAATATTAAAGTATAAGTTCATCTTAATCTTATTGGTTATAAAGAATACAATTAAAGTGGATTAAATGTGAGATGAATTCTTTAAAAAAAGCTGCTTTTACAAAAAGACATACATATCATTGCATTTTAGTAAGCTTTAGTTTCAAACTTGTAAGCAGTCTAAATACATACAGAAAATTTTTAAATTCTGCACATGTACATGCTGGCTGGTAATTTTATATATATGTATATATATGGAGGGAGAGGAAAAAGGAGGAAGGGAGAGCATATTATTCAAATTATCATGAGCATGACACGAGAAAATGTCAACACATGAGGCAGAACATGAAGTAATCATCCTTGTCTAAGACCTATGCCTCTAATTAACAGATGAATAGTGTTCTAAAATTAATTTAAAAAACAAATTTTAAAGAACTGGAATGAATGCTGCAATGCATATGAAGGCATTTTTAGTAAAATGATCACTGTCTGCCCAGTAGTATCTCAATGTCTGGATTAAGCTGGGAAACAGAGCATTCATAAGAGGGGGTAGAATTAGTAGTGCTAGTGGTTTATTAGTCACCTGGAGAAAATACTTCCACATTTAGTTTAAGGCTATTTAAATGTGGATATAGAAATAACAGAATTTTATATTTAGACTTGGTTGTGGAGATCATGAAACCTGACCCTTTCCATTTCACAACTGAGAAAACTGGAGCATAGAAAAATAAAATGCTTCCTTTAGGCTTTCTTTAAGGTCACCCAACTGTTAGTGGCAGAACCAGAACCTGAACCCTCACCCACCAGTATTAGATTGGGGCTTTGTCCAGGCACTGTAACATCCCTTGCTAGGAATCAAAGAGGACAGGACATTTTCTGCTGAATTCACACTTTATGTGGCAAGGAGACTGCAGACGGGGAGAAAGGCCCCTGGACGGCCACCTGTCGCCCAGCTAAAGTACTACCAAGCCCTAAATACTCCACAACAAAATTTTTATCAGACGACCTGCAATTTATTTTCAGTTCTCCATGATCTTTCAAAAGCACATACTTCCTTTACCCTGTGGTTTCATTCTATCTTTTTTTATGTTCTACATTTTTCTAAGTCCTTTATTAGCTCGTTCTATTTTAATTCTAAAATTTTGCAGAAGCCATGGGAGAAACACATTAGGTGGGAATGGCTGTGTTAGCAGAGCTGTTAAAAATCACTCCAAATGTGAGGATATTAAATAGCCTGGACTCTCAGGGACATCAGGTGGCAATTCAACACGGATGCACTGCTGGTGCCCGGCTCTCAGAAGAGAATCTCTAACCAAAAGTGTGTGAATAATAGGCAAGGGCTGCTCTCGTGACCTTTGCCCAGCAGTCGCCAGTACCCTTTACAGGAAATAGAAGGGTATGAAAATGAGTTATAACTGTGTGCATTTTTAAAACATCTAGCGACTTGTAAACACTATATGGAAATAGTTTAGATCTAATTTCCTTATTCCCACCATTCTCAAAATGTCTACTTTCTAAGTGAATTATACAATCTGGATTATTTTCCTAAATGAAAAAAGAAAGAAAGAAAGAATTGATAGAATCTGAGGAATGGATGCATAAGGCAAAAATCCAATTCCAAAGATGGTGACTGATCAGATCAACTTTTTTCACAGTACAATGCATGGTAAAGCTATTCCAAGAAAATGTCAGCTCATGCGTTCACATAGTGAAAAAACTGTGCACAAAATGAGATGACAATCTTTTCTAAATATGATTCCCCAAAGTAGCTGACTACGTCAGTGCATGGGTTCTGAATCCAGAGTTCTGGGTTGCAATCCTGACTCCACATGGCAGTCTAACTGTGGGCAACTCACTTCTCTGTGCCTTGGTTTCCTCATGTATAAAATGTGCTTACTTCACAGTGGTTATGGGGAATAAATGAATCAGTATTCTTGAAGTCCTTACACAACGCCTGGCACACAGCATACTCACTGACCACTGGCATTCTCTACGTTAGGGCGAATAGTATTATTGTCTGTGAATATGAGGGTGGCTTAGGCAATAAATCATTAGGCATCTTTCTGCACTACAGTACAGGGATCTAACATCTTTTTGTAAAGAGGATTTCTTCAAAATTTTGGTATCACTGGATGGAAGAGATGGGAAAAAGTGTGTCAGCTCTTTCTGTGCAAGGAGAGGGTTACTGCTCCTAACACACAAACATGAATGGAGGGGCTAAAGCCACGGCAGATGCTTGGAGATTCAATTCTGGACACCAGGCTTTGATGGAGGATGTGCTCAGGGCTGGGCTTTCTGTCTTTCTTTTTATCAAGTGCAAGATGCTAGCACTCAACAAGTATTTGTGGGGTGAATGAACGAAGAGATGAGTAAGACATAGAATTGCTTTGGGTGTTTGTAACCCAGTGGAGTTCTATAAGGTTAGGGTACCTCACTGGACTCTACATATATATGGTGGTATCTTTACTGTCATTATGAATAAGCTGCTGGGTTTTTCTTTACATATTTTAGGTAAAGGTATCTGGTAACACTGTTGTGAATATACAAAATGAATGGCATATATTTCCTATGATGATTTTTTCTTTTCCATCTTACTCTATATAGCCCTTGTGTGTGTGTTACAAATGCTTTGAGAATAGCAATCCTTTTAGAGAAGGACTTATGCCAGTAGCAGATTGTCAAGCTTGCTTATTGAAATTTTAGAAGATTCTGTGGTTTCGGGGGCTCAGTCCAAAATTTCCAGGTGTTGAAAAATAGTTTTTAATACCTTTTAAAAGTGGGGCTCTTAACCTAAATACACACCCACCTACACTCAGCTTCTATACACATTTCTACATTCATCACTGCCTTCTGAGTTGTATCCAGAAAATTTCACAAGACACTCAGATAGTGCTGAAAAATTTAAAAGGGAACAGCCCAAACAGGCAATCCTCACAAGTTTCTATTTACACAAAGTAGCAAAACAAATTCCTGAAACTTGTGAGCACTTAAAAAATTTCTCGGTTGTGCCAAAGTTGACAGAAGTATAAGATGAGGCTCTGTTCAAGAAAAGAGGAACAAATTTTATGTTCCCAAAAAATACTCTCCTGACCCATAGGTACAGATTAATAGTTTTGGTTCAATTTTAGACAGGAGCACTTTAAACAGAAAAGTCAACTTGTGGCTCAAGCCAGGAATCAGAATTAAAGAAAAAGACAAGACTAAGTAGTAAACAGGAAATAAAGAGGTTGAATTCATTAGGAGAGCTCAGGTCTTAGAATTGAACATAATTTGCAAGTTTTCTGCATCTTATTTTATTGGAGTTTGCCCATTCCTAACAACTATAAGCACAAATAAAAAGAAACTTGGTTAATTGTTTTTAATATCTAAAACAGAAACTCTTGGCTCCTGTTCATACAACTAGGGATGTCCTTTGTGAACAGTCTTCGTATAGCTTATCATGAGCTAAGTGTTAAAAAACAGTCTGCAGAGTTCAAAGGACATATATTCCGTTGTTGTTTTAGGCATATGTTTCAAGCATACATTTTTAATACTGTTTAAGACTTTTGGTTAAAACCTCTATAGGAAAGGATATGAAGAACTGACATTCCTAAACCAGACAGGAGTCCCTATGATGTCAGTTAAACACATCTCAGTATCAGAAAAGGACTTAGAAAAGAAAAAGGTATTAAAACTAAGTCAGAAAGTCCACTTCAAAACTCCACAGGAAATGGAGTAGACCATACCTTGAATAACTCAAACTCCTTCTTTGGCATCAATAGCTAATGACAAATGATGAACAAAAAATAAATATATAATATATACATTTCAGGCCAGGCAAAACATAAGCACAGCAAACAGAATTTTCATTGCCATCACTTCAAGTTACCAAGATATATAAATCATACACTAATTTATTTTAAACATTTGCTTGATTCCTGGATCCTAGTAAGACTAAAAGCAACTCTATAAGAGTGCAGGACCTCTGCTAGGCTTGATGCCATGAGACACCAGAACTGCTTAAGTGAATGGTCACGGAAGCAGTAGGACCACTATGCCAGGTTTGGACAGTCTGTATTTTGCTAAGGCTAGACATGGCATGAAAATTAATATTTTACCACATCTTCTATGTAGGTTCTACTCAAATTTATGAGATTTTTATGGGGTCAGTTGGGATCTTTTGCTCAAGTTTCTGCAAATTCAAAGAATTCTTCGCAGGCATGATAAAGAAGCACCGCAGATGCAGAGGCTATCCATGGGCTAGTCCCTCTGTTCTGTCTCTCCTGGCAGAATGGGCTCTAGAGAGCCTATCACAGGTCAAAAATCCCAAGAGGTAAAGAGCTAGTGAATGAATTCAGATGCTAGGGTGAATGAGAGAACCAGAATCACTGAAATCCTGAAAATGTGGCATGGGACTCAAAAATTATTCAATGATTGAAAAGATAGAGCCTGTCCTATCTGATCTATAACATAAGGACATGAAAATCTTAAAATCAAGAAAGGAGAAATATTATAGTCCAGCTGAATAAATACTCATTGTCAGTGTGAGGTGAGATGCATGTTCACAGTTGGTCAGCAGCAGAACATTTAAGAGGATGAGGACAGAGGCCAGTGAACGTGAGCTACTGGGCACTCCAGCCATCCTTGTCTCAGTGCCATCCACTGTCAGGAGGAAGCCACTGGACAGGAAGTCCATTGGCAAGAGAGAAGAATGGAAATATTACTTCTCCAAACATGAGAAATACAGTAGTTTGAAAAAAAATAGCATTCAGTTGCTTACTGGTAAACATTTTGAGCAATTTCCTAAAGAAGTAAATCAGAAAACATACGTGCAATTCTCCCCTATGTCCCTCACCACTGGCTCCCAATTACCATAGGAAAAAATTGTATAAATCATACACCTAATTAAGTCTCAAAATGATTACTACACATAAGGTATTTCAATCCTCTTTAAAAGTGATGAATTTGAAAATTTTTGAAGTTAAATTTTGCTAAAAGAAAAATCATAATTACCTGTAGGGTATGTGTGTACGGTGGATCAGCACGCCCTGATCCCGATTCAGGAGGTCTCACAACATCCAAAATGTTATTTGGCACAAATCCGGAGTCTCCACTGGCATTTCGGACTTTCCACCATTGCTTCCTGTCATCAAGGATCTGTCAGCATCAAGTAAATAAATGCATCATTTCTGTACCAGCCAATCTATGAAGGAAGTTCATTTTTATTCCTAGACCAAGAAACTTTTCTCACTTCTAATAAAATGACTCAACATCAACATATGGTAGGTTGAATAATTCCCAGGAATTATATTAAAAAGTACAGAACAGGTATTGTACCACTATTGTGAACGTACCCAAGGTTCTTACTACCTCTCAAGAATGTTAAACTATTTGCATCATTTGAAGTACTTATAGATGACTCCCTTGGAAAGGGCTATTGTCTCCATCCTTTGAATGCAAAGGAAAAGTATGAAAGCCATTTTTTTAACAAAAGCTTTTGTGATTATCACACATTATGTATTAAAGATGATGAACTCTTAGTTATAACCTAAGAAAGAGATTTGGGAATCGTGGTAGATTATTCCCAGGACCATTAGCTCACTCAGGGCTCAGTATATTTGTGTAAAGTTACTAGGATAGGAAGAAAATATTTTCTCTTATTAAGATATTTATGGTGTATCTATATAACTAGTCTTGGTCCCAAAGTAGATGAAGTCCAGAAGAAGGAAGAGGGCAAAGTTAGTCAAGAAACCTAACTTCTGTGCCACCTGCCAAGAAAAATAAACAAAATAAAAGAGATAAAGTAGCCACCCCTTCAAAGTAGATACAGGTATCTGTAATACACTGCCATCCTCGGTAAAATAAAATAACACTGAAGAATAATTTCTTGACTTCAGCATTTCTTTGAGGAAGGTATAGATATTTACCAAAAGAAGAACACAATAAATCCACTTTAAGTCTATAAAGAAGGTAAAACCTTACTACCTCTAAAATATCATCCTTTAGAACGGAGAGCTCACTGCTGTTCCTCGCCACAAAGTCGTACTTGGATTTGGCATATTTCTTGGGCTGTGTTTTGAGTGGATCATAATTTCTGTAAAAAGAAAGAGATTATTATTCTGCCAGCTCTTCCTAAAGGCTGAAAACACAGAAGAGTAAAACATTATGGTGAGCCAATTCCTACCAGAAAATATTCTGATGAATTATCTAGATAGTAGTGTAGTTTTACTGTATTTTATAGAATATGGGAACTAAAAGATACTCTGTAGTTCTGAATGAACAACTACAGCTAGGACAAAAATACATAATGCAAAATCACAAGGCTAGTTGGTACCAAGCTGAATCTATGAATTCTTTGACCATTAAACATACATACTGGATATTGCTTTGTTAATTAGCATCTTTACCATAAAAGAGCTGGGATAAAGATGAATGTTAGCATTTTTCATAAAATTGAAGGAGACTGAAAATAATTTCCACAGAGGTGATTTAAATTATATGTTGATTTCATTAATTCAAATAGTATCTTCAATTTGTTAACCAAATACATATTTAAAATTATGACTAACTTTCAATTTTTAGGAAATCTATGTCCAATTATCAAAATTGCATGAGAAAGTATGGATTACTTGCAGGATCAATAACACTTCCCAATTAATTAGTTAATTCATTATAAACTTATTTTACTAGCGAGGACAGGTTGACAAGTCCTATAACTGTTTAAAAAGACTTTCTTAAAAAAAAATACTTCATTTAGTCACTGAATGATGAATAGACTTAACTAAAAATTTCCTTACAGAATAGAATAAAACCTGATATGTCAACAATTACTAATAGTATTTTCTTCACTTCAATAAGTGGTAGCTTTAACTATTTTTTGTTAATTTTACTCCCTCATCTTTTCCTCCATTCATATTCCCACATTTCTTCACACATCTTTGCAAGAGAAAAAGCAGAAAGAGGTTAAAGATGTTTAGTGATCCTCCCCCTGTCAAGTGACCATTCTTTTCATGCCCACAAGGTCCCCTGAACACTGAGTCACAGCGGGGCTAGCAGGACATCTGCAGGTACAATGCAGCTTGTCACCACAGGTAACTTGCCACCTGTTAGACAGTAACTCAGAGGAGGAATAGGGACGAAAAAAAATGATCTCTAAGCTATGCCAACTTATGGGCTGCTTTTGTTATAAAAATAAGCAATTTTCCTTAATAACATAAGAAAAAGTAGAAAAAGTGACATTTTAGCCAAATAATTACATCTAATAATAATTTAAAACCTGTTCCATGGATTTCTCAAACCTATTTCTAGTTTTTATAAAGATTTCATTTGGGGGGATACAAGAGATTCAACTCCTCCAAACATGAAAAAAAAACAGTAATTTAAATTGTTGATCTCTCTCTTTCCTTATCTTCGTCTCTCCTATTACTGGAAAACCATCACTACTAATACAGAGAGTTGAGTGTTTTCTAACAAAATAACTTTTTGCTCTGAGTATCTGCATCAGAGAATTAAAAGGAAAAGTTTGCTGCAGTTCTCCCTGAAGTGTCGGCTACTCTGGGTGTCCCAGAGATGACTGTCTAGCATGAACTTATGAGGTGTTTTAGAATTTATAAATCCTTATGGTTTAGTTTCTTTCCCTCCATAGATTAAACCTGGATATGATATTGACCATACTTATCAATCTAGAAATCATACTTTCTGTAATTTTTCAGATGTACCAAAGTTTCTAAAGAGATCTAGAATGTATCAAAAGGTATGGCCTCTGTTTCTGATTTTGCAATGACAGAAAGGCACTTGATACAGAGCAGACATGGAGATGGCCATGATCTGAGACTTCCCTAAAACAGTGTTTTTGAATAACAGAAAACTGTAATTCTTCAAAGGTGAGGGCTCTAAATGCAACAGGTGGTTTACCTAGTGACATAATTTCTCTGAAGGGCGAATATATTTCATATGGTATTTACTGGATTCCTGGCATGTAATAAGAGTTTAAGGTTAATAATAATTATTGTAAAAACCAATTCCAAATTTTGTATATTTCCGATTAGACAGAACTTACAGATAGTTTCTGCAATAATGATGACTAATTTCCTTAGCAATGTAGATCAATGACCCAGGTATCTATCAACTATGCAGCTCCTTTTACAATAGCCTAGCTGAGAGATGGGATCCATAGGGCAACTAAGAAGATCTATATACTTGAATGTCCTGCATGGAATTGCCTTCATTAAAATCCATTTGAATTTTTTATTTATGATAGGTTAATAAAAGAAACATTGTGAAATTTATGACAGCATTCTCTTAATGAGGGGAAAGAATAAAGTATCTTTAAAAATAATGTCCCTTAAACACCCTATAAAAAGCTCTATGAGACAAATATTTTTAAGAACTTAATAGTAAGAAAAACATTGCTTATTCTAACGAATAGATACATTCATCTCTTCCTTTTCCTAAGGACACCGGATGATTACATTTCTTTTTTTCTGACAGCTAGGAACCTCAAAGACAAATCTGAAATTCAATCACAATGCCAACCTATACTTCAAAAATTTTAATTCTTATCCTTACTCTAGATTTCTTAATTTTGTACTTTATATTTAAAATTAACATTACTTCAATGGCATATAATTTATGTGCACTGTCTGAATCCATTTTGGAAGTAGATGGGGTACAGAGAAGTAACTAAATCAGTAGTCAAAAGTACAACCCCTGATATTTTATAAAGATCAAGGTGAACTTTTAAAAGACTTCGTGATAAGCTGCGCAAAATAAATGGCAGAGGTTTTTCCACCAGTAATACCGTACCTTATAGATTTGCAGGTAAAGAGCAAGGAGATAGTGATTCTGAAATGTTGGTTCACTATCACATGCCTATTCGGTCATTCAGTAAATCAATCAAATAAATCTACAAACACTTACTGAGTGGCCACAATGTGCTGGATGTGGTCTGAGGACAGAACATGGTCAAAGAT
Source organism: Manis javanica (assembly GCF_040802235.1). Lineage (NCBI taxonomy): Eukaryota > Metazoa > Chordata > Mammalia > Pholidota > Manidae > Manis > Manis javanica. Next base: position 18,256,324 of record NC_133170.1, on the reverse strand, counting down.
TTCTACTATCACTAGGTACTCTATCTCTCAACACACTTGAGAAATGTCCTCAAGTGGTTTCCTAGCTACTTAGCCCTGAAAAACCTCCCAATTGACTGAAGTGACAGAATGAAAAGCAACAGTAAGAATTACTAAACTGACATAATGTCTATAATTTTGACACTCAACACAGAAGTAAAGGAAAAGGAAAATAGTAGGATGAGTAATAAGTTGGCCAAGAAGTTCAATGAAATTATTTTTAAATTTCAAAACTGATTTTCATGTATTATCTACTAAAAACTGAATCTATAATTAAAACATTTCATATGTTGGCATTTTCAAAATGTGTTATTCATTGCTGACTTTTCTTTGCACTCAATATGTTACTGGTACCCTTAGAGTAATACCTGTACATTTCTCACACCTGTTACTTAAGTATTACTTAATAATATTGAGTATTACTTAACCTCTGTTATCATTCCTGACAAAAACCAAAAATTTTAAATCCCACCTTCTTTAGTTCTATTAAGGGAAGCATACACTGAATAGAAATAAACAGCATGCAACCCTCATGGTAAGAGAGGCTTTGAGGTAGGAAAGGACGCGAACAAGTTCTCGGCCCCACTGCCTCTGAATGCTCATTCTCCTACAACCTTGTCACCAATATTCCACCTCCTTTTCTTCTCTTTTGTATATGGTTTGGCTACAATGCAAACCTCACTTGCAGTGGCTGGAAAAAGAAGCGAACCTACTCCAGTTCCTCTATTTTTCCCCATTTCAATTCTCCATCTGTGCCTATATTGAATTTTTTTAAGAGTGAAAAATGGGAAAATAAATGAAATGTAAAACTAGAGAATGAAAATCAAATATAGTAAGATGAAATGGCAGGAATGGAAAATAAGGCATTTAGCTTGCATTTAGTTTAAATTAAATATTTCTACCTAAAAAATGGTTTGGTTTTGCTGGGGGAGAGAAAGATGGAAATTGTTCCATTTAAAAGTTATAGAACTGGGAAGATCCTTAGAAACCAGGTAGTACAGGCTAACAGAGAGTCTGCAAACAATTCTCTCAACTTAATTCACAGATTTTGTCAGAAGCATCTTTTAAGACAAGGGAAAGTCATTCAAAGGCATTTGAACTAAATTAGAATCACAGCCTGTAGCGTCTGTTCATCAGAGCCCAGTCTATAAAGGAGCAAGTGAACTTTACCAAACAAATAATAGATGGAAAGTTTCAAGAATTAGTGAACAGCACAGACACTGGTAACTCTATGTGTACCAAATCAGAGACAGTTTTCCATGGCTCTCTAAATAGTGCCCATGAAGTTACCTATCTACATGGCGATCAGGAGTTGGTTTAAAAGGGGCGGCGGCTTCCCCTGGGTCCATAGAAGGCCCTCTTGTGTAAATGCTGTTGAAGCCATACCCATCAGCCGGAGGATACTCTGATACACTCGACTGCTGAAACACAAAGGAGGAGAGATTAAAGAGTCACAAATACTGTTTAAACTGGCACTGATGTCAGCCAACAAGAACGCTCCACTGCGTTGTGATGTTTCATTTTCAAGTGATTGACTAACATGTTAATAAATTATGAAATGGGGGTGATATACACCTTTGTCAAAGTCTTATTTATAATAAGAAAAGTAGTTTGTGCAAAGGCTAAATCTTATTTCTGGAAATAATCAGTGTAAAAGCAATAAAATTCTTCAGGAATTTCAGTAAAAGTTGATTCTGGTATTAGGCTGATTTTAACAGCCTGTATAAAATAAATTGGCTTAAAACAACAATAAAACATTTAACCCTTGCTCTTCATGTTCAAGAAATAGACATTTACTACTCTAGCAAAGTAAATATTGAGAGATGAAAATCATCTGTGTTCTGTGCATTTAAATTATATCACCCTCTCATTTTTCCTCAGTTTTTAAATGTAGAGACACTATTTTTTATTTTAAAAAATGGCAACACTATTATCAGATTTACTGTTAAAGGAAATACAGATAGGCAAAAACACATTGATCTTGACAGTCAATAGTCTAGGATAAGACAATGCTGGAGTCATTTCTTTTTGACGTTAAACGACTCAGACATGATCCTACCGATGGCTATCAAGAGGGAGAGCTGAGGCATATGGGTCCCATGGAGCACCAAGACCTTAAAGCTATGGCGGAGAGACAAGAAACAAACAAAAAAGCACTCTCTTAAAGATTCTGTACTCTTTCCTTATGTAAAATGAAATATGGGGGATGCAGAATAGACCCTGAAGCATCGAATTCCTAGTCTGTGTTCAATTGTTTATGGACCTACTCTGAGTTAAATTTTTGAAATTGGGAATGTTTTAGAAAAGTATTGGACACATATTTACTCTGTTTAATTCTAATGACAAAGTTGGCAGGAGTAGGGCTGAGTTTATCTACAGAGTAAGTGAGGTTTCTCCGGTGCACCAGTGTCGATGTCAAAATACCCCATTATATTACTCCTCTGGAAAATACATCACTAGAATACACTGCACTTAAGACACAAAGACAAATAAACAGTTGCACCACTTAAATACCTTAGCTTAACCCATTGATAAAATGAAAAGAGAACTTGCACAGTGGGAGAAAATATTTGCAAATCATATGTCTGATAAGGAATACCAAAAAATAGAAAGAACTCATAAAACTCATCAGCAAAAAAAAAAACCTTAAACAATCTGATTTACAAATGGGCAGAGGAACTTAATAGACATTTTTCCAAGCAACAGGTACATGAAAAGATCCTCAACATCACTAATCATTAGGGAATGCAAATCAAAACCACAATGAGGTATCACCTCACACCTGTTAGGATGGCTCATATCAAAAAAACAAGATAACAAATACTGGTGATGATATGGGAAAAACGGAGCCCTATGCACTCTTGGCAGGAATGTAAATTGGTGCAGCCACTATAGAAAGCAGTATGCACGTTCCTGAAAAAACTAAAAATAGAAGTAATATACAATTTAGTGGTTCCACTACTGAAATGAAATTAGGGTCTTCAAGAGATACTTGCACCCCCATGTTCACTGCAGTATTATTCACAATAGCCAAGACATATAAAGAACCTAAATGCCCATAAACAGATGAATGGATAAAGAACATGTGTGTGTGTGTGTCGGCAGGTGGGGGGATGGGGGTCGGGTATATAATGGAATATTATTCAGCCATGAGAGAGAATGAAATCCTGTCATTTTCAATGACATGGATGGATCTTCAGGGTATTATGCTATGTGAAATAAGCCAGACAGAGGAAGATAAATACTGCATGGTATCACTTATATGTGGAATTAAAAAAAAAAAGTCAAACTCAGAAACAGAGAATAGAAAAGTGGTTGCCAAGAGCTGGGAGAAATGACAGGTTGTTGTAAAAGGGTACAAATGTTCAGCTAGTAAATGAAAAAGGTTTGAGGATCTAATTCAGCAGTTGATAACACTGATTTTATAACTGAAATTTGTATAATTTAAATTTGCTACAACAGTGTAACTCAAATATTCTCACGCACAAAAAAGATAAATATGTATGTTGATGGATACGTCAATGTGTTAATTAACTACACAGGGGAATCTTTTCAAATCACCAGATGTACACTTCAAATATCTTACAATTTTCTTTGTCAAGTATACTTCAATAAAACTGAAGTAAAAAATAAAATAAAAATTAAATGGCTTAATTAATTCAGTTTATTATTTCCCTAGGAGAGAGTAAAGGTACCAGAAGATTAAGCAATTTTTTACTAAAGGCTGTTACAGGGTGGGCTGGGGGGGTGGTATAAGCAACTGTTAGAATCACCCACACCTTTTGCCTAGTTCTGAACATAACACAGCCAGGCCAGCCAGGATGAGGTCACTGGGTCCAGAGAGAGTGACTGGGGATATTGGAAGGGAGGAGAGATAGGATGACAAATGATTCACTGGGATGACTGCACACAACCTTGTTGATGGCTGCTGGTTCACAGGAAGTAAAATAGGTTGAGTATTGCCACCCTTACTTGTCACTCCATGTCACCTATGCCTTTAGATTCTAAACAAAAAACCACCAGATCCTGAATCATCCAACTCTTGTCCTGAGTGTATTTATTTTAGGAGCAATAAAGTATAACAAAAATCTCTCCTCTGGGCATGACTGCATTTTTTATGCATTTTAAATCATCATTCCTAGGCCTCTTTTCCAACAAAATCTTAAGACGTAAAATCCCCTAGAACTGCTAGCAGATGCTTTTCATTTCATTTTTTTAAATCTCTGAATAAGTACTTAAACCAGAAGATGGAAAATAGTTTACAACAGGAAAATGATAACTCATTACAAGGGAGGGATTCTCGTAATTCTTTTAAAATTAATTATTCAGTGAGAGTAGACAAACTTTTATGCTGCAATTCCACAACACATTACTCCCTCTTTAGAAGCACAAATTGCAAAAGAACTTACAAAAGTGAATTTCTGAGGCATACATTATTAAGTGGATATATTTTCTTATTTAAAATATGAAAACTGTAAGTTAGCAATTCCTATGATTTGGAAATAGCTGTAACTATAGCAACAGCAAGTGTGTCATAATTTCATGTTTGATCACACTTTTTTTCCTCTAGAAAAGTTACTCTCTATGAGGAAACAAAATTCACAGTAAAGAGGCCCAAACTACAAAATACACATAGAGATGTATGTTTGCCAACCATTGCCCAGAGCTGTGAGGTCATCTTCATAAGCAGTTATTAGAGGGAAAGGAAGTTACAGAATCTGCCTCTACATTACATTAGAAAATATTATTTTCAAATAAGTATGTTTGCTTCATTTTTGAAGTTTCAGAATTCAACTAATCTTCTATAATGTTCTGGTTATCATCCAAGAGAATGATTTTAAGAAATTCAATTTATATAAATGCTTCTCCTTAAAGGTGAGAATTTACTCTGGTTTGCTACTCCTTTATATCATGCTTGCCCAAAATAAATACCCGCAGTAGTCTGAGAAAATCAATCTAAGGAATTAAATAAACTGAACAGGACTTCAAGGGATCTAGACATCACTGCCTGTTTCTTCTTCAGACTAGACCTCATCCATCAAATTCCTTGAGTTCTGATTGTCCTATTTGGTCTGGTTCAGCCTTAAGCGATGTTTAATTTTCTTCTTGAGAGAACAAGAAGAGTCACAGAAAAATCTTTTCATGAAATGTGACAAGATAACATACCCCATTTCAGTCCCTCAATTTGCTCTCCAAATAGATTATACTCTAAAGCTTACTAAATATCTCCTCAGGGTGTAATAGTGTTATACATGATGATCTGAGCCTGGGGCCTGGAGAACAGGAGAAACTTTGGCCTTCTAGCCAGGCTGATAGGACTCCTGGGACTCAGAAGGGAAGGAAGGGAGGAGGGAGGGGGGGAAAGATGGGAACAAGAAAGGGACGGTGGGAGGACAAGAACTGAAAGCAAGCAAGCAAGAAACGGGACATTCAGGAAAGACCTGCTTGGGACAGGCTTAGAGGACTTGGGCTCAGGGAACTGTCCTGGGGTCTGATGGTGGGAGGAAAACAGAAAGAATAAGCACAGGTCAGCAGGGCAATTCCCTGACAAGGAGAGAAAGTCCGCCTGGGGAAGGATCTCCAGGCCTCAGGGGGCGCTGGCTGGCGGGGTAGGGGTGGTGGCTGGCAGGCTCTAAGGAATATGGGCTGTGGGTGGGCTTCACAGGGTGACAGCAACTGTGCGGCAATGATAAAAAGGTGAGAGGTAACTCTGGGCAATTCTAGAACAATCTTCAGATAAATAAAATGAGAACTCAAAATCACAATTACAGGAAAACAATGCACAGATTACTTCACCTGCTACAAAAGGTGATGTTAAAAAACTTTACCTCTGTGGATAATCTTTTTGGTTCTTGTTTGCGCTGATTTTCTGCATTTGCCACAGATTCCACCAGCTGATAAATCTCTTGTTCCACTGGGGGTCCCATGAAGTTCAGCATTGGGGGCTCCCAACCATTGCGGAAACGTGGAACATATGGTGGAATAAACTGCTCTTTTGGCCACTCTGTTCTGTACAAGGCCATTAAGACATAAAATTAAGAAATGCATCCATGCTCAAAATTGTCCTCGGTAAGGCTGGCCACACATACACAAAAACAATAAACAAGAACAACACATACCTAATCTACCCTCCCTCCACTCAAAAAGGCAAAGTAAACATATTTATACTGCATCAGTATTTAATACCGATAAAACAAAGGGGAGATTGAATTCTGCCTTATGATCTGTTTTCACTATATTGCCTCAGTTCTCCATTAATTCAACTTCTTAACATAGAATACGTTTCTGAAAATTTGGGAAGGAAGCAGGAAGCTAGAAGTGTGGGTAAGTATTTAGAACATAAACTTCTCTAGTATCTAAAGAAATTTCAGATTCTCATCTTTCCCTTCTGTCTCCTCCCATCATTATAAAAACTCCTGATAGTAGATATATCTCTCAAAAGAGAAGCAGCAGAGAATGTTAAGATGTATGATTTTTTAAGTTATGAAATCCCTAAAATGAAACAGATTACCAATTCTACAAAATGTATCAGCTAAGTTTTAATCAGTAAAATCAAATTAGGAGTAATCTGGAATCATCATCATTACCCATTCTTTATTTAGTGATTCTGAATGACACCTATTTCTACAAGCTCCTAATGATTTATGAAGCAAGAAAAAAAAAACTAGGACAAATTATAGTTTCATTTCTGCTGTAATATGTTGTTTTATCTTTCACGTGATTTAATTCCTCAGGTTGTATTTCTACTCTGATGAAATGAGCCATTTTATTCAGATTGTTATGCATTTTCCTGAGTCCTTTTATCTTTGAGTTTTAAAATCAGTATATTCATTTGCTATTCTTAACTATCTTATTCTTAACTGTCAGGATCTGAAGTGACCACTTTTTTGTGAAGAGGAAAAAATATATTTGCTTTTGATGTAGTTTTTCTTATGATCATTAAGTTTCTCATTTTGAGGCAGAACAAGAACAAAGAAAGTTATTTTTGTACTCTGAGTTCTGATAAATCTAAATTTAACAAATTTCATGGGAATATATTAAAAGATCCCACCTAGGCTTATCATAAAATCACAGTCTGTGTAACTCTGATTTATGAAATTTGTTTAACCAGTGTTTACATAGTGTGATATATAATTCATATGACATAGTATATTAACATAAAATAATTTAATGTAAAATAACTATAAATATTATAAAATACATTTAAATTAATATTTTCAATATAAAAGCAACAACTAAGGTGCTTTTAAAGAATTTTCTGCTTGGCAAACCATTCAACATGCAAACCATATTCCAACAAAAACAATTGCCAAAATCCAAAATGTAAGTGAGGTGGTTTCTATGTGTCCAACAGGAGCAAAGGAGGAGAAGAGAATGACGCACTGGTCCACTGTTCTTGGGCTGGCCCATTCAAAAGCGTTAGACGGCCAAGCTTTGAAGTGACCATACTATCCGAAATACCTTATTTTTAATAGCGAGAGAAGTAAAAGATTTGGATAAATGAGGAAGGCACAAATTATTTATTCATGTATAGTGCAATGAGAAATATTTTTGTGACTTGCCTTGCTCAGCAAAGTCTCACACTGCAGTGTTAAATGGTGAGATGCCAATGATTTGTCTGCCATAGTCACTTTATTGCCAAGATACAATTCTTTCCATTCCCACTGCCCCAGATTAATCAGGAACCTCTGCTAGAGCGCTATCATCCCAAGGGTCCCCTTGCATCTAGCCACCATTGTCCTTGTCCTTCTAGACCCAACTGTCAGTCTCATCTTTCTAAAACACAGAAGAGGTTACGTCACACTCCTGTTCACACCGTGCTCGGTTCTCCCGCAGCCTACAGAAGCAGGCTCCCCTTCCCCAGCACGGCATCGGAGCCGTCACAACCCAGCCCACTCACTTCTGTAGCCTCATTTACCGTTGCTGATTCCCTGCTTCTGCACAGCACCCTCTACCCAAAGTCTGTGGTCTGAACCCATATTCATTCTCCATTCTCAGCGTCCTGCTTCATGCTTCCCTCGGCGTCTCTCTGCTGCAAAGGCCCTCTCCCTGCCGTGTACCTGTGGAAATCCTACTCATCCTGCTGAAAGGCTGCTTAGCAAAATGATTAGGAACATCGACTCCAGAGTCAGATTTCTTGGGTACAAATCCTAAATCAGCCACTTAAGAGTTGTGACATTCAGCAAATAACTTAACCTCTGCGTGCCTAAATTTTCTTACCTGTAAAATGGGCCTAATAACAGTACCTACATAAAGGGCATGGAAGACTGCCTAGCAAACACTGTATGTATATACGTATATGTATGTGTGTGTGTATGCTCCTATGCGCATATGCGTATGTATAGTATATGAATATATACATATGCCTCCTAGTATTATTCTCTGTTGGTTTTAAATGTCAGCTCTTCTTTGAAAGCTAACCACCCTCCTCTCTAAATCCTTTCTGGACTGGCCCATCTCGCCAAGCAAGAGCAGTTTGCATTCTACCTCCTCCACAAGACTTCTAGCTTTTTAAGGGTTTTTCATCTGTGATACTCAATCCTTCATACATAGAAGGTTAAATAAATGTCTCATTAGGTCCATTTAACAAAGAACAATACTTAAAAGCATTCTAGGTATTAAATGCTAAACTTATACATGTTTACCTGGCTTTCATCCAAGCATCTCCCAGTGACATCCACAGCTGCCTTTCTTCGGCATTGACAGTATAATTTAAGAAATCAATTGTGTCCTTAGTCAGTAGGGGGCTGAGTACTGAACTGGCTAGTTCAGGACCTCCTGTTGCCTGCACCACCTGAAATAAATGAATTTTTTTTAATTTAATAAATAAACAATTTTTTAGCAAGATTACAATTACTTACATATTTTCAAAATATATAGATAAAAACCCATGCCAAAAACAAGCACTGTTTTTATATACTCATTAAACTGTGATGTGCAATGCACTGAGTGAAAAACACCTTGCCAAATCACCTTGTCCAGCCCAACAGTATCTGATAATCTGAAATGAAAAGGAAATAGCTCAATGACTTCCCCAAGATCTATTAGCAGCACATGACTGTACTTGCCCTATCCAGAGACTTCTAGGTCAGGTGGTTTAATTATGTCTACTTTTGAAATAAAATATATGGGTGTCTACTGGCAAATCTGTAATGCAAACTTGAAAAATATGGTTCTATAAATAAATACTATAGAGAGAGATAAGGCTTAAGTAAATAGTCTATGGTCGGGCCTATAAAGCTGTATAAAAATAAAAAGCTCCAGAGAAGAAGATGAGAGAAGAATGAGAAATGGTACTCAGAATCTATGGTATTTTTTTCCCAGGATTTAATTCAAGGGAATTGTCCTGATTTCAATTAATGACTAGAAGAAACAAATAAACAGGTGTACCCCTCTGATAAACAAAATGATGATATGCAGTTTGAAAAACGCTCCAAATTTAGTTCTCAGGAGCTATTTCCTAGCTAAAGAATAGTAGTTATCTCCTAGAGCAGAAACCAAGCTCTTGTATAAAAATCTCACCTTCCCAGAGACACAGCACAAGGAGATTTATTTTGAAAGGCTCCAGACCAAGAGTCAATTTCTCTCCAACCATCCAGGTGTTCTGAGCATGCTGAGCTGTATGCCTCTGTGTGCCTGCATATGCTGCGTCCCAGTGCCCCCCAAGATCTTTCCTCCATCATTCAGAACTCTACTAGGGTACCACCTCTACTGGGAAGCCCTTCTTAACCCCACAATATGACTCTGATGCACCTTGGTGTCCTCAAAATCATGTATGCATATTAGTAACACATTACACTGTACCGCATAGCTCACTCTTCAGATTTCCCTCTTTTATGGACTTGGACTAAGAATTATTTGACTTTAAATTTCTGAAGACATAGTGTGTGGGGGAGGGGACGATGAGAATAAATGAAAGTAAAGATGAAGGAGAATGGAGGTAGGGTGACTCTTATTTAAGAACAAAAACTACCCTGACAGTCTGGCCCAGGGACTTTTCCTTCCAAGCCCCACAAGCACTTCCAGGAAGTATATGAGGATGACGGAGAGGGAAAAGAAGAGGAGAGTAGAGGAATATTAAAATCTTTGGTTTAATAGAGGGAAGAGGGAATGAAACAAAAGAAAGTTAATTAAAAGGCTATAATAGTCCATCGCTCCCTCTCAAGCTGTGTGCACCCGTGTGCTGTAGATGCTGACGGTAGACAAGGGGCCCACAAGGTTTAAAGCCATGTTAGGTGGAGTGACAAAGGTATTATGATTGGGGAGATCATGAATAAGGAGTTGTTTTTAAGGAAAGAGAAGTTAAATCAATATTTTCAGATATACAGCCTGAACACAAAGACTAATTTTAGTATGTCAGGGAAACCAATACCATTATTTTAGAGTTCTACTCTGTGCAGTGAATAGGTTTCTATTTAGGATTTGTGAAAGAGTGAGAAAATAATGACAGGAGGTAAAAAAGACTGCTTTATAAACAATACTTGCTAATACTCAAACTAAGATAGTATCGAACACACTAAGTAATAAAGACTGTAAATTTCGTTAATGAGCAAGTGCATATGGATGACCTTGATCTAATATTTAAAAGAGCTTATAAAACAAGAATTATTCAAAAATAGATAGACAAGTAGAAATCTGATGCTTTATTTATAGCAACAGCATATGGAAGCATTCATAAATTACTGATGTAGTCTTGGACTTTCATCTTCCAACTTCTTATTGCCCATTTCTGGCATTTATGCTGATAATATTACTTTCCTACATTTGTAAAGCAATATTCATTTCATATTCTACTGTTCTCCTATTCTACTTGTATATTCAGGTCCTGCCTAGTTACCTTTCAGGAAAAAAGAATGAGATTTATCTCTTTTTGTTACTGATTCTCTTTCCCTAATTTTTTCTGATATTCAAGTACAATCTATGAGAAATGTTGAATCTGCCCCATTTCTGATAAATATTAGAAAACTGAATGACCACAGTCTTCATATATTCTAATTAAAATTAGTAAAATTTATCTGCCTCCTATAGCTACCATTCTTAACATTTTTTAAGAATCACAAAATAATACACAAAATAATCTCACACTACTAACAATGAGCATGACGTCTACTGTCATTCTATAAAGTAATCATTTGCTCATTTGACAGGGTGAACCATTCACAACTACTCCACCCCTTCCTGCCTTTGTCCACAAAACTGGAAACTGCCTTCTTTCCATTCCTTTCACTCATCCTCCCCACAAAAACTTGAATGGCCTATCACATTTATGTAATTGTAGAAAAGGGTGAATTGCAACCCAGTCTCTTTTGGGATTTGTCTGTGTATAAGGCCAATAATCGTTCCATCTGCTTTCTCTTGCCATGCTTTTCTCAAACCCCAGTGTTTTTGTGTACTCTTTAATATTATTCTAGCTGATTCTCCCAGCTGTCTTGTAGGACAGGATGGTTGTACCTTAGGTTTTTTTGTTTTTTTTTTTGTACAGCTTTATAGGCTCAACCATAGACTGTTTGCTTAAGCCATATCTCTCTCAATAGTATTTGTTTATAGAGCCATATTTTTCAAGTTTGCATGATAGATTTGCCAGTAGAGATCCATATTTTTTTTTCAAAAGCAGACATAATTAAACCACCTGACCTAGAAGTCTCTGAATAGGGCAAGTACAGTCATGTGCAGCCAATAGATCTTGTGGAATTTGTCAAGCTATTTACTTTTCATTTCAGATTATTTGTCATCTTGGGAAAATCACTATTATGTTATTTGCAGATAGAAGAAACATAAAATGGGAAGTGAAGTATATTACTTTCCCTATTTTATTAATTGTGTATAAGGTAAAGGCATACCTGGGTGTTGAAATCTAGAAAATGGAGATGTATACCTTGCAGCCTAGCTTATGATACAAGTGGCATAACCTCTTTCTAATAAACTCAGGGAAACACAAAGTTCTTTCACCAAGGAAACTGTTCCTGATATCATTCTGTTAGCTTCAAAAATTATACCCTATGTAAAAATATACACGTATAAAAAGGGAGTTTTATGGGGAAAAGTATATGTAGTGCATATCACTACACCTGGCACATAGTGGGCATGCCAAAGTTGCTGTTCCCTAGTGTCCACCCCACTCTTCTTTCTTCTAGAAAAAGAAGCCCCTACATTCTAGCAGGACACAAAGCCAGGGAGACTATATTCCTTTGATGTTCAGTGTGGTCACATGAGGAAGTTCAAGCCAACAGGATAAAGCCAGAGGTTAACTGCTTAATAAGTTCAAATAACTACACTTAAAGACAAAGACATCTTTTTCTGTTTTTTATGGCCGTTACAAGACACAGAGGTAAATCAACTTCCACCACAGAGGGATCTGGCACAGATGCTCACTTCCTCATGGACACATTTCCTCCATTCGGCTTCCAAAATGACACAATCTTCTTGTCTTGCTTCTCCTGACTTCCTGCTTCTTCCCGATCTTCTGTGCTGGTTGGTTCTTCCTACACTCCTAAAACTGACATTGCCTGGGGCTCAACCAGTCCTTGTTCCACCATTTATAATCACCACCTTGGTGACATCACCCAACTTCACGGCTTTATATGCCTTCTATATACAGATGATCCTCAAATTTATATCTACAGGCCTGAATTCTCCATTGAACTCCAAATTCACATATTCAAATACTAAATCAAGTGTTTCCATCTGGATATAATTCAGTTTTAACATGTCTAAAACAATTCCTTATCTTCCTCCAAAAACCCTACAGATCTCTCCATCTCAGTTAATAATTAGTCCATCCTTCCACGTTTAGGCCAAAACTCTTGGAGATCATTGGCTCTTGCACAGCACAGCCAATCTACCAGCAAATCTTGTTGCTTCTAAGGTTTTATAACCATAATCAGACTTCTCACTACCTCCAATGCTACCTGGTCCAAATGCTCTAATCTCCCATATGGATTATTTTAATAACCACCCCAGTTCCATCTCCCCCAAATTTCAAACACTGTAGCCAGAACAATGTCCCAAAGCATAAAAGGTTTCACCATCACCTATAAGAACCCACAAGATACTTCCTGTTACTTCCTGACCTCATCTCTTTCTAATTTGAGATCTCTTCCCTCCTTCTGTTCATGTCTGAATACCTCTCTGTTCTGAGAACATGATGTGCACATTACCATGTCAGAACATTTACATTAGCTGTTCTCTGTCTGAAATTTTCTTCTTTCAGAAATCTAGGTGACTCATTTCTCACTTCATTTGCTCAAATGATATGTTCTTAGTAAGTTGTTCCCTTAACCAACCCTATTCAAAAAGTGTTAAGACTCCACGACACACACACACACACACACACACACACACACACACACACACACACACCCCTAGAACACTCTCTGTTCTCCTTTCCTGCTGTATTTTTCCACATAGCACTTATTTCTAGCAAACTGTATTATTTATTTATGTATTTATTTAGGTTATTGGCTGCTCCTCCATACTACCATATAAGTTCCAAGGAGGCTAGAATTTGTCTGTTTTGTACCTGATGAGCTACTAATAATGCCAATCATGTAGCAGACTCTCAACATTTGTTAAATAAATGAATGAATGAATGATTAAATCAGACGCAGCTCCAGAGATGGAGGAACACTTCAATGAAAACAATCTGGGTCTCTGAGTAACTTCATGGAACAAAGTCACCCATCTAGTACTGGGCTCCTCATGCCTTGCCTATTTTGTGAGGAAGAAAAATTTATGTATGATTCAATCCGTTTATATTGTATATTACTACATACTCAAATACTAGTATCCAATAAATCTTTATTTCATTTCATTTCCCTAGCTCTGCTAGACACATCAGTTTCCTCAGTTATAAAGCAAGGTGTTTGAACTAGATGATTTCTCAGGTTCTGTTAAACTCTCGAATTTCATCTTCTCAATGTTTATAAAGATGACAAGAGAAATAGCATTCATGTAGGGTAATGAAGAAAAACTGTTGAGATAATTCAAACAGACATTGAGGATTGAAAAACACTACTAAGAATGATATGTTCTTAAATTAATAAAATCTTACCATATTTAACGGAGTAAATAAAAAATGAACCAAATCTGCAGCACTAGGGTTCTGGATATGATACTTTAATTTGGCCTGTAACATTAGAAAGACAGACAAACATATTACCATGATGTAACCAGCAAAAAATGCATTCATAAAGGTCTGACACAGACTCAGGGGAAGAGTTCTTTACTACTAGTTTCACTTGAGTGAGTTAGACTGAGTGAATTTAATTTAAAAAAAGATTAGGAGTCATTCCTTTTTGATCAAGCCTCTTAGATATACAGGTTTTACAATCTGTTGCCCTAAGTAATGGCAAGTAAATAGATACCTACAAAGAAATCTGCAAGAACTATTTTATCTCTTAATTTAATCAAGAACATCCTAGCTAGACTTTAACCTCTCTCATTTATTTCTTTTAATTATATATAAATAAACATCACTTACCAGAAGGTTAAATCCCTGTTTAAACTTTTGGAAACAGTCAACAAATTCATCAGGAGGTGGAGGTTTTGCCCGCAGAGTTAAGACACCCTCTAAAGAAATAAATGGGAGAAGAGGTAGATGAGAGAAAAATTCCAAGAAAATTAAATGAGAAAAGAAAATTAAGTCTATAAAGTTTGATGATCACACCAGACATCACGCTACCTGCTTACTCAACCATACCTTACAGACTGACTGAAATAAATTAAGATGATCCAACACTTGAAATGGATTCCTGTACCCTTTGGTACTGCCAATTACTCATCAATTCCATGAATTTACATTGAGCCCTTGCTTGTGTCAGTCATTGTTCTTATCAGTGTGAAGACTATAAAAATGTGTAAGTTACAATCCCTACTCTTATAGACCTTAAAATCTCCTGGAAGGCATGAGTCAGATAAATAACACAGATGATTTACCTAAGTGTTATAGAAAGAGACTACACCTGGTTGGAAAATGTATATCCAAAAATAGTTTCATGGGGAAAGTAGCTTTTAAGATGAGATTTTAAAGGTTTGTTCAAGGGCAATTTGGTAAGAAAAACATCATAGCTGGAGAACAACAGCATAAGCAAAAACACAGAAAATGGAAATTGTGTGTACATGAAACAACAAATTAAAGCACAGAAACATGAGAATGGAAAAGTAGATGTAGGTTATATTGTAGATAACCTTGACTGCCAGGGTGAGGAGTGAACTTAAATCAATAAAATGTGGAATTTGCCTGTTTCTCAGTGGAATGAAGTGACTACCTTAGAGTCTACTACCTTAGACTACAACTCTCTCTGCAGAATAAAAGACTGGAGACTTGAAGGATACTTAAAAGCTGGGTAAAAAATGACAGCTTGAAGCAGATACTGGTTATAAAAATGAAAAGGGGAAAATTCTGGATACGAGAGACTGAAAAAATAAAATTGATGTTGGCTATAAGCTAGACAATGGAGTCATAGAAAAATCTGTGGTTTTGAAGCTGGGTGACCAAGAGGATATCATCACCTTCATAAAGAGTACAGGAGGAGTGGTTTGAAACATGAAAAAGCAATAAAACTTAATTTCAGAATACGTGGAGGTGAGGTAGATTCAGAGAGACACATCTGGAAGACAGGTGTTCAGGTCATATGCTTCTATTGTAGGGACAAGCAGGAGAAAGATGTGGAAATCAGATAATGGAATGGATATTTACTTACTATTCTTTTATATATTGTAATTTATACCATTTTGTTCCATAATTATAATTTTATACATTTTGAGGCCATTTTAAATAGCTGAACCAAAGCATACTAAAAAACTGCTTATATATGACCTGAATGTACTATTTGGAGTTTTTTTTAGTAAAGAATTCAGATACAATGACATGTATAACTATTTTAATGAGAAAAGTCAATCCTTTTATTTAACAAAACAATGAGGTTCTATATCTACAATAAAATTAATTCAAATATGAGAAGAACAGAGCTTTGACTTTCTTTAGCAGATATTACTTTTTAATCACTGATGAAAATTATAAACAGATAGTTACTAGCTGAATCCGAGTTTCTGTGATTTAGGTAAAGTACACTAGAGCAGCCAACTTGGAACCAAAATGGGCACACTTCAGTCTTTGCCTAAGTCTCCGCTGTGGTCCCAAGTCTAGAAAAGTGACCCTAGTCCACGGTCATTGGCAGGAACTCTGCCTGGCTCTGACATTCTGAATAGTCTTTAGAAGATTAAGAAAATCCAGCTTACCTCCTGGTCCTTTCCTTTTATTTTTCTTAGTTTTCTTTCTTTTAGAAAGTTCAGAAAATGCTTCAGCTGCTTTTTGGAGTTTTGTGATAAAAAATTCAATGTCATCCAAAATGTGGTTTAAGATTTGCTAGAATCAGAAATTACAGAATAAAATATGAAACAAAAAAAAATGATTTTTGCCATGGCTATACACTGTTAGTCAATAAAGGAAAACCAAAAAGTTGGAAAAAAAAAAAAACAAAACGGTCCCACTTGCAAATTTCAAGCTTATCACTACTTCTAAGAAACAAAGAATTAAACTAAACACACCTGTGGCTAAAGTCTGACATTTACATTTTTCTTCAGCTTAATTTTACTCTATTTTCAATACCATCAAGAAAGCATTCACAGTATCTATTCAGATTATTAATTATTTTCAATTACTATAATGTTCTCATAGTGTTCTCCCACATAATGTTAAGATAAAAAAATTCTAAGAAACATTTTGTTAGAAAAGCACAAGCATTTCTGTTTTTCTGACAAATGTATTAATACAGCACTAACAATATTATTCATGGAATTAAAGGTATATAGGATGTTGTGATAACCTAATGAATGCATAATTTACAATAATAGGCATTAATAAGAGGTTCTATGTGGCAAATATAATTAATGATGATCTATGCTTTTAGGGATCATCGGATCAGTCTTGATTAGCTCATGTTAGTCTTAGTTGATTTTCTTTTGTACATGTAAACTTGATATTCTTCTAAATAAATATGGGAGAATGGGATAAAATGAACTTTTCCGTATAATAATTAATGTGTGGTAAAAATTAAGTTCCAAATCTCTGTTCCTCTAAGTTTTACTTCCAAATAAGCTGGGAATGTGTGTGTGTAGTATAAAAAGCAATTATACTGACATCATATTTCATGATTATATCACAAGGCACTGTCATTTTCCAAGTAAATTACTATAGAGAAATAAAATAAACCTAGCCTTATCATTTATCAAGGAATTAAATTTTATATACCTACTCTTAAAAAATGCAACTTAACTTTTATCTTTCAGGTACTATAATTTTTTAAATAAATGTTAAGAAAACATACTAAAAGATTTTAATTTGTAATTCATAATGAAAAATAAATCCCTCAAATCTGCTAATTCAGTTTAAATTCCTTTGTAAACTAGTTAATATGCTAGTTCTTCTACCACAGCCCCAATCTACTACTTAAATATTGGCATAAAGGTGAAAACAATTAAGAAGAAAAAAACAAAAACCTCAAAGTGCATAACTACTGCTGGAAAGAGAAAACAGTTTCCACAGAACATCTTATTTGAATCAGCTTCATTTTCCTTGTTAATATCTTTCTCTCTTTAAAAAAATCCAATGATCTAAAAATGAATTCTGTACTTACCACATCTCTGTCAATTCGGGCTGCTGTCATCTCAGGTGTTCCTTCCTGCTCATGATACTGCCTTGGTTTCTCAACTAAAGAAAGGAAAACCGTAAGTCTTTCAACCTGTTGCTTAAGCAATACCAAGATACGTAATTAGACATGAGAAATGGCTAGAAAAGAGTACCATTTGCAAAAGGGAATGCCCACACTGGATACAAAATCAACACTGCTCATCACCTATGACATGCATCCTTGCCATCACTAAGAGAAGCACTTGAGCAGAGCTGAATTACTTGCCTTCCACCTTCAAGATGTTGATTTATCTTATAATCTCTCCTTTATTCTCCCTCTTCCCTATGGCAGGTGACTGCGCAACTAACCCTAACTTAGCACTCTATAATTTCTACACAAAAAAGAAACATAAACCACATTTAAGCACCTACTTCTTTAAAACTGGTCAACTAAGTTCTAATGCAACAAAGCTCCTAATTTTTATGCATTTCAACAATAAATCTTTTGAAGTGATGATAGTAAAATGTTCCCTAAAATTCTACTTGTCACAAAACCTAAAATCTACAATGTTGGGCTCATTAACTTTAAGCCATATGCTTTAAAAGTATAAATACCTACAGGAATTTTCAAATTAAAAAATAAATGTCTTAAGAGCATTCAAGATGTTAAATTAGCTCAGTTTGCCAGAGTATGATATTAATCATGAGGTCATTATTATGAATTCCTTCCTGGTATAAATCAGTTAACACTATCACTAAATACAGATACTTATATAAAGATTTCATAGTAGATGAAATTTAAAAAATGTATAGATGGAACAGAGAAAATGTGTCATCAGTAATGAAAATATAACTCATGATACATCATCATGACTTACAATGTTCAATACAGAGAATTCCAAAACATATTGTGTTTTGCTATGCCTCCTCTATGCCTATATTTCCCCATAAATGGAATACTTGCCACAAAAGATCATTGAGTCTTATGAAATTTAATTAGTAGCTATTAAGTACTTTAAGATAATTAGAATTCATATATATGAAATCTTGCCAGTTAGTTGCTATTTTACGTGTGGTTAGTTGCTATCTTGGCTGCAGCATATACAGAAAGCAGGAAGTTGAACTTGAAATATAGCCATGAGGAACTCTAGATGGGTCCCCAAATTTCATTTGGAGGGTGAGGTGAGGGGAAAATGCATTATTTCTCAGACTTTATCATAGTCTGTGGCATTACTAGGAACCCCACTGCCACTGGCACTATTCTAAAGAGATTACTTTTGGAAATCAGGGGTAGAGATCCCCCAGGATTCAATGGAGTTGTTTAGCCTGAGTCAAAGCCTTCAGAGGGACCAGAAAGATATGCTTGTTGGGGATCTTTCTAACTAAAAATTGGCCTGGATCCAGAGAGAACTGCACATAGTAAGTGCTGTGTTTTATTTGAACCAGTAGTAAATCAGAAATTCTGAAAACTTTACTGAAATCTAAATAGATGAGATGAGAGTGTTTTAGACAAAATCTAATAAAAGCCCAGGAACCCTGCGGATAAATTTTCTCTTTGCTGCAAATTTTATTGGTTTTACAGATGATTTTACAAGTTTATTCAGAATACCTATAAACTTAAGATGTCTTACAGTTCCTTAACTTGGAGGGTAACCATTCTGACTTCCCTCAAAATAAAACCTCATCTCCTCCACCAAAATAACAGTAATGACAAAAATACATACAAAAAATAGAAAACACTATAAACTCCTAATTAATTTTTTAAACACAAGATTGATCAAGATAGGGAATTCTGGGAAGATGGCAGAGCAGAGAGAGCCTGAATTTACCTTCTCACACCTACTTCCTGAATCTACACCTACATACAGAGCATTTCACCCTGAAGAAGAATAGAGAAAGTGAACACCTTCTATACAATGAGGGACAGAAAAAATCACATACAGAAATAAAAAGGAGAGGACACAGAGGCATAGTAACCACAGGCACCCTACTCCCAGCACAGGGGCCAGCAGAGGGGAGGGGCAGGGATGTCTCTGAGAAAAACAGGTGTGGACTCCCTGCCCTTAGTGCCAGGAAAAAAACCTTGTGGTTTAAAGTGCAACTAGACCCATAAATGAAAAAATCCAAATTTCAGAACTATACATCTACCAGGAAACTGGTGGAGACAATCTAGGATCAGAAAAGGCAGCCCACAGGGAGGGTGCACAAGTCTGCCTGATGCTATTAAGGTGACTCCCTGGAACAGCCCAGAGCAAGAATCCACTGCTGCGCAACATGTACAGTGCCTGACCTCAGTCACCAGCAGGACCCAGCAAGCAGAGCTGCATGAATTCCCCAGAGCACGCAGGGACCATGGTTTGGAACCCCAGCTGCCAGTACAACCAGTGGGCATCAACACAGGAATTCCCCAGAGCAGCCCAGAGCACAGAGCAGCTATGGGGAATCATGCAGGGAGCCTGACTCCACACTACAAACAGGACCAGCAGGCACGTGATGTGAGAATTCCCCAGAGCAGCCCGGAGTGCTCATGGGCCTATGGGTGAGGAGGCACAGGGGTCCTAGATGGTGCCAATATGGGAGTTACCTGGAGTGTGCCTACAACCGGACTCTGGCCCACCTCTTCCTCCCACCCCACACCACACCAGCACAGAACCCACAGGTGCCCACTGAGGAGCTCCTCCATTTGGCCCCCAAGACCACATCCCCGGGACCACACCCTGGGAGCCTCAGCACCAGGAAAAACTATTTCACACTCACTCAGCCTCCAGCTTGCCAAAATAATGAGGCATTTGCAATCTCTGCAGAGGACCTTCCTACACAAGGCCAATCCCTCAAGACTGGGAGAGGGAACCCATTCAAGTAATTCATAGAATCAAATAGAGGAAGTTACACAAAACGAGAGAGGAATATGCTCCAAATGACAGAACAAGAGAGAGAAAAAAAAACCTAAATGAACCAGAGTTAACCAATCTACCTGACAGAGAGTTTAAAGCAATGGCTATCAACATGCTCACTGGACTTGAGAGAACAATGGCAGACCTCAAGGGGGACTTCAAGAATGAAAAAACTCTAAAAAAGAACTAAACAGATATGAAGAATTCAGTAGATGAAATAAGAAATACACTGAAGGGAATAGAGAGCAGACTACAGGATGCAGAAAAATGTATCAGGGACTTGGAAGACAAGTAATGCAAAGCATTGAAGCCAAACAGCAAAAAAAGAATGAAAAGAAATGAGGATAGGGTAAGTGAGCTCTGGTACAACATCAAACATCTTAACATCTGCACTATAGGAATCCCAGAAGGAGAACAGAGAAAGGAGTAGAGAAATTATTTGAAAAGATAATAGATGAAAACTTCCTTAACTTGGGGAAGCAAACAGTTTACCAGGTTCAGGAAGCACAGACATGAACACAAGGAGGTCCACACCAAGACACATCATAATTAAAATGTCAAAGATCAAAGGCAAAGAGAGAATCTTAGAGCAGCAAAAGAAGAGCAACAAATTACATATAAAGGAAACCCCATAAGGTTATCAGCTAATTTTTCTGCAGAAGCTCTACAGGCCTGAAGTGCATGGCATGATATATTCTCCAAGTGCTGAATGGAAAAAACTTCCAACCAAGAATATTCTACCCAGCAAGGTTATAAGTCAGAATTGAAGAAGACATAAAGAGCTTCTCAGACATACGTAAGTTAAAAGAGTTTACCACTACTAAACCAGCCTTACAAGAAATGTTAAAGGGACTTCTTTAGGAGGAAAAGAAAAGACCCTAACTAGAAGCAAGAAATTTAAGAAAGGAAAAATTCCACAAGTAATGCAAACATGTAGCAGAGGTAGTAAATCAATTGCCTAAAAGCTAGTATGAAGGTCAAAAAGACAAAAGAAGCAAAAGCAATTATATCTAAATATTAGTTAATGGAAACATTAAATAATAAGGTGTAAAGGAAGATTATATATATATATATAAATTGTGGAGGAGGGGAAGTGAGAAATGTACTGCTGCTAGAATGCATTCAACTTAAATTAGTATCAGCTTATTACAGATTGTTACATTCATAGGATGTCACATAAGAACTCCATGATAACTACAAACCAAAACTTGTAAGATACACACAAAACAAAGAGAATGGAACCCAACCATAACAGTAAAGAAAGCCATAAAATATAAGAAAGAGCAAGAGAGGACAAAAGGATCAGAGAAGAACAGCAAGAACAGTGAGGAAGCATTTAACAAAATCGCAGTAAGCACATACACATTGATAATTATGTAAATGGACTAAGTGCTCCAATAAAAGACATTGGGTAACTGAGTGGATTAAAAAATAAGACCCATCTATTTGCTGCCTACAAGAGACTCACTTCAGACCTAAAGACACACACAGACTGAAACTGAAGGTATGTAAAAAAGATATACCATGAAAATAGGGATGAAAAAAAAACACTGGAATTGCACTGCTTACATCAGACAAAATAGACTCAAGACAAAGTAACAAGAAATAAGGAAGTACATGACATAATAAAGAGATCAGTCCAACTAGAGAATATAATAATTATAAACATCCTTGTACCCATAGGAGCACCTAAATACATAAACCAAAAGCTAACATACCTAAAAGGAAAATATGGCAGCAACACAATAATAGTAGAGGAACACCCCGCACAGTCAATGGTTAGATCATCCAGACAGAAATTAAATAAGGAAATAGAGGCACTGAGTAACACATTAGACAATGGTAGGCTTAACATATAAATAGAACACTCTATGCAAAGGCAAAAGAACACATATTTACCTCAAGTCCACACAGAATATTCTCCAAAACAGAATACATATTAGGACACAAAACAAGTCTCATCAAATTTAAGAAGACTGAAATCATATCAAGTGTATTCTCAGACTACAGTGGTATGAAACTAGAAATTATAAGAAAAAACCTGGAAAAAACAAAAACATGTGGAGGCTAAACAACGTACATCTAAATAATCAATAGATTAAGGGCTAGATCAAAGAGGAAACCAAGCAACACTAGGAGACAAATGAAAACAGAAACACAACAATTCAACATGTGTGGGATGCAGCACAAGCAGTCCTAAGAGGAAGTTTACAGCAATACCTCAAGAAACAAGAATAATCTCAAATAAGCAACCTAATCTTACAACTAAAGGAACTAGAAAAAGAAAAACAAAGCCCAAAGTTAGTAGAAGGAGGGACATAATAAAGATAAGAGCAGAAATAAATAAAATAGAGACTAAGAAAACAATAGAAAATAAAACAGTGAAACCAAGAGTTAGTTCTTCATGAAGAAAATAGACATACCCTTAGCCAGACTTACCAAGAAAAAAAGAGAGTACATAAACAAAATCAGAAATGAAAAAGAAGTTATAAATGACACCACAGAAATTTAAAGAACTATAAGAGTACTGTATGAAAAATTATATGCCAATAAACTGGACAACCTGGAAGAAATGGACAAACTCTTAGAAACATACAAGCTTCCAAGACTGACCCAGGAAGAAACAGAAAATCTGAAAAGACTGATTATGAATAACAAAATTGTACTGGTAATAAAAAAAACTAATGAACAAAAGTCCAGGCACAGATGGCTTCATGGTATGAATTCTAACAAATATTTAAAGAACAACCATCTTATTCCAAAAAAGTAGAAGAGGAGGGAATACTTCCAAACTCATTCTATAAGGCCAGCATCACTCTAATGCCAAAACCAAACAAGAACACTACAAAAAAAAAATAGAGAAAGAAAACTACAGACCATATCTCTGACGAATACAGATGTAAAATTCCTCAACAAAATATTAGCAAACAAGTTAAAAAATACATTAAAAAAATCATTTATCACAACCAAATGGGATTTAGTCCAGAGATGCAAGGATGGTAAAATCTCTGCAAATCAATCAATGTGATATACCACATTTACAAAAGGAAACCTAAAAAAAACATATGGTCATATCAAAGATGCTGAAAAGGCATTTGATAATATTCAACATCCATTCATGATACAAACACACAACAAAATAGGCAGAGAGGGTACATACCTCAACATATAAAGGCCATATATGACAAACCCACAGCTAACATCATACTCAATGGTGAAAAGCTAAGAGTTTTTCCTTTAAGATTAGGCCCAAGACAAGAATACCCACTCTCACCACTTTTATTCAACATGGTACTGGAAATTCTAGTCATGGCAATCAAAGAAGAAAAAGAAATAAAAAATATTCAAATTGGTAAGGAAGAAGTAAAATTGTCACTATTTACAGATGACATGGTAATATATATAGAAAACCCTAAAGACTCCACCAAAACACTATTAGAACTAATAAATGAATTTAATGGAGTTGCAGGATATAAAACCAATATACAGAAATTTGTTGCATTTCTATATAGTAATAACAAACTAGCAGAAAAAAGAAATCAAGAAAACAATTCCATTTACAATTGCATCAAAAAGAATAAAATACCTAGCAATAAACCTCAACAAAGAGGTGAAAGACCTGTACTATTAAAACTGTAAGACACTGATGAAAGAAACTGAAGAAGTCCCAGATAAGTGGAAAGCTAACCCACATTCATGAATCAGAAGAATTAATATTATCAAATGGTCATATTATGTAAATGCCCAAGGAAATTTACAGATTCAATGTAATCCCCATCAAAATACCAATGGCATTTTTCAATGAACTAGAGCAAAAAATCTTAAAATGTATATGGAACCACAAAAGATCCTAGACAGCCAAAGCAATCTTGGGAAAGAACAAAAAAACTGGGGGTATCATGCTCCCTGATTTCAAGCTGTATTATAAAGCTACAGTGAATAACATTGCATGGTACTGGCATAAGAATGGATACATAGATCAATGGAACAGAATAGGGAGCCTAGAAATAAACACATGCATATATGGTCAATTAATATATGACAAAGGAGGCAAGTCTCTTCAATAAGTAGTGTTGGGAAAACTGGACAGCTATATACAAGAGAAAGAAACTAGATCTCTGTCTCATACCATACACAAAAGTAAACTTGAAACAGATTGAAGACCTAAATGCAAGACATGAAACCATAAACTCTTAGAAGACATGAAACTCTTAGAAGAAAACCTAGACAAGAATCTTAGAAGAAAACATAGACAAGAATCTTGAGAACATCAGTACGAGTAATTTTTTTCTGGATACATCTCCTTAGCAAGGGAAACAAAAGCAAAAATGTACAAGTGGGACTACATCAAACTAAAAAGCTACTGCACAGCAAAGGAAGGAAACACCAAAACAAAATGTCAACCTACTGTATGGGAGAATATATTTGCAAATGATATATCCAGTAAGGGGCTAATATCTGAAATACATAAAGAACTCACAAATTCAACACCAACGAAACAAAAAACCCAGTTAAAACAACAGGCAGAGGACCTGAATAGACATTTTTCCAAAGACACACAAGTGGCCAAAAGACACATGAAAAGATTCTCAGTATCATTAATCATCAGGGAAATGCAAATCAAAACCACAGTGAGGTTATTAGCTAACACCAGTCAGAAAGGCCATTATCCAAAAGACAAGAAATAACAAGTTGTGAGAAAACCCAGCAATTCCACTTCTTGGAATTTACACAAAGAAAACAAAATCACTAATTAGAAAAAATATATGCACCCCTATGTTCACTGTGGCATTATTTACAACAACCAACATATGAAAGCAACCCTAATGCTCACTGACATATTAATGGATATAGAAGATGCCATATATATATATATATATATGATATATATATATAATGGAATATTACTCAGCCATACAAAAGGAAACCCTTGTCATTTCTAACAACATGGATGAATCTACATAGAGAGTATCATGTTAAGTGAAATGAGTCAGATAAAGACAAAGTGTTAGATTTCACTAATATTTGGAATCTAAAAAAATATTTAAAAAAAGAAACAGACTCATAAATAAGTAGATGGGTGAAATAGGCAAAGGGGATAATGAAGTACAAACTTCAAATTATAAAATAAATTAGTCACAGGAATGGAAGTACAACATAGAGATATAACCAATAATACTATAAAACCTGGGTATGTTAAGAGGGGGGTACCTACACATACCATGGTAAACATTTAATAGTGTATATAATTATCAAGTCATTATGTTGTACATCTGAAACCAATATAAGATTGTATATTAACTATATTCCAATAAAAAATTGATCAAGAGAATTTATATAATCCCTAAAAACAGAAATTGTCATAAAGTTAAAATAAACAATAATTTTGTTACTTTATTTTTGAAACCTGGAACTTTCAAAGATTTCTTTCTTTCATCTGTTTGATAGCTGGGGTTACATATAAACCTCTGAAGGTAATAATACAAGAAATCTAAATAACATGGTAAGCAATTCAGAAAATAAAATGAACTAGGTTTGGCAAAAAATGAGAACTGCTACAAATCATGCTTACTATACTATTCCAGGTACAATGACGGACACTATTTACAGCCCTTGATTTATTATTCCCATCTGCAAATGAGAGTGAAGCACAGAGATAACTGTTCAGGGTCACACAGGTAGATCCTAGATATAATCCAGAGCCCAACTATTGACTCCCCACACTCAAAAGTACAGTCCAATTTGGCAATATGTTCTATTTCTTAATCACACTGCTAGATATCCTGTGTGAATAATCTTTAATAGATAAAGAATACATGACTTAAGAAGTCTCATTGAACCAGGAGGCAAAACAATGAGGTTCTAGTCTTTACCAAATTCAAACTCACTGGATCACTTTATTGACCCTTAAAGTGAAGAGATCGAACCAAACATGTTTTAAGGCATTTTATGTTTGGTAAAGCATTCTGACATACAAAAAGTTAGATTAAGTTCTATGCTATGATTACTTGTTTTTAAAAAAGAATGTCAAGGTAAAATGACAGTACATACAAAGGGCCCATCTGGACAAGTTTAACCAGACGAAGAATGCCCTTTAACCTGTTTCTTACCAACCTTCCATGGTCCTGGCACCCTTTTCATGAAACCCCAAATAATCTGTCCAAAAGAGGACAGTGGTCAGATAATAATAGCAGGAAGAATTTGAAGTATCATCTTAAGGAAAAAAAAAACAAAAACTACCAGTCTTAGTTTCAAATATATTCTATTACTACCCTTTCTATTGTTAGCCAAATCAAACTTCTATCTTTGACTGCATTTTTCTAAAAAAAGACTCTAATCCTACCACCATATTTATCAAATGACTGGTATGAACTATCACATACAACAATCTTACGGAGTACAAGGCTTAACTTTCCATTATCTAAGTTTTAATGTTTTTTAAACTAACCTCAAGTTTCTCTTAGAAATCAGCATTGGAATTTAAAGGCAAGAACTGTATCACAATCCAAAGTTCAATAAGCATCAATTCCTAGAAACACTCACGGTCGCCTTGGTCAGCTGCCCATGCAGACCAGGCTGCCACCCGACTCCGAACATCCACTTGGGTAACAGTCCCGGGGGGCACAGGGGCAGGAGCTCTTGGCGGAGGTGGTATACCAGGGTCTGCTCTGGCCATCATCCTAAAAAACATGAAAACAAACTTAACTGTTACCATCTCTATTTCCATGGCACATCAACCCCCTCAATTTATGGTATGAATTCTTCAACCTTAAGTAGAACTATGTCAAGGGGTAAAACAACACCGATTTCCTAAGCATGCCACATCACATATATTTAGAAGTGTTTATGAAATATAAAAATATAGAAAAATCTAAATTCAACTGTAAACTAGGTCTATTTTTTCCTGTATCTCCTGTAATTTGGAAAGGCTGTGTCTAACTACATTGCTGATTCTATCTGTATTCCCTTAGGCTACCTTCCCTTAAAAGGCCACTCATTTTTCATGAATCTCTAAAACACAAATGGGAGAGGCCGAGTCGGAGAAAGACCAGAAGCCGTGAGAAAAGGTGCTCATGTAGGCTGACAGTCAACTTGGAGAACAAATGAGTTGAGATTATAAGTACCAATGTGTAAAATATACCTTCATTGAAAATAATTTTTCTAAATCTTTAGCGGAAAAAAGACTTAAAAACGAATCAATTCTTCCCCTTAATTTCTTCCAATGCTTTTACCTCAAGGCCTCAGGACGCCTCTTCTGCTTCCCTCCTTTACTGTCGCTGATTGCACTTTCAATATCTTCACTAATTAGGTTTGCCTGCAATGAAAGACAAGTTACTTGGGAGGTTATCGATTTTTCTTGGCTTGATATGCAGGTTAAAACAAAAGAAGGGCTTATGTTTCCTGTCTAAATCGATGAGCGTCACTTCGATAAAACAAACAAATAAGAAAAATAAGTGTCTTGATGCAAAAGTGGTTTTTTGGGGTTTTTTTGGGTAAATCTGCTTTCAAAATACGAATGACAGTTTTTTGATGAACTTTATAATGACAGAATTTAAAGCCTGAAGGAATTTTTAAAGATTTGTTAATCCAGATTCATTTTTAAAAAGCTATCCTTGCATACAGGAAAAGGGCAAACGGATTTGCATATGCTGAAAGTGTAAGTATATGCTGAAAATGTGGGTAAACATCGCTGCCTCAGAAGACATGAAGGAACTGAAGAAGCACAAGCATGCGGAAGAGTTTTCTCCTCCTCAGGACCATGGAGCATCCTTAACCTGCTGAAACAGGCGCCCAGTCCCTGGAGAGCTGCGCTCAGCTTAGGGCAAATGCACTCTCATCAGGGATGAACCTCAACACTAGGCGCTCTACTCTTGGACAAATTTATTTCAGGTAAAAATTAACTTTCTCCAAGTGATTAACTTTTCTTATTCCTTTTCAGCAAGAATAATTGATTTGATTTTCTTCGTGAAAAAAAATGTGAGATTAGCAGCTAATAAGTTTCTTTTGTTCAGTTATGAAGTTTATTTATGGCCAGTGATTATCACTGCCTATTAGATTCATCCTATTTTTGTTCCAGCTCATTCTCTGTAATTATATGTGTCTTGCTTAAATAAATATATAGATAGATAGATAGATAGATAGATAGTACTGTTTTTTTACCCTAAGCACAGATAATCATAAAATTTTAGAACTGAGAGAACATTTGAAGACGATCTTATCTGTTCTCCTTGTTTTATAATTAATGAAAATGAGCAATATTCATATGATAGCATGGCCACATCATGCTCCTACTTAATGAGCATTCTAATGCTTCCCAGTCCTCTGTTACTTCCATAAAAATATCCTAGTTTCAGGAAGACCTCACAAACATCACGCCAACAGCTGTCTGTTACGTAGGATATTAAAACTGAAATGCTGGGTTTCCAACAGGGGGTTTACCATATTTCTATGAAATATTTTACTACAGAGGTACCAGGAGAATTGTGTGAAGTCCCATAATAGAGAAAACTTTGAAGTCTGAAAGTGGTACTGCAACATGCAATATAAGAAAGAAACCATTTCATATTTCATTGTGTTTATATTTTCAATGGGGCAAAGAAAGAAAGGTCTCATAGGCGGAATAATGGCACCAATGAGTAAGTGCATAGAGCTGGATAGTGGTACTTGAGTTCATAGGACAAAACAGTATATTCAGTAAATCCATTTCAGTCCCATCAATATCATGCTCCTCTATCAAGTAAAACAAGCCCTTGGTTCTCAAAACTGAAATCCAGAAACTCCGCACAATAATTGTTAGGTTCCAGAGGGGCTTTTAGAGCACTGAAGCAGGCACCAGGTTTAAAATGTCTTTCAGCTTCATCCTCTGTTTTCAAAATATTTGAGTTAAATTCCACTATATTTGCAGAGCAAAACATTCACTTTAACACTAATTGATTTATCAAATCTAACCTTGCAAAAGTAATAACCTTTATGACTGTCAAAAGGTATTATGTAAAAATCTGATAAACATCACATATACAAATGACCTAAATGTTACAGTTCTTTCAAAAATTTTTAGAAAGTCATCTATAACACAAGTTGAAATAAAATTATAAAATATGCTGTTTACAGTCAATTTTAATTTATCATATTTAATATCAAAGAAATTCAGAAAAGATCAAGTACCACTTCATGTTAATTTCTTAGTATTTCTCTATAAGATAAAAATTACATGTATATTTCATAATATACAATCAGAGTGATAAATCACTGCTTTGGCAAAGTACCAATCAACTCAACCCCAAGTGATTTCTCTCCTGGAGAAATAAACTCACAAAATAAAGATATGAAAGATTCAAGATAACTTCTAATGTCCAATAATGCATCATAAATTATAATCATTTGAAAATTATAGTGTACTTTGAAATATAAATCTTCAAAATATAGCATGTTATTACTGGTAACTATGCTCAACTATTCTCACATTATCACTTGGGGATTACAATCCTGGGCAATGATTCAAGTCTTATTTAAATCTGTATAATGGAAAATGTCTAAGTGCTTCATTGCAATAGTCTATGCTTTGTGATTGGTACAGAATAAAACAGGATGGCACAATTATTTGTTGTGTTAGAAGCATGATTTTTGAAGAATCAATTTTTAATTATAAGTCCAAGCAACTCAATGAAGAACTTAATATATTATCTATACATTTTTAAAAAATAAAAAGAATGCATATGATTTTCTTTCAGCCATTCTATTTCCTTTTTACTTACTTGGTCTGGGACCCCTCAGGAAGATATTAAAGTATTTGTTTTCATTACAAAATCCTAAGGAACTAAAACTCTACTAGTTATATGATTACGGTAGATAATCCAAACTGTCAGACATCTGCTTGAAGAGAAAGAAAATCCATCATTCTTTTACCTTAATTTCATCACATTGGAAAAGGTGAAGATCTGGCTTGTTCTGAGTTGGCTCTTTGCACACCAAGGCAAGAACTGAATCATAGCTACAGGAGTGCATCACAGCTTGGCAGTGTTGGATTGTGCTTAGAGGAAAATTCTCCAGTTCATTCTATAGACAAAGTAAAAATAAAACTTGCCTTATTTGCTATTGTATATAAAATCTATTCCACAAAGAGCCGTGGGCATTGTATAAACACATTGTAAAGGGTGCAAATCATACCAACAGTGAATATGAGTACACACTGTAGAAAAGGAGGATGAGTAGGTCCAAGGAGGCAGCAGAAAAACAAGGCTGGGACAGTGGATAGGAGAAAAAAGCAACAAAAATGGACATGTTTAGCAGAGAAATGTAGTCATGTTCTTCATAAGAATTTAGCAT
Source organism: Manis javanica (assembly GCF_040802235.1). Taxonomy (NCBI): domain Eukaryota; kingdom Metazoa; phylum Chordata; class Mammalia; order Pholidota; family Manidae; genus Manis; species Manis javanica. The sequence continues at coordinate 18,225,457 of NC_133170.1, read as the reverse complement.
CTCAAATACTGAACTTGGCACTACTGGTTTGCTCAGATTATGGAGTAAAGATGATGCCTCAAAGAGCAAAAGGAATAAACTGAGGCCTCATTCAAAAATTACCATCTTATCTGGTATTCTTTTCCCTCTGGCTATATAGTGCCAGAATTTTTAAAAATTGAACATTGAAGTCATACTCTTAGTTTCTGCCTTCAATGATCACAAATTTTAAGCTAAGAATAATACATTATTTGTCCATTTTTTATTGCAATGAACCTCTCCGACAAAAAAATTCCCTGTGTACACAGACACACACACACACTCACTCCAGCCAAAAATATCAAGCAGCTGGGTCAAAAGAATCTCACTAAAAAAATACATTCCTCAAAATGATTAAGATATTTGGTAGTATAAAAGTGGATACTCTCTAACCTATAAAGAGTTATATAAATAAAATATTGACAGATTAAGTAATTACTTCTTAAATAAATGATCTTTCTATTCACAATTAGAATTCTACATTTAGTGAGATATACTGAAGGTGCTTCTCCTTACACCAGTGGCTTTACACAAATAGTGAGTGCCATCAATGGGAGTAATCATGACTTTTAAAAAAGTGAACAAAATGGAATACTCCTGAAAACTAGATCATAAAAACCTTTATTTCAGACAGCACATACACATATATATCACATCATAAATTTATTCTTAGTCCTGATTCCCTGGGATCCAGCAAAGGCAAAAAGGAAATGCTGGTTCCATGAACAGGAAATGTAATTCCTAAGCCATACCAGAGAGATAATAATTATTCTTTCTGAATTAAGAAATAAAAAGATCATATCTCTTTTCTATAATTACTTGAAACCATGAGGATCAGAGCAGTAGTGGGTTGCTTTTTCCACAGTATACAATGGATGAGATGAAAGAGAAAATAATACCCTGACTCCTACATCAGAATACTCTAATATGATTACAACAGTTGTTTTCTTTATCTTAGTAACTTAGCCTATGAGATGATGGGGCTCAGAAAAGTCTTCTTTCAACAGCTCTAAGCATCTTATCTGCCAGTGGCTGTGTGAAAGAAAGGAGCCTGCTATAGGGCTGGTGACAGGTTAGCAAACACACATACACAAACCCCTCTTCCCAATTCACTCATTTACTGGGATATGTCTTGGCCTAGAATGTAATAAGTATATGTCATAAAGAATAATGGCCCATTTGGACCTCATTTTAGTACTATGCATTTTTTCTTTTTTTCCATCCTATGTGGCTAAAAAAAAAGTATCCCTCTATCTCTAGTTTAAAAAACTGACTTTGCATGCATTATGTATATACAGTGTTATGTATTTTCTTTAATATCATGGACAAAAATAGTTTGTCAAACTTTCACCCATTTCCATCCAATCTCACTTGACTGTAAACATACACATCTGTGGAACTTTCTTGAAAATAAAATAGTACACATTTCACAAAACTTGCCTTTGACTCTAAATCAATCAGGCTTACTGCTCTGTCATCCACTTGAAGAATCATATCTTGAGTCCATACTTTGCCCTTGGCATCTAGTAATTTCAGTTTCCTTATTCCATCATCAACAGTAATCATAGCATCTTTCCGGTCCAGAACAAAGGTAGTCAAGTGCTTATGTTTGGCAGAAAAAGAAAAGTATTTATAACACACACAGTCTCTTCACACACATTTTCCAAAAGAAAAGCAATGTGACCCTAACTGAAATCAGCAGGCAGAGAGGGAGGCACAGACACCAAGTACTCTAGAACTTCATGGCCATCTCACTGAGATGATAAAGTCTGGCAGGTTTTTGTTGGATAGAGGAAAGGATGCCTTGAGTCATAAAAGGCCTACAACTGTGTAATACTGTGCCTTGTTGAACTAGAAAAACAGGACATGAAAATAAATTCTAGCTTAAATAACATTCTCTTAAAATCAGCCCACCACACCCTCCATTTTTCCATTTTTGAAAATTTAAATGCTGAACAGTAGCAGACAATCTACAAGGCAGCTTGAAAACTACAGACATTGATAACTGAGAATAACAACAGCAATTCCAGTCTGTAGCAATCGTCCGATGTTTTCACCCCACTGAAACCAACCTTACTGAAATCAAACTTTAACTGAGCAGGCTTGAGACAGGTAGAAAACTAAAAATAAGAGCAGTTTAAAAATTACTTCCTATTTAAATATTTTTTATTATAAGCAAAGGTCACCTAAACAGATTCTAATTAAGAGCAAATAGATCTTAAAAGATAACAATAGAGGAAAAGCTAAATAACGAAACCATTGTTTCAATAGAACTGGTAATGATGTTAGGTAAAATTAAAAGTAAAACTAGACCACCCCACTGAAACTGTCCACGTTTTGCTGTGATTCTAAGCAAATTATTGCAAAGAGGATTCTTTGAAACTGTTATTAATTTTGAGAAGATTCTATAATACTAAATAGAAGCTGTTGTCCTGTTTTTAACAGAAATAGGCTAACAATTAAATGAGTAGTTATTTTAATTTACTCTCTATGAGAATAGACCCCAGACTAACAAGATACTTTCATATTTAATATCTCAGTTTCACAAAAAACTAGAAGAAAGAGATCAGTACAACAGACAATACAACATAGGAATGAAATAAAACATAATTCTGATTTTACCACCAATGTTTATATCCCTTAAGGTTCATTCTAAATTTTACCAAACATCAAAGCATCTTACTTCAACATGGTATTGAGATATATCCGACACACTGCTGACACTATCCCGTGCATAATTCTTCCTTTGTTCTGGAAGATAAGTTTAAAAAGCCATTATTTACCCACAAATAAGCTGAAGTTCATGTATCAGTATCTTGTGGCCATCTCTAGAACTAGTCTAGCTCACATATAAATACAGTAGTTGACAAGTCACCATTGTGTCGTGTTATCTGAAAACACTCATTATTCACATTAAATGAAAAAGCCATCAGAAAGCTTAAATGATATCCAAGAACAATTTTTCGTGATATGAATTTTAAGAATCCCAAAGTTAACAAGATTGTTAATGTTGTAGGAAAAAATATTATTTAGCCTAGGGTTTTATTAATCAGGGACTTAATGTTTGGCAAAATGATAAAAACTGGTTTATAAATTTCACCTTTTGATGTACTGAAAACAAACTAGAAAACAAACTAGAATTTGAAATACTGTTATAAATACTGTATTATATGAGTTAGACTACATTATTAAAATAATAGACACCACAAGGATCATCTCCTTTCACAACACTCAAACTATAGAGAGTGTTAGAGGAGATTCAAAACACAATGCAATCATACTGATTCCCAATAAACCAACAGGTTTCATACATCTACAGAACACACAAATATGATACTCAGAATTGTAGATATAAGCTGTTAGGAAAAAAGAAGAAAGTTAGGTAGAAAGTTACTGTACCAAACTGTTTAAAAAAAAAAAAAAAACACTTTTGTAAAATGCTGCAAAACCAAAATAAAATATAAAAATATGTGGAGGCAATACTTCCACTTGTTACTTTCTAATCAAGTAACTCACTTATTTGTAAATTCAGAGTTGTCCTATTTTGTTCTGAAGCAGAATGCTATGATGAACCAGAATTCTACATGGGAATCAGGAGATTTTTTATTCTGGCTTTGGCTCTGTCACTAAGTAGAACACTAAATTTAGGCCTCAGCACCCTTATTGTAAAATAAAAGAGTTAAACAATATCAATACTCAAGACCCCTGCATACTAATATGCACACACACACACACACCCCTTACTTTTCTGATACCCAATTTTTTTTTCAAGTATAAACATGTTCCTTTCAGTTAACATAGAAACTTTTAGATCTTCCTACAACAGCAAAAGTTGAAAAGTTCTGCTGAACATGAAATCAAACCAAGTATAAAAATATAAAGCCCATATACTGATATACAGAGTCAGAATGTTAATACAGTTTTTAAATTTTGATAAATTTTCTTCCAGAATGTATAATATATGACAATAATTTTCATTTACATATACCTTACAACTTAGATGAAAATATCTGTATGCCTGATTTACATCAACTCTGATATTATTGCAATATATTCTATTTTTGCTTTTGCAGCACTGACATTACTTAATAAAAACAGATACACTGCAAACTTCAATATCTGCTACCTTTTTTTTTTTGTTTGGATGATGTCCTGAAGAAGTATGATCCATCTGTTCCTACCAAAATAACGTGGTCAAAAAGAAAGGTCTCGTTTCATCTTAAGTTTTCTATTCCACTATGACAAAATATAAACTTTCATGTACATGAGTGTATTCTACATATTTTAAAAAGCAAAGAATCATGTTGTTTCTGATTATTAGCTGAGAGTTAATCAATGTGAGATATTAACAAATGGATAAAAATCCCTGGAAAAGACCATTACAACTTCTGAAATACAATATAACTAGGGACATATCTCACAAAAGCACTTTTAGAAATGATGACTATTTTAGAATCCTTGGTTTATCATATTCTAACCACAACTCTCTGGCAGACTCGGAACATGAAGGCAATCCTTTCTCCTGTGGTCGGACATGAGAATTACAAAAGAACAGGCAGTGGCTGCCATGGTGATTCAGTTACGACAGGGCGACCCCAGGATGCTCAACCGCCTGACTGAGTCTTTCAGATAAGCGACTGACAAACACAACTGAAGGGCAACTGTATGTTTCATAATTAAAGATTCCCATTATGAAATAGTAAGAAGTTGTTCCCCTAATTTCCTAACACATAGCTTCTCAATCCCACAGAAATATACTTTATAGAAATTGAAAAATACTGATAGTATAGAAATTTCCTTTTAAAAATCCTAAAAGTGTATAAATGTCATGAAACAGATTTACAGATGAACCAGTAATTCTGTGATTTAAGTCAATGAATAAATAAAGGTTAATATTAACATTTTAGTAGGAAATTTTAAAAGGTTTCCCAAAATGAAATTTTTTAATGTACATTTAAGTACATTTTTATAAAAATTATGTGTACTCTGAAGTATAGCTATAAGTAGTAATTATGCTCCTAAACTGAAAATCTCACCAAAATCCTTAAAATTGTGAAAAGTCTAAATAAAGTCTCAATGATGTTCAATAAAAAGCCTCTACTGACACTATCTTAACAATGATTCTTAACTTTGGCTGCACATTAGAACGAACTTTAAAAAATACTGCCATGGGTCCCATTCCTTAGAGATGCTAATGTAATTGGCCTCGGGTGCAGTGTGGGCACAGGGATTTTTAGGAGCTTCCCAGGCAGCCTCGGTGTGCAGCCAAGGTTGAAAAACCACTGTTCCAAGGTCTGTGAAAATGCCATCTTATCTACTATATGGAATCTCCTTAGGTTGAAAATTTTTCTTTCCAAATTAACAATGTAAATCATGGTCAATAATAAAAATAAGTCTGGCAGTAGAGTTTTGGGTTTCTCAGATTATAAACTGCTTAGCTCCTAATATAAAAATAAGCCTTAGTCTCTGTTCCCTGTCTCTCTATATCTGAAATTAGAGGTAGGAATAAACATTACTTGATTGTAGCACCACTGGTTTTGTTTTACTATTTTTTCTAATAGATTTTATCCCACAGACCAAAATATACAAACCCGAAGAGATGAAATTAGGTGAAGTCAGTAAATGATGGTGAAAATTCTTTACTTATCTTTGTTGGTATGCTGCTGTAACAACTGAGAGTCAACTTCCAGATTAGGAACTAAATTTAAGTTTCAATCCATTTGGGTAATTATGATGTATCAATGTGGACCCATCAAGTATAACAAATGTACCCTTGTGGTGGGAGAAGTGGATAGTGGGGGAGCTATGAATATGCAGGAAGGTTTATAGGCAATCTCTGCATGTTCCTTCAATTTTGCTGTGAGCCTGAAACCGCAAGTCTTAATAAAAAAAAAATGGCAGGTTTAACTCTTCAGTTAGTACAAGGACAACTGTTACAATATGCAGGTCTCAGTATTTAAACTGAGTTCCCTTTGTATTGCTGTGTATGCAGAACTGTACAAGATTTCTAAGAGCTAATATTCAGAAAATTTTATTTTCTCCTCCTCTGAAATTCAAGTGCAGCTGAAAATGTAAGAATTTGATGATTAAAAAGAAAAAAATGTAACATAAAAGCAGCTGCTGCGTATTTCTCTCTCTAAAAAACATAATGAGCTATAGCTCCTACCACTTTACACATAAGAAACTTTCAACCACAGTAGAGTTCCTTTCCCACTATTTTGGTGTATAATTTCCACAGAAGAGAGATGCTTAAGGGGTATCAGTGACTCGCATTAAGTCATAATCATAAGCTCTGATTATCTAGGCAACTGCCATCAGTTTGACAAATCAGTTATCTGAACCAAGATACTGTTTTTCAAAAACAAAGTCATTTTTACAAAACTACACTATTTAGGAACTAATTTTACTAGCCTGTTCAACAAACCATTAAGACAGCTTATCCCACGAAGAGAAAAGAAGCTTTACAGTTTTCAGATAAGGTGGGAAACTTGCCCGTCTGTCATTCTGAGTGGCCTGTGCTGGAAACCTCTGTGAAGATGAATTTTGACCCTAATGCTGCCTAGCTTCCTGAGAATATATAGTCATGGGCCATTTACTTCTTTAGAATTTCAAAAAAAAACCATTTTGTTCTAAAAAAAAATTTGAATATGTTCTCCAAGTAAAACATACATTGTAAATATGAGGATGATGAAAAAAGAAATGGATTTTAACTTTTGAGTGCTATTTGAATGAGTAAGAGATTGCTTAAGTTTTAATTAAGACAATTAAACAGGGGGCAGCTCCAAACCAAGATTAGGAGATAAAAGGGACAGAAATAGATGGTAAGCACAAAAAGGAAAAAATACGTGGGGTAATTATCTATTAAGAAAAGTGGGTGGGGGGGGAAGAAAAGTGGTATATTCAGGAATACTGCTGTGAGAAAGCTGAGTCAAGCACAGTGTAAAAAGACAGGAAAGTTTATAGATAAGTTAATTATATAGAAATTGTACAGTTTTATAGATTGTTTATATTCAATACCTCTCTGAGAAGAAAAAAGAAAAGCTATAAAAACACAAATATATTTTCTTGCTGGCTAACATAACAAAGAAGTTCAAACTTGAGAGAGTGCTTCTCTATCATATCTATCCATTACTATGTGGCTTCCCAACAATACAAATCTCAAAGTTTGTATACATGTTGGTAATAACAACAGATTATCCCTAACTGTTGATTCTGTGAAACTTGAGTGTTTCTGAAAAATAGAATAACTTTGAACAGCTGATTATTCCTGGTAAATGGTCATATTCCAAATTCAGCAATATAACTACCTATCTAGGTAGTTCCACCACTCAGAACAAGTGAAGAACCCCTACTTAAACAAAATAAATCCTCTGAGGGGCAGACATGTCACAATGTTTACACATTAAAATAGGCACATTTCAATACACAGGTTCTAATGGGAAGGATTCTCAACTCCTCACTCAGGACCTATTTACTAACAAGATTCATTCTATTTAGTTTATGAGCCCACACACATCAGAAGTAATGCAAGAAGCAGGCATGTTAATAAAAGGAAAAGTGATAGACTTGGGACCCAGGCAAATGGGCAAAGAAGCCTCAAATTTCACAAGGGAAAAGATTAATAGTGATGTGGTGTAGAGGTAAGGAACCAGCCTCTGAGCACATCACAGTACACAAGCTACTGTGTACTGACTGGTCCTCTGAGCAATGGACAAGAGATTATAGGGGCCTCTCCCTGATGAGAGGGGATGTTTAATATATTTTACAAGTATTTCTCTTAAAAATTATTTTATATTTTCATGCTTGAAAGACTTTGACAAGTAGTCTAGCCAAAAAACATATATATAAAATTTTCACCTTTCTGATAACAGCAGCCAAATGAAATGTTGCTGTCATAGTGGAAGAGAAAGAAATTAATATTTATTGCCTACTTATTTATGTTATCAGGGATGTTAGTGATGCAGAGCCTCTCACATGCTAGCTTTGAAATTTCTTACATGATAATGAGTAAGTGATAACATAGGGTTATTAAAACTGCAGCATATTTTAACTATTTTCCTTGAATAAATTATATTAATACATATCCAAAAGAAGCCAATTTGTTGTAATGTGCAGCCCACATTTACAGGATTCGTTTTAAATTCTAGTGATATCTAGAACATAAGCTTAAAAATATATGATGACGATTACCACTTGGCCTTGTCGATGTAGCACAGTAATTAGATATGTAACGTCATTTGGAGGTAACATCAGAATATTCACTTAAAGGGCCTAAATTAATCTGAGGACCCAGTAGAAACTGACTCTCCTATACCCCTCCACACTGCCACGATGGGCTCATTACTACTATTTTCTCATATAAACACTGCAATTTTATTATCATTTCTATTTAATAGATGAGGAAGCTGGGGACGACAGGTTAAATCACTGGCTCAAAATGCCGGCCCTTTGGTGGAAGTGCCCATGATTCAGCAGCAGATCACTTGGCCTCTGCCTCTCTCTGAACACACAATTAAAACAATCTGGGTGGCACATGTCAGACCTGAAAAGTGTTCTTATGAAAAAGGCAAGCTGCATGAAACTAGCTTGAGATTAGTATATAAAAAACAGTGGCCATTATTGAAAACTCATGGTCCAGTGCACTAAATAGTATCCTCACACCCAAAGAAGTTCATGTACCACCCATTAAGGCAAATTAATCTTGAAAGATTTGTTCAACTGGTTTGGCCACTGTGAAAGAATTTTAAAGAAAATGCGTATACTGTGACACAATAAACTACATTACAAATCTATACTAATTAGGTACAAAAAAAAAAGTTAAAACTATGCAGTCTGGGAAGTTAAACCCTCCCAATGCTAACTAAATACAGTTTGAAATTCAACTAGGATTTGTATACTGCAAAGGTTTGTTCAAATCCTGAATATACTTCTCTCCTGTCATTCACCTATCTACCCATTCATTCCACAGGCATTTCCTGAGAGTATCTCAGAGAGAAGGCATTGTGTGTGTGTCTGTGTGTGTGTGTGTGTTGTGTAATGGTGTGTGCTGGGAAGGAAGGGTACATTAAATGCAAAGAGTAATGAAACAGTATCTACAACTTCCAGGAATTTAAAACCCTCTTATTTCTGAGCCAGCACATTTGCTAAGTCTTCTTTCCCCCTTAAATATGCCCCTTGGATTTGCCTTTCTGTGCCTCTCTTTACATCCTCTATTTTACCTATATACTGTTCATTTTCATCACGCCACATAAAATTGTCATATTTTCTCACAAACAAGGTTTTTAAAGTTATGTGATTTTGACAAATCACTTCACCTTAAAAGGGAGCTTCAGCATGCTTTACATATAAAAAGGGGGAGATAAAAATTTATTGCTTAAAAGCTAAAGATTTTCAATCCTTGGTTCTATGATTTTATTAAGTTGCTCCTAACACAAAACAAACATTTAAAATCTGCAGGTGAGTCCTGCTTTGTTATCCCTTATTTCTTTTCTTAGCTCCTTGAAATGGACTTTCAGATCTATGATGTTTGTGAGATGATTAATTATTTTCTCTTTAACAAAAGTCTTAAAGCTATTACTTAATGTCTGATTTACCTGTAATTTTTATATCTCTGACTTACCTATTTCCATCCATATTCATTAAATCCATCCTCACTATTGTTACTAGAATGATCCAAGATACTCTCCTGATTAAAATATTTCAGTGCCCATTTATTCCCAATATCCAAATTCCTTAGTAGGGTTCTTCCTAATGTGGTCCATGTTTATTTTCCCAATCTTATATCACAATGTACCACCATGTGCCTTCCAGTTAGCACTGAACTGTTTGCAGTTCATTAATTCATTATACTCATTCTGTATTTACTGGGTGCAAATTATACATAGCCACTGTGCTAAATTTAGGGGATCTTGAAGTTAACATTTAAAGTAAATATGGCCCACCTTCACAGACCATAGTCTAGTTTAAAAAGGGTGTTTAAAGCACTTGCCAGCCCTGGAGAACACTAGTTACATTTCACAGTCCAGCTCAAGGCTCAACTCCTCTAAGAAATCCCTCCTGACTACCTGCTTCACCCGCATAGAAGAGCAGACCATCCCCACTGCACATCATACCCATTACCATTCAAACTTACTTAGCTCTTTTTTATAACAGTGTATTTACTAGTCTACCTCTCCAAAGCAGTGTGTAAGTAATGACCATCTCATCTTTGAAATTAATGAAAGGACACAGAAAGAGAGATTATGAAGTTCATGGCCTAGAGCACAAAAACAATAAGTACCTGTACAGAAATGAAAAATGGAAGGAATTGATTATTTTGGAAAAAAATCCCCTTTTTCAGTTTCTTCAAGTTATTCTCTAGATTGCAAGTCCCCTGAGGTCAAGGACTGTATGTTATTGGCCCTATTCTGAGAACATATTAATCACAGAATAAGTACTTGTTCAGTATAGTCTCTTGATCTACAATCCACAACTACTAGGACTTGGTAAGGATATCACAATATAGTACTGAAGAAAATTGAAACCAACATTAATCAGATTGACAAGGCCATGAAATACATCCATGTATGGCATAAAATCTACTTTATGAATGTACAATTTGAGTCCTAAAGCCTGGTCACTGAATATATAGGCAGAAAAAAGAATCAGAAAATCTTCAAATTGTTCATTCTTATCACAGCCAAGACTTTATAGGCCTAGATAATATAAAAAAAAAAGAATTTCAAATTTGGAAAATGCTGTTGGTTCCTGTAGTAGATGATAATAACTATCATGTCAACAATAGGAAATATATACAGTGCTTTCTGATTGCCAGGCACTGTTATAAGCACTTTACATATACTAACTTCTTTACTTCTCGTATCAACCCTGAGTATCTTGATTATACAGATACACACAGTGAGGTACAGACAGGTAATCTACTCAAGAACACCCTGCTAATACATGGTAGAAATGGATTTGGACCCAGAAGTCTGGTTCCTGAGTCTTTGCTCCTAACCACAATACTATTCTGATTCTTTATTATCATATAATAGTAAAAGGCATACAGACTGTGTAAAAACAAACACCTTAATAACATACGTGGTATATTTTTGGAGTCCTCAACTTCTTTTTAATAATGACTTCTATTTTATATTTGAAGTCTAACGAGAAATCTTATCTATACATTAGATGATCTAGAGGGGAAATGGAAGTTAGAGAACACTCAGGGAGAAAAACTGCTTATTTTGCAGTGTGAAAGAAATAACATAAGGGCTGTTAGTCATATTATAACACTACCCAAAAAATGTGAAAGCTATAAGGATGAAGTCCAATCAACTGTCAGCCCACTATCAACTGGATCAGATCAACAAACATTTTGTGATATGTTAGAAGTAATTATTTGTGTAATTAGATGAGAAAATCCACCTAAGGCATTGACGCTGTGTAAAAGACTTCTTAGAAAGTACTGTAATGCATTTCAGCCATACTTCTAATTTGCAGGACAGTAAGTAGAGGACACAGTTTTGGTAACTTTTGTAAAATCTCTTTTTAAAATAATGCTTACATATCTATCACTCTATCACTACTTCACCCGTAAGAATATAAACAATGTATGGGTTCTAACGATGAAAACATAATTTGGAAAAAGTGGTTAGAAATAGAATTATACCCCATCGAACAAAAAAACATACCGTAAAGGGCCTTTGCACTTGTTTTTGAACTGTGTTCTCTGTCCATCTGAGAAAAGGTGGGTGATGATCCATAGCCACTGTAATAAAAAATAGCCATTGTGCTGGGTTAAAGTCCAAAGTATGCAATAAAAATTTGAAACTATAAATAAAAATTCCAATGTACCACAATCACCACGTGTTTTTAAAAAACATATTGAGTTAACACTTACTGGGTTTGTCAAAATGAGCCAGATCCTACTCTCATCAAGAAATAGAATATACACTACACTACTCTAACGTGGATCGAGATTGGTGCAAATCACAGCTTCCTCTCAATGCCACGTCAGAACCATAGCCAAGGACATTCAAAAAGGCTGAAACTATCTTGGAAAAGTTTAAGTGTGCCACACTGAATTGAATTGTTAGCAGAAATCCATGTACAAAGCTTTCAGATTCAAGCCATAATATAATAGATACTATTTTCATAAATAGTTCAAAATAACACTTAATCATTATATTGGACCATTAAATAAAGTTATCATTAATTTTACCCTATTTCTAGCCAGCTGTTAACATGTTATATGAGGTAAACATATTATTTCAAGTTTTCAATTTTGTCATTTATGAAGCCCTAAAACCTAGAAGAGTAAGGTGTATGGGGGTGGAGACAGGCTACTGTTAATAAAGCAAGTAACACAGTTACAATACAATGTTTAAAACTAATAGGCATAACATGAAAGAAAAAAAAAAGGAGTAAATTTTTATCAGGATGCCCAAGACTTTGCTGCCAAGCTGGCATTTAAGCAGAATCTGAAAGAAGAGAAAAGAGCTCTAATCTTTTAAATACGGGTGTTTTAAGTAGGGGAAAATGCGCCTATTAGTCACACCTAGAAGAGAGGAATGGCTCAAGAAGTACAGAAGGCAAATAGGGGGCTTAGGAATAAATATTTATCCTATAGATAAAGTAAATATTTTTATACAGGTAAGTGACATGATCAAAAAAATTTTAAACAAGATACTCCAAGAACAGCAAGGCAATCCAGATAGAAAATGCTACAAAACTTATGGTAGGACATAAAGGCCATACATAGAGCCAGAATAGAAAGTGTAGAAGGAAGGGATAGAAACAAGAGTTCCTTACTAGAAGAAATTGTTATACATTCAGGATTAAATGCATATTTGTTGTAAGAAAAGGGCAAAACATTGAGAGTTTGGCCAAACTTTCTGGCTTGAATAACTGGTAGACGAGGTAAGGATCACACCTGACATGCTCCCCTGGTATCTGTTACTGATCAATATTAATGAGTTTTGCAATCATCTTTGTAAAAGGAAAAGGTGAAGCATAACTCTTCAATGTGAATAACCTGTTCTGAAAAATGACCAGTGAACTATATACCAGACTGACCAGTATAAAATATTTGTAATAGCCACAATGCATAAGGCAACAGCCACTGAAGTCAGAGTTGTCATTTCAAGTAATACCTGGAACCACAGGGATTGTTTTGTTTGTTTGGACCTTTTGTTTGTTTCACATAATGGTGAAATCTTGGTACACTGGACTGGATGACATTTAACTCTCCTCAAATGCTAATGTTTTACGAATAATAGTAAGCTAATGCTCTGAGAAACAGAGAGCTCTGAAGTAAAGCATATATTCAACTATGAAAAGTAATAATACATCAAAAATCCATCCACATCATCCACTACATCAATAAACAGGACAAAAATCATATGATCATTTCCATAAATGCTGAAAAAGCATTTGACAAAATTCAAGACCCATTCATGATAAAAACCCTCAACAAAATGGTTATAGAAGGCAAGTACTTCAACATAATAGAGGCCATATACAACAAACCCACAGCCAACATCATACTTAACAGTGAATAGCTGAAAGCTTTTCCTCTAAGATCAGGAAGAAGACAAGAATGCCCACTCTCCCCACTTTTATTCAACATAGTTCTGGAGGTCCTAGCCAAGGCAATCAGACATCACAAAGAAATAAAAGGCATCCAGATTGGTAAGGAAGAAGTTAAACTGTCACTGTTTGCAGATGACATGATAGCGTATGTGAAAAACACTAAAGAATCCACTCCAAAACTACTAGAACTAATATTGGAATTCAGCAAAGTTGCAAGATGCAAAATTAATACACAGAAATCTGTTGCATTCCTATACACTAACAATGAACTAGCAGAAAGAGAAATCAGGAAAACAATTACATCAAAAAGAATAAAATACCTAGGAATAAACTAACCAAGGAAGTGAAAGACCTCTACCTGGAAACTACGAGACACTCTTGAGAGAAGTTAAAGAGGACATTAATAAATGGAAATAAATCCCATGATCTTGGGTAGGAAGAATTCATATTGTCAAAATGGCCATCCTGCCTAAAGCAATCTACAGATTCAATGCAATCCCTATTAAAACACCAACAGCATTCATCAATGAACTAGAACAAATAGTTCTAAAATTGAAATGGAACCACAAAAGACCCTGAATACCCAAAGCAATCCTGAGAAGGAAGAATAAACCTGGGGGGATTATGCTCCAACTTCAAGCTCTACTACAAAGCCACGGTAATCAAGACAATTTGGTACTAGCACAAGAACAGACCTGTACATCAATGGCACAGAATAGAGAGCCCAGATATAAACCCACACATATATGACATATATATATATATATATATATATGGACAGCAAAGGACACCATCAGTAGAACAAAAACTCATCCTACAGTATGGGAGAATATATTCATAAATGACATATCCAATAAGGGGTTGAAATCCAAAATACATAAAGAACTCACATGCCTCAACACCCAAAAAGCAAATAACCCAATTAAAAAATGGGCAGAGGATCTGATCAGACTCTTCTCCAAAGAAGAAATTCAGATGGTCAAAGGCACATGAAAAGATGTCCACATCGCTAATTATCAGGGAAATGCAAATTAAAACCACAATGAGATATCACCTCACACCAGTTAGAATGGCCAACATCCAAAAGACAAGGAACAACAAATGCTGGTGACGATGTGGAGAAAGGGGAGCCCTCCTACACTGCTGGTGGGAATGTAAATTAGTTCAACTATTGTGGAAAATAATATGGAGGTTCCTCAAAAAAGTAAAAATAGAAATACAATTTGACCCAGGAATTCCACTCCTAGGAATTTACCCTAAGAAAACAGGATCACATATTCAAAAAGATATATGCACCTCTATGTTTACCGCAGTGCTATTTACAATAGCCAAGAAATGGAAGCAACCTAAGTGTCCATCAGTAGATGAATGGATAAAGAAGACATATACACAATGGAATATTATTGAGCCATAAGAAGAAAACAAATCCATTTGCAACAACATGGATGGAGCTAGAGGGTATTATGCTCAGTGAAATAAGCCAGGCAGGGAAAGACAAGTACCAAATGATTTCACTCATCTGTGGAGTATAACAACAAAGCAAAAACTGAAAGAACAAAACAGCAGCAGACTCACAGAACCCAAAAATGAATTAGCGGTTACCAAAGGGAAAGGGGTTAGGTGGGGTGGGAGGGTGGGAAGGGAGGGACAAGGGAATTAAGGGGTATTATGATTAGCACACATAATATGGGGGGGTGCAAGGGGAAGGAAGTCAGCAAGAGAAGACAAGTAGTGACTATAGCATCTTACTGTGCTGATGACAGTGACTGTAATGGGGTATGTGGTGGGGACTTGATATTAGGGGGGAATGTAGTGACCACAATGTTGCTCATGTGAAACCTGAGCATAAGATTGTATATCAATGATACCTTAATAAAAAAATATTTTAAAAAAAAGAAAAGCAATAATACATAAAAATACCACAACATGAAATATCTTCTATTAGATCATTATCTCTGCAGTTGACATTACTTAACCATCTTTTTCTATCATAAAATCTTATGCTTCTTAATAAGAACATATCTTACTGTTACAGAGAAATTATATATCCATGAAGAATGAACTACATGAAGAAGTGAAGCTAATCTTTTCATTAGAAATATAAATCAGTTTAAACCAAAACAAATTAAATATAAACCTTCCAACTTACTTTATTTGAGATGGATACACTCCCAAACCACTAGGATGATTAGAAATATGACCATTCATTGTGGTTCTCACTCCTATAGTCTAAAAAAAAAAGATACATATATTAAAGGCAATAAAACGGTCAAGATATCTCAGTTTGAAACATTGCTCATTCAATAAATATGTGTCACTGCCAGGATGACGTTACAAATCCAAAGATCTCCACCCTTACAGAACTCACATACCATGAGTACAGATAAACATATTAACAAAGATCCAACTGATATTTAACATTAACATACTAAATATGTAAGCAAATTTAGGAGGGTAAAAGAAAAATCTAAAATAGAATTCTAAATCTTCTAAGTATATAGGCATAATTCTATATTCTGCCCAGTCATCATCAATTGTCAGTTTTATAAAATGTTACTTGGTTTATTGGTCCATTATGAAAGTAATATAGGCTCATTACATTTAAAAACTTGAGAGACATAGACAAGGATAAAATACAGAAAAGGACAAAATACTAACCAGAGCCTTCCTTTGAAAGATAACCATTTAACAGTACTGTCTCCTCCACTCTTTGTTCCTGCATCTAGCTTTCTCTTCTTTCCTTCCTTCTGTCCTTCAAAGCACATTTAACAACATCCTTATGTACACACTTGGACCCACCTTTTTTTTCAAGAAGGTATTCATTTACACATTTCTCTTAACACCAGATACTATTTAACTTTAGAAACCACTTTAATGTTTTACCACACATTCTTTCCTACAAGATGAATAAGTAAAACTTCCTTATTGCTAGATCCAATGGCCTTTTCTTTATTTTTTCAATGAGACAACATTTTTACACCTGACTTATTTCTATTCACTCCTGGATACTTGGTTCTCCCTGAGTTACTGTGGCACTAAACAATTTTGGATCTTGTCTTATTTTTCTGAGTTTCATACATACTGTATTACTATGTCTTCTCAATGACTGGTAGGTAGGTAGAACATACCCCAGACAAAGGTGGCGGGGGGTGGAGGTGGACGCATTAACAACCACTGAGGAACTACTCTGTCAGGTACTATGATAGATCCTGGGACTGCGTAGGTGAACAAAACACAGAGTCCCAGCTCTGGCCAAGAGGAAAAAACACTATCAGATACTCTTAGCACTATAAAAAATTTCCAGAGTATTTACCACAGCACAATTTTTCATTTGTTTAAATATATGCCTGACTCTTCAGCGGACTGTAAACTCCACAAGGGCAGAGACTTGTTTCATGACAGCCATTCCTCAAGCAGTAAGAACACTACCAGGCATAGGATAGGAATTCATTAGATATTTATTCAGAAAAGAAAGACAGAAGGGTAGTCCGTGTCCCACTCTTCAAAGAGGTCACTGTATTCTTCAGGAAACAAAATTGATTCATATGAAATACACAGTAAGTAAATCCCAATATAAGTGACTATTTTAAATCCACTAGAGGTTCAGAGAAGGGAAAAGCCATGTTGATTGCCATAACTTTTGGAAGGGCTGGGACTTGACCTAGTTCTTAAAGAATGGCTGGATTTGTAAAGGTTCTCAAAACATTCAAGCTTAATTCAAGCTTTCCCAATAGTCTTGTCCATATTTATTCACAGCTTTGAAGCAAATTTCTAAATTAAGGAACAAAGAAATATTGACCTCTACCTTAGATAACTGCATTTATAAAATTATACTATACTTATATTACATTGTTGTATTCTGTTTTTAATGTTGTTTTATTGTTTTCCTTCTTCAATTTATACCTACATACAATCAGTGGCATATAGGTAAGCCCATTCTCTGTGGAAAAATAGAACTCTGTAGCGCTTACTGATTTCCATGGCATAAATATTCCCACCACGTCCCATTTCAAGCTATCGACAGTTTTATAGAGTTTACAGAAGTCTTAAATATTTCACTACTGGCCCTCATAAGCCTATAGGATCTAGACAGAGCACATCGCTGTTACATTCCAGAATCTGGGCCAGGACAGAGGCCTGGAATAAAATTATGGATCTAGACCTAATGGTTAGAACACAGGCATTCACAGTTAGAAGTCTGGAACTTAACACCATTTCTGGCACTAACTAGTCTATGCAAGTCAATTATCCCTCTGTCTCAAATTTTCTCATCAGTAAGATGAGATAATTCAGTCTTTCTGGCTCACAGTACTAGTAGTGAAGGATCAAATGAGATTGATGCACCAGTTTCTTAAAGTTTAATAAGAAAAGTACTCTTTCAAAATAAGCTGGTATAAATTAAACCCCCAGGGTTTGTACTGATTTTATCTCATTTCTGCATTTTAAAACCACAGCAGCTGGTTTTAATGAAAAGTTAGCATCACAAAAGATGAGATAGCCACAGCATCTCATCTTTTTCATATTTAATTCTTCATGACAAATAAATGAGTGGCTTGGGTTTTCTTTTAAAATAGTGATCTGTCAGAATAAGAGAACATCAGAAAAGGGAATAGAAAATGTTGATTTGCTAAACTAAATTTTACATACATAATTTTTTTTTCACTTGGTAACCATAGTGTCAATTGTTGCAGATACTCACGTAGCAATATTGAGGTTTTCAAGTATTTAAATATAGCACTCACAGAGCACACCTAGCAAAAGAAACATTACAAATGTATGTTTGTTTTCCTTCAGGCTTTTAAAAGATATATCCAATTTATACCTCTATAGACTATATATATAATTTACAAGAACTATCAACTCTTGCTGAAATATTAGGTTTAGTTCAAGGACTCAGCTTCTGTTAAACTCTACTAAATTAATGACTTAATTCTAGAAGTGTACACTAAAACCATCCTAATAGCTTCCAACAGATCTGAAATAAGAGCACTAGATTCCTTATGAAAACACTTTTTATATAGTTACTATTATTTTTCTTATTTTCTACAGAAAATAACATTCTTTAGCAATTATAATGATAAAAATGTTAAATTTAAGATCTAAATTAAGCACATAAAAAATGTAAACACTGAATTTTCAAAGGAAAGTAAGTAGCATGTATGAATATCACTGTAAGCAGAAATAAATGAGGCTATAATAGGGTTAAAACAGCATGTTATTGTATTAGAAAGTTTTAGAAATAAATATTTATTTTATATATATGTAAAATTATTAATACATAAATATATATAAGGAAAAATTTAGATTCCCTTTTCTTTCTTTATTCTTGCTTGTACACATATCAATTTGCAAACTGATGAATGAGTACCTAGTCATTACCCTGTGTGAAAATACACCTACCCGATCTGGCTACCCTACATACAGCTAGTAGCTCTCTGTGTATTGAGCCATCCTTGAAACAACTTGGTCTCTCTGAAAATGTCATAGACTTTCCTTGTTCATTTAAGTTTTTGTTTGTTTGTTTATCTGGATTTAACAGAGTATCTTGAAGTATCTATATTTCAATTTCAATTCATATCTCTTGGTCTAAATTAGAACCAAGACTGGGGTGGGGGGAGTGATTTTCATCAGTACTTAAGGCTTTAACAAAAAGACCATTGAAATTCAATTTTTATCAATACATTGTGACACTGTCTATGAGTGATTGTGCTTAAAGCATAAAAAGACAAAAGATCTGCTTTACACCTTCATCACATACTCATTCTATCTCCTGCAATGTCATCTACTTTTCAGTACATCTTAGCAGTGCTGTCAGTGGAGATGTCAGTGTATATTTCTCTTTGTCATTTGATCTAATATTGAGTAATAAAGAATTTCTGTGTGTAAATCAACTTAGGAAATTAATAAGAGCATTGAGCCACTCTAGTAATAGCAGTGACGATGATGATGACAGTAGCTAACACTTAGGAAGGTGTAACAATTTCTAGGCCATATGGAAGCTACAGTTATTTTCTCAAGGCCAATATCAATGTAGGGAGAATAATTTTATGCCTTTCAATCAACACATTGTCATCACTTAAAATACTTATCTTGATTTCTCTTTTTTTATAACTGTGAGAAAACTTCCCGGCTGTTTATAAGTTAAGACATAATTTGGAGAAAAGTCTATGTTTCATCCAAAATGTTACTGGCTTACTAGCTAGCTGAAGAAAAATACTTGCTACTAAAATTCAATAAGCAACTAAAAAGAAACAGCTTAGTAATGATTATGTATTCAACATTGTGATAGATTTCACAGGAAGATTTAATACAGAGAAGAGCCATATATATGTCATTCCTATAACTTGAGGATTTCCCTCTAACTTTTGTTGCTCTAATTTTGTTGACAATCATCAGGGCACACACACTGCTTGAGCGTCATACATGGGGAATGACCAATATATCAGTTCAAATCATTGTTACTACACTGATTTGAGAAAACATGCTAGTTTCAAAAAGAACAACTGCTGGCTATTAACCATTTATCCTGTATCAAGTATTGTGCTAAAGGATTTTTATCCATTACTGTATTTAATTTTCACATTAATTGGGGAAGGAAGTACTGTTTTCCATTCTCATTTTACAAATGAAGAAATTAAGCTAAAGAGACTAGGTGCCATTAGGTGTTATTTTGAAACTTTTAAAAATCATCTCCTGCCATGAATGACTGAACAGTAATGTCCTTTTTGTTTGTCACATTAGATGTAATCATAGGAGGAAAGAAAAGGACATTCAGTGAGCCCCTAATTCATGACATTTTACAAACCTCACTTCAGTCCATCCTGAGAACAACCTTTGGCGGTAGTTACTAGCTCTGTTCTGTAGGTGAGATGACAACCTCACATAAGTTAAGTCATTTGCTTAAGCGGTAACACAAGAAGCTATAATCAGAATCAGGATTCAAACTGATCTGGCCGACTTATACCCAGCTTTCTTTCCAGTTACTTACACTGCTAGTTTCTTTGAACACTGTGTATTCTCCAAAAGTTTTCAGTTCTGTACACTTTGAGTATTTCAGTGATATTATTTATTTAGTCAACTTTTCTTTAAATAAGGTACTAAAAAAATACTAATTTTTGGAAGGGAAGAGGATTTACTTTACAGAAAGGGATATTATAATCGCGACAGCACCTCTACTTTGTAGAATGGCTTTATTGCTTCATAAGGATACTATTCACTGAAAAATGCAGGGGCAAAAAAGTCACTAGGTCTAGAAATGCGACGTATTAAAGACTACTTTTAATTATAACGTTGAAAATACGTTAGCTGAGCTGAATCTAGCTTTGAGCAATACTGATTTTTCACTGGTTAAATATTTAAATATTTGTATTACTGTATTGTGCTAATTATTTGTAAAGACAATTTCTAAAATTACAAAATCAGGTCTTTTGAGTGCTTCATTTCCTATTGATAGCATGTGATGCCCATAAATTTACCTGGATCATTTTTCATTTCTTCCATTATAATTAATACACATTAAAGATGGGTAGAAGAAAGTAAGCTTCTGATTTAGCTGGAATCTTCAAACAAGAATAAAAATATGGTAGGAAAGGGAATGAAATTCAGAGAGAGAGGAGCCAGTTTCTTCTTTTACCATGCCCTCTCCACCACTGAACTACACCCTGGGGTTGGATGTGGGGAGAGATGGTGGTTGGATCAGATCTTGGAATTATTTCTCAGCAAGGTTTCCATCTAATTTCACAAGTGATGTGAGGAATTTTAACTGAAATCTCTGTATCCTTATTTATGTATGATTTTTTTTCACGATTAGATTGGAGTGATAGGTTTGGAGAGGAAGGCCACAGAGATATGTGCCACTCTCATCACATCATATGAAGAGTCCGTGCCACTAGCATAGCTTATTGTTTGTCCTAACCTTGGTCACTGACAGATGTAGCATTTGCCAGGTGTTTCCACTACAAAGTGGCTTCCTTACCACCATTATAAAGGGATCTTTGAAAGGAAGTCAATATATGTAGTCCACACATAAGGAGTGGAGAGTTATACACTCTACCTCATGAGGACGGAGTTTCTGTATAATTTATTTGGAATTCTTCTGCATGAGAGATTTGTATATTTTCCACCATTTATTTCTTTATTCTATGGGGTTTTTTTTTATTAAACTGAAAAGATGGAAAAACAAAAAAGAGGGTTCAGGTTCACCAAACAGAAAGTCCTGATTATTCATCCTCTGAACAACTATTTCAGGTGGTTCAGACAAGATCTGAGTTAAGCTTCACTTTTGTGCTGGGTATAGAATAGTGCTAAAAGAAAGAGGATCGAGAGAGAGAGAGAGAGAGAGAAAGAGAGAGAGAGAGAGAGAGAGAGAGAGAGAGAGAGAGAGAGAGAGAGAGAGAGAGAGAGAGAAAGAAAGCAAATGAAATCAGGGCATGAGAGAGATCACAGCCCTTAACAAAAAACCTTTCCTGACACCACCAAAAGATAATCAGAATTGTAAAAAGTAAACATTATCTAAGAAGTTCAAATGCTTCCAGAAGCAAAAAGTTGTTGAGTATGGATTTTCACAAGAGGTAAAATATTCACTGTGGGCATTTTCTCCCACAATAGGAATAAAAGTACAACTTTTCTGCCAACTCAGTTCTCAACTGAACGGAACAACATTTCGGAACAAAGAGAAAGCCATCCCACTGACCCAGCCCCATTCCTACTCCCCAGGAATTGTTCTTTTCAAGTATCTACTTTTTATAAATCAGTCCTGAGGGTTAGTACTCACAGACATTCTATAAGCCTTAGTGGAAAGGTTCCAAAATTAAACTGTGTCACAGACTAGTAAAGAGCAAAAGCCACAGAGGAAATTAGGGTCTCATGGAATATATTTTTACTGCTAGACAGCATTTTACCATAGTAATGCCATATGCTAAATCAGTACAGTTCAATGTATTTTATAAAGGCACACAGATAAAGAGCTATCTGCGCCTGATGTAACCCAGCTGGGTAGAAAGGCAGAAAAGTATGTCCTAAAATCAACTTTAATGAAATGGAAATGGTTGAATTCAAATTTGATTATGATGTATTAGATGGTCTCTAAAAATAGTAAATCATAAAACCTTACAGGTACAGTGAGAAGAGTTCTAACCCACAGATAAGATACAACATTTTAATATTTAACTACCCTGTTGCCACATGACTGACTACCTAGAGCAAAGGACAGTACGCAGTAAACAAAATACAGCAGGTGACTCACTCTCCATTTTCAGTACAGCTCCTTAAGTGGATCAATGGTTTACAAACTGTACAACACAGTTTTTATAAATGGTTACCACCTACAAAGTGGAAAATGTCCCATTCAAGCAACTATTGTACTGAATTCATCCTACTCTTCTAAATCATAAATACGTCTCCCTAAGGCTAGTACAAGGAAAAATACTTAGTTGTTGAACTATACAGGACTTTTTGCTATGCAATGAGCTTCTGTTTAAATGAAGGTTAAATAAAACTTTGTATAGTATTGTAACATGCATGTTTAAATCATCCCCAAACTGCTTCTCAGATATTTTATAAAAAGATGCTATTTCTCATCTCAGCCTCATCTCTTCCTGTCTGCCACACTATGCAGCCATTGATTATTTTGATAAAAGAACAGAGAGGTAATCATATCTTATCAATGATTATTCATTGTTTCAATTTGTTCTATTTTAGCAAGATATAGGTTTATAGATCCAAATGCCAGGATAAGGGATACAAACGGGCAGGTACTGTGCTCTAAAAGAATACTGTGTATACTGCCTTAAGTATGGGAGTGTATCAAGTTCATCATGTATGACTTTATAAGCCCATGGAAAGCTCTTGACTGGGCAGATAGGGTCATTCTTAACTGCTCCTTATTCCTGTTATTCCATTTGCTTAACACTTTTTTGACAAAGATAAAAATACACTGCTTTCAAAATACTATTTTTCATTTATGTTCAAATATAGAAGCAGTTCTAATATGTTGTTAGAAGATGATGAAACAAAGAATAGTCAAAACAAAAAAAATCAACTCCAGTAATTATCTACATTTGGCTGAATACAAAATAACTGATTGTCAGTAGGTACTCCTACTAGGAAAACAAACCCCTGGTACATCATCCAACCCACAGAGGATCTAGGACTAACAGGATCTTCCTTGGAAACAATCCTATCTTATGAAGAAATTTAGAGAGAGAAAAAAAAAGACAAGGCATATTTAAGAAAAGAGGACATTACAGACAATATAAATACAGCATAATATAAAGTTCAAGGAAACTGTATTAGGGGAGAGTCGTGAGGATAAAAATCTCCCTCAAAGGACTGAGCCAAAGAAGGCAAGATAAAGATACTTATGGAGGGAGGGAGACATCAAATGGATCGTTTAAAGTTGAACCTTGAACAAATCAGATTTGAACTGCAGGGGTCCACTTGTATGCAGATTTTTTCAAGAAGTATTTGGAAAAAAATCTTTGGAGATTTACAATAATTCAAAAAAATTTCTTTTCTCTAGCTTACTTTATTGAAAGAATATAGTATATAATACACACAACATGTGTTAATTAACTGTTCATGTTATCAGTAAAGCTTCCAGTCAACAGTAGGCTATCTAAGTTGTTTTTGAGGAGTTATATACTGATTTTTAACTGTGCAGGAGTTCAATACCCATAACCCCTGCATTATTTAAGGATTAACTGTACAGTACAGTGTGGCAAGTATAAAGACAGAACGCAAGGTGGGCACCTCATGGTGGGGAGGGGAGGGCATTCAGTTCATAGAAGCTTTCCTTCAGGCTGTGATGCAGGAGCTGAGTAAGCCCAGAAGACAAAGAGAAGAGTAAAGACAAGAGGCAGCTGGGTACATTTAGGCACCCACCAGCAGTTCAGAGTAACTGAAGAATAACTTAAGAGTAATGAGGGATGAAGCTGGAGATATCACAGAGAGCAAAATTACATTTACATCAAATTTTGTGAGACCAAAATTCAGTATTTACTTACAGTGTCCATGTAATTGCTATTCACAGCACAGCAAAATTAATTTTTTTGTATAACTTTTTGTCTTCTTTAGAATTAATAATTATCTTACCCTCAAACCTTATAATAAACTGTGGTACTTTTTCATTAATTCCATCCCCTTTCTCTCCACAAGAAGCAAAGTCTCCTTTCAATACCTTTGAATATTACCTGTTCTATCATTTTTACCTTCTATAGACATCTCTTCCTGATCCCTACATGTTCATGTTATGATGTGAACTGACTACTCTCTAGGCCTCCTGCATCATGGCACCTGAATTCAACATTATCCTCTTTATTACCTTCATCATCCTCCTGTCTTATATCCTTATTTCCTGGATCCCAAGTCTCCATCTTTCTTACTCTTATTTTTTATCTTGGAAAAGTATATGCTTCAGGAACTTCCTGAGAAAGAGCATAAAAAAGCCAATTTCTGAAGTTTCATATGGCTGAAAATGTGTTTAGTCCACCTTCAGAGATGATCAGTAGTTTACCCTGGTTTCAAATGCTCTATTGGAAATTATTTTTGCCCCAGAAATTTGAAGCCATTGTTATTCTGTCTTCAGTGTTGCTGTGGAGATGTCAGATGCTACTCTGTTTCTCAATCTTGTGCATAGGGCCTATTTTTTTTCTTCCACAGTTCTGCAGGTTTAGGATCTTTTTTTCCCCTGGTGCTCTGAAATTCCATGAATACTTTGGTGTTTTTTTTTTTAATTTCAATATATTAGAAACTCAATAGGTCTTTCAAATTGGAAAATCATTGTCCTTAAATTCTAGGAAATTTTCTTGAGTTATTTCTTTGATCATTTCTTCACTATATATTTTTTCCTTTTCTTTTCTTTTTTTTTTTTTTTGTCCTATGACCTGTTGAACTGAATCTCTGATTTTCTTCTTTTCCCTTTTGTTTTTTACATCTTGGTATTTTAGTTCAACTTTCTAAGTGACTTCATCAACTTGATCTTCAAAATCATTTTAATTTTTTCATGTCTTCTATCAATTTTCAATTTCTAGGAGTACATTTTTGTGCCATAAATGTTCCTTTGCTTATAAATATGTTCTTTCCTGATTGAAAAAGATTATTTGGTCTGAGAATATTAATGATAATATTTTAAAGTGTTCTTTTCCCTTCTTTGTCTCTATTTCTGTCAATTTCCTTGTTTTCTCCACATTTTTTCTGGCCTCTGAATTTCTTCAAAGGTCTGTGGATCACTGTAACTACTCATATTGAGATGAGCACTAAAAAGCTGATTAGAAAGTCAAGGTAATAGATGGGTAGAGCTTATCACAGGTGGGCTTCACTGCACAGCAACCTGGTAGGGTTGTACCACTGGGATACCCAAAACCATCAGTAGCCATAGGTACTTTGCACAGATTGATCAGATTCTTCAAAGAAGCATCTTCCAATTTCATACCTGGAGAATGTATACCTGATTGCCAAAAGTTTAAATATGAATAGAAGTACACTGGGTTGTCTGACTGTTTAGTAAAGTACTTCACTTAATTCTCTACCCTCCACCTGTACCTTGGTATTCCCACTTAAGAGTTCCCTAGTTTACACTCTCCATGGCATAAACTTCTCATCTTGTGGAATGTGGGGCGGCACCTGGGATCTTAGTTTGCTTTAAACACACTACCACCTAATTCTCCCATTTTCAGCCTCATCCTCACTGTTGAGTCTTTCTGAGGTTCTCAAGTGAAAATCAGGTTGCTTCTCAACGTTTCTCCCTAGCAGCTTAGGTTTCAGTTTCTCAAGGACTTGTAGGTTAGTTATAATCAACCATGGGCTTTCCAGAGTCCCTGTGTCTCACTGAGTTTCTGCATTTTAAAAATCCCTTTATTGGCATTTTTTTTTTTTGGAGGGAGTAGAATAAATGTATGTCCTTAATCTGCCTTTTTCTATGATATATTTTTATTGCCCAAACATTGACAAATACTTGTTAATGAAAAACTCAGGAGAAAAATTCAAGTCACCTCTAATATGAACTTGAAAGGTTATAGTGGATTATGAAATATGAGTACAAGTTTATACTAAAAATAAAGGTCCATAACAGCCAGAGTGAATGTAACACAAAAAATAAAGGAGATTTACCTTATATAAAGTCAGCTGATATTTTGGTGCCTGTTGTTATTATAACAACAAATACTGTTTTCACATCCAAGGAAAGAAGCAATATTATAGTGTGTAGAAGTGAGGCAATATCTCCAGCTAAATCAGGCATTATTATTCATGAAAAATGCCTTAATCGCTTTTCTAGAAATCAAATCATAACTTTTAAGTACATTGCACAGTTACGTGCCTAAATGAAACTTAAAATTCATTGTAGGGTAAATAACCACTAATTAATTCATATAATTACTCAGATTTTAGAACATTTTTTTTCCAAAGAGAAGTCTATTTTTTATTTAAGTATAATATTATTTAATTTATACTATTATTTTACTTAAGTATATAATATTATATTGGATTCAGGTATACAATATAGTGATTCGACAGTAATCTACATTATATACTCATTCCAACTAGTGTAGTTACTATCTGTCACCACAGAAAGATGCTATGGAATTTTTTACTATATTCTCTGTGGTCTACTTTAATCCCCATGACTACTTTATATATGAGTGGAATTTTGTGCAAAAGAAACCTATTTGAATGAACATAGGTGGGAACAAATACTTGGTGAGCTACCCCAAAACAAAAGTCAAAGATATCTGTGCATTAGTCTTACAATTCAAGTTGCCCAAAAAAGTTGTGGGAAATATTCTTTTCTTAAGAGGTTAGATATTTACATAGTCATAAAAATTAAAAGAGGAAAATAATTACATCCAATGGGAAAAACTTTTTACTTAAAAGTTTGAAATATTGGGAGAATTGCCATAATGCTATTAGAAAAATGGCACCAACAATAGACTGGCTGGATGCAGGCTTGCCACAAACTTTCAATGTGTAAAAACCCAGTATCTGCAAAATGCAATAAAGGGAAGTGCAATAAAACAAGATGCACCTATATCAAAAAAGTAATTTTTAAAAAAATGACTTCATGAAATGGTAGAGATATACCATTTTACCTCTATTGAACAGAGTGATATGTAGTATGTACTTTTCTTCCAAGTTCTACAGGAAATATATTCTCTCAGGAACTTAAAAAACTCAACTTAAAAACATACTGCTTTTTCTCACATTCTTACTTAGTTTTAATGACTTTGATGGGAAAATGAGTTAACAGTTTTCCTCAAGCTGCTAAGTATCAGCATAGCTTAACCTCAGCAACTTCTTCTAATAGTTTCAATGTAGTACACTTTCTGATAACATGTTTTCTTATATTTGGTGTTATTTTTTAGTTTTAAAACCCCATCTATGTGAGTTACATAAGCAATAAAAATCTGTTAATAAAATGTATCAAGATTTTAAGTGATCTTTTGGTCTTTTGATGATCTAAACAACTCATTTCACAAGTTTTTGAAGATAAAATTTGAATCAATCTAATACTACTGCTGCCTAAAACTTAAAACTTTTTATCATTCTTCTACTTAAATCCAATAAATGGTTCCCCACTGCCCTCCAGAAAACATTCAATTCGATTGTACAGCATAGCAATTTTTTGTGATCTGGCCCTTTATACCCGTAAAGCTTCCTCTTTCACCATCTCTGCCTTCATGCCGCCTCCTCTGCTTTGTCCCAGGCGCACCCTGCCAGCCCTTTCTATGTTCACATAGGCACACTGTGCATCAGCCATAGTGAACTATTTTGCAGATTTTTGACTTCAAGTTACGTCTTCCATCTGGATATCCTCTCGCCCAAAAACCTCCCTGCTACCTTCATCCGGCCAGCTCCTACCCAAACTTCAAATCTCAATCTAGGGGACTCTCCCGGATCTCTCTACAAACAGATGCCTTTCTCATGTGCTCTGCTAACACCTGAATCTAACATTAAGATGAATTTATCATACCGCAGTCACTTCCTATTTTTTAATTTCTCTACAAGATTGTATGTTCCATGAGAGCAGGAACTAAATAATTTTATTGAATACAAAGTGCTAATAAGCACAGCTCCTAACACATAGTAAGTTTTCAATAAATACTATCTAATGAAAAAATTACACCTGTAATAATTTTTAACCTTATCAAATTAAGATGTTTACTTCAACTCTTATTAAGAAAAGACAGAATATAATAGTGCTCTAAAAGCATGGAAAACTTAGTGGGAAATATTTTAACTAGTTGAGGAGGTGAAAACAGAAAATGTTTAGCATCACTAGCTTCTAACAAGAGCCACTCAAGGGAAAGAGCAGTCAGTACCAACAATACCCCAAATCCCTCTAAGCCACCCCCATCCACACCAAAAAACAGACATCTCCCTCCTGACTTTCCATGTTGACCTCTCTTATTGTCAGCCACCTTCCTCATTTTTCCCGAATGGGGTAGAAATAGAAATCCTCACCTAACTACATCCTCTCATGTGTCCAATTCTGGTGAACATCATGCTGCCAGACCCAACCGCTTTCTGTGAGTGCGAGGACATAGCATGCCTGGACTCAGCACTGGAACATCCTAGATGTCAACTTGGTCTAGGTTTGCTGCGAGAACAGAAAGAACACCGATAGCCAAAGCCGATACTCTGCCTACTCCGTGCCCTTGGACATGTCACTTAACCTCACGGGTTCCCAATTTGTACTGAGGAAGCTGGAAACCAGGCCATCTCCAGGAGTTTTTTTGCAGTTCTAAAATCCAGTTTAGTGACACTGGTGACAAAGACCAGTGCGCTGGCTCAGTGACAGGCTTCCTGTTAGGGAAGCAAGGAAGGAGGTTTCCGTAAGTCATTCTGAGGCCTGGCTGTGCGTTACCCTTACAAACTCCAAGCTTGCCTATAAGGAAAGTGTGTGACATGAGGAATTCTGTCCCTGTTGTTTTTTTTAAAAAAACAATTTAGCTGCTAGGAAGCTCTGGAAACAGCACATAGCACCACATAGAAGCACACTCCAACTAGTTCACTGGTTAGAAGAAGTTGTATTTCCCAGGAGAACTGAAGCTGCTCCACTCCAGGATGCTAAAACAGAAGTTTTTCTTGGAAACAAGTGTTTGGATTTTATGAGATACGAAACTCAGCGTCTGCAAGAGTGGTGCCTAATCTCAGCTGCCCCTGCTGTCACCCCAGGGGAGGCCACTGCTGCCCAGAGCCACATGGCTGCTTCCCTGCCACGAAGGAAACAGGATGAAGCAAAGTGGACTATTCTTGTAATGATGTATGTGCCAAACAGAAAAGCAGAGATTCCACCTAACCAAGGCACAAATGTTTACGGAAAAAAAAAAAAGAAATGAAAAATGACCAACTATCAATCTACTAATGTTAGGAAGCAAAGAACAGGTGATCCACAGCATGGATCACCACTACCCACAGATGATCTTAAACATACTTCACTGCCCTCCCGGACCTCACAGAGGCTCAAATGACAATATCTACTCTTAGAAAGCACAGTCCTGCGGCTGTTCCCTGAGAGGAAGGATAGCAAGCTTGTCCATAAGGCATTTCCTAGCATCCAAAGACCACTTCCCTATTCCTAATAAATAATAATATTTCTGCCAAGAAGGAAGATGCTTTTGGGATGTAGGAAACAGAAAATATTGTGAAGATGGACAGCCCTGAACACAAATCTTGACTCTGACATCTCTCTGTGACTTTGGACAAACATCATCCTCTCTGAGCCTGTTTATTCAGAGAGAATATAAAATATAAAATAAAAATAAGACAGTTATAAGGATTACATGCAAAGCACACATAGATCACTCAAGATCTAGCATCTACATCTATGTCTATCTATTAGTTCCTCTGTTTTCCCAAAGAACTGAATACTGGAAAGAACTTGAAATAGAGATGTTTTCCTCAAATACTGGCTCTAAAAATGAAATTCACTGAAGTAAAAACCAACTACAGTCAATCAGCTACAACTCAAGAGAATCGCATGATAATCAGAGTACAAGGAATGTTACCAATTAGAAACTCACACAAAGAGAATTCCTCAGCTTACCATTCAAGGCCTACCACAATTTTGCTCTAAATAATTTCTCCAGTCTTCCATGTTCTCTCCAGCTCTCCCACACATAAACCTTCACTCTGCCACACTCTCTTATGAGCATATGGTGCCCTCGCTACTGGCAGGCTTCTTAACCTAGGCACCCTTCCTGCTACTTCATACATGCCAGTTAACAATTGCTCCTAATATTTTTTAATTTTTTAATATTTATATGTTTTATTGAGGTACCATTGATACGCAATCTTACATTAGTTTCAAATATACAACCCAGTGGTTTAAGAGTTACCCGTATTATTAAATCCTCACCACAACTAGTGCAGTTACTATCTCTCAACATAGAAAGATGTTACACAATGATTGACTATATTCTCCATACTGTACTATCATCCCCATGACCAACTTATTATTAAGATAGAGATTTTTTGTGCCCGTTTATCCCCCTCACCCTCTCTACCCACCCACCCCAACTCCTCTCCCTTGGTAACCATTAGTCACTTCTCAGTGACTATGAGCCTACTGTTGTTTTGTTCATTATGTTTTGCTTTGTTTTTATACTCCACAAGTAAGTGAAATCATATGCTATTTGTCTTTCTCTGCCTGGCTTATTTCACTGAGTATAATACCCTCTAGATCCATCCAAGTTGTTACAAATGGTAGGATTTCTTTTCTTCTTATGGCTGAATAATATTCCATTGTGTGTATGCACCACATCTTCTTTATCCATTCATCTACTAATGGACACTTAGGTTGCTTCCATGTCTTGGCTATTGTAAATAGTGCTGCGATAAACACAGGGGTGCATATGTCTTTTTGAATCAGGGATTTTGTTATCTTCAGGGCTCCTATCCCTTTTTTAAAGTCTTCCCTAACAAAATCCAGTCATTTGGCAACTCTCATGTTTAATATTTTTAATGTGGCTATGAAGAACCACTGATTTACTCCTTTGTACCTCTGACATAGCTCTGGGGTGTGGCAAACCAGTAATGCCTTTTGCAAAATAATTCCTATACTGAAGTTGCCCTACAGAGAGTTTTATGTATATGTGCTAAGAGTCATTGAATTTTCATGATCAAAGGAGATATTATTACTAATATAAATTTTCTCTAACATCTACAGAAAGGACCACCTGACACAAATGACTTCTGTCTGAGGAAAAATTGATATGAAATAGAGATTATAATTTAGAAGTACAGAATTGAACTGCAGTTATAAAAAGTAATTTACTTGGCAGAATTTCTAGTCACAATTAGATAAGACCCTCAGTGTTAATTTAGTGGAAATACCAGTGAAAGTACTACTGGTGGTATGGTCGTGTATCAATGATGATTTTAACATCTGACCTAAAAAGCAGAACTAGAACTTCTGGTAAAAGTACGCCTATTTATATCAAGGAGGTTCAGAACTGACTCAGAGGAAAAAGTATTATCCTTTGACTCACCAAGACCACTTCCTGAAACACCCAATGTTTTTCTTGGAAGGAAGTGTATACAAGTGCCTTTTCAAGCACTGATTAGACAAAATTGAAGTTTAACACAAAACGGACAAAAGACATATATTTTCCAAAGCCAATCAAGTTTCAAAGTAAGAGTCTATTCCATAAACATACATTGTGTAGCCAGGAAAGGGAAAACTTTAAATGCAGTCAAAAATGGATAATCCAAGGTATATTAAAATGACTAAACCACTGACTACCATCACATACCCCTTTTTATACCATAATCTCTTAATGATAAACAACTTATGATTTTAATCCACAAAAATAACTTTTTTTTCCCAATGTTATTTTTGTCTCCTCTCTGGATTGACTGTGTGTGGCCAACATTTAATAATCATTTACAAAAACAATAAATAATACATATTAATGCTTACATGTGCCAAACATCACTATGTGTTTTTAGCATGCATTAATTCAATTGCTAATCACATAGCTCTAAGAAGCAGGCACTATTGCTATCTCTGACTTTCAGATGAGAAAACTGAGACACAGAACAATGAAGTACACCTTGCCTACTATCACACAATCAGTATGTGGTAAAGGCAGACCTATGCCTGTGTCTGTGACCATCCCAGTCAAGTAGAATACTTGCTAAAATGTAAATACATTTAAGCACACATAGACACAAAACACACACATATAATTACATAACACATGTATAAACATTTCATATTTACATAATCCATGCCAAAATTTACATGTCTTTCTCACACATTAGTTTATAAATTATAATGTGACTATTTTATCAATATGATTTCCGTACAAATAATACCAAAGTCTTTTATCTAGAAGAACAATTACTTAGATAAACTTTGAAACATTCCGCTGTCCAGATTCATTTATATCAGCCTCATCTGTTTGTTAGTTCTAAAAGACTGAAAACATCTCATAGAACTACAAAAATACCAAAATTTTTGTATTTGGTATTGCCCTGGGCATAGCCCTCGGGGGAGAAAAATACACAGAACATTTCCTTTTTCAAAATAACAAGCAATTAAACTGAATCTTGCTGTATGTTTCCTCTTGAGTAATCTAGACTGGAAGCAGTTCAAATATCTGACTCTCAGTATTTTTCTTTCAGTAGGAAGACCTTTAATATGCCGAGTCAGCTAATAAGTGTTCACTCTTATCTATAACTGATTCATAGGAACTAGTTTAAATATTAAATGACTGCATATTTCTAGTCCTAAATATTTGAAAAAGAAATTACTAGTTAGCTACTGAAGCAGAATAAGCACTTTGAAATAAGCCATGTCACTCCGTCCTTCAGATTATTAAGGAGACTTATAAACAGAGTAAATGTACCCCAGAATGGGGAAGCCCTGAGAACAGCAGCCTGGAAAAATATAATATTCCCGGAGCCAACATACTTCTAGAGGTGCTGGACACTCAGAAGCACTCTGAGAAGCCTGCCTGCCCAGGGCAAATTGAGAGTCAATTCAGAGTCATCCTTCCTTCAAGTATATCATTTACCCAAATAACATAGAGAATGAAATTCTACCACTGGAAATTAATTTATTGTCTTGAATTAAGCATTTTCACCCCTAGAGCCACTTTTAAACTACGAACACTTCTGAAAGTAATAATATATTATGCCACTAACACTTAAGTATGCTCCATCAAATACTTTCTCCTAGGACAGGAGGAATCTAGGGTAATGTCAGAGCACCTACGAAGTCAGTATGACGAGAAAAGTAACAAATCTGCATAGAGATGAAGCAGTAGCAAGCTACTGAAGAATGCATGAGCCTGCTCAATACTCTTGCTCATGTTAAGATATATCCAGTTATTAACAACTACTGAAATTATGAAAGGAATTTCCGCTTACAGAAACATCCTATATAGTGAGCAAAACCACATTAGAAATTCATTCAGTATTTTTAGTCCAAACCTATGAGGTGTTGTGCTTCCTAAAGGGACATAGAATAAATAACACAGTTTATTTCCTCCAGAAGCACTCAGTTTAGCCAGACAGATATGCAAAGAGATTATTATCATGCAACTTAGTACCTGCTATAGTCATCATACAAACAATGTCCTGTGAAAGAGTCTACCTAGGACAGCTGCTGGCAGGTTTCATCTAGTAGACTCGGGGGCTGGGAGACACAGAGGAGTGTGCCAGTCGGTACACGTAAGGGCACTCCAGGCATATGCAGAGCACAGAACACGGAAGAACATGAGTTTCAGGGAATACTGAGATACTCAGTGTGGCTGCAATACTGGGTATATCAAAAGATGATATGGCAGAGAAAACCTTACCACCACATGGTGAGGGGCCTTAGCCTTCTGTAAAGGAATTTGGACTAATCTTTATGGAAATGGTGAACCAACAGAAGGAGTAACAGTCATATTACCAGTTTTTAATAAAATAATGATGGGGACCTTTTGGAGAGTAGAGTAGAGTAAGAAGCAAAGTTAATTGTGAGATAATTTTATCTGTTTCTTTCATTCCTATGGGAATCTTCCCAATGGCATCCGACTCTGCATATTTTTTGGAAAACCTGAAACTCACCTATAGTCATCCCCATGATTTCAGACTCCTGAGTTCTCCAAAGAGAAACAGGAAGACAGTTTAATTTAAAATGTGCCTACCAATGACCTATGAGGACACAGCCCATATTTTCTAGAGTTGTTAGTTATAAGAAATCCAATGAAACTATATATTCAGCCTATTTTTTAGAAAAGTTCATTTAAAAAATCCAGAGATTAAGAGAATTGAAGTTCGTTTTTTTTGTTTTTCTTTTAAAACATTCCTTTAATGGTGGGGCCACTGTGGAAAATGGTATGAGAGCTCCTCAAAAAATAAGCCATAGAACTACTCTATGTTCCAGCCATTCCACTCTTGGGGTATACCCAGAGGGACAGGAACAGCATGTGCACCCATGCTGACAGCAGCTTCATTCACAACAGAAAAAAGTGGGAGCACCCCACATGTCCACTGACAGATGAATGGATAAACAAGATGCAGTACATACATACGATGGAACATTATTTAGACTTTAGAAGGAAGAAAATTCTGATACATGCTACCACATGGATGAACTTGAAGCCATTATGTAAAATAAGCTAATCACAAAAGGATGACCACACTGTAAGATTCCATTTACACAAGGTGCCTAGAGCCATCAAATTTTAGAGATAGAAAGTAGAATGGTGGTTTCCAGGGCTGGGGTGAGAGGGAAATGAGCGATTATTGTTTAATGAGTATGGAGTTTAATTTGTGAAGATGTGAAAGTTCTGAAAATGGTCGGTAGTGATGGTCACCCAATGATGTGCATATTAATGCCACTGGATGGTACACTTTCAGGTTATTAAAATGGCATAAATTTTCTGTTACATATATTTTAGCACAATAATAAAAAATATAAGTGAGGGATGAATAAACTACTGAATGACTTTGAGCCCATCAGGTGCAGCTGCCTGGTCTGTAAGGCGAAGGCTGTTCCTTATTGCAGCCGCCTCTGTCATAAGGATATACTGGAGCAAAAAGAATTTCCATGGCAAACATACATACACACAGACTAAAACTATCCTTATAATGCTGTGCGTGTGTGTATATACACATATATACATACATATGTCTGTGCATAATATATACATATATATGTAATATGTATGCATATGCATATACATATAATAAATTTGAACCAGATTATCATATACTCCACTTTAATTAAGGTCAAGAGACACAATCCCTAATTTACAAAAGCAGTTAACTGAACTGTGTTTTGAAAAAAAAAAAGAGCTCTGATCCAGTTTTTACCAATTCTTGATTTCGGGTCCAACTCTAACATTATCTGGTAGTGTTGCCTGCAAATGCCTGGTCTTTCTCACTGGTCGTTTATTAATTTTCTCATTAGTCAAGTGGGGTAGGGCTCTATGTCCCACCCCTAGACACCAATGTCACAGTATATTGAGAGGAAAAAATGAGACAATGTATGTATAAAATACTTTTAATATTTAAAATGATTGGGAACAGATGTGCTCATGAAATGGCTTAGAGAAATTACATTTCTCTGTATTTTTCATTTTTTAATTGAGCTTTTAAACCATCTAATATGTATAGAAACTTTGAGGAAAACATGCAATGGAAAAAAAAAATAACAGTCTTCCTCAGGGGGTAAGTACATGCAGATATATACACACATAGATATATATTGAATATCTATATATTTAATAAAATGGCTTGAAAGATCAAACTTCTAAAGGGATAAAAGAAAAAATGATTTAGATTGTTGCTTTTAAAACCAGCCCATTATTAAGTTCCATACTAAGTATCTATAGGAATTACAAAATGTTAACAAAGGTTGTTAAGAGTCATTTAAAAGGCATAAGAAACATGTCTAACTTTGGTTGAGAGTTATCATTAACTTGATGTCTTATGGCAAATCAGTTGTCGACTGCACTAGTTAGCAGAGCCTCTGTTTCTGGAAAGGGGCCAAATGACAGTGACACTGTATCACTAATTTTAATATTTAAGAAAAAAATCTGTTTAAAAATAAACAAACTTTTCCACATTGTACCACCAATCCCCCTCCCAGCACACCCTCTGAAAACCTTGTATTATCTGAGGGGTGGGAGGATGCCTTTTTTTCCCTCACTGATTCAAAACAAACTTCCAACTCTTAGAAATACATCATCTGCTAAGCCAACATTACTCTTTTTGTAAAGAAATAAACTTATGACATCCAGTTAGAAATTCCTCAAACTTCACATTAAACCCTCAACAACTGGTCCCATTCAAGTAAAGTTAAGCTTAAGTAAAGCATAAAGTAAAGTTAAGCTTGCATTAAGCAAATTCTTGAATAATCAGTATATGCATTGTTTTTACCGCATATTGGCTAATTTGCTTTCTATGCAAAGACTTAACAGGCAAGAATAACCCTGAAATGTCTTCTCTCTTCTCCAATTCCTGTTCACCTTCCCAGCTAAAGTTATCCCCTCTCTTTCTTTCATTGTTATAACCCACTATTTCACCACCATTTATGGTGTATCTTGTAAAATAGTTCTTTCATGGCTGCTATGACTTTACTTCACAGACTTGGGAAACAGGCAATCCTCTCCCCATTCTCTTTCTACTTTACAAATTCCTCAATAAACCCAAACTTGTAAGTGAAATGATTTCAATTTAGAAGTTCAAATTTGACTTTGAAGTACTCCACTTCATAATTAAGCCTGTAAGCCTGATGACCATGTGTCACTTAGTCACCCAGTGATCACCCAGGTTCAGAACACCCTCCCTGCCTCAGCAGGTTATCTTTAGAAAAGTGACTACATTCGTATCTCAGCTTTGTTCCTGACATTGTAATAATGCAAATGCCCATTTCCGTCCCAGGATCAGATCCAGCTGAAGCAGTCTACATTCTTTTTTCCTGCCTTTTCCAGGCAGACTGTCTCCATTCGGACTCTTGGACAGTAATTGAAAACTTGTGGAAAAAAGAGGCTGCAAGTGGCCTAGGGAAACCTGGGATTACCAACAACCTGAACCATTTAATGTAATTAGGTAGGCTTCAGAGAGGACCATAGCCTTTATCCAGTCAATTCCTGTACTCACAATTATATCATGAATTTCCCAGTGACATGTCCATTCATTCTTTGTCCATTCAATAAACCTTGCTGAGGGCTTTCTATGTGCTGGCAGATACTATATGCATGAAGCTGGATATACAATGATGAACAAAACAAATGCCAAGCTCTATGTGACCTCAGGCCTATCACACTCTGTCTGGAATAATTATCCTCTTTTGTCTCAGCCTGTCTAAATAACCCCTTTTGGTAAGTCTTGCCCTGACCTTCCAAACTACATTAGATGCCTCATTTCATGTTTCATAGCACCCTGAACTCCACTTCACAAAACTTTACAACTAGACATATGGGTCAGCATTTGCTTTTCAAAAATAAACAGATGCCTGGTACTCTTTCTATTGAAGCAAAACACTTTTCTATCTTGTACTTTATATTAAAAATGTTTTAAGTCTCATCTTTCTCCTACATGAATATTATTTTAAGTTTTTAATGACACTTGAATTTTTTTCTTTACATTTTCTTTATAACTCTACATACAGTTTATCCAAAGATCCTCCTTCATATGTACACTTAATGAAACTACAAAGTTCTCTAACCAGACTTATTTTTGTGTATAAAATTTAACCATTTTATTTATAGTTTAGATACTAGCTAAAGTTATTACAAATGTCCACATCGAATATCTATTTAGATATTTTGAAGACTCCAGTCTATACTCAAGTTTTACAAACAAATTTTCTCTACTGTTTTCTTGCCTAGGAGGCCCAAACAAACATGAATCCCACTTATTGTGAAACTTTAGGCTTATCTAGCTGCCAGAAACCTAATTCTCTCATTTGTTAAAGTAGTTATAGTATCTTCCAAGGGCATGAGAAATAAAAGTATACAAAGCCCCTAGCAAAGTATCATACTAGGTAAATATCAATTTCTTTCCACATGTGGAGGAAAAAGGTACATGTCTGAAAATGTAGCCCTCTATGAAGTGTAATATCAGTTTCCATTATCTAATTGATTTCTTAAAAGAGATCAAGTCTAACTTTTTATGCTTCATGAGCTCTACTTCGGGTCTGAGGTTGACAAACTCTGTAAAGTGCCAGGTTGTAAATATTTAGGGGTTGTGAGCCACATATTGTCTCTGTTGATATTCTTTATTTTTGTTTTTTGGTTTTTAATAACTGACTAAAAATGTAAAAAATATTCTTGGCTTATAGAAAGAAAACAACCCACTGGCCATAGTTTGCTGACCCCCTGCTTTAAGTTCATAAATACTCATCAGTTCCACCCTTACTTATCCTAGTAACTGTATAATATTTGGCTCTTCATCAACACTCAACTGAAGAACTACCCTCTACTGTTTATCAAACCTTCCGCTTAATAAACATTGGTTAAACACTTGTTTCTTTGTAACACCCTGTGAGGTAACAAGACTCCCTGAAGAAAAAGCGATGAGAGACATGATATAAAAAGATAAATAAAGCCTTTTGAAGGTTTCCTTTCATGTTGCCCGTCTCTTTCCTCTGTTCTGTTCTGAGCCTACTGCTAACCAGGATTTATACCATATGCTTATGACTTCAGATTTCTCTTGCCATAATCCTGTATTGAAATTAGTGGTAGTTTTAGTTCCTTTATGAGAATCTGTCTAGGCTTCTTGTGCCCTAGAGTCAGAGGTACCCACTGCTCATTCTCCATTAGGCCTTCTCCTTTAAATTCTCATACATTGTTAACAAATTCATCTTCCTTTTTTCCAATTTCCAACACAATCATTATTCTCTTCCATAGTTCAGCTCACCTCCTTGTTGCTAATTGTCCAATTTATCTCACTTTCAATGTATAAGCGCAGGACAAAACTCTGAATTAGGTGCTAGAATTAGTTTCTGTTATTGTTCTGCCTCTAACGATCTGTTCATTGCTTAGCTTGAGTACATTTGTTTCTGCATCCATCATAGGGGTCAAGACAGCCTCTGGTGGGAGTCAGACACAGCTAAGAACAGAGGAAGTAACACATGTGGAAGTCTATCATTTTTAATCTACAAAGTGTTCAAGAGAACACTAAGAGCTAAGGCTCAGAATCAGACTTGATTCTAGAAGTGGCTCTGCCATTTACATATATGAGTTATCAACCTTAGACAAGTTAATCAAAGCCTCTAAGTCTCATTTTCCTCATCTGTAAAATAAAGACAGTAAAAACACATACTTTATAGTTTTGTGAGGATTACATGGCATAATCCATGTCAAGCACTTATTATAGTACCCAGCATACAGTGAAGGTTCAAGAAATGTTAAATATAATTATTATTATTTAAGGGTAAGATAAATTTTACTACAGGGGGCCAATGGCCTTTTAGGTTTTATTCTAGGTCTCTACTTGCTCTTGAGCCTATCCATTGACTTCCACCAGTAAATTTATGCCCTTTTTTTCCAACACAGATTCAACAAGTTCTTTGGCACTTTGCTCTGCTGTACTGTGTTCTTTCTTATATGCATTGTTTAGTTTCTTTCAGCATTAAAAGAGAGGGGAGAGGGAGGACAGAAATGAAGGAAAGAGAGAGAGAACCATCAGTTGACACTGTATATTATCAGTTAGTACAGTCAGTTCTGTTATAATGTAGAATATGCATTCCTAAAAAACAGGATGCTGTGCAAAACATATCATTAAAGAAAGCCCCAGGGCTTGTGGGAAAAATGGGGTTAGAGGCATGACACTCAAAAACTCTTGTCAGTGACACACAAACAAGAAAAGAACTTAATAAAGATGATAGCACAGTGTTACCTATGTTGAAGGGTTATAAACTAAACAAGTAACAGAATTGATACGGCACCTTACCTTGAAAAAACCTTTAGTTTGCTTCTGGAATTGGTGGTCCAAAGGGTTACAGCTTGTGAGTTATTGTGAAATGGTGGGAAAGGGGTTATCTAAAACAGGAAGGAATGCTATCAAATGAGGTATGGATGGTTGTGGCTCATAACATGCAGTGAAGTGAGTTAGCTGGAAGATGTCTGAGGGGTATGCATGTGCATTTTGTGTATTCCTATATGGCTCCTATCAGCTAGGTGGAGTTCTCTACGTTCATCTACTATTTCTCAGATAAAATCATACATAACAAATGTGAAATTTAAACTCTACTCCATTTATTCCCTAATATCAATAATGAAGAAATAAATTCTCATTTTTAAGTAAGCATGAGAGCAGAACTCACTGTATTTATTACCAAACCTTGAACTCATCAAAAACATACTTATTCAGAACTGTAGTCACTATGTACGAAGCCAGAGTTACTCATCAATTTTCTATCAAAGTCTTACTTAGAAAAAGTTACCTTGCCCTTGTCAGTATTTGGGCCACTATACAAGATCTAAAACATTTCTTAACTGCATATTTGTTTGTTTCTTCAGCCTTCCCTGCTGGGAACAGCCCTGATTCAGACAGCCATGCCAACAGAGGAGCAACCAAATACTTATAATGAGCATCTATGGGATACAAGGTAACAGAAGAGAAACAAGACAAAATCACCTCTAACCCATCACAGTAAGAGATAGAGATTTAAATGACTCAGAAGATCATTTAAAGTCAGTCAGTGTTATATAGGAGGTGTAAAATATTATAACACATATAAAAATAATGTAACACAAGATAGAACACAAAACACCTTCAGAAAATACAGAAAGTACAAAACAGACTACTTTCAATGATGGAAGAGGAGACCAGGAGAAATGTAAGGGAGGTGATTGGTAGACCTGAAGGGTGAGGCAGATTTTGGATACAAGGGAGATTTTCTAACTGCTGCACAGTAAAGAAAAAGGCATGAAGTGGGAGGTTTAAGGTATAAAAATCAAGATGCTTAGGCCATAAATTATTGATACATGATTAAGATACATGACTACAAATGATGTTACATACTGGACTTTGAATTTTTTACAGTAAGAAATGGGAGAGCCACTGATAATTTTTAACCAGAAGAGTGCACATCAGTTATGAATGGTTAAAAAAGGCAGCCCAACTGGCTTTCACAAATCCAGGCTTTGAATAAGTTAAGAGACTTCATTCAGGCTTCCGAATGCCAGGCAAGAGCAGCAGGGGCACTTTCTCCAGTAACAATCCCAGGCTTTGTGTGCAAGACTGATACTCACAGCTCTACTTAATGGATACTAACTGTGCCATTTGGTGTGATGAATTACATAAAATACCAGAATAAAGAAAAATTACCTGCAAAATAAGGGTCTTTTTTTTTTTTTAGAAACAACAAATGAAGAAAAGACTACAATGCAAACTGATAGTAATAATATTGTTAGATACTTAAATCTGATCATTAGAATCATATACTTAGGAAAGTTAAATAGTAAGATTCTGATTACATCTAAATATCTGACACATTGTATTTTTAATGCTCAAGAAACTGTGTATCAATGTTCCTAAAAGCAAAGCCTTCTTGGACAAGTGTTTGTCTTGAGATCTATGGCAAGCATAAGAAACACACATTCCATTTCAGCTCAGATTTTATATTACCAAGAAGAGAGACAATATTTCACAAATTGCTTTAAAATTCTGGAAAATATATTGAAGAAACCAGGAGTTTTTTCTACTCAAATTCCCAAATCTAGTTAATACATTCTGTACAGAAGATAGAAATGCCACAATTTTAACTAAAATAAGTATAATTTTTCATATAGCTGAAAAGCCCATTTTTATGTGCTTATAAATCAGTTTAAACATACACACACAAACCTAAACTCTAAAATAAAAAGGAATTTTTAAAGAATAATTGTTTAAATTAGAACTATGGTGTAGGGTAAATCATCAAAAAGACTATATGAAAATCCACTTCATCATATCATCTGCACAAGATTTTTATACAAACAAACTGAATTATATTTTAAAAATCTAAAATATAATGAGTTTATTTTCGTCACCATAAAATTCCACGGCAATTCCCTTAAGTAAACTTCACATCTCTCTCAATAAATTGATATATGATTTCCCTGAAAAGTAAACTAAAAAGGAGACTTCTCTACACAATTTATTTCAACATTATTTACACAGAAAATGAGTCTAAACATCTTATCCTCTCGATAGTCATTTCCTCTTACATGCAATTTACTTAAACAGAAGGAACTGTTTCCAAGTCTAGCTTGGAAACCACTCCGGGTAAAGTAGGTGCAGAAATATCCTCCTTAGGATGAGAATATGTATATCAAAGGACAAAATATTTTACATATGATTCCCAGAGCATATATGAAATATATACTCAATGTGATACTGACATTTGTCTTGGAATTTGGTCTGAAAGCTGACTAAGGCTTTGCAGCAAAGGTAAGAATAAAACAGGCCCCTACCAGGTCAAGGAACCTACTTACGCCACAAAAAAGTTACACATGATGCTTGGGTAAGTAGTTAAAATCTGTGTAAATTGATAATGCTCCTTATGGTGTAGAGTCAATAAATAACATACATACTGAAAGAAAATAAGCCAAGAATGTAACTTCAAAAAAGATCAATACGGCCACAACCATGGCACCTGAACTCAAGAATGTTTTTTACTTTCTAACACCAGAACAGTGAAATAACAAGTTATTTACTTGTGTTCTCTATCTACTATAATTATGACATAATGTTATTAGCTCTTGTTTTCAAATAGTATAAATCTTAGCCTTGAACTTAATTACTAGTAATAGAACAATAACAAAAGTCTCGTCCTGAATAAAATTAAATGCAACAATAAATCAATGGGCTACAAAAACAGATCTCTGTATTAAGAATTATTTGTATTTGTCACTAAGCTCAAATTTTATATAAACATTGCAATTATAAAATGATTTTTTGAAAGTGTTGTTTTTTATAAAAACTCCAATTAATTCACTACTTAAAAATTTACAAGTTCCATTAATATACATGGGTTAAAAAAAAGAACTTTAAATACACATAACTCACTACATTTCAGGCCCCAAGCAAAATGTTTACACAGAAGTTTGGCAGTGTTAATTCTGTGGACTCAAAGCCAATAACAACCTAAGAAAGCTGAACTTAGTTAATAAGCAAATTCTCATAGTACAACTAACACTGTATGAAAATTCAAAAGTTCATATTTATAGGATGATCACAGTATTTGCATATAAGATTAATTTAAAAGTAAGTTTTAAAAACTTGATATATCAGGTCTGTGTTTTCCCAACTGTTAATAGTCAACAGATTTCTTCTTAGCTGTAATTCAGGGGGAAAACATTATTCTCTTAAATCAAGACCTGAGGGAAGGAAATCCTTTAAATCCCCATCTCTGTAAACAAGAAGGCAGGAGGCAGGACCCTGTGGGACCTCAGGTACCAATCTCAACAATTCAGAATTCACTTGCAAAACCAAGTACGAACTTAAAATAGTGTCAAAAGGCTTACTGGGACTCCAAGCA
This sequence comes from Manis javanica, assembly GCF_040802235.1. Lineage (NCBI taxonomy): Eukaryota > Metazoa > Chordata > Mammalia > Pholidota > Manidae > Manis > Manis javanica. The sequence continues at coordinate 18,181,401 of NC_133170.1, read as the reverse complement.
CTACTACATGTTTCAAGGTCTACAAACATCCTCTATAATAATTATGGCTTTGAGAGCCCTGCTTAGCAAAGAAAATATTCACAAACTCAAATTTACCTACCCACACAATCCAGGCAAAACTCCTCTCAGCGATCCTCCAGGCAATATGAAGAGGACATTCCTCTCCGTTTATTCTTGGTGCCAAGTGACCTTTGGCTTATCAGCAAAAAGGGTGGGACTCAGCTTCAGTTTCAGCATTGTACTATACTGAACAAAGTCGCTCCTTTGGTTTCTCTAGGGCGTTAACTAGGACTTCCTTTTCTTGTTAAGCAAGTAAACACAGTCACTACTACATGAGTCCAACTCATCCCTAAGTGGCTAAAAAAAAAAAAAAAGGCTTGAATGGTACAAATAGTAATGGCTAACACTGACTGAGAATTTACTATGTGCTCTAAACTATACAGATAGACATTACTGTTACTCCCATTTTAAAGAGATGGAATCTTAGGAATAGAGATTAATAAATAACTGTGGGAATTCTGGGTGCAGCAATATGACCAACTGAGCCAATGATGACCTTCCACTATAAACACTTATAAAAGATAAAGAATATAACAAAATTTAAAAAGTAATGCATAGCTTTACTGGCAATAAAGAAAATTCCCTGATGCCAGGCCAAAGAGAGAACCAATGGCCAAGGTGATAAGCACAAGAGCAAATGCTGCCAGCTGTGGCCACCGGGAATGACCACTGGAGTCCGTAGCGCTTAGATCTAATTGAAATTAGTAAGGACATGTCCTTAAGGAATGAGCTCAGAAGTAAGTGCTCTCTTAGAAGAAGAGTTAGGCTAGATTTCTGGACCTGCTTTTTTTCAATACTGGATCCAACCAGTTCAACTGTATGTCACAGCCATGGCCCCCTGTAGGGACAAAAGACGTCTTGTACACACAAGGTACAAAGTTGGTGCTGAGGTCCTTCCACAAACCCAGAGCTGTTTTTAAAGGGCTGCAATCGCAGTTTAAAAATGGTGAGGGGGACAGGACAAATGCACTCACTGTTTTTGCAAGGCCTTAAGGGAGCTTGCCTCTGAGAATCTGTGTGAGAGGGCACGGGAAATGCTATGATCAGAAATTAAAACTCTAAACCTGTGTCACAAAAGTTTTGAAGTTTGAATTTTATTTTTATGAGAATCTCCAAGCTAAAAAAACTAAGATAAAATTGGGCCTTTGGCTTGTGATATCCCTGGAGTATCTGGGAGAAACAAACAAAAAACCACTTTAAAGTAATTCTCCATAAACAAGGCCACATGGGATTTCTACAAGCTAGAAAGACCAAAACAAACAAAATCAAAAAACAATCCCCACTGAAGATGAGGCTTTAATTTAGAAAGCACAAAATATGTGAGAAAAGTACTGTGATTGAGCATCAACAAATAAAACAGGAAATTTAGGGTTCAACAAATTTTTACTATGAAAATTTTTAAAGGCATAATTATTAAGAGATAAAGGAAGAAAAAAAACCTACAAAGAATATGGAACTGAAAAGATAGGTTTTACAAAAACCAAATGGAATTTATAGGCATACAAACATGTACACTTCTCTGCATAGAGCACCCAGAGTTTTCATCAGGTCTCCGTAACTCAAAAAGGGAAGAGCATTACTATAGGTGAATAGAAATTTAAAAACTCAAATAGAAAACCAATAATCAATTCCAGAACTCAATTATCTGGCAGAACATATTCCACACCAGCTTTCCTTCTTTACTGTTTCTCAAGCTCCTGATCAGTCTGCCTGCAACTCCTCATTCCCATCCCCCAGCCTATTCTCCACCTCCAGTACCTCTGCCAGAAAGGTGGGGTGGAAACTGTGATGTGCCACTCAGATCCCCTTTCTGGACTGAAGGATTGATTTTCTGGCTGCTGTAGTGCTACCAGCAGACAGCTCTCAGCAATCTTGAGAATGTTAAGGACTGTCCTCACACAGCTCATGCTCCTTTCCCAGGGCAGCCCACATTCTGAGACTGGTTGACATGGGGAATATAAAAATTTGGCCCCAACTCCCCAGCTGGGGACAATGATGAAGAGCCCTCCCAGCTTCAGCACTCCCCAGGGGGTCAGATCTCCACTGAAACTGCGCAGTAGCCTCCCTTCCCCTCTACCCAATACTGGTTTCTTCCCTCCCTTCCACAGGGGTTGATCCCAAGAGCACTTTCTAGGAAACTTCCAGCACACTAATTTCTATCTCAGAATCTGCACCTGGGGAGCATCAGAAGAAAAGGGCAGGCAGGATACAGGGCAGACTATCAAGGGAGTGAGAAGAGAAGAATAGCAGAGCCTGGAAACCAATGGGGAGAGCTACAGAAAAGCGCTAATACAATCTCTTTGGTGAGGAGATTGGTAGCAGAAGGCAAAGCCTTTCCCAAATGAATATAATCACAAAATTCCAACCCAACATTTCAATGTATCTCTGACTTTGAAAGACAAAAGGGACCTTACAAGATATCCCAATTCCAACCCTTGTCATTTTGAAGATAATATCTCTTAGCTCCACGGGTCTGCTAAATGCCAAAAATGCTGCTGCTTAGAAATAGGCCTACTATTCTTCTAAGACAGTCACTTACCTAATTATAAGTTAATATGTGCATTTACTACCCTGTGGGGCAAGGAATCCAGCAGAGAGATGTGTGTATGTGTGGTTTCTAGCTTCCTCTAATAGCCATGGAAAAATGTGCAGAACCAAATCTATCATGTTCCAAACATGTATTTCTTGTGGCTACACTTCTGGTGAACCACCCGACCTTAGAAAGGTGAGGGAATCCCCAAATACCCATGAGCCCTGCTGAGATTTGTCAAGGTTAATCTCAATCAGGCTGGGATATAACTAATCATTATCCAGAATACTAATAATGAAAACCGCATTCACTAAAACCATAATCTATGTACACTCAGGATTCCAATCACATGGGACAAATGTAAGCAAGGCTCATGGATATTCGGTGATTCCCTCATCTAAGGTAGGACCAGAAGTCACCATAATAAACAGTATACATTTGGAACAGGGTAGCTTTGGTTTCTGCATGTTCCCCCATGACTACTGAAGAAGCTGGAAGTGGCACACAGACACATCTCTACTGGTAACCCTGCCCTACACTCCACACTGTGTAACCACAAATACAGAGGCAGACAAGACAAGCTGCAGCAATACCTATCAACTAAGACCATCTGATCCAAAATGACATGAAGTTGCTTACATAAATCGTTTGGCCAGCCAAGCGACATGGATTAGCAATGTCGCAATCCATTCATCCTGGATATCCAGCAGAATTTCACTCTAGGTTCCTGCACGGCTTAACCTCAGTTCCTCTTCTGTCTTTCGTTCCTTCTCTTAAGAATTACAGTCTGCTATGTCATCACTAAATCAACCCGTCTTCTCCTCCTAACTTTAAATCCTTTTTTAAATGAGAGTAAGAAACTAATGCGCTGTTGATAATCAGAGTCCAGAAGAGGTTTCTGTAATTTAAGTTGTATATTGTCAAATCTCAATTACAGACAAGTTAAACCAGCTAAATTCACATAGACTGAATGGCCAAACGCTCCAACCATTTCTCTGGAGAAGGAATAGGAGTGTAATATAATTCATATTTGGGGAGAATCACATCAAATTAGTAATGTAGGCATAGAAAGGGGCAAACATGCATTGCATGTAAATGAGAGAAAGAACTAATTTGTTCATTTAAAGAAGATTAAATGAGTCACTATGGGTTTGGAGCTATTGTTTGGAGACAGAATCTGGACTAAAAGTAGAAAACAAAAAACATAAATGGGCATTTCTTGAAGGGAATATATAAGAGCAGAACCAACAATATTCATTCTTCACACATGTTATTTAGAAGAGTGATATTGTAATTAAATTTTCAAGTTCACAGATGGCTTGAGTCTAAGAGATATACTGATTTGAGAAAAATGAACTGCAAAATTACACAACAGGGCATGTCAGTGAACAAAATGGTGGTATCACTTTATTGGCACAGTGTAAACTTATTTTAAGGGAAACATCAGACAAAGTTATTTTAATGATAGATTTTAAATGTCATTTTAAACTGAGGAACCACCATATAGTACCAATAAGTCACATACTTATTTGGCAATTTCAACCAGAAAGCCAACAAAATTTTGAGAAAAAATGGTGACAACAAAAAAGAAAGTGGGTTTTCATTTCTGTTCATGTCCTATAACCAAAGACAATTGTAAAGTGTAAGGTGTAAAGGCTGTGTTTATGCCCAAAGTCTGCCACTTAATAGCTCTGTGACCTTGGGCAAATAACTTAACCCATCAGTGTCCTTATTTCCTTACCTGTAAAAGGAGATAAGTGAGACAAATTTGTAAGCTCTCATTCAGACCTATTCTAGAATGTTCTACCAGTTCAAATTTAAAAATAGAAATCTACTTATAGAGTTTGGCTAAAACCCAGAAACTGGCATTTTTACTTTTTTCAACATAAGATGGTAAATTTTCAGAAAAATGAGATATCAATAGAATACTTAATGACAAGTGAGGAGAAGCTACTATGAGAACATCTGTAAGTGTAACTCACAAATTATGAAACAACACTTTTTATAGAACCTCCAATTTCTGCTGAAAAATTCCCATTTGAATACAGACTGCTGAAACACAATAGGTACAAAGAATTCCTGAGAGGCATGGAAAATGGAAGACCTTGACATGTAGTACCAATATTTCCCATCACTAAGATTTCAAGTAGAGTTTTTTTCCTTTCACATGAGTCAGGCAGTGTTAGCATTCCATGTAACTGGCTCAGTGAATGCACATCAAAAGAACTCACAGATGTTCCTTGCAAAACAGCATTTTTACACTTCTAACATCATTCCACCAAAAACTTAAACTCTAAAGAATAATGATAGGACACTTCAGCTTAGTAAAATCATGGTGCTTCTGGATTCTTAAGGGGCATTTGAGGGAAAACAAAGGCATTTCACAGAACTACCAATCCTTCCCAGAGTATTTTTACTTTAACTCTGTTAATACAGTCAGGAAACTATTGTAATCTCTCCTAACTATAATCATGTACTATAGCACTGGGAAGGAAGTGAGAGAAGAGAGGGAGAGTATAAATCAGCAGACACAAAATGAATTGTGAATTCTGATAAGGTACTATCTAACCAAAAAAATCTAGAGAAATGCCCATGTTTAAATTTCAAATCATGGACCTACTGAAATACTGCAAAGAATCATCATATAAATATATATATATGTATGTATACAATATAACAAGCTAATACTGAACAAACAGCCTTGAAAAATTAAATCAGGATGCATTACAATAGATAGAAATGCCTGTTTTCAGAGTAATGGTTTAGAAAATGCTGTGTCAATAGCTATTAGAATGATATAGTTTATGTCATCCTTCGAAAATAAAACCTGCAATTAAATTTGCACATCAAATGATCCTTGAAGCTTGTATTTTACCAATAAATAGGGGTAGCAGACGGGGCTGAATTCAGACAAGCTGTGTCAATGGCATATTAGAAGAACTGCGGTCACATAAGGAGAAGCCATTACAGAAACACTTCAACATGATCTGAAGATGAATGAGACAGCAATACATTGATATTAAATTGCCAGAGGCCACATCAGTTTTTAAAGTGATTTAATTTCTTTGAATATGACTGGACTAGAGTTTGCCCAGGCAGCAAAATTTTGTTATGGCCTTTGGCTGAAAAGTGCTCAATGAAGGTTTACCCTGGTTGGGCAAAATACTAAGGGTTACTTTCAAGTTTATTTTCAGTTGGAGAAAATACCCATTCTCCAAACCAGTCCTTAATCTTTGTTTTGTCTGCAGTTTTAAGACCTTTTAGTGACAACTCTAACATTAGCATCTAACCCCCTTGTATTCCAGACATGGGGCTGTGGAAAATAGATTAAATTAAATAAACCTCTGCCAAGAGGTGGCATATTATGGCCAAAGAGCCATGGATTTGAAACTTAAAACCTTAGTGTTTTGTTTTTTTTTTACCTTGGCTCTACAATTTAGCATTACATGACCTTAAACAAACGATTAATATAGGCAATAGAATATAGTTGTAAAGAACTTGGGTTCATGTGCAAAACAGGTTCAAATACCAGTACTGTAACTTCATGTGTATGACTTTGGCCAAGCTACTTCACTAAGTCTGCTTGCTTGTCTATAAAATGAAAGTATATGTTCTTCATAGAGACTGAACAAAATAATGCATGTAAGAAGCATAGCAGTGCGCCTGCTTAACTGTAAGTAATAAATGGTAGCTTAAAAAATATCACTGCTTCTCTGGGTTTTCTTTACCTTTTAAGTAATCAGCCTCAGAAACCAAGATGTCTTAGAATAATCTCCTGTGCTTCATGTTGTCTTTATGAGGTCACTGATCACATATGAAAACTGAGTCTTCTCAACATTGAGTTAAATTTTGTTCACAACTATATAATATTCTGTATTTGCCCTTAAAATCTTTTTTTACTTCGATTAAATAGATGACTAAGTATTATTTCATAATGATCTGTGATCTTACTTAGTCAAGTACCCAAACCTTTTGATATTTTTGACAAAATTCCCAAAACTTTTTGACCTCAAATTGATTTTCAGGTTTCCCAGAGGACTCCCAGAAAAATCTCAAAGGATTTGTCTCTTATCTTAAGAAAAGATATTAAAATTATTAGGTTGATTTGGTATGTTAAATTATATAAGAAAGACTGTCAAAGTGATGTAAATCCTTATAGGTCATTTATATGTGTATGGATAACTCTTATTAATATAGGTATTCAGAAATTGCATGAAGTCCATAGAAATATGTCAATACCATTTGTCCAATTGTTACCTTAATTGTATGCCACAGAAATAACTAACTTTCCTTATCAAATGAACTCTCATCAGAACTCTAAGACTATTTTTAAGTCTTTTATGATTCATAAACAGTTACTGTTTTACTGTGATTTCTTCCTTGAAAATATTTACAATATTTAAATGACAACATTTAAATAACTGAGAATATGCCACTGGATTGAGTAAGAATTTCCAGAACTAATGAAGAAGCTGACAAATTCATAAAAAAATGCTAACCAAAGATCAAGCAGAACAAGAATTAATTATATGGAACTGAATGAACTAATGTGGATGATTATAATTTTTATCAATTTTGTTTGAAGTACTGCTGGTTCTTTAATGTTATGTTTTTCAGATTTAAGGAAACCTTTTTCTCTTTGCTCTTACACTACCTCTAACTTACAGCAATTTGGTAAATTATACCTTTGTAAACAGAATCGAAACATTTATCTTTTCTTCCTACCTAATCCCTCCAGAATTCGAGAATTCTTAGTATTCTTATTTTCATGGCAATATAGTTATTTGCATAAGTTCAATAAGAATCTGTTTTCCTTATAACAGGACACAATTATAAATGTCAGTTATTAGCACTTATTATAGCAGTTATTAGCAGTTATTATAATATTATAGATATATATATATGTTTGTATGTACACACTTATATATACTTAAAATATATAAACATTAGCAAGGCTCTGACTGGATGTCATATTTGAGAATGAGGTACACAGAATCAGACCAGACAGCTTTAAGGGCTAAGATTGACTTTTGACTTTAAGGAACATTGACTTTAATGCTTATAAAGCTCCCCATCAGAAAACTGCCTAGCATCATTCTTTTAAGGTTCCTGTCTAAGACGTAAGGAAGGAAGGTCACTTTCTAGTAGACCCAGGAACCTCAGGATATTTTAGGGACTTCAAGAAGCAAGGAACTCAGCCAAGTCTATAACTATCATAGGCAGAATCTGATGGTGAATCACTGACTTGGTCTCCTAGCCTCAAGAGGCTTCTACAAGTGTAACTGAGATTTCTTACTAAAAGTATCAGCAACACAGACTTAGAAAAAGCATATATGGTCAATCACTACTCTTGTTGCACTGACATAAATAATCAGGCCAAGTTTAATGAGATTAGCCTTATTTTGGAAACAAATAGATAATCTCTCTTTGACAGAAATGGGAGTGACTACAGAGACAAAGATTTCATTTCAATTTAAAACTATAGCACATTTCTGTGGGTATTAAATTCGAGTTCTGTTCTTGTCTTTAAGATTTTGTTATCTACCTGTAAACTGGACTGGATCCTGAATTCTTCTAGTCTCCAATATCTAGCTACAACACTCTAACCTAATGTTTCTAATTTTTCACCCACTCTTCTTCTGCCTTAGAATCATTAAAAATTAAAACTGTCTCTTTCCCAATGCCTCTCAAGCTGAAGCTGGACAATCCCACAACGGCTCATGTATGGACAATCTTCTTGCCTGCTGCTTCCGTGGGCCACTCAGAAAATTCACCAGAACACCTGATGACATTACCTAGGACATTCAAACTAAAAACCAAGAAAATCTCCCAGATTGCTACCACCTGCTCTCATCTGAAGATGCTTTGAGTCCAACATCTAGGAGTATGAATATTCTCCATGACCGACTGCCCTCTAGACTCAAAAAATAAATTTATAGTTTATTCTAACCATTAACCTATTTTTTTCCTCTTGTCTCCATAGAAATGTCCAGGACTGAGAAACTGGTTTGATGGGTTATGGGGCAATCTACTAACTCAGTTTCTAGACTGTGGACGTTTTAGGGAAGTTTTAGGTGGCAGAATGAATGACGGCGTTCGGACCATACTACGATCTTAAGATACTGAATATTTTCAGGTGAAGGAGTTTGAGAAACAACAGAAGCAGGAAGATCACTCTGGCCTTGCCCTCTTCCCTGAAGCAGGTCATAAAACCCTCATGGGAGAGGTGCCTCCTTAAACCTGGAGGAAAGGGTGCATCCTTATCTCCAAAGAAAAGGTACACTGAGAGGAATCTGAACCAACAGGCCTTGCTAAGCTCCCCCTAGTTTACTACAGTCACCTCATGCTCTTCCATCTATCACATTGCCCTACAACTCCTCTCTTCTTCAAGCCTAGCATAAAAATACCCAAGTCTAACCTGTTTCTTCATTTCCTTATGAAGTGTCCCGTATCATGTAAAATTTTTATTACATAAACTTTATTATTCTCTCCTTGTTAAACATGTATTCTCATCTCCTGTTTAATTTGCAGATCAGTCAGCAACCGTCAGAGGGTTGTGGCAAACTTTTTCCTCCCCTTGAGTGAAGACAGACAGTATACAGACAGCATACTTAGACTCTCACCAAAACACAGCATATGGCTTATTTTAAAACTATTCTAGTTTGATGTGCAAAGTTTTTTTTTTACACATCTCAATAGTTTAACGGTGATATGGATCTCTTTTTAAAACCATTTCCTCATAACTTCTTCAGAATTTTCTTGCTGACCATTTTTTTTCTTTTAGATCAACAGAATTCATTCCGTGGATTGTCAGCACAGATATTCTTATTTCATATGTATAAGACATAAACATACATTTATGGATTTATGTTTACAGCATCAAGTTCTAACTTAGAAAACATAACCTAAACACTTATCTATGTCTTTTTTTTTAAAAAAAAGGTAGCAGATCAGGCTTTTTTTAATACTCTTACTCTCAATAATATCAGGCATTATTCCCTAAATTAAAAGCCACATCTCCTCTATTTTTACAGATCTGATGCATGTGGTAATCCTTGTATATTCCCACCTAGATTATTCTAAATAAATTAAATCCAAAACCAAAAGTGCCTTTTTGACCAACTCCCAAGTGAAGGTCATTTTATACTTCAGAAATAAGGCTTACACACCATCCTAATCCCACTCTTCCATCTCAAAAAGGTCACACTTTTAATTTTTACTGTTGACCTATAATTAAGTTTAAGATGACCAACACACTGACTATGCTGGAACTAAAGTATCACTTCAGTCATGTAAACATGCGGCTTGTCATTCATTCTCTGTTACTGACTCTGAGTATCATAGTGGTCACTGACAACAGAAACGCTCTATGGCTTTTTAACAGGAAATCACAACATCACCCATGAGTCAGTCTGTCAATCCCTAAGGCTTATGAACTTTCAGAACTTGATGTCAAAATCTGATCCTCAACTCACACTCCCAGGATAAACTGTGAAATTTACATACATGGTATGTTTCAACCACCACCAAAAAGCCTCCATTAATTGACTTCAACATTAGGGAAGACAAGATTCAGAAAGAACAAGGTAGTTTTTCTGAATATATATACATTTTATATCAAAAGTTTTCTATATCTTTCAATACAACAGTCAATTCAGCTATTCTATTTTAAAATTTGACTGCTATGGTATAATAAGTATATATTAAACAGTCACTTATATGGATTTTAAGTAGATTTTCACATGGATCTTTTAGAAAGACATATACATATGTAAAACTCCCACACATACTATCTTGGCATTGATCCATTTTGTAAAAGGGCCTGTTTATCTCAGTATAGGCAAGTAATATATATTGCTTTATTCTCCCCCAAAATTAAAATAGCGTAACATGCATGAAAATAATGAGTCTTCAGTTCACCTTACGTCATTTTGATTTAACAATGAAACAAAATTCAACATCTACTAAAAAGCACTCATTTCTAGGTTTATTTAAAAACAACCATTTTGTTTACCTGATTCTGCATTCTGTTAAGATGCCAGCCCAGAGATCCATGCCAATAAACCAGGATGAGCTAACAGATCTTATCCTATATATCTTGTATGTTAGACCTCAAAACCAATTTCTACTCATTTATGGGGACTGTCAGTAATTATGGAGACAACATACTTTATCTCATACCACTAATTTTGCATTGCCTGAAGTGTGTGTGTGCGTGTGCATGTGCACATATTGTATAGTTCACACAGCATTTTCACTTATGTTATTCTTCTTAAATCTCTATTTTTACTACTCTTATCAAAAATTATACTAATGACTATGAGGCGTATGGTGACTCACCCAGTTCTCTCACTCCCAACCATGGACATCAGATCTGTAGAAATCTCATTACAACAGCCCTGATTCATTACCAAAGAAAGGAGAGAGAGATGAGGGGGAAAAATGTGAAAGAGAAAAAAATGAATTTTTAAAATTCATAAACTCTGTCAATAAGCAATTGTTTATTATATATTTATTAAGTTTGTGTCTTAAGTATTTGTTGAAATTTGTTTCACATGAGTATTGAAGGGGAAAGGGAAACTTTTCCTTTCTTCCTTTCTAAGTTCTTTGGTGGGTCTAATAAATTGACATAAAACAGATTAACAGAAGAAAAATTAATTTAATTTGTACATATGGGAGCACATTCAAAATAAAAGTCTCAAAGTGAGCAGCCCTCATATCTTTCAAAGAAACAAGAAATTTGTAATTGACAAGACAAGGGCCTTGAGCTTGGGGTAGAAAATTAGTAAAGAGGTAACACAGTGTGTTTATACAGCCTTCTCAGCCTTGAATTTCTGATCTCTGGCAGTAAAGATGCCTTTTACCCCCCACGTGTAGGGAGTGTATCCTTCACAATGGGAATTTATTTCCCCGCCTCACGGGGTCAAAGGAGGGTCAGGGTATCCTTGCACCTGCTGCTGCTTAAGTAACTTTAATTCAAAAATAATCAATATGCCAAAGTGACAATTTTTGGGCTGATGTGCTGTGAACCCCATTAGTTCCCTCCTCTAAAACTTCCCAAAGTTTCAAATATTAAAAGCCGGGCTGATGGTCGTGGACCTCATACCCAGGTTATTAGCTAAGTAGTAGATGGGTGCACAGCTGACTGAACCCGTCTCTCAGCCCTGAGAACAGTGACTCATTTCAGGAAGCAGGGATGCAGGTGGACTCCCAAGGTTAGGCCTATAGAGCATAAGCAATCAGGTATTTAGTAGGATGCATTTCTACGGAAACAAAAGAAAAACAATGGTTAATAATTACAGCAAATTATAAACCAATGTCTTGAGTTCTGAGAGTAGCAATCAAGAAGATTTCTAGATGTCAGGCTCAAAGCATGTTCAGATAGAGTGAGGGTACGCAGTCTGACAGATTTTCCTGGCTGGCAGTTTGAATGTCTCTGGTTATCTTCTCACCTTACGTCATGCAGAACAGAAACAAGGATTGTCTATGAGCTGTTGTGCTGATTTCTCTGAGGTTTGTATCAAGTTGTCCAACTTTAGGTAACATGGCCTCAGAAAAATGGCAGTTTTAATTATCAGTGATTCCCAGACAGAAGGGTGGGAGAAAAACTGGAAACATTTATATGCAGAGTGGTAGCCAGAAACTGGAGGAAACTAGAATTCAGGAACTAGGCCAGTTTATAGATAGAAGATACAATCTCAATGACAAATAACATAATATAGAGTCTAATATCCACAGTGTGTATTATAATTTCTACTGAAACATAATTTTTCTCTCTACAATCACCCCCATTTCTATCAATGATAGCCATGTAAGACTAACTTATTTGCAAATTAAATCTAGTTTCAATAAACCTGGCTTCACTATTTACATCAGTGCAGCAAGAAAAGTGAGTGGCCATATAGAATCTTTTCATCTGCTTTGCTTAAACACTTTATAAGGAATTTCAGATGGGCTTATAAAAGCCTCTTGAGGCTATGATAGCAAGCTAAGGACTTGCCAACAGACTTCACCTATAATACCTATAGATTTGGGTAAATTCCTCTCTTCTCGAGGTCCCCAAAATTGCCTGAGGTTCCTGGGCCTCCCAGCAAGTGGCCTTCCTCACCTTGAACGCTACGGGGAACACATAGGTAAGCAAGATACCAAGCTAATTTTTTTCAAGGGGCTTTATTGGCTCCATAAAGCCAAACTGAGTTCCTTAAAGCTGTCTGAGTTTACACATGTCTCTCTCAAACATCACATTTTAGTGAAAGCATTGGTAATATAATCAGTGTTTCCAGTTGTGTCCTGTTACAAGAACAGATTCTTACAGAACTTATGCAAACAACTATATTGCCATGAAAATATAAGCTCACTGAAAGGTTCCAAATTCTAGAAGGGTAGGCAGGGAGAAAAAGATAAATATTTCATATTTACTCAAAAAGGTGTATTTTACCAAATTTGCTCTAAGTCATAGTGAAGCTTGAATGAAATGAGAAAAAGTTTTCTTTAAATCTAGAAAAACAAAACATTAAAAAAATCAATGTTTCAAACAAAAAGTCATAAAAAATTATAGTAACCCTCCTCAGTTCATTCAGTCCTATGTAATTAATTTTTATTCTGTTTGAATCTAATTTTTTCATTAGTTCTGGAAATTTTTTTATCCAGTTCAGTTTGATGACCTTAAAGCTGTCAGAAACCAGTATTTTAGCATAATTCCCATGAGTCTCCTTAAAGATGAAACACTTTTACACTTTTGCAAAAGCATCCAAATAAAACAATAACTAGAAATGACAGAAGATTTTAAGTGGTCATAGTTAAAGATCTGATAAGGGTTCATTATAATATAATAAAGAAATTTGCTTATATCTGTGACATCCATTTTAAGATAACTGGAATTATTAGCGATAACATTATACCAAGTCATAAATTTCTAGGAATTTCACAGAATTTATATAACTGGAGAACATGAAGGCAAATAGGATCATAGGTCACCATGAAACAATAGTTTTTCATTTAACAATAGTGACAAACACTCAGAAGGCAAATATAGAAAGTTGCAAAAAAAAAAGTTAGTTCTTTTAATAGCAAAGAGTGAGGTTTGTTTTGTTTTTAGTAATCAAAACCCTGATTGAAAACAACACAGGAAATTACTTTGATAAAACAAAATCTTGGCCTTCTTGACAGATTACTTAAAAGGTAAGGAAACACCTTTCACAATCTCATCAGAAGCAAGCCAATAATCCAAGAAAACTTTGTGCTTTTAGTAGAAGAAAAAAAATTAAGTTCCAGTTTTACATGAAGTACACTATTACTATGAAAGCTTATTTTTAAAACCCTGATAGCCAATTCACTGTATCTTATCCAGCTTCATCACACATAAAAATTCCTCTCCAAAGATTCCTTTTCCATAAACCTACAACTTTCTATGTCTGTGGGATAGACAATTCAGTCCTGTGATTGGCAGGGAAGAAAATCTTAGGAAAAAATCAGCTGGAGAAGGCTGCACTGGCTCAGCAGAGTTCAAATAGGTGCCAAAGTCTAAAAGAAGCAGAACAGAAGTTCTATAGTAATACATGCCAGGCGGCTCACGAAAATAGCCAAGAGGAAGTGCCAGCTTTAAGAATGAATATATATATATACATATATATGTAATACATACACACATACAGAATGCTTTCTTGCTGAAGATATTAAGTGATATTAGTGATACAGTGAGCATTCCTCAAAATACTGAAATGGCAATAAGAGGCAGGTTTTGAAGTGACAATCTGGAGCTTTGCCCTTTTTTCTTTTTATTTAATGTAAGCTGGTTATTAGTTATCCTGCCTCCCTTTGTCTCTGAAAGAATGAATTAAGATTTACTGAATGACTATTTTGTACTGTGTACTATATTAGGTACAGAAGAAATCACATAAATCATCCTAGAAGCAGAAATAGTTATTATAATTTTATTAATGATGTAGAGATCAAAGAGAGGGAGGAAAATCCGTCAATTCACAGTAATCAGGTGGAAAACCATTTTGTTTACTGAGAGTTATGAGTTAGAGAAGACATATCATAGCCAGAACTGAACTAATTTAAACTTTGTTGCATATGAACCCTTAGATTTAAATTACTAAACAGATAAGAATGACTGTAATTCAGTAAATGATATTTTTTCAGGGTTTGAAATACTAGTTCTCGTAAGTCACCATTCCACTCAGGAAATCTAATTAATTTGTTTAATAAAATGTCGGTTTCACACACTAAGTACAGTTACACTATTTAAATTTCTCAAAAGGTCCGTGGCATTTGGAGTCCTGATTGTTTCCCTGGCTGACACGATTTCTAAACATGTAAGACTGTACACAGCCGGGTTTGTTATAGAAGCATTGACCCCAAGTCAGAAACTCTCATTGTATTCAGTTTGATCATTTGGCATATGGTATAGATAGATAGATAGATAGATAGATAGATAGATAGATAGATAGATAGATAGATACATAGATACATAGATAGATAGATATCAAATCAACAACTCATTTTGTTACCCCAAATGTGTTGTTTTCTTGTGTTCAACCCTGCCTCATTCTTATATTTTAAACCTAATTTTAACATTTATTTTAATGTTTGTAGGTACCTACAGGTTGAACTTGAAAACCCTGACTGACACAGCTTATGTAGATTCAGCAAAGTAAAGTACCTGACTCATTCATTAATGTCAAGAATGGGTAAGTACAGACTCTTTTATCAGCTTTCTCCACCCTCCCCCATAACGTTTGAAATTTCCAATGGCAATACAACAATGATTCCCCATCAGTGCTAACTGCAATGGAAAGGCTGAAAGCCATGTGAAATGAATAAGCTCCCTCTAGTTAGCAGCCAAAGAAATAGTCAGCAGATTAAATGCACTGATGTAGCTAATTCTATTAAATCACTAGTTTTGCATTCTAACTACTTGCTTTTTAGAGATGGAAATTCAGCTGTTGCCCCAAATATGGGCAACTGGTAGTAAGAAAACACAAGCGACCTAACCTGGGAGAATCATGCCAACCATCAAACTAAGCAGACCATTCATTCATCACCATGGTAATAACTCTTAAAACAGACAGAGGCCAATTCATAGATTCTATTTTCAAACCAGGGTGTGATTGGCAGTGTATGTATATATATAATTTAGACTGTGTCCTATGCTAAACTAATAACAGTTCAAGAGATGAAGCTTAAAGAAACTGTAGCAGTGGCCGTTTTATAATATTGATTCCTGATGTATGGAAAGGTAATCTGTGCCTCAAGACAAAAATACCTTACAAGATGTTAGAAAAACACAGCAACAATAATCAGGAATACTCCTCCAGTGAAGGGAGATTCAATTTCAAATTCATTAATTGAATCTGAAAGGTCAGACATTACTCTTAACACCACCATACCTACTTGAGGAGAGCACATGTCTTTTGTATGAAAATACAAGTCCAATGTTTATCCCTTGTGACCTACTTTAATAAAAAGATTACATAGCTAAGACTTTAAATAAGCTTCACTAAAAATGGTCATTTTACATGATACAGTGCATAAAAAACCCTACAGAATCTACTCCAAAACTACTAGATCTAATATCTGAATTCAGCAAAGTTGTGGGATATAAAATTAATATGCAGAAATGTGATGAACTAGCAGAAAGAGAAATTAGGAAAACAATTCATCCATAATGGCATCAAAAAAGAGTAAAATACCTAAGAATAAACCTAACCAAGGAAGTGAAAGACCTATACTCTGAAAACTACAAGACACTCATCAGAGAAATTAAAGAAGATATCAATAAATGGAAAAACATCCTATGCTCACAGACAGGAAGAATTAATATTGCCAAAATGGCCATCCTGCCTAAAGCAATCTACAGATTCAATGCAATCCCTATCAAAATACCTACAGCATTCTTCAATGAACTAGAGCAAATAGTTCTAAAATTCATATGGAACCAAAAAAGACCCCAGATAGCCAAAGCAATCCTGAGAAGGAAGAATAAAGCTGGGGGAATTATGCTCCCTAACTTCAAGCTCTACTATAAAGCCACAGTAATCAAGACAATTTGGCACTGGCACAAGAAGAGACCCATAGACCAAAGGAACAGACTAGCAAGCCCAGATATAAACCCAAGCATATATGGTCAATTAATACACAATAGAAGAGCCATGGATTTACAATGGGGAAATGACAGTCTCTTCAACAGCTGGTGTTGGCAAAACTGGACAGCTACATGTAAGAGAATGAAACTGGATTATTGTCTAACCCCATATGCAAAAGTAAACTCAAAATGGATCAAAGACCTGAATGTAAGTCATGAAACCATAAAACTCTTAGAAAAAAATATAGGCACAAAGCTCTTGGACATAAACATGAGCAACTTCTTCATGAACATATCTCCCTGGGCAAAGGAAACAGAAAAAATGAACAAGTGGGATTTTATCAAACTAAAAAGCTTCTGTACAGCAAAGGACACCATCAGTAGAACAAAAAGGCATCCTACAGTATGGGAGAATATATTCATAAATGACATATCCGATAAGGGGTTGACATCCAAATTATATAAAGAGCTCACACACATCAACAAACAAAAAGCAAATAAGCCAATTAAAAAATGGGCAGAGGAGCTGAACAGACACTTCTCCATAGAAGAAATTCAGATGGCCAACAGGCACATGAAAAGATGCTCCACATCACTAATCATCAGAGAAATGCAAATTAAAACCACAACGAGGTATCACCTCACACCAGTTACGATGGCCAACATCCAAAAGACAAACAACAAATGTTGACAAGGTTGTGGAGAAAGGGGAACCTTCCTACACTGCTGGTGGGAATGTAAACTAGTTCAGCCATTGTGGAAAGCAGTATAGAGGTTCCTCAAAAAACTAAAAATAGAAATACCATTTGAGCCAGGAATTCCACTCCTAGGAATTTACCCTAAGAATGCAGGAGCCCAGTTTGAAAAAGACCGATGTACCCCTATGTTTACCGCAGTGCTATTTACAATAGTCAAGAAATGGAAACAACCTAAGTGTCCATCAGTAGATGAATGGATAAAGAAGAGGTGGTACATATACACAATGGAATATTATTCAGCCATAAGAAGAAAACAAATCCTACCATTTGCAACAACATGGATGGAGCTAGAGGGTATTATACTCAGTGAAATAAGCCAGGCAGAGAAAGACAAGTACCAAATGATTTCACTCATATGTGGAGTATAAGAACAAAGAAAAAACTGAAGGAACAAAATAGCAGCAGACTCACAGAACCCAAGAATGGACTAACAGTTACCAGCAAAGGAAAGGGTCTGGGGAGGATAAGTGGGAAGGGAGGAATGAGGCGGAAAAAGGGGCATTACAATTAGCACGTATAATGTAGGGGGTGGGAACACGAGGAAGGCATATAACACAGAGAAGACAAGTAGTGATTCTATAGCATTTGATTACACTGACGGACAGTGACTGTAATGGGGTATGTGGTGGGAACTTGATAATAGGGGAAGTCTAGTAACCATAATGTTGTTCATGTAATTGTACATTAATGATAGCAAAATTAAAAATAATAATAAAAAGTATAAATAAATAAATGGATAGATGAATAAATAAATAAATAAATTTAAAAAATGGTCATTTTGGAGATACTATTTCCAGAAACATTTAAAGCACAATATATTTTAATATCAAGGTTTGGTAGCAAAAATTTTCAAGACCATAAAATATTCTTTAAAAAAACACAATTAAGAAGATAAAAAGACAACCCACAGACTTAAATACTTACAAATCGTATTTCTTTTAGCATTTCTTTCAAGGCACGTGTATTGATGACAAATTCCCCATTGTGTTGTTGTTATTGTGTCTGGGAAAGTATCTTTTATTTCTGAAGGGTAATTTTGCTGGATACAGAATTCTAGGTTGGTGGTTTGGGGTTTGGTTTTCCCATACTTTAAATATTTCATTCTATAGTCTCTTCTTGCTTTCAAGGTTTCTAAAGAGAAGACCAATGTGATTCCTCTATAGGTAAGATAGGTCATGTGCTGTTCACAACTATAAAAATAAAAGCACAGCCTTTCCTGCTAGCACTTGATTCCATACTGCCAGTTTAATTTAACCATGCACCGAGCTAGGTACTTGAACATGATCTGAAAATAAAGATTCAATAAGCTACATTGGAATTAGGCTGCTCAAGTCTGCGTAGAGGTTGGAAACTAAGGGACTTTAAAATAGGTAATTCTAATTTGTGAATGAAGCTGTGAACTTTTTGAGGCAGGGAACTTTACTCTGACTCAACTCTCTCTCCATTTACTCCCTGTGTTCCTAAGGAGACTTATAAACTATAAATTTATATCAATATTAGCTGGTCTCTGACTACTGCTCATCAACATTTCATTTCTTTTTGGTTCCACGACATTTTCCCCATAAAAACCACGTTTTCAAGTTATAATACAGCTCTGTTATTCCTTCACCCCTCCTCAGAAAATAACTACATTTCCTATGTAACTAAAAAGATAAAAAATAGAGACAAACTGCATGACCTTCCTTACTTCCATGTAAACATGAAAACCTTCAATAGCACAAAGGATCTATTAGATGTTAAATACTGCTTCTAGAACAGATTCACAAATGGCAGGATTCTATATGACACTTAAAATATTCCATTTATTCAATGTATAAATGCATCTCAGGTAAGAAGTTCAGTCAGTATTTTATCTCATAGTATCTTAAAGGAATGTCTTTATATGATATGGAAATAAATCCTTTTTGAATAGAGTAATCAAAATGTTCTAGGCAACTGTTACCTAAGTTTTTACTGATTTAATCAAATTCTCTCAACAGAATCCTTGCCATCTTGAAAATATTTGTTTCTTTTTCAAAGTATTTTGTAGAGTTAAATTCATAATATGAAGCTTTAAAATAAGCTTTTCAGTATTTTAAATATTTCACTCACTCAGGGCTTTTTTACCTCATGTGAACTTCACATTGAAGATTCAAAAGCCAGAGTATTTTCTGAATAGGAACATTTTTCCCCTAGTAGTCTTGCACAAAAAGATTTCATTCTGTTTTACGTAAGTTCAGTAGTTTCAATCATCCCCAAAGTGACAGCAAGAAGCCACTCCATGTGCTGTTATCTAAGCCCTACAGCTTGTACACTCACACTCTGAAAGACAGGAAACAAAGTGGGCCTGTGTATGGGCAAGAGGAGGCTGGATGATCAGTCACTATATATGTGGCTTGAAAATCTGATATCATGGCAGAGTTTCATCAGATCCATAAAGCAGAAATACGCACTGAAAAGTGAAAATTTTCAAAAGTGATTAATACTTTTTGCATCATGTTTTTGCAAAGGTAAATAGTTCAAATAGCTGCCTACTTCTGAGAGCAGTTAAATCTGAATTTAAACTCTGTATTTCATAAAACTGTAACACTATTCCCAGAAACAGCTCATGAGTGACCAATTAACTCATTTCCATAAGTCTGTAGTAATGTCAGCCAGACACATGGACTTTCTCATCTTAATGAAGATGAATGGTGTAGCAAAGGACCTGTAACTACATAAAATTTCTTAAGGTGATATACTGAAACAATAAGAAACTTTCATCAAAGCTGCATTCTGTTCTGAGCTCACCTGCACAAAAATCCCTTTGAGTCTTAACACATAGTCATGACAACAATAACGAGGGAGGAAGATATATCAGCAATGGCAGCAATTACTTTCCATATGGTATCTCACTTAATCCTAACAATTCTATGATTTAGTTAACACTATATCCATTTTACAACTATGAAATTTGAGGCTCAGAGGGGATACATACCCCAAATTTTACAAGTATTAAAAGGTGATGACTATGAACACAGGCCTTTCTAGCATCCTACCCTCACTATCTATTATAAAAAAGCAATTGGTAAAAGCCCCCCTACAACTGCATTTCTTTGAACTGGTCAATTACTTTTTTAGGAAACCAAAGAAATTATAAGCGGAACTAAATAAGCCAATTGTTTTCTAAGTTAAAAAAAAAAACATTTCTTAATGATACAAAATAATGTGATTTGCAATTGTATAAAGAGAACACAAAAGTAGTTGCTAGATGACTCAGCCATGCAATAAATTAGAGGTTAAAGTGGCAGCAGGAGAATTAAAATTGTGGAGCTAGCACTGAACATTAAAGGGCAGGTCACTGATCATTGTGAAAGGCCCTGAAAATGGCCCTCTCAGTTCTTTAGCAAGGAAATGAACAAGTAAATTGTGTGAGGAAAATACAACATTTTCTCCTAGACTAAGATACAGAGAGAGCAGCTGCAACATTAGGCAACAGAGGGCCATATCATCTGGCTACAGATTAACGACTACATACCAGAATCCAGTAACAGCTCAACAACTGAGTTTCCAAAGATAGTAATTTTACTACCATCTGGCCAGTATTTCTCTCCCAAGATAAAGGTAAATAATCTCCAAACATGGTTACTAGAAAGAAATACAGTAATCACATTTGCTAAACAGTAGCCTGGCACCTTTAAAAGATGTAGATAGACAATTTAAAAGACCAAGAATAAGAGGATATGTGAAAAAAACCTCAGTCCAAACAGAGATGAGACAATGACATGTGCTAGGTGAGTGGGAGAAGAAAATATATAGAGGAAGTTAAAAAAAAAAAAACAAATAGAAACACTGGTGTAGTTAGAAGAAACACCCATTCAGTCTTACTAAAGCCTCATGCCGTGAACACCTAAGGCACCCAGATGAATGGCTAAAACTCTTGAGAAGGGAAAAATCAGAACTAGATTTATTTTTTCCGCAGCAAGAATGTAAACTACTCAATATAAAAATACTGGAAATAATACAAACAGTTTGTAAATGGAAAATTCATTTTTAGCAGCCATTGGATGAATAATTCCTTCAAATATTTCCTAGAAATTAAAGAAATGTATAGTTTAAAAACTCCAGTGCTTTCAGGACCATCTAATTGGTTTTGTTTTCTGTCCTCTACCACTTCTTCCTCCTACTTTCCCTCTTCTTCATCTTTTATACTTGCCAGTTTTTGCAGAAACAATATATAAAATGTCCCTGTCTTACTATGGTTTCAGTGGCATTAGGGCACCATTACATTCAAAAATTTTATACTTAAAAAGATTTTGTACATACAACTGTTAATTCCCATTTAGCTCATTGTGACAGTTCACAATATCTCTACCTTACATTTTTCTTAATGAAACAATTTGATATCCATGATTTTAATGTATTCTCACAACATAGAATCTGAAAAGTAAGCAGAGCCAACAGGCTTATCATTCTAGGCAAAATAACACAAATAAGTCAGGTGACCAGGGTCACAACACTGAGAGCCCCTTCGGTGGGGCTGGCTGGCATTCAGGGCGAGCTCCAGTCTCAGCCTCAGGCTCTCACCACCGCTCCACACTAACAGCATTTCACGGATAATTGTAATTTTTCTCTAAGTACATGTAAATGATAACATTTCCTAGGAAAAAGCAGACTGTTGTCAATACACAAATTTTTCTATAAATGGACTCACCTCAAAAATGAATATATGCTAATTCTCACGGTTCCACTTCAGTCCAACAAGAGCTGTTTTAAAGCTGACCTGCACACAAAAATAAATGAATAAAAGTAAAATATCGCTTATTTTGAAGCTCAATATGAAAGCAATAGTTGCTTTTGTTTAACACATACATTTTGTTCTCTTTTACTTACATTTTTTGTTCTCTTTTTATCTAAATTCAAAATTATATGGATGGAAAAGATAAGAGGAAGGAAATCATGAAGGATCAAATATTACAACAGGTAGAGTAACATGCTATCTGATTTAATCCTTGCAGTAACTCTGTGAAGTACTGAATAAACTAAGATCCTATGACTGAAACTAGGATTTGAATCCACATCTAAGATCAAATGCCTCAAAGAGAGTTTATCTTATATCTTTTAAAATTTGTCTGACATTTTATAAACTATAAACAGAATAAGCATATTCAATTATTTCCTATATGTAGCTGGACTTACATATCCAGCTTAAGACCTATACAGAAGCATAAGAAACAGGGTAACTAAAATGAGGACCATATTAAAAGTACATATTTTAAGTGATCTATATCTGTGTAATTTACAATATTATAAAATATGTATCTATCCATTAGGTGTTTAAAGAATCCATATATGTGAAAAATACTTCTTAAAGCTAAGATAGAAGAAAAATGCCAATAATAAGACAAGGGCAAAGAGTTTGCGTTTTAAATAAAAAATACTATCACTAATACCACATAGTTTTAAAGAGCTGTAATAATTAACAGTGCTGACTTCTTTTGTCACATGCATCTAACAGATGCAGTTCTCCAGGAGACAGAATGCCAACTCTTTAACAGTAAGGAAATACAGAAGACCAGCCTTTAGTTCTATTCAGATCCTAATAAAATAACACCTCACTTGCTTAGAGGCCATACATATATGACAACCTCAGCAATGTCATAAAGTAAATTTAAAAGTTATATGGCTAGTTAAATAAATCCCACAGAGTCTATGTGCTAAACTGCATTTTACTTTTGAGAAGACACCCTCAAGCTCAGTTTAGATCCTTTCTAATCTTATTTTAGAAAAAGTTCTAATGAAGTCGGTAATCAAATCAATCCACAGCAGGTTAGGAATATTTATTAGAAGCACTGTTTGTGGAAGCTGCTAGAGGCAGCAGAAAGAATAAGCAGAAAGAAATTGGTAGGTTATAATAACCAATAACCAAGGAAAAATAATACATAGATGCAAAGAAAAAATGTATAAGTCATCCTGAGAATATCTGATATAAAACCACATAACCATGCATATATCTACAGCCTCCAAGGATATACTATAATACAACCCAAATAAATAGTATGTATACTGATTCATTATATTATGTTTGCGAAGACTGGAAAATACTTGATGCTTGTAAGAAAAATTGCCTGCCTAACAGATTAAAAATAAATAAATAAAATCCTAATATTGAAAGAATTACATTTTAAGTCATGGAATAAACTGCTATGAAATGCACTTGTTTGTGAATCTGAAAAGCGTATTACAAGGCAAACCTGAAAAATGAGATGTTAGTGTAATTAATAGAGCAAACATGAGGGGCTTAGACTTCATAACTCAACCAAGCACTACAATAGAAACAACAGTATAAATTGTCTCTTCTCATAAATATAAATTTTAAAACCCACCATATAAATATATATACATATATTTTTTAATATTCTTTAGCTGTATAATAAAGATACAATCAAGAGACATATGTTTAGTTGCCTGTCTTTATGATGCTACCAAGTGTTGATGTGCAATGTCTAAACACTAATTCAGAAGGGGTTATATATGTGACTTTAAGAAGGCTGGAACATACAACATGGATGAGAAAAAAATACATCAAAAGTAAGACTCTGTGACATATATAAAATAAGCATCAGAAGTTCCCTACCCCCTTCTTTCTGCTATAATAGCAAAGAAAAACACTGTCAATAGCAACAGTTAACACTGAGAGCTTAGATGTTCCAGGCTCTGCTCTAAGTGCCTAATGTGTGAACACATTCAATCCTCAACAACCTTACAATGGAGGTTCTATTATTATTCTGATTTGGCAGATGAGAAATCGGAGGCACACAGACATTATGTAACTTGCCCAAAGTTACACAGGTTAAGTGAAGAACCAAATTTTAATACAGGAAGTCTGGCTCCACTCTTGTATACCTAAGAACAAACTAAATGCCTAACATTACACCATTTTATAAAGGCATATTTCTCAAAGCATTGCACAATGTTATTTTTATTAAAGCTATCTGTCTCATATACCTTCAAAAGCAATTATTTTCTGTTTTTGATAGTTTATCAATACATGTTTAGGATTGGGTTCTATAACTATTATATATTCTCCAGGTGCTTTTCATATATATGTCAGAATTTCCCCGATGATTCCTACCACTAAAAACTCAGAAACAAAAGAATCAAGCATTTACCCAAACTTTTTTATACAAACTGTAAAACTAGCTAAACAAACTGTAGATGAGTTTTTCTTTATAGAAGTATCCCAGATAATAAATCAAGATAAAATGACAATTGAAATATCATTCTTTGCCTCCTACTTAAAGTATCTAGGCCTAACAGCTGCTAGCACAAAGAAAGAAAAGTAGCCACATAGTCTATGTCTCCTGAGGGAAGAAGAAATACCATCATGTAGTAGGAAGTGAGAAGGATGGCAAGAGAGAAGGAAGGGATAAAAAGAGGAAGGGAGGGAGGGAGAAAGAAAGGGAGGAAGGAAGGAAGGAGGAGAGAGGAAGAAAAATAATCTGAATGTGATTAAGTCTCTAGAACCTTCCACCACTTTATAAAAAACACACAGGACAGAGGACATGTTAAACTGTATCACAGAGACATAATAAGCAATATCTAGTTGTGGGAAATTTTACAGGGCCAATGATTCAGTTTCTTCAACAATTAAACCGCAAAGAGAAAAAAAAAGATACAGGAGAATATCTATATATTAAAAACAGACATTAAAGTACATATTAACTAATCATACAGGACATTAGTTGGACCCTGATTCAACAAAATGTAAAAAAAGCGGCTTTTATGAAACTACTGGCAAACTGAACATTAACTAAATACTTAATAATATTACAGAATTAACTTTTAGTTTCAGGTATGATAACTAAATTATGGCTAAGCCATTTAAAAAGTGTCTTTATTTAAGAATAACATACTGAAATATTTAGAAGTGAAACAGTATGTCGAGATCTGCTTTGCTTCACAGGGGAGGCAAGAAAATGGGAAGAAGGATGAAACCAGATTAACCAAGAGTTAATAACTGCTAAAGCTAGATGACGGCTACATTCAGATTCACTATACTATTCTGTCTACTTTGTATATTTTAAATTTTCCACACAATAAATTTTTTTAATCTGAGAAAAATGGTACATCAAAATATATGGCTCTTCAAGTATATAACAGAAGTACTTCTAGGAATTTTAAATTTAACTGCACTTCCTATAAGAAAAAATTGGTTTAATAACACTAAATAATGTCTCAATTAGTGTATATTTGTCTCTTTCACCTAAAATGTTGTGTTTTGTTTGTTGTGATTTACTAAGTATAGCTAGTGCATTGAAAGCAGCAATTTCATTAAAAATGGAAAAGTTTAAAAATATAAGTCAACTGCCAGACTTTTCACTTCAACTGGCACCAGAAGACTCATGAGTTAGAAGAGCATTAATTTTGGCTCAAATTCTTTCAGTTTGGATAATATATTTGTAATTTCAATTATTATATTATGAATCCTGTTAAGTAAAAACCAGTTGTATTCAACATAAAAAGGTGAAAAGAACAAAGGCTTTATAATTCAATTTTGGTTCTATCACTTACTTTCATATAATCTTAAGTTTTAAGTCATCTGTAAAGTGAGGAAGATCATTTTTTCCACACATTGTTGTGATATTTTGGATTTGAATTACTATGTGGATCGAATGGGTTTGAATTATTATATATAAAATATATTAAATCTATTTTAAACTTTTATATAAACTACAAAGTATATATAAATTTCCTGGCACTGCTTCTATTAGCGTTCAGTACACAGTAGTTAATATTCTAATTATCAATGTACAGTTACTATTCTGCTACTTAATACTGTTATGGCAACTATTAGACTCACTTCTCCCCAAATGCCAACTACATTTTCTGTGGGGGGTAAATGATCATTTGGAAAACACATCCACTCTGATGAGCTAAGTTACACTGAAGCTGTGAGTGTCTTTATGTAACCATCAGAACAACAAGAACTTGCCTCTATTTACCTAAGCTGTGAAGATTTTGGATAAATATTATTACAAAAGTTTCAATATAGGTAGTTTTGAGTTAAACAGCCAGCGTTAAGTCACATTTTAAATATGTCTGGTAATGGAAGGATAAATCTACATTTAAAAACATCAAAGTAATTCAGTGGATTTACTGATAATGCTTCTGTGAGAAAATTCTTATCCTTGAAGATAAAAAAGTATCAACAAAAAATGGCTTCCTTCCACCTCACCTGATGCCCTAGGGTTCTTTCCATGTACCTTAAAGCACTTATGTTCTATCAGTCATTTCTTCACATATCTTTCCCATAGTTGGAATATGAGCTGTAAAAAAGACAGGGGCAGGCTTACTTTCTTTTTGTTTCCCCAGCACCTGCATCATGCCTGCCTATAGCAGATGCTGAGTAAGTTTGCTGAATTCACATATGAGTAGACACCTTCATTCTCCAGAGACTTCTGGACCCAATCTTAAGTACCCTGTAGTTAGACACTCTATGATGGAGCCAAGTTTACCAAACCTGAGACGAGGATCTCAAGAAACTTTCACTGTGGTCTTACTCTTACCCTTTAGTCCACAGAGGGCATATCCATTGCAGATCACTCTACTCCAGTAGAGACTATACTGCTGGGCTACTCTTGCAAGCCTAGCCTTCAATCTACAATACTAGCTAGCACTTACTGACAGCACTCTGTGTGCAAGCCTAACTACACTACACTCCATATATACCTTAGTTCATGTAATCTTTACAATAACCCCAGGAGTATTAGCATTACTCCCATTTTTAGGTGAAGATGCTGAGGTTATGAAACATGTCCAAAGTCCCAAGGTCATAGGACAGAAGCAGGATTTGAGCCTGCAGTCCATATCCTCAATCGCTGAGTCCCCCGAAGAGAAGGCAAGTAGTAAACAAAGAGTTCAAAAAAGACTCTTAGGAGTCGAATCTGTGCTTTATATGTGAAGTGCAATAAGATAATAAAGCTTGGCTTAGAGCCTTGGATCATGTGCAGCCCCCACCTCTCACTACCTCCCAGTAACTGGAATGTAGGGTGAGTGGCGGGGAGGCCCCACTGGCCATCCCCATCCTGAGCTGGCAGCACCACAGTCTGTGAGGTGGGTGACTCTAGCAGGGTCCTCTTGCCCACCCCCAAATAAGGTACCAAGCAAATCCAGTTTGACCACTGGGAATTCAACCACCTGCAGTTTGGGGCAGCAGCCCATGGGAAAAAGATTGACTGCCTCACTCGAGCTGAAACTCCCTTTTCATTTTTGCTCTGGGCCCTGAAAATTATGTAGCCTGCTATTTCCTTCACTTTGCAAGGGCAACAAAATGACTACCAACAGGAGAGAGGTATTTGATTAGTACACATTTTTTTAATTAAGGTAACATTGATATACAATCTTAAGAAGGTTTCATACGAGCAACATTGTGGTTTCAACATTCACTCATACTATCAATTCCCCCACCCCACCCCATTGCAGTCACTGTCCATCAGCGTACTAAGATGCTAAAGAGTCATTCCTTGTCTTCTCCATGCTGTGCTGCCTTCCCCGTGACCTACCTATACTATGTGTGCTAACAATAGTGCCCCTTAATAGCCTTCTCCCTCCCTCCCCACCCACCCTCCCCAACCCCTTCCCTTTGGTAACCACTAGTCCCTTCTTGGAGTCTGTGAGTCTGCTGCTGTTTTGTTCCTTCAGTTTTGCTTTGTTGTTATGCTCCACAAATGAGTGTAATCCTTTGGTATTTGTCTTTCTCCGCCTGGCTTATTTCCCTGAGCATAATACCCTCCAGCTACATCCATTTTGTTGCAAATATAGGATTTAGTTTCTTTTTGTGGCTGAATAATATTCCATTGTGTATATGTACCACTTCTTCTTTATCCATTCATCTATTGATGGACATGATTAGTACACATTTTTTAAAGTGTAAAAGCCACTTAGGAGGATTTCCTAGAATCAAACTGCCCTCATTCATCCTGTGTGAAGAGATTAGTTATATTTTATGTGCTGTCCTACCAGTCAATCCTCATATCTGGCTCTATAATATTGGCTCCATAGTCTTGCCTGCCTAATAAACCATTTCTCCTTGATATCCTACTTGTTCAAAACGGAATCTCGTCTTCCCCACAAAACACACTCTCTCTCCACATTTACTCATTATCTTAATAGCACTTCCTTTCTCCTCAGCACCCAGCTTGAAACTCTAGTCATTACTGACAACTCCATCTCTCTCCCTCTGTTGTCACCTTATCCCTAGATGACAGAAATAAGCTTACCTGGTCTTTCTATTTCAAATAACTTCCCTTCTAACCCTTTTTTTAGGACCGAAAATTTACTCTCACAAAGCACTGCTACTACTTTGCTGTCCTTCATCCCAGAACCAACAATGACAACCTAAGAGAGAAGCAACATTAGCTTAATGATCAGGAGGCCTGGGTTCCAGCCCCAATTCCTCCACGGATTCGAGTGACTCAGTTTTGGTTTCCTTCCCTGGAAACATGAGTCCTGGGCTGGAAGAGCTCTGCAATCCCGTACTCTGAGGACAGCAATCTCTTACCCTGGAATTCATCATCCACCGCAATTGAGCCAGTCAAGCTCATCCACAGCTCTCCCGCAGGGCAGGCACTCCTGCTCCCAGCGGCTCTCCGCATGCTCCTGAACCATGTCAGCCATTCTAGTGCTGTACTAATTCCTTCTTCTAAAATGACTTCACCTTTCCCCTTCCCTTAGCAAAAATGTTCTCAAATAGAATAGTCACATGGGATTATTTTCCTCTTTGCCCTTTTCTGGTATTTGCAAATTCTCTACAGTCATTATTCATTATGTATGCAGCAAATGTTCAGAAAGGAAAAAAAAAAAACTTCCTAAACCAGAACTATGAGGTAAAATTACCTCAACACATAAAGCCTACCTAGCCTAGTAATCCTCAATAACATATCCTCTTTTTCTTCCTAGGATTTTCCTTGCTATAAATATTCGGTTAGCTCTAAAACTTAACCTATGTGAGCTGTGGCTCCAAGAGAAGGACTCAATAGTTAATGAACTGATTTAATTTTGGTTCTCTTAAGTGCACAGTCTAATTTATGCTCAACTGAAGTGGATACTGTATATAGCTAATGTGGTTATGCAAAAATTACTTAATCCTGGCATATTAACAAACTCGCTGTTTCCTAGAAACTCAATCTATTTTTGAACATCAAACCATATGATTTTATGAGCAAGTCAGTTCCAATAACATCAATTTGGTAGTTTTGTAAGTTAATTATTTTTGTGAACTGGTCTGAGATCCCCCAACTACAACACTGCCTTGGTAAGAAAGTAGCAGCTGATGATGATAACCTGACCGGAGACCCAAACACATTTTTCCCTTCCCCCACTGGTCATTCAGCTTGCACAAAGGAGAAATCAATGGCCCAGAGATATCATCCAGTTCTCCAGAATCTGTATAGACCCGATTCTGACATAAAACAGAACCAATACTCATTTAAGAAAAAAATTAGACCTCATCAATACTAGAAAAAGGAAAGAATTTGCTGTCAAAAGTCCTGAGCCAAATCATACCACTTCACTCAAAGCCATATAGTCCAAGTGTTATAACCTCTTGCCCTCAGATTCCTCATCAGCAAAATGGGGATAATCATAACACCAGCCTTGTTTGCTATGAAACCTCTGAGGCTCAAATGACATAATAAAGTAAAAGTGTTTTGAAAACTGCAGAGTGCTTCACAAATACATATTAAGATATTACGTGAAATATTCATAAGTCAAATGTTCAGCACTTGTAAGGATTTGTTTATTACCGAATAAATTCACCTAGTAAGAAAACTAAAATGACTAGGATTAAAAAGAGAAGAATCATCCTTAATGATATCAATTCTCTAAGTGTGGGTTTTTATACATCTTGCTTTTTTAAAGTAGGACACACAAAGCTCTACACAAACAATTTCAGGCAGTTAAGTGTCTGCACACCTTTTCTTAAAGATCTCTAGGGACAGAAGTTCCACAGCTCTCTTGGCATTTTTCACTTTGGAACTTCACAACTCAAATAATGCATAAACAAGCAAGTTCTCATTTTGTTCATCTGATATAAAGAAAAAAATGAACGAAGTTGGTTTAAAGTGGAATAATTGGAAATGGATACAAAACCCCATTCTCCAACAAGTTTTATGGAAGGTAAAGACAAAATATCCACAGTATACTGAACCTAAGCTTTTTCTGTCATTCAAATTCCCTCCTTGCAGAGGTGGAAACATCCACTGCCTGGCAAAAGAAAAAAAAAAACACAGATCAACTTACTGGATTTTATAACGGAATACTAACCTTGACACCTGTCAATACAATATAAAACATGGTCTTCTCTTTAATCTATACAACAGAACATCAGCACTTCATGTACTTGTCAAATGTTAACATTACACTCCTGACAAAAGCAAATATGAGGATAATACTAGAGTAAATTCAAGGCTATTTAACCAAATTTCACAAGTTCCATCCCTGTATTCTCTTGGGAGAGTGCAATGTAATGTACCTGAACATAATACTTTCATGGTTACCAGAATGTATCTATGACTTGACTGCCTTGGGCTCTAATTAAGGGCAAGTATAAGTAAAAAGTACTTTAAAAAAAGTTTTTACCCTGGTTTCCAACACTGTCCAATATGTTATTCAATATACCTTTTAATATAGTATCATCCTATAGCATTTGCCGTTTGTGGCACTTCACTGATGATTCACGTAATTTACTGAAATTCTTATTTACTTGTCTATCATCTCCCCTGGATGATAAGTTGAAGAGCAGAAACTACATCTTCTTCAACTGTATTTTTCAAATACTGACTACACTGCTTAGCATGTAAGGGAGCTCAATAACCATTTGTGCAATGAATAAATGATATACTATAATTTTATATTTCTGTGACATATGTTCAGTCCTAAACAGAAAATACTCTCCTGCAAAGAAACAACATGTTCCATTTATTTATATTCTCCCCTCTTCCTGGAACTTGTCTTGCTCATATCAAGGAATTAATAAATTTGATGATGACAATGACGATAACAATTACGACACTAGTAGTGGCAGGTGGGCAAATTTTCCTCATCAAAACAGCACACAAAATCAAACATAAAAGTATTAAATGATTATCTTTGTATGTTAGATTATTCATGGTTATTTCCCTCTTTATTTTCTAAGTTTTCCAACATTGGCTGGGGGGATATTAGCTGTTCTCCTTTCACTTAAGAAGAATCAGCTGTCCATGTAAACAAAATCTTGACTGACTATAGAAATTCATGTAAACAAAAGGAATCTCCTACCTTAGGATATTTATACCTCCCAAGCCTCAAGCCTCAAGCCTCCAGGCTTTGGCCAGCTACATCCATGATTTCAGATAACAACTTGCCTGTTTCCTCCTGCTGCGGACAACTGCCTTGAGGACTGGACTTGCTTTCTGAACCTGCTGAGTGCTTGGATGAAGATAAGGAGAAAACAAGAAGCCAAGAGTGACAATGATCTCCCACCCCATAGAGGACACACCTGCCACTCTGGTGCTCAGTACACATTTTCCATGGCCCTGCCCTAATTCCAAGTCCAGTTTTAGTCCATAGCTGGTAGAAGCAATTGTATGACTAGCAAGCCTGACTTTATAACTCTATCCTATGGCAGACACACATCACACATACACTTCTTCTACTTATATGTGAAGCTATGTGTATATTTATAACAATCAGGAATTATTTGATCCCATAAGAGTCCAATGAAGATAAAAGCCCAAGAAAAAATTCCTTTAAGTATATGTATCCAGATAAGCTCTCCCCAATTTGAACTTTCGGCCTGTACTCTGGACAGGTTTTGCTTTCCTAGAGAAGCAGTATTTGAAAAGTAAAGATCCTTATGGCCTGTAATGGTCTATGCCAGAGTCTAGAGAAAAAGGTAGATGAAGAGGTGAATCTGACACCTAGCAACATTCACCCTGGCACCCAGATTCAAGAAGCCTCAAGCAGTGAATAACTGCTTCACACCACAGGGTGCCAAAACAGACCAGAAATGAAAACAGTGGATACCTTTCATCTCTTTGTTGAGTACTTGAAACCACAGCTATTACTCATATAATATTAAATAGAAAAATTTGTCTGACATTGATGTGCATAAACATGTTGACTGTCCATATAGCAATCTTTGAAATTTGATAAACATATCCACCTATTAAGACATTGGGCTTAAATTAACTCAAAAAGGAAAATCTTAGGTAAAAAAAGTACCTCTTCTTTCCTTACTCTGAAAAGGATTTTCTTTCTGAACCCTTCAGCTCAAATAAGAGTACACTTAAGAGACCAAAACAGGTGTTACATTACATAGTAAAAGTTAACAATAAGATCCAGAACTCTGCTTCTTCCCTTGTCATAAAAAGAACCAAATCTTTAGCTCAGCATCTAAGATTCGCATTATCAGTTTCAGCACTCTAGCCTCTACTCCCCTAATCCCAATAGTTATTCATTCAGCAAAAATATATGGTGGTATAGCAATAAACAAGGCTATAACGACCCCAGCCCTTAAAAGTTCACATTAAAGTGCCCTTCAGGCAAACCAGTCAATTCAGTGTGTCCCACAAACACTCATTCAACAACTATCTACTGGATAGGATAAATGCTGTGCACAATTTTAGGCAGTAGAGATATAGCATTAAACAAAGGGACAAGATTTCTTTCCTTTACAAAATTGACAAATGTGTGAATGCAGAAATGTACCTGTTCCTTTGTACTTTTATGCTACGTTCATGTTAATTTACCCTCTCCTCTGTACAGCCCAATACCTTCCCTTCTCCTTAGTACCAGTCCTACCAAATTCCACTTAGACTGTAGTTCAGATAGCAAGTTAGACGTCAATTAGATTGCTGGTGGAGAAACCGAGAGCAAGCAAGCAAGACTTAAATCTGGAGTGTGTGGATGGATGGAAGGCGGTGAAAGGGGAGAGTCGGCTAAATTTAGGGAAACCAAATTGAATTAATTGTTGGCAGGTTTCTAAAACCAAGACAAAGTCAATACAAGAAATCAGTGATTAGGCCTGGCGTGCATATAAGCAAGACAGAAGTTATCAGATGGAGGCACAGTTAATACAGCACCAGTAGCAATGGTGCTTGATATCAAGTAAGAAGCTAAAGAATTGGTGATTTTGAAATTCTCCAGTGAATAGAGCTAACCCCTCTGGACTGGCCTGAGCCTTTAAGCAAAGGTCAAGTACTCCCAACAATGGAACAAAAAGACATTTTTCTTTTGCAAACCATATATCTGATAAAAGGTTAACATCCAAGATACATAAGGAACACATTCAACTCAATAGCAAAATAGATAAATGACCAAATTTAAAAAGTGAGCAAAGGACCTGAATAGACATTTTTCTAAACAAGACATATGAATGGCCAACAAATACTTGAAAAGATGCTCAGCATCACTAATCATCAGGAAATACAAAACAAAAAACCACAATGAAATATCACCTCACACCTGCCAGCATGGCTATCATCAAAAAGACAAGAGGTAACAAGTGACAGGAAGTGGGTAGCAAATAGAGAACCCTTATCCACTATCAGTGGGAATGTAAATTGGTACAACCATGTGTAAAACGGTATAGAGATTTCTCAAAAAAATTAAAATGTAACTACCATATAATCTGGCAATCTCTATCTGGAAGCAGTCTTTTCTAGATATATATCCAAAAGAAAATAAAATCAGTAACTCAAAGAGATACGCTCCCATTTTCACTGTAGCATTATTAACAACAGCCAACATATAGAAACGACCTAAGTGTCCATCAATAGATTAATGGATAAAGAAAATGTGCTACACACACACACACACACACACACACACACAGGAATATTATTCAGTCCGTGAAAAGAAGGAAATCCTGCCATTCGCAACAACATGAATGAACCTTGACAACATCATGTTAAGTGAAATAAGTGAGGTGCAGTAAGACAAATATTGTATGATTGTGTAATC
Source organism: Manis javanica (assembly GCF_040802235.1). Taxonomy (NCBI): domain Eukaryota; kingdom Metazoa; phylum Chordata; class Mammalia; order Pholidota; family Manidae; genus Manis; species Manis javanica. The sequence goes on along the minus strand of NC_133170.1, from coordinate 18,147,002 downwards.
TCACTTATATGCGGAATCTAAAAAAGTCAAACTCACAGAACCAACAAGTAAAATGGTGGCTGCCAGGGACCAGGGGGAGGATGTTGGGATAATGGTCAAGAGGTACAAACATCCAGTTATAAAGTGAATAAAGTTCCAGGGATCCAACATTCAGCATTATGACTAGAGTTAATAATATCATATTACATACTTGAAATTTGCTAAGAGAGTAGATCTTAAGTGTTTGCATCACACCAAAAAAAAAAAGGTAACTATGTGAAGTAACGGATCTGTTAATTAACTTGACTGTGGTAATCATTTCTCAGTGTATATTTATAAATATATCAAACCATCACATTGTACACTTTAAATACATATAAGCTTTATTTGTCAATTATTCCTCAATAAAACTTGGGAGGGGGTGAAATTTAGGGGTCCAGAGTCAGGAATATTACTATACTGAGTCCTCAGATTCTCCGAGAAAAACAAGAAAAGAAGTCCCTAATTATAAATTCTAGATTACGAACTTGCATGTTATGGTAGAAGAGGTATTCTGTAGGATAACCGTAATATAACTGTCATTTTATTGCATTGTGTCTTATAGAAATGTGATTCAGGCTGTAACTGGATCCTTAAGAATTCAGGATATTTCCTAGAGCTGCAAAACCAGTGGTGAACAAGAGACCTCCATCTGAGCTAGTGGGAAAAAGTGTTCTTCCCTGCAACCTACCCAAGTAATTTACCTTTGTTTAGAACCAACCATTTATGTGTCTCAGAAACCTCATCATTTAAGTTTTTAGGCTTTTTCTGTTACTTTCAAAAAGACTTTTTTAAAGCAAGAATTTTAAAAAATTCAATTGTAAGAATGCTACTAGCCACACATCATAATTACAAAGCAAAACGTGTTACCAGGGAGGAACCACACAGATGGAAGCTGTGTGAAATGAACAGGTCTTGGTTTCTTTTTCAGAATTCCCTCTTAATTTCTTCATATAACTCCAACTACATTTGAGACAGAAAACAAATCAGAACAGTTATGAATTCTATTATCATTATTCAAATAAGGCATACTTAATACTGTAGTATAATCTGGACGTAATAGCATATATGCCATCGAATGCAGAGGATAGAGTTCCACTTGGCGATCTTGGATGCTCATTTCTGTCTTACAGATGTCAGAAAGTGGTTAAAAGATAAAACGGACTAAAACTAATTAGTGCAAACATCAGTAGAAGTATTTCTAGTTACCAAAGAAACTATATATGGTACATGAACTACATTAGTTCAATCTCATTCAAATCTTCCCATTTCCTCTCATGTTTACTCCAGAAGTCTATTAATACTTAAGCAGTCTGGTGTCAAATGAATTCCATTCTTGAATTTTATCAAGCAAATTGAAGCTTTCACACTACCAATAAAACCATATTGGTAGTACAGTGGTTACAGATTTAAACAAAGTCATGTAGATATCAAGTAATAGTAAAGGGAATTAATGTTTCCACAGGTAAGTCCTGCAAGGGAAGAGACAACTGTTCATTTTGCCCTAGACCTGAGGGGGTTGGGGAAAGGCCAGAGCCAATGGTTCACCCACAAGGTTGCCATCTGGCTTGAGACCAATCAGAACGACAGAGTTTGGCAAAGGAGTCACTGTGTTGGGCCTCCAGCTGGGCATTAGCTTTATCTCAATGGACACTGTTGGGACACAGTCTCATGCCATTCCTCCACTGGATGGATTCTCCCCGTGCCGGGAGGATGAGGGGAAGATTCTGTCACAGGAGGTATTGGCCTGACCTCAATTAAGAAACTTGTCCCATTTGGAAAAAAAGAGTTTAAATGACTCCTGTTCTATAAACTCCCAAAGAGTCCAGAACCCAATCCAGAACTGGAGACAAATGAAAGAAAGGATAGTGTCGGCAGGGATCATGAGCTTGGCAGGAAAGGGAAAAGCAGGAATGGAAATCCTGAATCTCTTCACACCACACCATTATAAATATGAAATACAGGGGAAAAACTCTCAAGAAGGATGAGTCACGTAAAAACATATTCCTGTTTTATTTAGCAGCTGATCTGAGAATATAGTAGTTGGCATCGCTTCGTAGTAAATGCGGGATGAGTAAACAGGTATTCATTTTTAGATCCTGGGCATACAGAGTAACAGTCATATATACTAACAGAGATAAAGGCATCCAAAAGACTCTCAAACCCTTCTTCCATCACTGAAAATTATGACTCCTTTCCCTAGACACCCAACCCTGTGTATTCCAAGTAAACTGCCTGGAAGATTTAGCTAAAAATGTGAATGAAATATATGAAAGAAACACCCCCAGAAAATCTCTGGGAGCAACAATATTAGCTTTTTTTTTTCTCTCCAAGTGGCACAGACAGGAACGCAGGCTGCCCGAGCCGTGTGTGCTGTGATGCCTGTGCTGTGGTGAAGCCAGGGCAATCAGTCATTAGGCTCCTCAGGCTTGCCCGCCACTCAGGCATTTTCCACTCCACCTCTCCAAGGTGCGACGGCGGGGGTGCCACTCCTTTTGGCAGCTTGAGCCCATGGGCCCACAGCTCCTCTCCTTCACTACCCCTCCACTACACCACCACACTGGCCTGATGTGCCCATACCCACAAAGCGGGCTGGAGGTCACGTCTGTTTGATCCTCCTGATTACAGATGTCAGGAGAGCAGCTACATATTAACAACATTTCAAAGGTACAGGCAGATGTCATCACTCACATGTAGGCCCACTCTCCAAGCCTTTGCAGAACAGTAGATTTGGGAAAATCGGCCATTCCTCCTTTACACTTACAAGTATTCATCTCGAAACCATCTGAAGCAGGGGTGTCTCCTTCTGTGTGTTTCCTGCTCAGCAAATCCTTAAACCATTTTCTTTCCCAAGAACCCAAACCCACACTTCCACTTCAAAATTTAACAAGCTTACTTCCCTCTCCTCCCTCCCTCTGTGCCAGTACACCAGCCCCCCAAGTGACCCCCCTCCTTGCCTTTCCACTGACTCTTTACAGTTTTGCTCCATTTCGTAAACAGTCCATACTCTTTCACATTCGCACCACCCTCCCAGAGTTAAAAATATTGGCTTTCTATATTAACACTATCACCACATGCCTCCTGAAAATTTATACTTTCCTGAACTCATTTATATTTTGATTGCTCTTTCCCCAGCTAACTACCATTAACTCATATATTTTAATATGATTCTGAATCAGCTCTGATCACATTTCCCCTCTGTATACAGATACCTTGTTTTACTAACAAGAGTTGTATTCTGTCTGATGTACTTTTCTAAACTGTTGATTGATTCCTTCACTCTCGCCTGGAATTTTTCTTGTAACCAAAGTTACGTGGAAGAAAATGTTGTTAAATATTTAGTCTGAGAGCAAGTAATGTGTGAAACCATACAGTCCACAAAGGAATTAAAAAGCACGAACATGAGGACATGAGCGACGTAGCCTAACCGACAGCATTTCACCAGAAAGAGCCAACAATGAAATACCTAAATAGACCCATAATGATACATTAAGATGATTAAAGCAAAAACAACAGAAATCAATCCTTATTGCAGGGTTTACAAGTGTTTTTGCACAGTTGGCATATACATAAAACAAATCCCACATAACAGATTTGCAAGAAGATTGCGCTGAAAAAGTTTTACAATTTTTACTTTGCTTCAAGAACTTATAATGGGATGAAGCCATTCTTTGGAGGAAGTTTAACCACAGGGAGAACTGTTTGATTATACAATATAAACAAACAAGAAAACAATGGGTTCTTACTGGCAGAACAAAGTTTTAGATCTTCATATAGTTAACTTCTTTGCATTCTATTCAGAATCAAGTAACAGATTGTAAAACATGGTTCATCTGCAGAGAACTGACTCAATCAACAATTATTTGGGTTAATAGATGCTACCATGGCTTCTTAATCCATTGTATCCCATATTTTTATAAAATATCATACCACAGTATCCTTACAGTCAGGTCATAAACCTTCAGTTACCTCAGTATTACTTATTTGCTAATAAAAAATTATTAACTAAGTTATTTAATAATAAGAAACTCAAGCCATAATAGATTCATATTTTAAAATATATACTTTTGTATATTCAGAAAAAGATACATTCAAATCCCTAAAATATAGGACTCATAGAACTTCTGACATAAAAGTATACTTCAAAAAAATCTGGTTTTAGTTTTAATTCTGTCTGATAAAAGTATAATTCAGAATATAATTATAACCAGAGTGTACAGTTACCATGACATCATTTTAGTGTTCTGGAAAATAATACCTCCTGGTGAAATCATCTTGGAATACAAATTCAGTATCACCTAATCCACCCCTCTGAATTCCAGTCATGTTAGTGTTCATCCATAAGCTCCAAGACAGCAAAATCGTATTTCATGTGTTTCTATGTGCCTAGTTTCAAGGCAGTGTCTCTAACGGAAACCTAATAATATTTATTAAATCAGACTACAAAATGAGGGAAGTGAGCAAAATGATTTCTAACATTGTTTCAATTTTTAAATCCCCTCAAAACAAGAGTGTATAGTGCTATGTTATTAACAGGGGACTTGGCAGAAGCATATTCATGAAGTAAAACTTTCCCTCACATTACTTATTAATTACTATGAGGAAAAAGTATTCATGGTGGCAAAATATGAATGACAGCACCTTAACCAATATGGTGACTGGTTATGATCAAACACCACCAATAAGTCACACTGATATCATGTACCTTCTGTTATCATGGAATAGGAAATGCACACAATCACTTATGTAGAACTCTTGCCAAAATAGTTTAACTGTGTCTTAGTCATCTATTGTTGCATGCTTGAAAGAAAAATATTAATGTATTAGCTCGCTGGGTTTCTGTGCATCAGGAAATCAGACAGACAACAGGTGGAATTGCAAGTCTCTACTCCACTACATCTAGGGCCTCAGCTACAAGAACTGAATCATCTGAAGGCCCATTCACCCATATCTGGCATCAGCTGAGACCTTAGCTGGTACTGCATAACATCCTCATAGGGCCTGAACTTCCTCTCAGTGCACTGGCTGGTTCAAAGGTAAGAATACCAAAAGTGAGTGAGTGAGTCGTAAGTCATATAATTTGACCTCTAGCTCAGTTCAGTGGTCATCTGTCACAAGTCCTTGCCCACACCCAAGGAAAGGGAACAAAAATTCCACCTCTCGGTGAAGAAGTGTCAGTCACATTTTAAAGGATGGGCTAAATATATTAGTGCAGCTTTGGAAGAAACAGTAAGCCTAAACCTGAATCTAATCACTAAGAAACAAACAAGACAAATGGGGAACATGCAATGTTCAAATAATGTGGAACATTCAACAAAACAACTGACCTGAACTCTTCAAAAAATAAATTTCATGAAAGAGAAAAGAGGTGGGCATGTCCTAGATCTGTCCAACAGAACTTTCTGTTATGATGCAAATAATCTATATTTGTGCTATCCAACAGAGTGGCAATTAGTAGAGCTGGTTCTTTGAAAAGATAAAATTGATAAACCTTTAGCTAAAGTCATCAAGAAAAAAAGAGGACTCAAATAAGTAAAATCAGAAATGAAAGAGTAGAAGTTACAACCGACACCACAGAAATACAATTGAGAGATTTTTATATGATTTTTATATAAAAATTATATGCCAGCAAATTGGACAACCTAGAAGAAATGGGTCAATTCCTAGAAACATGCAATCTTCCAAAACTGAACCAGAAAGAAATAGAAAATCTGCAGTTACAAGTAATGAAATTGAATCAGTATTCAAAAAACTCCCAACAAACAAAAGTTCAGGAGCAGATGTCTTCACAGGAGAAGTCTACCAAATATTTAGAGAAGAGTTAATAAACTAATCTTCTCAAACTATTCCAAAAAATTGAAGAGGAAGGAGAGCTTCCAGATTTGTTCTACAAGGCCAGGATCACCTTGATACTGAAATCAGACAAAAGACACTATAAAAAAAGAAAATTACAGAACAATATCCCTCATGAACACTAGCCACATATGGCTACTGAGCACATGAAATGTGGCTAGTGTGATTGAGGAATTAAATTTTTAATTTTATTAAATTTTAATCTATTTAAATTTGGTTACATGTAGCTAGGGGTCCCCATACTTGTCAGCATGGGATAGATCAGAGGAGGCCTGTTCTGAACAGCCAGGATAACCTAATGCGGCGCATTTGACTTGATAGATCCTGGTTCAAAGAAAGAAAAAAAAAAAAAGCCATGAAAAGCAATTTCAGTACAATGGAAAAATTCAAAAATGGACTATGTAGCTGATGATAGTCCTGAATCAGTGTTAAAATCTTTTAGTATAAATATAAAAATGGTACAGTGGTTGTGTAGGAGAATGTCCTTATTCTCAGAAGATACATAATCACTGATGAAGTGCCTTGATGTCTTTAGCATACTATGAAACAATAAGGGAAAAAAGCATACATCCATGTCTGTACACAAGGAGAGAAAGAACATATGTATGTATAAATTCACACAAACACACACTATATATATGTATATATATATATATATGGGAGGAAAAGGGAAAAATGAATTGAAATATGGTAAAATGCTAACAATTGGTGAATTTGGATGAAGCACATATGGCTGTTCATTGTACTATTCATTCAACTTCTCTATAGGTTTAAAAAATGCTTTAATAAAAAGATGGGGCATTAAAGTTTCTTCCTTCTCTAATATCTATTATTAACTTCTTATATAAGCTATATTATCAAAATCAGCTTATGGGTTCATATTTTATCATTTGGTGTTGTATAATCCCTATATTTTCTTTGGATCTCATAAGTAAACAACAGTGCTGTGATATACCAAAAGTGTCCCAATAAATATACTCTGATTAACTGATTAAGTTTAAAAAGAACCATCTGTTAATTCAATTGGGAAACAGAATTCTTTCCAGCCAAATAAAGTCACATCATGCTTTTTCCCCAGATATTTTATTTTTTATGGAGGTATAACTGACATATAACATTACATAAGTTTCAGGTGCACAACATAATAATGGAATATTTACATGTATTGTGAAATGGTCACTACCACAAGTTAACATTCTAATTACATTATACTTTTAATGTAACAATTAGCTGTATTTCCCCATCTTGATCTGATTCAACACAGAACAGATTTTATACAATAATGAAACATCATGGATGTCTAAGGTATTTAACACTTACCAATTAAGAAAATTCTAACATCAGCAAGTTAAACACTTGTATTACTAAAAAAAAAATTTCACTGTCTTAAATTTCAACAGAGAAAACAGAATTCCAACTGTGTTTTCACTACAAAATTATGGTTAGATGTTTCTGATATAGACTTCTGTTATATTTTAAAATAGAGAAAGGATTTTTTTTTAAGAAGGCAAGTCATAATCATACCTGGGTAAAAGATGGAATGGGTGTATATGCTAATGATACCAGATATTGGTATCTGACTGGGTTTAAAGACTAAAATGTCCAAATTGGTAATGAAAACAAGACAAGGCAATGAAATATGGACATAATATTTAACAACCAACCCTAAAGGACAGTACCTTTGGGTCAGTTCCAAACTAAATGGGGAGACTGCAAAGTTTAGAGGATTCAGCAACAGCCTGACCATTACCTTAGTCTTCCAACAATGGATCTCTGGGGCATGAGAATACTTGGCAGAAGCAAAGTGGACACGCAAGGAAGTCTATCACCCTGCACCACACAGTGACTGTGCTGGCTTCACAGGGGCCTCTGTTACTTAATGGAAAATACTGAGAGACTCTCACTTTAAATGGTATTTGTAAAGGGGATTATGTTCCTCTCAACTAGATGATAAATCCTCTTTTCTCTATCCCTTTTCTAAAATTTAGTGCAGCTCTTCCATGCCCTAATACCAGTGCTACAGTTTTAACTTCAAAGTCACAAATTCCAGACCCATTTCACACTTGGGATATATCCATCCCATGCCTCCTCAGCTTATTTATATCCCCATAACTTTTCATAAAGGTATACAAAATTATTTATCTTTCAGGTAGATTTCTTGCTACTGTAAAAACCAACCATGACTTACCTTTTTATTCCTAACAATACTCAGCACAGTATTTTTACAAAGCTGGAGTGTAAAAAATACTTTATCAGAAAGGTAATTACTAGTTGAGAAGGAGAGATGATGTGTTCAAATCAACAGGTTCTAGACAAAAGCAAATTAGGAAATATTCCAGTATCCATGGAAAAGAGGCCAAATATCAGACAAAAGCTATTGGACCAAGGCTTGATTATGTAAACTGCAAAAGCAACAGTCCTTGAAGAACTTTTCTCTCTTTAAATCTATGTTGTAAGCTGTAAGATTCTATTTTCTGGGCTTGTTGAAACTTCATCTAGTTGAAAGTAATATCTGAACCTCAGAATCAAGAAATTATACTTTATTAATTTATTTTCAATGAATACCCAAGTATGAAGAGAGTAATTCTGAGGAGCTAGGTCCTCAGGAAAGGAGTTCATTCAACTTGGATAATTTGACTAAGTCTTCAACCTTTTTTTCCTTTAAGCTATCATCATAGGAGATAAGGGCTCATACTTTCTAGGGAATGGGGTTCTAATATGAAAACCCAGTAAAAAATAAGTACTATCTACAACCATTAGAACTAAGCATCATCAATGTCAAATATAATAACACTCTCCAGAAAGAGAAGACCAGTCATCAGTTTCCATTAAAATAATTTATACTGAAAGTCAGAAACATCCTTTTCTATAAACTGAAGTTAAGCACCATTTAGTGATACCAGTCAGGTTACAGTTAACCTTAAGAGCCCTTCAAGTTATGGGATCACAGCCAATTTGGAATTCCCAGAGAAATCAGGAAAAAGAAGTAGATTCAACTTCTGGCATTTTAAAGCTTTTCCGGTTTGCAAATCAAAATGCATGTCTGTCAGATTTTCCATAACAAAAGAAAGTGAAAAGAATACTTAAATGAAATAAAATAAGCTTTTCCCCTGAGGAATTAATGCCTCCTAATGCACTGCTTCACTTTGAAAGTCATCAGAAAACAATAAACTGTTAAAAGTTAAGTCTTTTACAAGGAAAAGTCTCATGCATAAATCCTTTCCAGGGACAGGAGAGAGTGATTCCATACTGGCACTTAATGCCCCTTTCAATGACTGATTTTACATCCCGCTTGAACAGATGTTAAAGCAGTCAAATGTTACAGAGTTTGAAAAGTCCCTCTTGCTGAGGAAATGAAGAAAAGACAAGAAAGAAAGAGAACAAAGATGGAAAAGAAGGGGAAAACACAGAGGCCCCCAAAAAAGCCAGAAAAAAAGAAAGGACTGGAAAATTGCATGCTTCCATATAGCTTTCAGTAAGGGAAAAAAATCTTTGTTTTTGTTTCCAATTTTTTTAATTATCAGGCAAAAAGAATGAGACACTGAAACTCGAGGAGCTGGGAAAGGGAGAAATAAGTAACAGCCAACAAAAACTCAAAAACCAGAGAAACAAATGTCTTCAGAAAAGTAAGGAGTGTGGTGATTAGTATCACAAACAAGTGATTTTCCAAATGTACACAGGGACTTAAAGGAATTAGAAAAGTCTTGTAGCAGGCAATTGTTTTTTGATACACATCTATGCTTGCAGAAAAGTTTTAACAGAGAAATGAATACTCCTCAATGTGCTGCTTCAGTGTACAAAGAAATTTAAGAAAAAAAGAAAGAATATGTTTAAAATATATCCATGCTAATGAGAAGTTTACAAAATGGAAGGAGAATGAGCTCCAAATACAACTAATGAGTTCGGAACTGTCTTTTTCACAAATTAATTTTATAGAAACAGACTAGTTTTACTGAGGTCCAGTGACTACTGCTCACCAACGGCATTTGCTACAGTAAAACAAAATTAACTTCTGCTATAAAATTTATTTTGAAGCTTTCTGTTCTAAAAGCCACAAGTTTATACACAGGATAAAGTCATTAAATGACCCAGAAGAGTGTACAAATGGCAACCCTCCTCTGGACACATCCTAAAAAATGGAAAACACAGAAGTTCACAATTATCAAGTCAAGCTTAGGCCATAAAAAAAGTACTCCATACCAATGTTGCTAGTTTCTCTATTCTTCATAACAGTGAACATAATACCCTATTTTGTCTAATACATTTAAAAAGTTTTATGCTTACCCACCTCCCCCAACTCTAAATAGTTGCTTCAAACTGTGATTATGTCTTCTTCCCTAAGCATCGTTGTTATAAGTAAACTGAAATGGTTGGTGACTGCAGCTCTCCTTCCAGGCAGACCTGGCAGAAATACTCATTTGTCAGTTTCAAGCTATCTGGAAATCTGTTTTCCCAATGGGATTTTCCAAAGTAAAAACATTTCTAGTGGAAAAATATATTATAGAATCATCTTTCCCAGAGAATAAAAGCTGGATATTTTTTGGTTGTTATTTTATAAATAAGTTTTCCACTCAATTTAAGGTAATATGAAGACATGGTAAACTCTTACAAATTAGAATCATGCAACTCTCCTGTTGTAGTTGAGAACTGACCTAAATTAAAATCAAGGGCTTACTATAGAATATTAAGAGTTGGAAGGAAGCTTGGTGATAACCAAACGTTTTAAAGACTCTTCTGGATTATACAATTAATTGTTGAATAATCCTGGGAAAATGGGGGAAGATTGGGATTCACAAATTTTAAGAGCAGGGATAATAGCAGTTTCCCACCAAGTTACACAAACATGAGTATGTAGTATTTATGAAATATTAATTAAAGAATACCACTTTAAAAGTTGGGTTGACATTTTAAGTCACAAAATTATTGGAAACTAGTTTTTAAAAAGAGGAGAAAAATTTTTTTTGATATTAATATCAGGCAAATATGATCAATCTCCTTTCATAATAGTGGTGATTTGGCTATTCACACACATACAACCAGGAAAAATGTTTTCAGGAAAAAACTTTTCTTTCCTAGGCCTTGTAAGTGGATGGCTAACATTAAATGATATTGACAACAGTCTCCATGACACCAGGGAAAATATGACAATAGTGAGAAAAAGCAAACGAAGGTTGGGCACTCTGCAGAGTTCCCAGATTCATACACCTTTTGATTCAGTAGAAAAAGAGAATAGAAAAAAACTAAAAGGACAAAAACCATTTCTTGGACACATGCAAATCAGACTATACTTTTAACATTTTAGAGATGAAATTAAAGTCACCTGAACACCTTAAATATAAAATAAAAATTAGTCACAACCACAGTTGCTCATAATTGCAGTGGCAAGCAGTTCTCTATGTGATGAACTGGAAGGAATCTTGTGAAGAGGCGAGCCATTTCCTCTTCCATACACCCCCAAATAAAACGAAACCCTCTGTCACCCCATAAGATCTCACTTTATGTTCCATTGGCCAACTGAATGCACAACCCTCAAAAAAAAGGACAGGGGCTCTCTTTCTATAGAATAATGGTAAGAAAATGAATTTGTGTATGCTTACCAAAAAGGACACAGAATAAGAGAGATAATAGGACACAAGTTACAAATCATTCTTCCATCACTAACACAAAATAGCAATTCTAATTCTAATAGACAAAAAAGACTCTGTCATTAAAATAAGTGCCACAGTTGGCATATACATAAAACAAGGAAGAAATAACTTAAAGAAGCATTTTTGTGGGAATATTTAAGAGACTGATTCAGAATTTTAAGTACTAAATAGACAGGCTAGTATTATGGTTCTCAATCGACTTTCAAAAGTTTAAACAAATACGGCATAAGACACTCTTTGGTGGCAAAAATTAGAATAAAACATTTTCACCGAAATATTTTAAGTATCATATCTGGAAAGAAAAACACATTTTAAGATACTAACACATAAAGTGCATTTATGATTTAAAATAACCTCTATAAAATTATTCCACACATGTCATGAGAATAGTCAAGATTCTGTTGAATTCTCCTCAAATAATGAACATCTCTAAATAGTAACCATAGTTTCAGTCCTTTGTCTAATGCTAGCCCATGCCAGAATTTGAGTACAGGGCACAATACATTTGACACAGTGCAAAAACTTCTTGAGCATTCTGGCCAATGCCATGTTTCATTATTTTTCAAATGTTTTCCTCAGTTATACTTATTTTACTCTCAGTAGCCAAAGATGGCCAAAATAGTTCCAGCATCCTAATTATTTGTAATGTTCATATTTTAATTGGATTTTATTCATTATAAAAACTGGATTAAGAACAACTTAATAAATGATGCCATAACAAGCAACAGTGATCTAATTCAAGTTACCAAAGAAAATTTCACAAATTAAATTATAAGAAGCCAGGAAAAGAATGGACAGCATTATTCATACTATTAAAAATATTCACAATGACCACAGAGCTTGATAAACACAAGGTGCTGGAGCATGACTTTTGAGGCCCTTTTCATGAGAGTTTGGTTAATGGAAGTATCAGAAAGACTTCATTCTTAACTCGTAGGTTGGTCTTTCACAAACCCTGAAAATTGTACTCTAATGCCAGAAATGGATGGAAAAGGAAAATGTGAAATCGAAATACTCTAACCTTTGTTGGCATTTCATTTCAACAGTTAAGTTTCTTCATAGGGAAAGTTATAGAACACTTTAAAACAATGGTTCACTTATTAAATCTGTGAGACGTTTAAAGGGAATAATCACAGCCCACATTTAAAAGACTAAGAACTAGAAAAACAGGCATGTTTGCCAGAGGCTTTATCCTAAATAACAGACTACATTCTAGTTGTATCCACGATAAAATTTTTTCAGAGTATTTCAATGTAGGCTCAGTAAAAACTGTGGCCAGGATTATAATTTTCCTTTTCAGACAGCGGAAGTGTCCGTGGTACAAAACTCATGATGGAATATACAGAGCAGAGATTCATTTATTTCATCATTAAAGAAACATAAGCTAAGCTTCTGTCACACACAAAAATTACAACTGTTGGCCTTGTGGTCTGTCCAAAAGTAGAAATTAGATATGGAACCTACCATGAAGAAGCTTAACCCCTGGAGGAGAGGAGGGCATAGATATATATACATATTACAGTACATGATGGAGTTAGTGCCAAAGGGCCCTAAGAAAAGACGTGGATGGGATGAGGGTGTATCAGAGAAGACAAATATTATTCCGTGATATGGCACAGAAGACATTTGCAAATGACAGATTAGATTTGCACATGCAGATAAGATAAAAAGGCATTCCGACAGAGGAAGGAGAGATGCTGAAGGCAGAGAAATTGGAAAGCCTGTCCTATATAGTGAAAAGCATTCACTGCTTCACTTAAGCGAATCAGTAATTTATAGGAAAGACAGTAGTGGTGCTAGAGTTAAAATGAGAGGAAGTAACTTAGTTATGGAGAGCCTAAAATGAATCATTTTCTGTTGAAAGGTTCTTAGTAATTAAATGAACATGATCTGAGCGTAGCTTTAGCAAAACTGACATGGAAGTAGTACTTAGAATAAGCTGAGTAGGTTTGAGACATGTAAAGATTGTTTAGGAGATATTAGTTTCAAAAAACAGTGGCCCTAAAATAGTGAAAGTAGGGCAGATGGGGCAAAGGCAAGTGTCCACTGTTGGGAAAGTAGGAGGACTTGGCAACTAATTGGCTACAGCAGGAAAAGAAGGGATCAAAGATGTGTTCTTCTAATGGCTAGAAATTCTCCCTAGAACTGAACTTTTTCTGAAGCTAACACTATTAAGGATTATTAGTGCCAGGATTAAAAGCTAATTTTAAAAAATAAAAGAGGGTAAAAAACCTATTTTATATGATTTCATCATGAACTCAAATGAGATCTCATAAAGAAGTCATACCTCATTTCCTTCCCTCTTTCTTCCATTTTTTATATCTTCAAAAATAATTAGAGGAAACATGCCTATCACATGCAAGTCATTCACATGACAGAGGAAACACAAAACTTAAGTGTTACCAGATCATAACTTTCTTTTCAAACTCGAGTCAACAAACTACTGAACATGAGAACAAGCTTTGCCCAAACAAGTTTGGGTTGGAACAAGCACAGGGTTAGCACTCTGGAGGGGAAAAGATTGGCTTTTCAGATAGTTGTGCAGTCTGGTCTACTCCCTACCAAAACAAGGGAGCTCAACTTCTGGACATCAACCAAAGTACAAGTCCCAGCCCAAGCAACCCAAAATAACACACTGTCAGCAGGAAGAGCAAAACTATCCCATGCAACATGGCTGAGTAAATTTTGTCCTTCATGCTCATTACCTCCATGCTTTAATTTTAGAACATTTAACCACCAGTCTCAAATTCAGTTTAATTTCAGCCATATCACTTTAGTACACAATTTGAAAAAACAATCAGTTTATCAGCATATTAGGGACTTTGGGGAATAGTTAGGATGCTAGATGAAACATTCACACAACACAAACTTAAATAGCATAAACATAATTTCAGATCAGGATAGCTAAGTTAATGAGATAAACCAAGTTAATCACATTACCAAACAGAAAGCAGAATCTTCCTTTGGCCAGAGATGTTTTTCTAACCCTTGAAAGGAGTGATGAGAACCCCGTACTCAAGGAAGAAAAAAGTAGGTTTGTTAAACAAATGAGAAAGGCTAGAAAGACTAACATTCAAGTAATAATAAAATGTGGCAACAAGAAGGGCAGGATGTTTCTCAGTTTCCAGAAGTAATTTTGTAATTCTCTTATCATGAACATATAAAACCTTAGTCACTATAAATCAGGTTACTGAGGATTAAATAAACTTCTGCAAACTCACCTGAGAGCATAGCATTTTTTAGAATGTTTTGGGAAAATAATTTCAAGCAAAAGACTTTCTCCCCAATACTCAGTCAACACATTTATAGAGTCTTTCCAATAAACCAGACCCTAACTTTGGCACTGGACAAAATGTTTTTAAAGCTACTGTTCTTCAAAAATTTAATATACCTCTAGTGAGGCTTTTTCATATAAATGTCTTTTCCAGATATGAACATCTCTTAAAAGAAAGTAATTTTTAATTATTTTGATTACTTTTCTTTCCATTTGTATACAAACTTAAAATTTATATTTATAGTGATAATCAATATATTTTATAGCACTTTATATTTCTAATCATTAAACAGTCTTCTTAATGCCTCTATTTGCCAACTTCACATAAAGAATATAACCATTTTGCTTTTTTCCAGCTTTACTAAGATGTAATTGACATATTAACATTATATTAGTTTGAGGTGAACGAAGTGATAATGTGATAGATGTATAAATTGTGAAATGATTACAACAGTAACTAATTAATTACACCTCCATGACCTCATATAATTTTCATATTTTTTGTGTGGTGAAAGCATTTAAGATCTACTTTCATAGCAACTTGCAAGTATATAATGCCATATTGTTAATGTCATAATGCTATACATTAGATCCCTACAACTTATTCATCTTATACTTAGAACTTTGTACCCTTTGACCAACATCTCCCCATTTGCCCCACCCCTGAGCCCCTGGCAGCCAACATACTATTCTGTTTCTGTGAATTCAGTTTTTTTAGATTCCACATATAAGTGAGATCATACAGTATTTGTCTTTCCCTTTCTAACTTACTTCAGATAGCATAATGCCCTTAATCTATTCATGTTGTCACAAATGGCAGGATTTCCTTCTTTCTGCTGGCTGAATAGTATTTCATTATATATATAATATTATATTATATATATAATTATTTATCCATATTATATATATATATAATTTCATTGTATATATACATATATATGTATATACACACATTTCCTTTATCCATTCTTGTGTTGGAAGACACACTAAACATTGGGATGCAGATTCTTCTTGTGATCCCAAATTCATATCCTTTGGTTATGCACCCAGTAAGTGGGACTGCTGGATCATGTGGTATTTCTATTTTTAATTTTTTGAGGCACCTCCATACTGTTTTCCACAATGGCTGGACCAATTTATAGTCCCAATAGTACACAAGGGTTTTTTTCTCCACATCCTCACTAATACTTGTTATTTCATCTTTTTGATGTGAGCCTTTCTAACAAGTATGAGGCAATATCTCATGATGATTTTGATTTGCATTTCCCTGAGAACTGTGATGTTGAGTGTCTTTTCATGTACATGTTGGCCACCTGTATGTCTTCTTTGGAAAACTATTAGGGTCCTCTATTTTTTACCCAGATTATTTGTTTTGTTTTGCTTATGTTAATAAGGTATCCTCATATATTTACGATATTAACGATTTTCTCCTACTCCCTAGGTGGCTTTTTCACGTTGTTGTTTCCTTTGCTGTGTAGCTTTAAAGACTGAGGTAGTCGCACTGGTTTATTTTTGCTTTTGTTGCTTGTGCTTTTGGTTTCATATCCAAAAAATCATTGCCAAGACCAACATCAAGGAGCTTTTTCTCTATGTTTTCTTCTAGGTATTTTATTATTCTAAGTCTTCTATTTAAGTATTTAATCCATTTCAATTTAATTTTTGTAAGTGGTGTAAGATAGGTGTCCAATTTCATTCTTATGCATGTGGATGTGCAGTTTTTACAATACCATTTATTGAAGAGACTCCACTTCCCATTGATTATTCTTGGCTCCCTTGTCAAAATTAATTGACCATACATGTGTGTTTATTTCTGTTTCATTGGTCTATGTGTCAGATTTATGCCAAAACCATACTTTTTCATTACTATAGCTTCGTAATATACTTTGAAGTCAAGAAGTGTGATGCCTCCAGCTTGTTCTTCCTTCTGAGGATTGCTTTGGCTATTCTAGGTCTTTTGTGGTCTCATGTGAATTTTATAATTTTTTTTAATTCCATGAAAAATGCTTTTGGAATTTTCATAGAGATTGCAATGAATTGATGGATTGCTTTGGGTAGTATGGACATTTTAACAATATTAATTCTTCCAATACACTTATACATGATATTGTTCCATTTATTTGTCTTCTTCAATTTTCAATTTCTTTCACCAATGTCATAGTTATTATCAGCATACAAGTCTCTACCCCTGGGTTAAATTCATTATTAAGTATTTTACTGTTCTTGATGCTACTGTGAATGGAACTGTTTATTTTGCTGACAGCTCATTATTAGTGCATAGAAACAACACTGATTTTTGTGTGTTGGTTTTGCCTCCTGCAACTTTACTGAATTTGTAAACTATTTCTAATAGGTTTGTGGTGGAGTGTTAAGATTTTCTATATTTAAGATCACATTATCTGCAAAAACAATTTTAATTCTTTCTAATTTGGATGCCTTTATTTATTTTCCTTACCTAAAAGCTCTGGCTAAGACTGCCAGTATTATATTGACTAATGCTGGTAAGAATGGGCACCTTTGTCTTATTCTAGATCTTAGAGGAAGTGCTTTCCACCTTTCCCACTGAGTATGATGTTAACTCTGGGCTTGTCATACATGACCTTTATTATGTTAAGGCATGTTCCCTCTATACCCGATTTGTTGAAAGTTTTTATCATGAAAGAACATTGAATTTAGTCAAATGCTTTTTCTGCGTCTAAGCAAGATGATCATATGATTTTATCTTTCATTCTACTGATTAACTGATTTGAATATGTTGAACTATTCTTGCATCCCAGGGATAAATCCCACTTGATCACGTTGTTGTTTTATGAAATTTATGTGCTGTTAAATTTGGTTTGCTAGCATGTTAAGAATTTCTGCATCCATCTTGGCCTGTACTTTTCTTTTCCTACAGTGTCCATATCTGGCTTTGGAATCAGGGTAATGCAGGTCTTGTAAGATAAATTTGGAAGTGCTTCCTCATCTTTCACTTTCTGAAAGAGTTTAAGGGACTGGTTTCAATTCTTTAAATGTTTGGCAGAATTCAGCAGTGAAATCATCTGGTACTAGCCTTTTCTTTTGGGGAAGTTTTTGATTATTGAATCTCCTTACTCATTAACAGTCTGTTCAGATTTTCTATTTCTTCTTGAATAATATGTTTCTAGTAATTTATCCATTTCTTCTAGGTTATACAATTTCTTGGGATATAATTATGTATAGTAGTCTCTTAGGATGCTTTGTAATTCTGTGGTAGCAGATGTAATATTCCTCTTCCCTTCTGATTTTTTTTAACTTTCTCCTTTCTTAGTCAAGCTAGATGTTTGTCAATTTTGTTTATCTTGTCAAAAGCCAGCTGTTTTATTGACCATTTTTATTGTTTTATTTATTTCTGCTGATCTTGGGCCTTGTTTGTTCTTTTTTGAATTCCTTGGGGCATAAAGTTAAGTTGTTGGTTTGAGATTTTCCTTTTTCTTAATGGAGGTGTTTATTACTATACATTTCCCTCTTAGAACTGCTTTTGCTGCATCCCATAAGTTTCAGGATTTTCTTTAAGATTTTCTTTTATTTGAAGAATTTTTTTTTAATTTCGCTTCTAATTTCTCCTTTGATTCACTGGTTATTTGTGTGTATGTTAATTAACATATATTTGTGGATTTTCCTGCTTTCTTCCTGTTACTGATTTCTAGTTTCAGACCACTGTGGTCAGAAGAGATACTTGGTATGATTTCAATCATTTCAAATTTGCTAAGACTTGTTTTGTGACCCCTTACATAAAAGATCTATCCTGGAGAATATCTGGGGTGTCCTTTGGAAGACTGTTTTATCTGCTGCTGTTGGATGGAACATTCTCTATAGGGCTGTTAGGTCCATTTGGTCTAAAGTATGGTTCAAGTCCAATGTTTCTTTATTGATTTTCTGTCTGGATGATCTATCCTTTATTGAAAGTGAGGTATTAAAGTTCCCCTACTCTTACTGAATTGTTTTCTATTTCTCCCTACAGATTTGTTAGTATTTGCATAATATATTTGGGTGCTCCAAACTTGGGTGCATATGTATTTATAATTTTATATCCTCTTGATCAATCGACTCTTTATCATTATATAATAACTTTGTCTCTTGCTACAGTTTTTGACTTATAGTCTATTTTGTCTGCTGTAAGTATAGTTACACCTGCTCTTTTTTGGTCTCCACTGGTATAGAATAACTTTTTCCATCCACACACTTTAAGCCTATGTGTGCCCTTAAAGCTGAATATCTTATATGCAGCATATAGTTGGGTCTTGTTTTTTTTAATCCACTTAGCTATTCAAGTCTTTTGATTAGAGAATTTAATCCATTAACTAAAGAAATGACTAATAGGTGAGTACTTACTAATGCCATCTTACTGTTTTCTGGTGTTTAGAAGTTCCCTTGTTCCTTGTTTCCTCTCTTGTGGTCCTCCTTTGTGAATTGATGATTTTCAGTGATGGTATGCATTGATTCCCTTCTTTTTTTTTTCTTTTGTATATCTACTGTAAATTTTTGCTTATGGTTACCATGACATTTACAAAAATAATCTTACAGATATAATGGTTCATTTTAAGCTGATAACAACTTAACTTTGTTCACATACAAAAATTCTGCTCTTTTATTCTGACACACATTTTGTTTTTGATGTCACAATTTACCTTTTGTATCCATCAGTAAACTATTGCAGTTGTAGTTATTTTAATACTTTTGTTCTTTCACCTTTATACTGGAGTTAAATGATTAATGCACCATCACATTACAGTATTAGAGTATTGTGAATATGACTACTTACCTTTACCAATGCATTTCATATTTTCATATTTTCTTGTTACTAATTAGAATCTTTTCATTTCAGCTTGAAGAACTCCTTTCAACCTTTCTCATAAAGCAGGTACAGTGATGATGAATTCCCACAGCAGGTAAAATCTCTTGGTTGGTAGTTTGTCTCCAGTTTTGAATACATCATCCCACTCTCTCCGAGCCTGAAAGGTTGTTGCTGAGAAACCCATTGATAGCTATATGTGGGTTTCCATGTATGTAAGGAACTGTTTTTCTCTTGCTGCTTTTAAATGTCTCCCTTTGTCTTTAATTTTAGACAGTTTTATTATAATGCATCTTGGAGTAGACTATTTGGGGTTGAAATCTGGTGGGGGGGAATTAGGAGCTTCCCTATTGGGTAAATTCTCATTTTTTCTTTAAATAAGCTTTCTGCCTCTTTCTCCCCCTCTTCTCCTTCTGGGACTTCAATAATACATAGATTGTTTCTCTCAATGGTATACTATTGTTCACATAGGCTTTCTTCTCTCTTTTTAATTTTTTTCTTTGTTCTCTGATTGGATAATTTGAAGTGATGTATCTTCCACACAAATTCTTTCTTCTCCTTGATCCAGTCTGATGTCCATGTTCTCTATTGCATTTTTCATTTCACTCTTTGTATTCTTTAGCTCCAGAATTTCTGTTTGGTTCTTTTTCATGATTTCTATCTGTCTGTTAAACATCATTTTGTTCATGTATTGTTTTCCTGATTTCATTGAATTGTCTTTCTGTGTTTTCCCTGACCTACCTTAAAATAACTATTTTGAATTATTTTATTGGGAAAATGGCAGATCTCCATTTTGGGGAAGGTGGGGGAGTTGGTTACTGGAAAATTATTGTGTCCCATTAGTGATATATTTCCTTGATTTTTCATATTCCTTGAATTCTTTCATTGTCATCTTTGCATAAAAAGAAGTAGTCACCTGTCCAGTTTTTATTAACTGGTTTCATAAAAGAAAACCTTGCATCAGCCTTGTTAGGGATTGTGAGGCTTTCTCAGTTCTTTTCTATTAATATACCCATTCTACACTTCTTGTTCCCTCTTGTGGGAGAACTCTTAAGATTCTATGCCTTTGGTGGATCCTGCAAAGCCGGGTCAAGTGTTGATAACACCCCCTCAAATTTGTATGGTTTCTCCCAATCTTACTGACTAAGGCTGGTTTTCTGCATATGCTCAAAAGC
The DNA here is from genome assembly GCF_040802235.1 of Manis javanica. NCBI lineage: Eukaryota > Metazoa > Chordata > Mammalia > Pholidota > Manidae > Manis > Manis javanica. The sequence goes on along the minus strand of NC_133170.1, from coordinate 18,126,224 downwards.
CATTTGCAAAGGATCAGTCTTTCTGCTTCAGAGATGTACACAGGGAGATGGCCATAAGGTAGGAGGTGTGAGGCATGCAGCATGTTAGGGGTGTCTGTGGGCTCGTTGTAGAGATCCACAGGCAAGGCACCCCCAGCAGCTCATGGGTGGGCTTCCTGATGTAGTCTGCAAAAACACTAGTAGGATCTGCATCCCTTTGATACATTCCACTCTGAGCCCTAGCTGCTGTTTTCTCAGTTACCCACTGCCCCAGTCATGCAATTCATGACTCAGTATTTTGGATAGGAGAAGAAAGAAGCTTTGGTGACATTCTGCACACTGGAGATGCTACGCACTTTCAACCTCTCATCTTCTCCTCTGGGAGAAATCACAGGCCAAAAAGGTCTCTCTTGGCACTGAGCCATGCTGTCTTGGGGAAGAAGTGATGTGGGCAAAGTGAAACTGTTCCCTTACCATCTCCAATAAGTCCAAACTAAGATATTTTTTCTTCATCCATGGTATGCTACAGCTCTGCTGGACCCCTAGACTCCACCAGGGCACTACTGTTCATGGGTGATTGTCAAAATTGGTGTTCTCTGGCAGGGGGAAACAGGAGAACACTCTTATTCCACCATGATGATGATGTCACCCTTCTGCAGTAAAGGGGACACTTACCTACTGACACTCTGCTCAGATTTGATCTATAATCATTTCTTGATGGTTATTTTATGGTTAAACGTTTTTAGTATCAAGTAGCAGGATGTGTTACTACATTCTTATAGTGCATTGAGGTATGAGACATATTTTTTCCCCTTGATTAAACAGAATTAGTCTGCAATGATTGGGTTCTTTTGCTTGATGTATGAGGCATATAAAAGCACATAGTATATAATGTGTGCATATTTTTTCACTCTCTTCCTAGCCTGTCAACTGTCCCTTAAAATTAGTGTTTATATAACTCTCTAGAATTTCATCATCACCTCCTGTTTTCTTTCTTTCTCTTTCCTCTGGGATTGGGAAAAAGCCAAACAACTTTGTTCCAAAATTTTAACAGAAATATTGAATAAAGGCCGAACTATTGTACCTGTGACTTGAGTAGTATACAATTATTTATAACATTTAAATAATTTCTAATACTTCCCTCACTCCATGACTTAGTCCCAGCCACAGTGGACCACCTTATTACCATCTGTATCCCCAGTGCCTAGCACTATACCTAGTAAAAAAAAAAAAAAAAAAAAAAAAAAAAGATAGTCTTGAACAGTTTTTATAAATGAGTTCTCAGTTTACTGACCAAGTTCAAGAGAGCATCAGACATATGATAGTACAGTCACATGAAGGCTTAGGATATTGAGGTTTAAGGACTAATTCTGCAGTGTGGCTTAGGGCAAATCATTTGACCTGTCTAGGTTTTACCTTTCTTCATTAGTAAAATAACATGGCTGGACTACACAATCTTTAAATTTCTCATATATCTTATATTTTAAGATTTTTTGTCATCTATGTTAATTAGTTATAGGTTATGTTTCTTAAATAATTAAGATTTCTTAAGTAATTAAAATTACAAAATAAGTTCCCTCCAGAGAGATGTTTTGATTGGGTATGGATCTACTGGCGAATACTGCAGGTCTTCTTTTAGCGTAAAGATTATGAAGGGTGGTGTCAAGAAGCACAAGATTCAATTTTAAAACTTTCTATACTGGCTCAATCCCAACATTTTATCTATAAATCACAGACTTTCTGGCCAGATGTAACTTGAATGGTAAATTTCACCAGCATAGAAGGATGGGAACAATGACAGGTCTTGGACAACTGAAGATAACCTTTAGGCATCTATGCTGCAAAGTATGGAAGAATGACAAGAGATAGGGAAATAGAACGATATTGTAGAAAAACTGTGTCTCCCTTACAATTTCACGCCCAGAACGCTCTAGGGAAGAGAGCAGGTAAAATGGTCAAACTGTGAACAAATGAATCCTGCTAGTTTTTCTATTACACTATGTTTACATGTAGAGCAGAGATTGGAATGTCACTAACACCAAAAAGCATTTTAACATTTTGTTCATTGAATATGCATTAAAATAACTGAGTATATATGTGCCCCCAACCTTGAGTTAAGGCACAACAAAGTCAAACATTATTCAGGCACATTCTCTACCTGCAAGTGTTTGGACTGGTTAAAGAGAAAAACAAGTAAACACACCATACAATGCAACACAACTACTGCTTTAAATTAAATATAAGATACTACTTGGCACAAAGAAGGAACTAACTAATTTTTTCTGGGTAAGTGAACTTTAAGCCAAATCTAAAATAATGTAGACAAGTTTATGAGGTTGATAGAGAACAAACTCCAGGCAGAGGGAACCGCATGTGCAAAGACTTAGAAAAATGAAGCTAAGTGTGCTCAGGGAATTGTAATTATCATTACATTTGAGAAATACAAGAATCAAAGAATGAGGCCTGAAAGGAAAGGAGGAACTGGGTCACAGAGGGATCCATTGTTTGACACTATAAGGAGGAACTGGAATTTATAACGAGCATATGGGGAACCACTGAAGAATTTTAAGCAGGGTAGCAATCTGAATAGCAGTGAGGATAGGGAAGAGGTGAGTGCCCTATCAGCCAGTTTGTAATAAAAATCACACAATCTGGTGACTGATCACTTAAAGGTATGACAGAGTAGTAAGGGAAGGAAAAGATTCACAGATCACTGATGTTGTCATTTCAGTAATAGTGGCTCCATTTAGAGGAATACAAAAGAAAGAAAGGGGAGTAGTGTTAGGAAAAAGGCAACAGATATATTCTGGGAGTGAAATCTACTGGGCCTGGGCAACACTGAGTTACAGTCAGAAATAAAGGGTTAGAGCTCAGGAGAACAGTATCCATTGGAGACAAAGAACTGAGAGTCAGTGCTCTAATTGAAACAATGTGAGTACTGAAGTCATCTTGGAAGATAATAAAACATGAAATAAAAGGGGGGCTGGAAAAAGAAATCTGGAAAATTCAGAAACTTCGCAACTTGTGAATGTTCAGATTAGGAATAAAACCATGAACTGAGGCTAAAAAAAAAAGCCCTGGCTCTCCCTGCTACTAACAGATGGGGCTACAGCTTACTTGAGAAGATTATCTGTTTGGAACAAGTTTTAGACTTGTATTAGACTCTGAGGAGCAGGGCTTCTGAATCAACATCTAAATACATATGAATAACAAAAGAGAGGCAGGATATAAACCAGGAATGAATAGCTACAGGAGAGCCAAAGGAAGAACACATTCTTGAAAAAAATAGACAGTGACCATTACAGACATACATTCATTCAGCAAACAGACAATCTACGAAGTACTAGAAATTCTAGGTGATAAAAAAACTTAGTAGTGAAGAACACACAATCCATGTTCTCTGAGAGCTTACAGGCAAATGTTACAAGAAAATCAGGTAATATAAAAACTAAACATTTTCCTTTTGGTTTGGCTTTTAGGACATTACGAATGACCTAGAGACGTGAGCTCAGGTACAGATGACTGTGGACTGACCCACGTAGGAAAAGTGAGTAAGAGGAAACAATAGGTATAGGCTTCTCATCAAGAACCATAGCTGGGAACAAGACAGGACTAAGGCAGGAGCAACAAGACATTCAGAGGTTAGTCTCCAGATATGCATAATACCCCGACAGGAGACCCATGAAGTCCAAGGGCTTACAATATAAATGCTTTGAGATACATATTAGAGAAGAAAAACATTTTAAACTGATTCCATAGTACATTGTACAAGAGACAGGGGACTAAATTATTAAAATTACATTCCAATGTTATTAATTTAGTTATTGATGACTCTCTTAGTACAATTCAGTTTGTGCCAAGTTGAAAATTAGAAAGCAATCATGAGGCCAAATTAATGGAATCATTCTCAGAAGAAGAAGGGAAATAGAGATAGCATGGTGCAGTTTGGTATAAAAGGTATGCATGGGACCAATCACCTGTTAAAAGGGATGCATGGAATAGTTCAGAGCTAACTTTGCCAGCCTCTTCAAGAGATGCTGGAGAGGGGCAAGAAAGTGCTGGGGGTGGGAGGAGAGAAATAACATGATAGAAGTAAGTAAGTATTCTGAGTACAAGTACCTTTTAGGAAAAAAAGAGTGTCATTTAAGTTAGTCTAGCTGACATAGCCTGTATTTATCATTCCAGCAAATAACCTCAGTACAAGTACGTCAGCATAGTATGTGACATGCACTACATACATATCACGAGGAGAAGGAAGAAGCTTCCATCCATGTCTAGCCAGCATCCATAGAAGCAAGGTGGCAATGAAAGGTGAGTATAGGACCAAACAAAACAGATTCATACTAGTACTTAGATTCTTATTTTTGCAGTGCAATTCACTGAATTTATAATGAAGGCTGAAAATCTTATGTGACTTTACTAAATATAATCAACTACCTGAATTCATAAATTCTTGCTTAAGGAGAGAAAAACAGCCTCATCTTATTTGGACAATTGAGGAACTGCCACCAGAAACACACAAACTAATTTACTGCAGAAGAAAAGCATGAGAACAATTCCTCTACTCTTTATCAATACATTCTCATACCACCTTTTCCTTTAAAAAGAAGAAAAGTCTTCAAAAATAATTTTTAAAATGCCATCACTTAAAAAATAAATAAATAAGATCCTCTGGTGAGGAAATCATGAATTAAGTTTTCTTGTATAACAAAAGTGCTTCTATGTTATGGATTTGGCAAAACTGCAGAGATAGATTTACATCTATATCCTACCTTCTCTCCCCAAGTCCCCAACTTGTATACAAGTCTACTGTTAGGCTAACAACATACAGTTATAAAACTTGCCAGTTAGGCAGACAGAGCTTGGAAAGCGGGGTCAGAAGGTCGCCACAGAGACTCCAATCATCTGTCTGGCAAGTCTGTATGACTTCTTCCTCCCTACAATCCCTTTATACATTACCCAATAGGCAAGAAAAGGGAACAAAGTCAGCAGGACTTTCTAATTACAAATGTATTTCTAACTACAAATATATACAAATAGCTACAAAAATATTTGGTCCAAATCACTAAGAATGTAGGAAACTTGGGCAATTTTTTCCCTCTACAGGCAACGTAGTACTCGATAATTTGGTAAATATTTATTCAGAACCTCCTTTGCACACAGAAATTTTTCTTTAAGTTCAGTGCCATTCAATGGCACAACCTATACACGCTGACTTAGGAACTAAAAGCATTTCTGGATCCCATTTCCAAACTATTAAGCTCTTTGCAATGCAAACAGAGATGTTTTTTTGAAATAGATAGTTATGAATCTTTCATTCATAGTAGCTAACTAGAAACACATGAGCCAAACACACTGTGGGGATCGTTTCAATGGCATGTAATTTGAGATGTGTGTTTAGAAAGCGCTTGGCTCCACTATAGGAGGAGGAGCCCACATTTCTCTTTCTTGTAAGTAAAATGAAAGGCACTGTTGCTTCATATGGCAGCCTTAAACTTACATTCCAGACTTAAGATAAGTTTCCCCATCTCTAAAGATTAACACTTTACAAGCAGCCTGAAATCTCTAGTATGACTTCATTTTATGAATAATGCCTTCACCATTCCTAAAAGTTTCCAGGAAAAAAATATTGCATAGTGTCTTTAAAAATAACACAAACCATACTTGTCTGATCTGATCTTAAATTGACTTTAATAGCTGAAAGTCTTTCAAAGGTAGTATTGGTATACTATAATTTTTCCCAAAGCTGTTCATAAATAACAAATGTTCTTTGGTGGAATTATTGTAAAATCACACATTTGGAAATAGACTTCTTTTATAAATCCATAAATTGTATAAATACATGTAAAAAATTATAATACAAAATGTAAATATACTCACTCTTTTAGAAATTAAACAGAGAAGGAAGGAGCGAAGAAGGGAGAAAGAGGCCAAAAAATGTTTTTCTTTATTTTCCATATTTCGATCACTTACCTAGAATTTTATGTTTTTTTACAAGATTTTATGCTTTTAACTTAGGCTTCTAATATTGTTTACCCAGAAAGGATAGGAACCTTGGCTGTCTTGTTAATTACAATATCATCACTATATAGGAATATGTATTATTTCTATCAAATAAAGCTGTTCATATCCAGAACTGTTAGATGGAGAAATTAGGTTGGGTTGAAGTAAGGCACTGGGGCTGCTAATGGTTTAGCTAAATCCCTAACCTCACGTAACTATCTTATAGATGTGTATCACAGAAGGATCAGCGGAGAAAGCCGAGATGTATCAAACAAGATCCATCACCACTACAACAAACAAAACTCACTCTCACTGACAAAGGACAGTTTAATAGTATTTTATTGTATTCGATACGTGTTTCTGTACATATTCCTCTTCTACAATTTTTCTTCTAGAAGAAATTTTGCCTCAGTATCATCCTTCCCAGTGATTGCTATGGTTGACAGCAGTCCTAAAAACTTGGTAAGAGAAATTGGAGGTGGGGTGGGGGCGGGGAGAGATAGGGAGCTGAGAGGATCACAACTAGAAGCTCTTAAAAGTTCCTTCAGTAGCAGCGGGGTGAGGGGAAATGGGGAACACTTAAACGAATTAGTTTCACTGGCCTTAAATTAAGCCATGCTTTCAAATCAGCCCCTTGCCAAATTCCACGCTCTTGTCCTCCTTTGAAAGAGAAAAACTCAGCAAGCTTCGATCAGTCACATAACCAAAAAGCTACCCCCCAAATTCACATCCATTACCCAGGAACATGGAACTAGATCAGCCTCCATGGACAGCAAACATACGTTACATTCAATGCCTAAAACCCAATTAATATCCACACTTGCCTAATAAAATCAATGTTAGCTAGGAAGATCTAGCTATTAAGTCTTGCAAGAATAAGAATTTCCATGTTCAGAATCCAAAGCCTTTTATTTTGTACTTCTTTATTGAATAAATATGTAATATATACTGCAACGAAATAATACTTAGTTCTTCACAGTGTAAAAACAAAGTTCTCCATATTTAGCTCACGAACAGGATGATGGTAAGGTTCCTGAGAAACATTAGGGTTTCTAGTTTTGTCACCACTGAACTACTCCAATTATCAGATATGATCAGCACCAGTTTTCCCAATCATTTTACCACTTTATCCATTAATTTGGAATCTTTTAATTTAATCACATAAATGCCTTTGAAAACTATAAATGTAACACAAAATATAATTGGTAGCCATTGGATTCAATTATCCCACAGTCTCAGGTCTTCTATTCTGTAGCATAGTGATAGCTCACAAATTCATACTTCAAATATCCATTAACTACCTGGCAGAGAAAGACAATGTAAATAACTATAGACAGCAGATATGGGTGGAGGGAAGAAGGCCTTAGAGGTAAGATGTAGACTTTTATTCCTGTTTGCAGACCCTTTAGAAGGCCATGGAGCATGCCATACAAAAATTACTTTTCATATTACATGACTTCACTTGAGGTATATTTGAATTCAAATTCTAAAGCTCCCTATAGTGTTAAGGGGCTCCTTTGAAACAAAATGTTTTAAAAAAAATCTATCAGTAGCATAAACTTTAACTACAAACAAAACCAGGCAGATCTTTTCAAATTAATCACATTAATGTTAACTACGTTAGCTAATGTAGTTACTCTGGACAAGATTTCACTATCTTCATTATGAGACTTCACTACTTCCAAAATAATTTACTTACTATCCAAATAAGAAGGTGATGAGGACTTCAGTCACACCTTTGGTTTTTTGTGTTTTGTTTTTTGTTTTTTTAGGTAACACTGATATACAATCTTATGGAGGTTTCATATGAGCAACATTGTGGTTTCAACATTCACCCATATTATCAAGTCCCTCCAACCCCATTGCAGTCACTGCCCATCAGCGAAGTTAGATGCTATAGAATCACTACTTGTCTTTTCCGTGCTGTGCTGCCTTCCCCATGACCTACCTATACTGTGATCGCAAATTATAGTGCCCCTTAATCCCCTTCTCCCTCCCTCCCTCCCCACTCACCCTCCCCAACCCCTTCCCTTTAGTAACCACTAGTCCCTTCTTGGAGTCTGAATCATGCCTTTATTTTAAACCCTCTGTCAGCCTAAACTGAACTTACACTGTTAAAAGTACCATGAGTATCTCTTCAGATTTCACTCTCCATGACTGAGATCTCACCAGGCAGTAAGAAAGAGTTAGAACAGTAACTGGAAAGATAGCAAAGTTATGAAAGATACGTTTTTCATCTAAAGTTGTCTAAGGATTGAAAAAGGCCGTCAGGCACTGGGGCTAGAGAATGGGGTAAAGCAGGGAGGAGGAAAGCAGGATGCAGGGGAAACCCACATGGTCATTTATCCGCTTCAAGATTTTTGTAAGTAAGACTGTTTTCTTCATGAGGCCATGGGAAGAAGCAAGTATTAAGATAATGCTGAAAAATCTGAAATACGGCCAAATGCATGGGTGTTGTAATAAATGGTGCTGAAACTTTTTGTTTCAATAATTCAGAGAAGAAACATAAAAAATTAAAATAATATAAAAAGAAAACATGATGCATTAAACACTTTATTCTGTAATTCCACAATGATAGCAAATATATTAATATATAAAAAATGTACAACTGATTATTCCTAAATTTAAGTGAAGTTGTAATTTCTTATATTATCCTTTGTACATTGTTGTTCAGGCTTGGCTATCATAGATTATTCATTTAAACATAGAAGAGATGAGACTTTAAGCAAATCTGTGAATTAATGCAAATCTAATTAAAATCTTTAGAGGGCTATATTCCTCAATTATTAAAAACACCCTCTTTAATATATACTATTCAGGCATATTCATTAATTCCACACCTTTACATGCATGAGTATCGTGTGAATAATGCTACAAGATTTGGCCCAATGACTAGATTTTTATTACAGAAAGAATTCCTTTTCTATTAAATTATTCAAAATGTCTAGCAAGGTCTCACAAAAGAACTAAATAAAAGAACTGACAATAAAATTAATGCTCTCTTTTGACTAAAAGGATCCTGAGATGTAAAAAAAAAAAACTAGTCGTAGTACACAGTACTGAAAATAAACAGACTATGTATCAGAAGTTCTGACAGTGTACATAAGCACATTAAAATAATGACAACTCAACCTAAAGAGAGGGTTTCTACATCAGTATTTCTAGACTAAAGAGTAGTATTTTTAAATCCCAATATACACGTGGCCATAAAACAGTTTTAGGTTTTTAAAACACACTGAAAAGAGAAATTGGACATTACCTACACACACACATATACAACTACGGACAAGCTGAGCATGCTGTTATCAGGGAAAAAATCTTTCTTCCTTCTCTATCATCACTAGTGTATCTTTCTTCAAATTTAAAAGTCAACATATTTAAAACCACCTTATACGCTCATGTCTAAAATTACCACCAACTTCAAACATCAAGATTTTTGAAGAAAATTACACAAATTGCATTCAATGCCTTTTCAAAAAAGACAAATTATACACATTTTTTTGTTACAGATATATTTTGCCACTTGTACATTTTAAACATTTTCTAGTGAAAAAAGAAACAATTACATAAAACATTACAAATATTAGAATTAGCAGAAAAAATTGTAGAGTGTTCAATGATCACCAATATTATATTTCAGACACTGGAAACATTCTATTATTGCACTAATCAATAATATGTATGTATTTCTGGAATAACAAATAATATTCTAATAGTGATAGACTAATAGGTATTACTCTAATGATGCTCATAAAGGATTTTCTAAGTGAAATGATATTCACATCAATAGCCTTCAGTAAAGGACTTGAAAAAAAACATGTTCTCCCTCTCTATTTTTCTTTTAGTTTATTTTCATTCAAGTGCAGTTGACATACAATGTTATATTAGTTTCAGGTATACAACACAGTGATTAGAATTTATACATATTATAAAATGATCACCAGAACAAATCTAATAACCACCTATCACCAAAGTTACTACATCGTCTATATGCCCTCTGCTATAATTTACATCCCCGTGACTTTTTTATTTTATAACTGGAAGTTTGTACCTGTTCATTTCCCTCACCTATTTTACCCATCCCTCACCCACTTTCCCTCTAACAACTACCAGTTTTTTCCTCTGTTTTTATGAGTCTGTTTCTGTCTTGTTTGTTCATTTGGTTTTTAGATTCTATATATAAGTGAAATCATATGGTATGTCTTTCTCTGATTTACTTCACTTAGAATAATACCCTCTAGGCTCATCATGTTGTCACAATTAGCAAGATTTCATTCTTTTTTTATGGCTAAGTAATATCCATTGTATTTCTATACCACTTCTTCTTTATTCATTCATCTTCTGATGGATTCTTGGTTTATAGTAAATAATGCTGCAATAAACAGGGGTGCATATATCTTTTTGAATTAGTGTTTTCATTTTCTTCAGATAAGTATCCAGAAGTAGAATTGCTAGATAGTATGGTATTTCTGTTTTTAATTTTTTGAGGCAACTCCATAAGGTTTCCATACTGGCTGCACCAATTTACATTCCCAAGAGCGTAGCAGGGCTCCCTTTTCTCTACATCCCCACCAACTTGTTATTTCTTGTCTTTTGATAATAGCCTTTCTGACAGGTGTGAGGTGATATCTCATTGTGGTTTTGATCTGCATTTCCCAGATGATTAGTGATGTTGAGCAACAGTGCCTGTTGGCCACCTGTATGTCTTCTTTGGAAACATAGTCTATTCACATCCTCTGGTCATTTTTAATCAGATTTTTCTTTCCATTTTTTTTTTGGTGCTGAGTTGTATGGGTTCTTAATCTATTTTGGATATTTACCCTTTATCAGGTATGTCATTTGCAAATATCTTCTCCCATTCAGTAGTTTCGCTTCTTATTTTCTTGGTTGTTTCTTTTCTGTGAAAAGGCTTTCTAGTGTGATGTAGTACCAATCGTTTATTTTTGTTTTTGTTACCCTTGTCTGAGCAGACAAATCCAAAAAAATACTGCTCAGACTGATGTCCAAGAGTTTACTGAGTATGTTTTGTTTTAGGAGTTTTATGGTCTTACAGTTAGATCTTTAATCCATTTTGAGTTTATTTTTGTATATGATATAAGAAAGTGGTCCAGTTTTCCCAACATCATTTATTAAAGAGATTGTCTTTTCCCCTTCGTATATTCTTGCCTCCTTTGTCACAGAGTAATTGACCATATTAGCGTGGGTTTATTTCCAGGCTTTCTATTCTTTTCCATTGATCTATGAGTCTGTTTTGTTTTTTTTTTCCCAGTATCATATTGTTTGGTTACTATAGCTTTATAGTAGAGTTTGAAATTTGGGAGTGTGATACCTCCAACTTTGTTCTTCTTTCTCAACAACACTGTTTTGGCTAGTTGGAATCTTTTGTGGTTCCATACAAATTATAGAATTATTTGTTCCAGTTCTGTGGAAAATGCTATTGGTATTTTGATAGGAATTGCACAGAATTTATAAACTGCTTTGGATAGTATAACCATTTTAACAAGATTAATTCTCCCATCCATGAGAACATATCTTCCCATTTATTTGTGTCATCCTCAATTTCTCTCATTAGCATATGGCTTCAGAATATAGATCTTTCTACCTCCTTGGTTAAATTTACTGCAGGGTATTTTATTCTTTTTGATGCAATTGTAAATGGGATTATTTTCTTAATTTCTCTCTCTGATAGTTCATTATTATAAATATAACAGATTTCTGTAGATAAATTTTGTATCCTGCAACTTTTTTCACTAAATTTATTTATTAATTCTAGTAGTTTTTTGTGGAGTCTAGAGGGTTTTCTACATATAGTAGCATGTCATCTGCAAATAGTGACAGTTTTACTTCTTCTTTACCAACTTGCATGCCCTTCATTTCTTTTACTTATCTAATTTCTGTGGCTAGACTTCTAGTACTATATTGACTAGAAGTGGCAGGAATAGGCATCCTGAAGGAAAAGCTTTTAGATTTTCATCATTGAGTATGATGTTAGTTATGGGTTTGTCATATAAGGCATTTACTATGTCACGGTACATTCTTTCTATACTCACTTTGTTGAGAGTTTTTACCATGAATAGATGTTGAATTTTGCCAAATGCTTTTTCTGCATCTACTGAGATGATCATGTTATTATTTATCCTTCATTTATTAATATGGTGTTACCATGCTGATTTGTGGATACTGGTCCATCCTTACACCCCAAAATAAAACCCCTTTGATCATGGTGCATGATCCCTGTAATATATTGTTGAATTTAGTTTGCTAATGCTTTGTTGATTTTTTTTTTTATGCATCCGTCTTCACCAGGGATATTGATGAATATCCCAATTTTTTCTCCTTTTTTTTTTTTTTTACAGTGTCTTTGTCTGGTTTTGGGATCAGTGTAATGCTGGCTTCATAGAATGAATCTCGAAATGCTCCCCTGCTCTTCAATTTTTTGTAACAGTTTGAGGATAGGCATTAACTCTTATATAAGTATTTGGTAGATTTCACCTGGGAAGTTGTTTGGGCCTGGACTTTTATCCCTGTCTTCAAATATAAACTTCTCTTCCTTGTATTGATCTTCATTTTTTTCTATTTTTTCTTTCATTTTTCCTCCCTATATTAAAACATAATTTTTCATCTGTAGAACTTGAACCTCTTACCAAGCACATAATCCATTCACTTCACAAATTACCTTAGCACATTTCAAGGTATCATGTTTCAAATTCTGTTCAGAAACTGTTCATGGTTCTAAAATTGTGGACAGCCTCAAAGAGGAGCACATCACACTTTTACAGGATATCACATTCTAATGTTGCTACGGTACAAAAAAATAAGCATGGTTTGAGAGAGGATCTCTGATTTCATCCAAAAACACACAAGTACTCTTTATAAATAAAATCACTTGAGTATCACAGGACTGAAAAAGAACATAAGATTTTATCTACTACATAAAGGACTATATTTATAAAGTCATATGATTAGAATAGGAGATTCATGCAATTCTTAAAAATGGGTTTGTTACCTTTATTCTCTCCCACTCCAGTGTAATGAATACTCTATTGTATTGCTACTTATAAAAATGAAAAATAACTGGTTATTCAGTTCTTTTTAATAACCCTGTACATTCTGTGAGGATGTGCAGAATTTCCCACCACTCCCATCATGCCCGCCCATTGTGCACACATCAAATGTATTCATCATTCTGCCTGGAATGCCTAGAGCCCCAATTCTTGCCTCAAAAATTTATCCTATGAAAGTCAAATGTCACATCCTTCAATAAAGACTTTTCTCCCTCCTTCAACTATACTGAGCCTCTCCCTTTACCTATGTGCTGAGATATAATTATTTCATTTAACCTAAACCTCTACTGCTTCAAGTAGGTAATATTATCATTTCCACTTCTTAGATAAGAAAACTAAAGTCTCTGATTTCAAAGCTCATTGCTTGTTTGTCTACTTAATATGTACTCCCTTTAGGTCCACACTCTAGTGAATGACTGGTTATCTCTCTTCTCTGGGTTCCCTAATGATAGAAGGCAGAAATCCTGTCTTATTTATCTTTGTATTCCCAGAGTCTGGCACAGAACAGATACTCAGCAAATGCTCATTTAATGACGAATGAATGAAATATAATAATCTTCAACTTCTACTGTGAGGAAAAGCTCAACCTCTTCTAAATATTCTAAACATACTTCTGTAAAAAGATTATAGTTTGTGCTAATTCATTAAACAAACATTTTGTTAGTATCATATGTGATGTCATGTGTTCACAGATAATTGAGATTCAGTTTCCTGCCCTCAAGAAATGTATAATTCAGTGGGTGAAAGGAATAAACAATGATGTAATGACATTACTTGTTTTATTTTTCTTAATCCCTCACAATTTCCTTTCTTTAAAGGAAGCTCATACTTTATAAACATGACCCAACACCTCATATCTCTGCATTAGTAGGATATAGATCAGTCAACAGAAAAAAAAGAAAGAAAAAAGAAATTAAGGAATCTGCATGAATCTCAAAAACATAATCTTCTGAGCCATTCTCATTTAGTTCAATAGTCATTTAAACTGTTATAAAGTGTTAAAATAACAAAATCAAGGACATACTGACATATCCTTGCAGTTTTTCTTTTATGAGAGACAGCACAGACAAGTGGAAAATGCATGGGTTTGGGAGGCAGGAAGATCAGTTTCCATCCCAACTCTGTCTTTTTCTCCTCACATGGACCATATACAAGTCACTTAATCTTTCTGAATATATTTCTTACCTGTAATATGGAAATAAGGACACATGCCTTAAAGAGCTCTTACAAGAGTGAAAAGAGATAATGTACATAACATGTGCTATCAAAGTTTTTATGTCAGATTTCTCTAGATGCTTCTTGAAGGCTATTGATTCTAACTGTAGTATAACAATATATAAATACTTCTGGCCTCAATGTCAATAACACAAAGTGTTTACCAAAAGAAAGGAAATTGAAAAAGCCCATTTGTACAAGAGGAGTAGCATGGAATGAGATTCAAGACCACACAGTTAAATCTCAAGTTTGTAGATGGTAGAGAATCTTCTTAGCATATACCTTGCAAATCCCTTATTTCAGATCCTCTTCATGAAAAAGAAAAAAAATTATTATTTCCTATGGTTATATCTAAAAGAACTGACAGATGTCACTCTGAATTGACAATTCCATATTCCACAAAGAACTATCTCTGATTTGTGAGGAGGAGGAAAGTGAATTATGTACAATGTCCAAGAACCAATCTCAGCTATCTATGTAGTATTACGTTTTCATTTCCAAGTCATTTATTAACTGCTTCTTTTCTAAGCAATTTTGCAGGACGTGTTTAAAAAAACTAAATAAAAACACTTTCCTCTTCAATTTTAAACCTAATTTATAATCTACCTCTGACTAAAAAATCACATTTACTTGGTACTGGTAAGTCCAGAAGTCCACAGGCAACAAAAAAAATCAATCTTCACAGACCTTACGCCTTTTACAAAAATTAGTTTAAAATGGATCATAGACTTAAATATAAAATGTGAAACTATTTGACTCCTTGGGGAAAAAACAGTATAAAATATAGATGGTTTGGCCATGAGTTTTTAAACATGTCACCAAAAGCCTACCCATGAAATGAATAGTTGGCCTTTGTTAAAATTAAAAACATTTGTTTTGAAAATACAGTGATTAATATAATAAAAAGGCAAGCAAGTTTGGAAAAAAATATTTCTGAAACACATATCTATAGAGTGATTGTACCAAATAGATATGAAAAATACTTAAAACTCAATAAGAAAACAGACAAACCTATATAAAAATGGGCAAAAGTTCAGAAGAGACAGCTCACCAAAGAAAATATACAGATGGAAAATAGCGTATGAAAAGAAGCTTAACACCAAACCTCATTAGGGAATGGCAAATTAAAGCAATAATGAGATATTGCTAGATACCTGCCAGAAAGCATAAAATCCAAAAAACTGACAATACCAAATGCTGACAAGAATGAGGAGTAACAGGAGCTTGCATTCATTGCGAGTAGGAATGCAAAATGGTAGAACCACTTCTAGAAAACACATTGGCAACATCTCACAAAGCTAATCATAATTCTATCAAATGATCCAGCAATCACATTCCTAAATATTACCAAACTGATCTGAAAATTTATATCTACACAAAAACTTGCCCATGAATATGCATAGTAGCTTACCAAAAAATGGAAGCAACCAGGATATCCTTCAAGAGATGAATAGATACACAAATTATGAAACATCCATATAATGCAATACTAAGTAACAGAAAAGAAAATGAGTTATCAAATCACAAGGAGACATGCATGAACCTTAAATGCATATTCCTAAGTGAAAGAAGCCAGTCTGACGAGTCTGTATGATTCCAATTAAATGCTATCTGGAAAAGGCAAAACTATAGAGACAGTAAAAAATATCAATGGTTGTCAGAGGAGGGGGTTAAGGGAGTGACAGGTGAAGCACAGGGGTTTTTTAATGAGTTGAAATTATTTTGCATGATACTTTGATACTATAATAATGGGTACATGAATTTATGCATTTGTCAAAACTCACAGTGCTTTACAGGACATGAGTAACCCTAATGTATGAAAAATTTTTAAAAATCATTTAGACAGTCAGAGGGAGCCCCAGAGAGAATGCAAATTGTAACAAAAGGATTTAATTGTATTTTAAATGTGTGCAACAATCTCACTAAAGGGGGTAAGAGGAAAAGGAGTGTAATATGTAAGATTAAAAGCAAAATGAACTACACATAAGCACTGTACTCTACTTAATAACATTGTTTCCCACTCTCTGTAAAGGGAGTACAGGCTAACAATTTTGATATACTAAACATATATAATGGAACTGAACAATTAGGTAAATGGATGGCAGATGGTAGGAGCCAGTTTTCTCCTTATGGCTAGAGTGAGTTTACAGATAAGTAAGGAGAGGAGGCCACAATGATACTAACGGTAATGGAGTAGAGTAAGAGACATTCATATGAAATCATATTTAGCTTAATACAGATGTATGTGGTTACACAAAGAAATATACACAGATAAGTATCTATACATGGGTTTTTGTACACACATGTATTTCCTGCTCTGTGAGAAAACAGGGCCTAGAAGCAATGACACCCCAGTTACAACAAGAACACCTAGCATCCAGATCTTGGCTTCTAATTCCATTTCCCAAGAAAATGAACCATATTCTTTCTTGCTGATTCTAGGACTGGGGCAGGAAATGGAAATATACAAGATGAGCCTGGAGTATCTTTTAATGCTAGAAAGTAAGAAAGTGATAAAAAAAAAACTCAAATTGATGGAGATATATCAAAGGGACACGGGAGCCAACTCAAATAGCTCCCAATAGCAAAAGCTGAAACAATTTGAGTAACAAAATAAAGCAGTATTAGATTATAACCCCTGGTATACAACATATCTTGATTCCAGTCCAATAAAAGTAAATGAGTAAATAAATGAGAAGAGACAAATTTGCCATGTCAAACAAAGAATTCTAAATAACTTATACAGATTGCCCTCAAGGAGAAGCGTAACTCTTCACTCCTTAAGTATGGGCTATGCAGTCACTTCCTGCTCAAAGGACAGCATGGAAAGAAAAAAAAGAGTGACTTATCAGTGCAGAAACCTAACAAACACTACCTCAGCTAGATGATCAAGATCAATATGAACAGTGAATAAATCATGTTGATAGTATGTAGCCTTCATTTGATGTTACAAAAACAGCACTCTATCTCTGTGATCTTCCTCCTCAAAACCCAAAATCCCAGTCCGACCGTGAAAACAAAAATTAGGCCTACTCTAACAGAGGGGCATTCTATGAAATACCCAACCAGTACTCCCAACGACTGTATAGATAATCAAAAACAAGGGAAGTCCAGCAAACTGTAATGACCAAGAGGAGCTGAAGGAGACATGACAGCTAAGTGTAATGTGCTATCTTAGATGATTTCAATAAAAACTAAGGAAATCCAAACAAAGTATGAACTTTAGTTTATAATGTACCAATACTCACTCATAAATTATACTAAATACTAAAGTAAAATGTTAATAAGAGGAAGAATTGGATATCGGGGTATATGAGAAGTCACTGTACTAACTTTCCACTTTTTCCGTAAATCTAAAACTGATTGGAAAAGAAATTAAATATTTAATATTTCTAGAAAACACTGAAGAGGTTGTTGTGAAGCACTGAAGAACTTCACACTTTCCCTGCATATATTAAACTTCAAATATTTCAACTGCTCTTTTACAGAATTTTTAAGAAAATATTTTCAATCGCTGACAGCTGCGAACAGTTGTATGCATTAATTCCCAACAGGGATGTAATGTAGCTGAAGTACTTCACTAAAATTACACTCTTCCCCCTTACAAACCATTGCAGATCCTGAAAGGTTGCAAGCTGTCATTAACTTATATTGTTTTGTGATGATCCAAATAGCTACCAAATATGTTTAATACAACTCAGAAAAGTTAACCTATATTTTATGTAAATTAAGTCAGTGCTAAAATAGTCATCCAACAAACCTCAAGCATTCTAAAGAGAGAATTGAGAAAAACTATCATCTTTTATTCTGGATACTTTATTTTCTTACACAAACCAGAGGTCAAGGGAGCTGCTACAGAGTTAAGATAGGTAAACGAAGAAAATCGGAGTCAGAGGAAGAAGAAAAAGTAGTGGGTGAATATGCGTGTAGTATAGTGTAAAAACAAGAAAGGACTTGGATTTGCAATGTATCAAACAAAAACACTGAAAGCAAAGAGTTGAAAGCCTGTGTTGTAACATATTAAAGGACTGATATCTGAAAAGTCTCACCAGAGATTAAAAATTGAAAGTAAGAAAAACTAGAAATGGAAACGAAATCTTTACATTTGGTTAGAAACAAAGCATTCAAAATTAGACATTAGATCCCTGATAGGAAACAAACTAGAATAAACCATGCTGAAGAGACATCACCTTAAATACAACTTCAAGTATTACTCCGCTATTAATAAAAGACTGATAATTACTGTAAAATGATAGTGGAAAGTGGGAGGGAAAAAAGATTACTTAAGAGAATGTATCGAATATTGTGAACAATAGTTATATCAGAATAGTAGAATTAAAAACAAGTCTTCCTTTTTTCCACTGCTGTAAAGTGAATGACTTGTGGAATTTTTTTAAGTCAATCTATGAATTGTGCACTAAAGGCATCCCATGTTTTTACTTTTGTGATACATTCTACTCCACCCTTTACTTAGAAAGTGCATTGTTTTTCAAATTGTAAGTAAAAATGTAAATCCATGACCCAAAATATTCCACACTAGCATTTTAAGAACTATAGCAATATGCCCAGAAAATTCCAATTCCAAATGGGAAATCTATACTAGGTGAGAGAGGATAACATTGACTTTAGTATCAATGACCACATGATCTAAATTACTAGGGGACACTTTCCAAATCCAAGCCCTGGTAGAGAAGAACGGTCTCCTTTCCATGGAAATAAACAGGCGTAAACACCGCAACATAGTTACTTTGTTATGTGTATATAAAGAAGTCCTCTGAGAATCCTAATTTTCTTATCTCCCAAATAAATAAGCAAACTATTCACATGCATCTGAAACCAAGTTTTATCTAAACTCTTAAGATATTAGCTATTCCTGAGTCATCTCAGGCAAGTAATGAAAACTTTTCAAAGAAAAGCAGTAATACATTTCATTGAAATATATTCTGTAAAGGCGAAGTCCAATTTCTAGCTCTCTAGACGTCCGTGGGTTTCAAATCCTAATACCACAGCGTCCTACGACCCCTAAAGACATTCCATCAGTACCATGGGTACTACTAAAGACGGATTTGAGAAACAACCCAGAGAGCTTTCCGGGCAAAGATTCTGCATACTGATAGTCTTTGCAAGAAAAGTAGAAAGAGTGAGCGTAGGAGGCGCGAGCAGGGTACACAGTGGTGGGGAAATCCACTCCAAAGGCATAAACTGACAGACACCAGAAGGCCGTCTTCCTGAAAGTGTAATGGTGAGTGAAGTGGAGCAAGCTCAGGAGAAGTCAACAGGAATTAGGAGAGTCAACAGAAATTTGTTTTGAACAACTGTTCAAAAACAAAGAGTATGCGCATAACGGGGTATGCGATGCTGGGACCTTGTCCCAAAGTGTCGATCTGACAAGACACCCCGCACCCCCAATCTGGGAGTGGGGAGGGTAGCTCTCGAAACCCCACGCCTAAAATAAACCGTGAGAATATTCGCTCTGTAGTCGCCCCACGGACCAGATAAGCGCAGGTGTACCTGCGGAAGCTCAGGTTGCCAGGAAATGTCACACGGACGCCGCATCTCTGCCCAGCCTGCCCGGAGCCCGGAGCGGGGCCGGCCGGGCTGCCGAGGGGCTGCGCCCGCTCCGCGGCGCCCACGACCCCGCGCGCCGACGCGCTCCGGCGGCAGCGCCCCCGACACCTGGCTCCCAACACCAGTTGCAAGCAGTCAAAGTGAAGGAAGGCGGACGCGGCGCCTGGCACCGCTCCATCCGAGCACACAAAGGCGGATTTTTAAAATCGAGAGAGAGTTCCAGCCGACGGACCCCCTGCGGGCGCCTTTCGCCGAGGAGCTCCTACCTTAGATCCGCCCTCGGGGCCGCGGCTCTCCGCCGAGGTGCCGCGAGCCCAGGCGAGGCAGGAGACGGCCCGGAGAGAGCCCCCGAACCGGACCGCGCCCCTCCGAGCCTCCGCGAGCCGCAGAGCCGCCGTCCGCCCGCAGCCGAAGAGCGGCGGTCTCCCGGGCGAGCACAGCGCCGGGCGCGCGCTGGGCAGGACCGCCGCGCCCGCCGCCGCCGGCCAAGTCTGGAGCTGCCCGCCCGCTCCCCGCGCGCCGCCAGAGCCGGCCGCGCGCCGCGCATGCCCAGAGCCCCCGCGGGGGGCGAGCAAGCGAGCGCGTGCGCGCCGCGCGGCCGGAGCCGGCTCCGCCCTCCGGGTCTTGCAGGCAGCCGAGCCGAGGAGTATCTGGTCGACGCCAGCGCAGGAGGCAAAATAGGCCGGCGGAGCCGAGTGAGCCAGACAGTGGCCGGGGCAAAAGAGGCAGGGCGCCGCTCCAAGTTATCAAGACCTCCATCAAAGTCCGACCCAGGGTCCGAGGCGCTCACGGGTTTCCAGAAGTGCCCTAGCAGGACCGACTAGCAGTTGCAAGAAGCGGCAAGAGGAACAGAGTGTGTGGAGAGGTTCGACCCTTGGGCAAGAGTTGATGCCCCAGGGGGAGGGAGCGATCCTGTTACAGCGCCGCAGGTCCTGGTGCACAACTAGTGGCCATTGCCCTACCGACCGTAAGCCTGCCACACCCAACCACCGCCGGCCTTCCTCGTCCTTCTCCAGCCTTCCCACCTATTTCCCTCTTTTGATACTTTTCTCTTTTTTGTCTCAACTCATGCAGTAAACTGGTGACACCCAAGGGCCTCCATTCGGTCCCTGAGAGTCTTTAAACTACTGGTCCTAGCTGCAGCCAGCAAGCCCAGACCCGCTTTGCAAACCTGTCTTGGATCCCATTTTCACAGAGCTCTTGCCAAGAGCCTGATGCGGTTTGAAGTGATGGAGGCCTTTTTCATGTAATGCCTCTTGTAACTTAACCAGCCCTCCTAATCTTTGCCTTCTCTCAGAGTAGCTCACAGAGCCACTAAAAAAGAAGTCTTCCTGTCTGTGAGCATTGTATTTTCTTACTATTAAAGCACCTCATTTGTCATGGCTATGCATCCCCAGTCCTGTTCTAACTTTTTTCATGTCAACTGACTCCCAAAAGTTAACGAAATAACTATAAAGTAAACTTGGTTGTAATATACTAGACCTGGTTGCTTTGTGAAGCAGGAAAAAAAAAATTGTCAGGGAGGGGTAAGTGAAATTTCAGACCAATGTGGAAATCAAACCATTATGCAAAAAGTTAGAACAGATTTTAAGTCCATTCCCCTCTCCGAAGTAGGAATTGTCTCTCCAATATTTCCACCACACCACCTTCCACTTGACCTTTTCCAATGCTGGAAATCTCTGTTTTATCAATATTATGTATCATCATGATTATTTATTGTATATTTACCTATATCAGAAACTTTCTAATTCTTAAAATGGGATAGGTCTTACTATACCTAGTTAGCAGGAAAAGGAAGCTCAACAGTTTCATTCCTCTTGCCAAAGGCAAAACTAATGCCAAAACTAAAATCTAGGTCTTAACTGGAAAGCCTGGATCATTTCACTTGTGAACATCAAATCACCTTCCCTCAACTTACACCACTGGAGCTGGGTCTTCCCCTAGGAACCACTTACCTGTTTATAGTGCCACCATATGCAAGTTTTTCCTTTTTGATAATCTCATTTGTTAATCATTGTGTGTGGGATGAAAACTATGTAGGATGGCATGAAAGAAAGTAGGTACATGGAGTAAATTAGGTCTCCCAGAGTGGAGTGAAGTAGCAAAACTTGAGGAACAGATAAAGTATACAGCTGGGTGTAAAACCTAGATACAGAAAAAGTAATTGTAATGGTTGAATGTAATTTCAAGAGTAAGAGTTATATCTAAACTACCCAGAAATCAAATGTATTCTTCAAACACCCCTCTCAGCTCCAATCGCCTTATCTGACATACAAATATCATACAGGGACTGCTGTATATAACTTTGTAGGAAGTCTTAAAGCCAAATAATGCAAAATGTATCTGTGGATAAATGAGGGCAAGTATACTGTAGTTTACAATATTATTATTTTAATGATCTAATTTAAAGCATATCTTGATAGACAAGTAATTTCATTTTAGCTACCACATCATTATTATTTAGCACTGCTGAAAAACAACCAATTGCACTCACTTTAGGAGGTGCTTGGGCTTGTTGCTTACCTTGTAATTGATGTTTATATTTCTTGGTATGGTTCTTTACATCCACTTGGGTGTAAAAATTCACTTTTAGTCTTTGGATGCAAAAATGCTATATTTTATTATATACCATTTAAGAAGATGTATGAAAATTTCAAATCATGAAAGTGAAAACTTATTAACAGACATTTTCCAGGGGTAATCTTTCCTTTACCTGCAAGAAATGTTATTAGACAAAAATAAATGAATGACAACACCCCTCTATCAGAAATGGACTGTTCCAGTTGGTGGAAAATCAGTTAAGGACATAGTTGAATTCAACCAGACCATCTATCAACTGAATATAATTGACATTTATCTACTATATCCAACAATAGCAGAATACACATTCTTCTCAAGTTGAAATTCATCAAGATAGACTTCATTCTGTGTCACAAAATACACCTTAATAAATTAAAGAGAAAATAAATTATATAGTGTATACTTTCAGAACACAGTGGAATTAAGCTACAAATCAGTAACAGAAGGATAACTACAAAATTCCAAAATACATGGAGATTGAACAACACACTTCTTAGTAAAACATGGATTAAAAAAGAAATGTCAAGAGAAATTTAAAAACATTTTAAAATGAAAATGAAAATACAACTTATCAAAATTTGTAAGATGCAGCAAAAGCAGTGCTTCGAGGTAAATTTATAGTATTGAATGCATATATTAAAAAGAAGAAAGATCTAAAAGCAGTAATCTAAGTTTTCACTTTAGGAAATTAGAAAAAGAAGAGAATATTAAATCCAAAATAAGCAGAAGAAAAGAAATAGTAAGAATTAGAGCAGAAATCAATGACATTGAAAAAAGGAAAACAATAAAGAAAATCTGTAAACCCAAAAGCTGCCTTTGAAAAGGTCAATACAATTAATGCTTCTAGCCAGGCTAAGTTCAAAGAGAGAGAGAGAGAGAGAGAAAGAAGACAGAGAATAATACCAGAAATGAAAGGGGAACATCACTACAGAGCTATGGACATTAACTGATTAATAAAGGAATACTATGAACAACTCTTATGTCTACAAATTTGATAACCTAGATGAAATGAACCAGTTCCTTGAGAGACACAATTTGCCAAAACACACGCAAGAAGAAATAGATCATTTGGATAGGTCTTACCTATTGAGAAATTGAATCAATAATTAAGGTGTTCCAAAACAGACGTAACAGGACCAGAAGGGCTCATTAGTGAATTCTACCAAACATTCAAGGAAGAAATTATACTTATTCTCTATAATCTCTTTCAGAGGATAGAAGCAGAGGGAATACTTCCTAACTCATTTTATGAGGCTAGCATTACCCTAATATCAAACCAAGCAAAAGTATTACAGGAAAAGAAAACTGTAAAGACATTACAAGAAGAGAGAACTCCAGACCAATATCTCTCATGAACAAAGATGGGAAAAAAAATTAATAAAATATTAGCAAATTGAATCCAACAATATCTAAAAAGAGTTATACAACATGACCAAGTGGGATTTAACCTAGGTATGCAAGGCTGGCTTAACATTCAAAAATCAATTAATGTAAGGGGAACCCTCCTACACTGTTGGTGGGAATGTAAATTGGTATAAACTCTGTAGAAAGCGGTATGGCAGTTCCTCAAGAAACTAAAAATAGACATATCGTTTGATCCAGTCATTCCATTTATAGGAATTTACCCAAAGAAAACAAAATCCCTGTTTCAAAAAGATATATGCATCCCTATGTTTATAGATACACTACTTGGAATAGCCAAGATATGGAAACAACTTAAGTGTTCATCAATTGATGAATGGATAAAGAAGATGTGGTACATATACACAATGGAATATTATTCAGCCATAAAAAGAAAAGAAATGCTGCCATTTGCAAGAACATGGATGGATCTAGAAGATACTATGTTCAGTGAATAAGCCAGGCAGAGAAAGACAAATACCATATGATTTCACTTATTTGTGAAATATAAAAACAAAGCAAAACAGAAGGAACACAATAGCAGGAGACTCATAGACACTGAGAAGTGACCAGTGGTTACAAAGGGAGAGGGGTTGGACAAATGGGAGGAGAGGGTAAGGAGGAATAAAAGGGCACAATAATTCATAATAATAAAATAAGTTGGTAACAGAGATGGTAGTACAGCATGGAGGATACAGTCAATGATTCTGTAACACCTTTCTGTGTTGATAGATAATAACTGCACTAGATGGGGTGAGGATTTAATAAATGGGTAACTTGAACCACTGTGTTGTACATTTGAAACCAATATAAGATTGTATATCAATGATACTTTAATTTTAAAAAACAATAAAAAATAAAAATTTTAAAAAGGGAATACAAACATAACAGGTAGTGATAGAAACTTTCAATTGTAAGAGCTTTAAAATTATATAAATTATCTAAACTTCTAATCTTTGTGCCTTTGGCTTTGGCCTTTAACCTTAGAATATCTTTCTCTATTCCAGTATCTGATACATATACATCTTTCATATTTTTTAAAAAATCAATTGTCATCATCACATCAACAGGCAAAAAAATAAAAAAATCACATGGTCATATCAATAGATGCATAAAAACATTCAAAAATCTCACACCCAATCATGATTAGAAACTCTCAGTAAAGAAGGAATAGAAGGGAATTCCTTCCCTTCTTGATCAAGGGAATTGATCAAAAATATCTACAAAAAACCTCCAGTTGACATCACACTTAATGGTGAGAAACTCATAGCTTTCCCACTAAGATCAAGTACAAGCAAGGGTGTCCCCTCTTACCAATCCTTTTTAGCATCACACTGGAAGATCTAACTAATGCAATAAATCAAGAAAAGGAAATAAGTATACAGACTAGGAAAGAAGAAATAAAACTGACATTGTTCACAGATGACATGATTGTCTATGTAATAAACCCAAAAGAATTGACCAAAAATACCCCTAGAACTATTAAACAATTACAGCAAGATTGCAGGATGTAAGACTAATACACAGAACTTAATTGCTTTCCTATATGCCAGCAATAAAAAGTAGAATTTGAGATTAAAAACACAATACTATTTACATTGACAACCAAATAAATTAAATACTTTGGTATAAATCTAACAAAATATGCACAAGATCTATATGAAGACAACTACAAACTGATTAACAGAATCAGAAAAGTACTAAATAAGTGAACAGGTATTTCATGTTTGAGGATAGGAAGATTCGGTATTGTCAAAATGTCAGTTTTCTCCAACTTGATTTACAGGTTCAGTGAAATTCCAATAAAAGTTCCAGAACATTATTTTGTGGATATTGACAAACTGATTTTAAAGTTGTATGGAGATGCAAAGGATCAATAATTGTCAACACAATATTGAAAGAAAACAATAAAGTTGGAGGACTGATACAAGCTGTCTTCAAGTCTTACTATAAAGCCACAGTAATCAAGACAGTGCAGTGTTGGCAAAAGAATAAAGAAATAGATCACTGGAACAAAATAGAAAGCCCAAAAATAGGCCCACATAAATACAGACAACTAATCTTTGGCAAAGGAGCAAGGGTAATACAATGGAGCAAAGAAAGTCTAGTGTTAGAACAGCTAGACATCAAATGCAAAAAATGAATCCAGACACAGACCTCATACCCTTCTTAAAAACTAATTCAAAATAGATCACAGACTTAAATGTAAAACATAAAAGTGTAAAACTCCTAGAAGATAAAATAGGAGAAAACCTAGATGACCTTGAGTATGGCAATGATGTGTTAGATACAGCATCAAAGGCATGATCCATGAAAGAAATAATTGACAACCTGGACTTCATCAAAATTAACAATTTCTGCCCTGTGAAAGCCAATGTGAAGAGAATAAGAATACAAGCCACAGACTAGAAGAAAATAGTCTTTGCAAAAGACATATGATAAAGGACTGTTATCCAAAATATACAAAGAACTCTTAAAACTCAACAATAAGAAAACAGTTTCATTAAAAAGTGAGCCAAAGACCTTAACAGATACCTCACTAAAGAACATACACAGATGCTAAAGAAGAATATGAAAAGATGCTGCAAATCATATGTCATTAGAGAAACACAAATTAAAAGAATATTGTGAAACCACTGCATACCTATTAAAATAGTCATAATCTAAAACACTGACAACATTAAATGCTGATAGAGGTGCAAGGTAGGAACTCTCACACATTGCTTGTGGGAATGCAAAATGGTAAGGCCACAGTGGAAGAATATTGGTGGTTTCTTACAAACTAAACATATTCATACCATAAAATCCAGCAACTGTACTCCTTGATATTTACCCTAAGGAGATTAACACTCATGTCAACACAAAAACCTACACATGAATGTTTATAGCAACTCTGTTCATCACTTGGAAGCAACCAAGAGGTCCTGCAAATAAGTTAATAGATAAACAAACTGTAGTATATACAGACAATGGAATATTACTCAGGGCTAAAAAGAAATGAGTTATCAAGCCATGAAAAGACAGGAGGAAATCTTATATGCATATTACTAAGTGAACAAAGCCAATATAAAAAACTACATATTGTATGATTCCAATTATTTAACATCCTGGGAAGGAAAAAATTATGGACACAGTAAAAAGATCAGTGTTTGCCAGGGTCAGGTATGGGAATGAGTAGGCAGGCAATGAGGATTTTTAGGCAGTGAAAGTACTCTGTATGATACTATAATGATACATACATATCATTATGCATTTGTCCAAACCCATACTGTTCAACACCAAGGATGAACCCTAAGATAAAGTATGGAATTGGGTGACTATGATGTGTCAATGTAGGTTCATCAATTGTAGCAAGTGGACCACTTTGAGGGGGGATGTTGATAATGGGGGAGGTTATGAATGTGTGGGGACAAGGACTACATGGGAAATCTCTGTACCTTTAAATTTTGCTGTTAATCTAGAACAGCTCTAAAAAACATTGAAGTCTTAATTAGATGTAAATGAATAAATAATAAGTGAATATACAGCACTGCTTATGCATGGATTAAATCTTTTTCTTTTCTCTTTTCTTTTTTTTACTAATAACGAATTCATTTTCTATAAAGGAAAGAAAGCTCAAGTGTTGTTTGGGTAAAAAGCATTCAAAAGGAAGACCTTGAATTTTTTAATTTGGTGAATGTAAAGTGGTCATTCATTCAACAAATACTTTTGGAGTCAACTAATAATTATAATTTAAAACAATAATTTAGTTGAGTCCAAAATTACAGTTGAAATAAGAGGACAAATCAAGGGAGTGAGGAAAATTGAGAATAGAGACCATATGAGACACATAAAAAATTAATGAAAATTTAAAGAAAACGGAGGAAAGAAAATTAAAAATACAGGACACTGAGAGCTTCGTCAGGCAAGGAGCTCTTTGTCTTACACCATATAGTTTTATATTTGTAGATGGTATGTATGCATGTTTATTTAAGCTTCAGAGAGAAACGTGAATTAGATCATCTGGAGACTTCCCCAACTATAAAACAACTGGATTCTGCACAGAACATACTTTGATATGCATGGCTAGACTCTCAGGAAGTGAAGAAAATCTCTTGAGTCCAACATAGAAAGGGAACAAAATAAAATCACTGAAATAGGTCGAGTGGGCAGTAATCTTTTAAGTACGCCTTACACCAGCTGCAAGCTGATCTTTCAACTCCTACCTGTTAGCTTACCACACTGAAGGGAAATCAGAGTAGTCTCAGGTCCTTCGGCCCCTGGCTCCTAAGACAGGTATATACAAATATTCTCCGGAGAAAAATAGCTTCAAGTTAGTGTCCCAGAATTTCCCACAAATTAACATCAACGAAATAGGAATTCATGACCAAAGATCACAAGACATATAAGAAAATTAATAACCATGAATAAGAATCAGCAGAATAAATGAATATATTTAGATTTATAAGGCAAGAAAAACTATGATCTAGCTGTTTAAAGAAATAAAAAATTAAATCATAAATGAAAGACTACCTAAAATGACTAGGTAGACATAAAAAAAAATCCATCAAGAAGT
The DNA here is from genome assembly GCF_040802235.1 of Manis javanica. Classification (NCBI taxonomy): domain Eukaryota; kingdom Metazoa; phylum Chordata; class Mammalia; order Pholidota; family Manidae; genus Manis; species Manis javanica. The sequence continues at coordinate 18,097,859 of NC_133170.1, read as the reverse complement.
TTTGGAAAGGGAAACATGTAATTGTTGAACTCTGAAACTCAATGGGTTAGACGAAGCTAAAGGGAAAAATGTAAGCAGCACAGAGGGGAAAAAAGGGAAAATAGCAAAGATGAAGAGACATGGAAGATAGAATGTGAAGATTAACAGTTATCTAATCAGAATCCTAGAATGAGAAACCAGAAAGAGCAGAGGCAAGGGGTGAAAAGGCTAAAAATCTTAGATTAGATTATGAATTATAGCTGATAAAATTTCAAGATAAATATAATTCATAAATCCACCAAGAAAGGAAGTAGTGGCATATAACTATAGTAAGAGAATACCCCAAAATAAAGTTAAATGGGGAAAGTGCAACACATACATGTATCAAATAAGATACATGAAAAGAAAAACAAACCAAGGTACATTATAGTAAAATCATAAAGCATCAGGAATAAAGGTCATATTAAAAGCCTTGAGCAAAAAAAGAAATGTACCTACAAAGGAAATACAAGTAGACCAAAGAATTTTCAACAGGAATAATGGCAGCCAGAATACAGCAGGGTATGTTCTAAATGCTGAAAGAAATAAAATAACTGTCGACCTATATTTTTGTGCCCAGAAACATTATAGTTCCAGAACAGAAATGGAATGAAGACCTTTTTAGACAAAAACTTTCCTTTTTACCCCTTTTTACATAGACTTTTAAAGCATTCTTTTAGATGAAAGCAGTGACCCAATAAGAAATAATGAGATGCAAGAAAAAATGGTGAGCAAATAAGCAATAAACATTTGGGGTAATGTAAAGAAACTTGGTCAGTAAATAATAACAATAACAGTAAGTATAACAATAATAACGGCAATAATAATATCAAAATTAAAAAAATTAAAATATTGGAGAATAACATATAAATCAGGAGGAGAATGAGCAGAGTTGAATTGTTGTCAAGTTCGTGTACTGTTTTATGGGGCTTAAGATACTAATTTTAAATTTCCTTAAGAAAAATATCCACAATAAGAGTCAAGAGAAACTACCAGTATGACATTCATGATGTCTAAATGCTTTATATGTATCAACTCATTTAAATTCTCATGACAATCTTCTTACAATCTCCATTTTGCGAGTGAGGGGAAAAGAAAACCAGACAGTGCAAAATCCTGAGCTAGAAGTCATCCAACCAGTGTGTGATGAAGCTGGGAACTCAACTCAAACAGGCTGGCTCCAGAGAACATGTTTCAGATGGTTATGTTCTTCAGTATCTTAAAGACTCTGAAAGAGTAGGCCTGGAATGTAGAAATCCCAAATCAGGCAAAAAAGGAAAGGCAGTAAGAAATAGACATAACAGTCCATCCATCTCTCTATTCTGTGCAAAGAAAAAGAAATATGAGGAAGAAGTCTAGAAAAGGGGGTCAAATAGAAGAAAGTAAAGACTGCAGGGAAAAACATCCAACTACATAAGTAATCACAACATAAATGGACTAAACTCCCCACTTAAAACAGAGTCAAAGCAGCTTTGAAGAGTATAGCTATGTGCTATTTACAAACATAAGAACATGGAAAACATGAGGTATATCAGTTATAAAGCAATAAAAAGAAGATTGACATAGTATAACTACATCACACACAATGGACTTTAGGATAAAAAGGCATTGTTGGGATAGAAAGAGAGTCACCACATAATGATGAAATCTACAAGGAGAAATAGATAAACCCACCATTATACTGGGAATATTTCAATACCTTCTCACCTATTGATTAATTATTGATAACTCCATGTATATAAATAGAGATATATAGATAGACAACATTTAGAGATTACGCTGTTGGCATACAGCAATTCGAGAGTACACATTCTCTTCAAGCCCATAAGAAATATTTACATAAATTAACCACATACCTAAAATATTTCAAAGTATTTGTATTATCTGGACCAGGGATTGAAAAAATTTTTCTGTAAAGAGCCAAATAGTAAATATATTAGCTTTGCAGTAATACATTATTAGTCTCTGTTGCATGTACTCTACCACCATAGTGTGAAGGCAGCTACTGGCAATAAGCTTATGCTCTTCAATTATCTTTTCCTCCTGCAGGAGCAATGATAGTAGTTAGGCAAATGGTCATGGCTGTATTTCAATAAAACTTTATTTAGGCACGCTGAATTTGAATTTTATGTAATTTTCACATGCTTTAAAACATTATCCTTCTCTGTGTTTTTGAAACATTTAGAATATGCCAACTATTGTTAGCTCACCAGCTGTAGAAAAATAGGTAGCAGGGTGGGTTTGTTGGCCCTTCATCTATAGCCCTTGTAACCTCTTGTTCACAAGGCAATAGATTTAGAAATCAATAATAGAATAATTTTTGAAAGATTTAAATTTAACTTAGAACTTAAATGAGTGCTTTTTAATTTCTAAAGATTAACTTAAATAAGTGGGATGTAAAATTTGACTTCCAAATAACACATGGATCAAAAAAGAAGTCATGAATGAAAATTTAAAAATAAGTAGAATTGAAAGAGAAATTTTAGTATACTCAGATAATGAAATATTCTATAGCAGTGAACATGAGGAAACAACAGCTATGTTCAGCAGCATAGATAATGCTTAGAAACATAAAGTTGAATGAAGGTCACAGAAGATTATGTACAATAAATTAATTGCCCTTTTTACAAAGCTCAAAAGAAAGCAAAACTAAATGATATATTATTTAGGAACACATATTTGTTAAAAACTAGTATAAAAACACCAGAATGATCTATGGTTAAAAGAACATATGGGATGTGAACAGATCCCAGAAATGGGCTGCTTTAATTTGTCTGATGGTTCAAGTACAGTTGGACAATATCCATCATATCATAGATAAATTTTCACAAATGCCTAGGGTGCCTAAATGGTTTTCTTGGCTTCACTGGAGATGGCTGGTAATTATAGATTTGCTTTGTTTATGTCACCATATTCCTATTATGTTAATATGTGTATGCAAATTAGTTAGTAGTTTAAAACCTATACATACTTAAGGTACTATACAAGAAGATATGTCAAAGAAATAATCAATCCTCCCAAGTTTCCCTCATATGCTACATCTATAGCTTTTCTTCTTCCTTCCTAATTACAACCCTTAAATAGAATTCGTGCCTCATATCGAATTTACCGAGTATCATAATTCCTCCAGGTGGTAAAGATACCTCGAGACAAGTGCTGGGCATAGAAGCCACAAGGCATAAATCTGCAAAGAAGTAAAAAGCTAACCTTTGCAAACAATATGGCTTCTCTCTCACTTACCAACTTTACATTTCCCTGTATGGCCCCAGAAGATGACTGGTTAGCCAGAGACGGGTAAGATTCCTCAAGGGAGGAACAACCTAAGACAGGCACAGTCGCAGGGGGGCCATCAGGTGAGAATTTGGGGATCAACAGAGGTGAGGCTCAGAACCTCACCCCCCCTGCTTTGAGAGAAATCTTCTGCATCCGTGGATGTCTTGCTGCCCTTGTCTAGCCTGGATTAAAACTTAGTCCATAGGCACACACCTGATCATCTGATCATCTACATTTGCCCTCTTACAGCACCAAACTATGTTTTCTACCTTTATCTTGCATCTACCTACCACTTCAGCATTTTATTAAAAATAAAAATAATAATAATAATAGGAGAAATGTGGGATCAACATATAAATCAAGTACAAAAATCAAACGAATATTCATATTTGACCTGTTTGTTTATAGGTCATATTGCATGATCAAAACCGAAAGTTTCTGTGATGACTGCCCTTGTACTGTTCACCATGTAAGAATTTATTCACTATGTAAGAATTCGTTCACCATGTAAGAACTTGTTCGTTATGCTTCAGAAGATTGGAGACTGACGAGAATTAGGCTTGAGATGGATTAATGATTGTACATTGAGCGTTGACCCCCCTATACTGAATTTTATTGCTGTTAACAACCATTTGATCAATAAATATGAGAGATGCCCTCTCAAAAAAAAAAAAAAAAAAAAAAAAAACACCAGAATGTTTATCATAAAATTCGGGATAAGGGGCAGCTCTGAGGGTCAGAAAGAGGGATGGAACAACGAAGCTAGCACAGATAAATTGCAGTAGTATTGCAAGGTGAGTCATAGGCGTTCACCTGAGTTACTATCCTTGATTTTTCAGAAGGAAAAGACTGTTGAATTGTATACAGCAGGGAGGACTAACTGCAGGGAGATAGCTCTGGCTGTGGAAAAGCAGAAAGAGATGAGACAGAATGACAGAGGAACAAAGCTGTGCTCCAGTGTGTGGTAAAAGTGATCAATTACTGTTCACTTATTTACCTGGATACAGGTCATCAGAATACCTCATTGTCTATTACCACTGACCTTTTGAACAACTGATGAGCTTTGTAGATAAAACAATTCTTTCTGAGCAGGACCACAGATATTCTGTTCCTAATTTTAAATGTGAAAGTTTATTTTTTGAACAAAACAGCAGTAGACTCAGAGATACTGAGAAATGACTGGTGGCTACCATGCAGGAACGGCTGGGGTGGGTGGGTGAGAAGGAGGATAAAGGGGTACAAAATTCTCAGTCATAATATAAGCTGATCATGGGTACAGTGGTGCAGCACAGAGAATAGAGCTAATGATTCTGTAGCATCTTCCTATGTTGACAGATAGTAACTGCACTAGTGGGGGGTGAGGATTTAATAACGCAGGTAGCTCCTGAACCACTGTGTTGTATATTTAAAATCAATATATGATTGTGTATAAACTATACTTCAATAAAGAAAAAGTTTGCTTTTACAAGAAGGTTTTATTTCCTCCAGAGATTCTAATACTTCTGTACAGTTGGGGGAAATTTAATTTTTGAATCTGAGTTATTGATCCATTTACTAGTAACACCTGAATATTCTTTAAATTGGAAGAGACATCGTGTTTGAGATAACTGTGTTGCTCATTCCAGAGAACTGGAGATTTGCCACTTGAAGACAATACTTTTCTCACTATTTACAGCTTTTTGTAGTTGACTCTCTCTCGGCGTTTTATTTTTCTACTTGTGTCTCAGCAAGAAAGCAGATGAGAATCAAAGAAGAAAAATAAAATAACTGTGGAAAAAAGTAAACCTTCAAAAAATCATCAGTTTTAAAGATAGCCATAAAATGGAATTCTATCTCATGATTGAAAAGAATGAGGTAGTGGTATTAACGACTAACTTTGATGGACATCAGGATATAAAGTTATTAAGTCAGGGGAAGGGGTGCAAGGCAAGTCACAATACATTATGTACTGTGAATTGTTTTACGTAAAAAAAGAATAACAGCTAGAGGAGTAGAAGCCAACATTGTAACAGTGTTTTTATGGGGAGCGAGGTGACAGTGTAGCTAAGAGTTACTTTCACTGTTTTAGTTGATATAATTTATAATATTTGAATTAGAAACCACTATATTATCTTAAGGCAAAGAAAATTTAACATAGTAATATTTTACTATCTATTGTGAATTTTGTGTGTTTTAAATTCTTTACTCCTAGAACTCAACTAGATTTTTGAGATTTCCTCCCGTACTATTTAAAGTTGTCCTTTTGTGTCTTTAGGTTACTGAGCTAGAATAACCCTCTGGCTATTTAACAATTCCCCTCGGGTACCTCATTGGCACTGCAAACACAGACTCTATTTCCTTAAGTTGGCACCCAGTTTTTTTCTTCATTGACAGCAGAATCTTGGTGGGTGGGTGACAAGGAGGTGAGAGCAGGTGGGGGACGAAACAAAACAAAACTTCTATACAAACCTGGAAGTTTTTAAAAACATATTCCCATCACTGAATAGCTTTTTCACTCAGATATCCCTGGTGCTCAAGAAAACTCCAACAACCTTAAGGATAATTTCTCTGATGACAGTGCATAAATCCAAATTTTGGCAAGGCAACAACAAATATATCCCCCAGATCCCACGTCTAATTTCATCTTAAAGGACTCACACACACACACACACACACACGCACGCACATGCACAGAAAAATCTCTGAAGTGTATTATAAACTTGTTGGCTTTCCAAATACACTACAACTTTCCTTAAATGAATTCTTTTTAAAAATGCAAAGCTTTCAAAGCACTTCCCACACTTTATCTTATCAAGCAGAGCATTTCTTATCTGATTAACTATAGTTATCACTGTGCTGTCATGACTTTACCTGGCAGGTACAAAACCCCTTATCCAAAGCCCTTGGAACCAGATATTTGAACCTTGTGAAGGTAATGTGGTGCTTATACCATGTATTCAAGACACCCCTGGCAGTTTCTGTAATTTACATATTATTTCTGCCACAAAACATAACTGCACAAATTAGAATAAAGTTCATAAGTACCCTCATCTCAGTTCAGATCAGATTTGCTGCCAAACAAGTACAAATCAGGTCAGCTGTGTGACCAAATGAAATCTGAAAAACAAACCACTTTTAAAAGAAACTAGAGTCTTGTGACTTTAAGTCATGGATAAAGCATTATGCACCTGTATGCTGGTGCTACAAAAGGTAACTACATTGTTTGGCCTGGACTGAGAGGCAATCATTTTGCATATTTGGTGCCTGCCTCTTTAAAGTCTTTCTGCCTCCTCTCTGCAGTTGGACGTCCTTCTATCCATTTTGTTGCTGTGACTTCCTCCACCACCTCCCTACCCTGATAATTTATTACTTTTAAACTGCTGTGATTTAAAAGAAATAGATAAGCAAGCTATAATGATCTATTATTACATATGAAATTAGAGTAACTAGGTTTTACATAAGGAACCCAAAGGTTATTTTATGATTAGATATATAAGTTTTGTTCACATTCTTGATAACATGTATCTCAACAATTTAGAGCCTTTTTTGTTTGCTAATGACTGACACCTGAATTCACAGTTTCTGAGGTTATTATTCTTTAAAATATAACTCCAACTTCCTGCTCTAAAAAGAAAGAAGAAAGGAAAGAAAGGGAGAGAGGTAGAAAGAAAGAAATTCTTCTTTTATAGATGCCACATGCTTTCAGGGACTGACATCTTGCAAAAACATGTTATTCTAATATATGCATATATGACCTTTGGTCATTTGAAAATAAGCTGAAGTCTGAAATCCATTTACTCTTGCACAAAAAAATAGATTATGATAATAAATATTAAAGTATTTATAAAACCTTAAAGTACAATCTCAGCGTGACAATTTTACATAAACTCAGTCAGTTGCCTGTATTTTTCTTCTTTGCTCAATGTGCAAGTTCTTCTTTATCCAGCCCCACCCAAGACATTGATCCCCATTTATTAGCCCTCCAGATGTGAGCCTTCCCACAGCCCCAATATGAAGAGCCCATCGATGGCACCACCTACACAGGCCACGCTGATCACTGCAACACATAAGCAGCCTGGGAGAAGGGGAGGGTCATGACTGGAAATCAATACAGGAAAGTTCATGATTCAAGGTTCTAGGAAGGAAGTTGCCAAAGCCGGTGAAAGATCAATATGAGGTGCTAACAGAGCAAGCTGATGAAAAAAGGCTATTGAAACAGTGGGAACCCAGAAACTCGATCATGTGACTTCAGCATAAGAAAGCCTCTGATTCATCCATTCAGCAAAGGTTCAAGCACCTGCCAAGTACAGGGATAGGCTCTGGGCATACAAAAAGGAGTACAAAATGGTCCTCGCCCTATTAACAATTAAACAGACATGAACAAATAGTGACAGCCACATGCCATGTTGTAAAGCACAATGTAATATACCAAGCACTATCTGAGGACAGAAATGAATGCCCAACTCTGTTATGCAAAATAAGGCTGGAATCACGGAGACTCACTCTTCCACCACGCACTGACTGCCTTCCAAGCCAAGCCCCTTGCTGTTCCTCAAGCAATCTGGCGTGCTTCCACGGTGACGTCTCAGCACTTGCTGTTCCCTTGCCCTGGGATGCTCTTCCAGATTCTACTCAGCTCACTCTCTCACCTCATTCAGGTCATAGCTTAAATGCTACCTCATCGGAAAAGATTTACCTGACCTATCACCCTATTTAAAACTATACCCCCAGCAACACACACACACACATACACACTCTCTCTCTCTCTCTCTCTCTCTCTCTCTATCTATCTCTCTGTCTGTCTGTCTCTCTCCTTATTGCTTTATACCACCTTTTCTTACAGCACTTATCACAATCTGAAATCTCTTATTCACTTATTTACTGTCTGTTTCCCTCATGTAAGTTCTGTGAGGGCAGGGATTGATCAGTTGTATGTACTGCTCTATCACCAGTACCAGAGTTGAATGAATGAAGAAGGAGGAAATGGAGCTGAGAAGTAAGAATATTGAACAGCTTGTTAAGGAAATTAAGGACACCAAACAGGTACAAAGATTACAAAAAGGAGTCATGACACCTTGGAAGGAGTTTGGAGGGAAATAAAATGATCCATGCTTGGTGCACAGTGGGTTTTCATGAAATGGTGTGAGGTAAATAAGTGAGTGAGTGCATGATTGAATTAGTGATCAGGTTTTTGTCTTAGAAAATGTGTGAGTGTAGGGTTAAGGAATAGAAGATAGGAAGTAGAGGCAATTTAGAAGGCTTGCCTTCTAAAAGGAGAAAACAGTGAAGGCCTGAACCAAGGAAGTGGGAACAGAGAAGAGGGACTACAGGTGAGAGGCAAGTAGGATTGTCACATGGCTGAATGTGGAGGAAGATGATGCAGAAAGAGGATCCGATGTGGCGTCCAGATGGGTGGTGGTGCCACCGACTATAGGGAAAACCAGGCTTGGTGGCAGGAGGCTGCACTGGGGAGATAATCCATTCTGTATTGGACATCTTGGGATTGAAGGATCTTTGTGACAGGCAGAGACAACTACTAAGTGGTTGGAAGTGTAGACCTAAGAATAAAGTCAAGACAGAAGATGGATTTGGAATACTATGTATACCTTCCTCCTCAAGAAAATATATTAGAATAAGAAGACAAAATTTAAGGATAATTTAAGAAGTGCAGAGGCAGAGAGAGGACAAGGAGTGTTGACAGAAAACTGAAAAGCAGTTAATAGGATGATGAGAGGAAAACTAGAAGTGTGAGTGCCCAGGGAAGAAATGTGTGCTGTCCTGATGATGAATGTACCCAGCCTCCTGGTGCAGAGCAGAGAGACACTCAAGTACTTATAACAAAGGGACTGTAAAAAAAAAAGGAAAGAAGGAAAAAGGGAGGGATGAATGGACACTTAGAAGGAGAGAATCGGTTAACAGTAACACCACAAAGCAATCAAGAAAGATGATACCTAAGAACTCAAATGCACTTTACTAAGGGATTACAATATGCCCTAGACCATTTTAAGCTGTTTTCATGGCTTGACTAATTCAATTCTCACAACACCCTTGTAAAGTGCAGAAGATCATTCTGATCCTTAGTTTATAGATGAGAAAATGGGGCACAGACAGGTGCACTTGCCCAGGGTTACACAGACAGCAAAGGACAAAAGCAAGATTTAAAGTCCAGGCATCCTACATGGAAGTCCACGCTCCCACCGACGGAACAGTGTGCTTAGTGAGGCAATTGGGTGAGGCCAGTTTCAATGGGGTGGCGGCTCTGTGGCCTGGGGAGGTGAAGGGAAGATGAGGACATGGAGAGAGCACCTGTAGGCTGCTTAAAGGGGCTTCACTAGGGAGAAAGGGGTGGAATACTAGCTGGAAGGGAACATAGGAGTGACAGAAGCTGTTTTGTGTTTTTAATGAGCAAAACTGGAGTATGTGGACTTGCTGGATTCTGTTTACATCACACTCTAGTAGAACTGCTAAAAGAAAAATGAGGGGGTTGGATGAGAAGACACCCAGATTACTTCCAGTTCTGATTCTACTCTTCCACAACTTTGCAATTCTTTCTCAGTGCAGCCAGATGGAAGATTTCACTTGCTAACATTAGCTGGAAAATAACTCAATAAGCTTTTTTAAAGTATTTAAGTAGAAACCTAAGGGCCCATTTATTCTAGTTTCCTTTTCATGAACTTTTAATCTTTCCCATCCTGGTCTGTGATACTTCTTCGTCCTTACGAGAAATCTGAAGTTTTTATTGTCTTTAGATTTGGCCTAATGACATGTTTTTGCTTTCTTTTCTAAAGTTAGGAGAGTAGGAGTCAAGGTCATCTGCGTTCATTTTCTTTTTCTCCATTAACTTTTTCCTATTGTACTCCTCCTTCCACAGGAAAAACTTAATTTTAAGTGCAGTCAGTCACAGAAAAGCCATGTTTCTTTCACAATATGTCCTGAATTAATGTAATCATCTGTGTTGTTTCCTGCAATCTACTAAATATCCCTTGAAACATATCAGCTTTTCTCCCAGCCTTATCTTTCTCTTATGCAAAACTTCTCCCTTCCTCTTCCTCCTACGAGCACTGCAGTGGACCCATATCAACCCCAGAAATTACACGAGAACTTTGTTTTAGCTCTGTACTCACTGCACAAAATCCTTTCTCAGCATATACCCTTCAGTTACATATATTCCTGTCTTTTTCATAAGTTGGCACAGCTTTTCCATCTCTAGCCATCCCTTTTCCTACCCACACAATGTCAGTTTTCAATTACCCACTAGTAGGGCTGTAAGATGGGGGGGAGAGTTTGGCTACAGGAAATATAGAACTCATTCCCTTTCTGGCTTTGAGATGTGTTTTCACACTTACCAAAAACTGGCAGATGCCCAGTTTTGGAAGATTACAACACTTTAAACAAAGCAAAACTACTTGGAAGACATGTCTCAGAAAGAATTAGAAAGCTATCCACTTAAAATCTTCTCTCCTTGCTCATTTCTGTTCTTGACACTCCTCCACATGATGGGTGAATGGCACTATCTCTCAGACAAATGCAAATAATCTCCATAGAGAGAAATCTTTATTTTCCTCTATGAAGCATGATATCTTCCCAGTGCTCAACTCCCTGGAGCAAGGTGATAAAGTGTTTCAGGTTCAAAGGCGGTCTCATTAAAGTTCCTGATGCGCTAGCTTCAGACAGGAAAGAGAGTAAACAGAGACAGTGATGATATCATAAGTGAATTAGGTTATAATGTTTATAAGAAGTTGAAAATAAAACGTGTCTGACTAGTACCAATAATTGACTGTGTTCACATCTTTCTTGACACATATGAACACCAACCCCATGGTTCAATTAGTAGTGATTTTGGCAGGCATATGCAGCAAGCGAAGGTGAACAGAGAACAGATGAGGGATCACTGCCAGTGCAGACTGTAGCCTAGACTGTAATAGCACCTCATTACACAGAGACCTGAAACGTTTTGTGCCCGCAGGCAAAGCTTCTCTAGTAATAGCAGAAATCTCCATACCTCTGAATCCAAATAATGGTTTGCGCCCTTTATCTGTACAGGCTGTGCACCTGAAACTATAAAAGATTTTAGAATACTCAGCAGTGATCTGGTGTAACCCAAGTACTTCACTACATAGTTAAACAACTTTTTCAAATATGGCCAACCTGATGACTCTAAGTCGATTTCATCAGCTTAATCTAGAAAGTGTTCATTTTACTTTTGGTGAAAATTATTTTTTTTACATTATGTTGTATAATAAAAAATAAATAATTCCTTCATTCTCTTCTTATTCCTCATCACTCTTGATTAAAAGAAAGAAACTAAGTTGTCAAATGAGGAAAATATTGCATTGGCTAAGAATATGGAACGTTTTAGCTTAGAACAACTAAGTGACAAATGATCAATGCAAATGCTTTCTATTAAAATTTTATATCTCTTTTTAGATATTTAAAAAAATGTAAATAGGTGATTTATGCCATCTAATTGTGAGAACTCACTTGTGTGAAAATGTGAGGTTCATCTGCAGAAGGAAAATTTTCCCTCTAAAGAGTTCTTGCATGGATCCATTTTCTTTATTCCTAGGGCACAATAGTTTCTGTTTTTTTGATAAGACCCATCTCTTAGAGCTTCTGATACTCTTTCCTAATGGTCAGTAGAAAGAAGCTTCCCTTTGCTTTCTCTGGTAGGAAAGCCTAGAAATCTGGAGCCTCTATTCTCTCATGACCGGCTGTCCTTCCCCACCCTTAGCTCCCAGGGGTCCTGCCAAAGATTTCCACTTGGGTTTGATCCAACTCCAACTTTTTAACTGAGGACTCGGAGAGGCAGCTTAGATTTTTATAACTTTTTTCTCTTGTTTTGTAAAACATGAGATAAAAAGACTATTATAAAATATTGACTTTCAAACACCTCAATGACCTTGGCCATGCTTTTATTGGCAGAGTCTAGGAGAGCACTGTGGTTCCAAAGGCCTTTAAGGGGTAAAATCTTATTTCTGAAATGGATTTGGACCATATGCAATACATATTAGAATGTTGTGTTTTCCCGTTACAGTGGAAAACATCTGTTTTGCTGATGGATTGGACTCTACTTGCCAGAATAACTTTCCAGATGTTTTGAAAGCTCTAAACAACTACAACTTTTCTGATCTGCTGTGGCTCAAAAAACTGATTGACTAAGGAAGTATGCAGGTCTATGACATAAATGAAAACAAAAATATTTCTCTTAAACATTCCATAATACCAAAATATTTTAGATACGACCTTAGATTAGTGTATTTTATAGCTTTTTCTAAGACATGTATATAGACTTGCATGCACATAGTTTCTAAGAAGGGTTAGAGTGAATAGAAAATTATTCCCAGTCTTCTCAATGTAACTAATTGCTCTACAAGACTATTCATGATCTCATTTCCTCGGCCTTTTTGTTCCTCAGCTGTCATTAAATGATATCTTAGTAAAACAAAAGCATGTCCAGCACATATCTGCCTTTCTTTAAGAACTAATAAATAGCATGAAAAACATTTTATATGATCTAATATTCAGTCTTCTTTAGCTTCCACTTTGGCTGTCTTCCTAGTTAGCCTCCAGCTATTTTGTTGTTGTATTTTATTTAGTATTTGCATAATTTAAAGAGACTATTTTATTTAGTTCTTTTATGATCAACTGCCAAACAACACAATATTTCTTTTTTCTGCTTTATTCTACCTACTGACTTTACTTTGTGTTCGTTTTCTTAACCCTGTTTGGGTCTAAATCCTCTGTGTTTAGTTCCATACATGTGTTTCTACTCAACTTTTTCCCTTCCTTCTTTACCAAATCCACTAGGATATTATGTTCTCATGTCCACTACAATCCAGAAATGTCTTTTTAAAAATTCTAAATAAATACAACAAAACTATTGTGTATTGAAAGTTAGTATGTGTTTTCCCTATTTCCCACCCTTTCTGCTTCTTCATTTCATATAATTCTTAAGTTTCCAAACATCAAGAATCTGTTTTAAGTACTCTTTCAAATGCTAAAGTTGCTCAGTCATTGCTAATTAGCACTTTTTTCATTTATCTGTAGAGGTAGCCTTCATCTTGTTCCCCTTTGTATTACCAGTGCCTAAAGCAGAGCATCTGGTAGGCACTGAATTATCATTAGTGTGTTGAATAAATCTAACATTTGAAGGGAGGGTGGTATTGGTTCCAGGCACCATGCTAATTTTTCATATATATGTATGTGTGTGTGTGTGTATATATATATATATATATATATATATATGTTCTGCACACACACACACAAATACACATGCACCCCATATATTTCATGTAACTTTCTCAAGAACTCTGTGAGGGAGGTATTATTATTCCCATTTTACACTGGAGGAAGTAGAAACTCAGGGAGGGAAGTAATTTATACAGATAGAAGATTGCGAATTATTTAGTTCCAAAGACAGGTTCTTTGAATAACATAAAAGATGAATATGACCATACAAATTCCTTTATTTTCTATTTCCTTCTGTTGTGACTGGTCCTAATGAAAACTTCACACATAGAATTGATCTCCAGTTCTTTCCTTTCCCTTTGGTGCCTTTTGATTTATCATCCCAACCAACCCCAAAAGCTTCTGCTGTGGGCACTCTCTCCCTCCTCCAGGGCCTGTGTACCTTGTTCTATGCCCAGCTATCTTCAGGGCTACTAAAGTCTGATTTCCCCTCATCGAATCTTGTGTCTCATTGCTTCATAATACTGAAGATTTTGAAATTCAAAACTTGTTTCTTAGGTAACTATTCTTCCTTATTAGTGAAACTTAGAATGAGTCTAAAATTATCTGGTCATGATTTTAAGGCCAAAATGTCTCAAAAGGAGGGAACTTAAGTTGTGCTTTGGGTAGCACTTGACAGGAACCTGCTTGTCCACCTCCAATCAACTTTGCTGGACAAGGCTGACCTCTACTCTATTTCCTAAAAGGAATCTAAGTTGAGATACACAAATGGCTTTACATTTTCTTATGTAACTTCTGTCTTGAAATTAGAATTAGAATCATATTCAATGGCAGGGTCCAAAAATGAAAACTGAAATAAAACTAACAGAAAATTCAGTAATTACTGTGTCATTCTGTTAAATTACACACACACACACACACACACACACACACACACACACACATGCACACACACATCAAGGATACAGTCCTCCATAGAAATTATGACATCTGCTTTATGCATATTTACATAATTTAAATACATTAACTTAATCATTAATTCATTTACCCAACAGTTAGTATCTACTGAATACAAGATTATTGCTAGTACAAAAAAGATTATAATCTAGTAGGCAATATGTCATGTACACAAATGATTCAAATTTAAGGCATATGTAATCATTGTTTTTAAAAAAGGACAAAATATTTTGAGATTTCAGAGAGGAAAAGGATTATGAGTAGCTAGTGGCAATCAGTGGTGATTTTGACATATTCATCTTTATATTTTGCTTCATGTTTTACCTTATATTTTACTAACGAGAATAGTAATCAACATTTTTAAACACATGTCATTTTTCAGGCACTGAAAAAAGTAAGTTTATAGCATCATTGAGTCAATTAAGATTGGCTTTTGGCTCTAAGTAATAAAAGATCCTATTACAACTTGCTAAACATTTAAAACACTTATAATAGTGCAACATTTAGTTATTTCACTCAAAAAAAATAGTCTGCAGGTAGGCAATTCAAGAATAGAAGAAGCATTTCAGTAATATCACAAAAGACACATATTCTTCCCATTTTTCTCTGCTGCCAATTATGTGACTACAAGATGGTTAGAGGATTTTCTCTGGCTTCATGTAGCCACACAAAAACTTCAAAAGCAGCAAGAAAGGAGGGTTCTTCTCCTCAGGGGCCTCTCTCTGTATTAGGAGAGGAAATCTTTCTCAAACATCCCCGACTAACCTCCTCCATAGTTTTTTGACAAGATTTAGTTTACATGCCCACCCTTAAAGCAATCAGTGAAAAGGGGAATAGGATTGCCGTAACGTGGTAACCACTGCATGTACTGCCCCCACACTCTCTCTCAAGACCTCACTTCAAATTAACAGTATGTTCACATTGATAATAGAATTTTTTTAATTACTGTTTTTTATAGAATTAGTATAGTAGTTTTTTACTTGTCAACGTGGCCACTGTCTAGTCCCACAAAGGTGTATTTATGTTTTTTAATAACAAGAAATACTAAGTATCGTAAAGATGGAAATAGTAATAGATTAAGCAAGTTTTGTTTAATTTCTTTTCATTTGGCCCAGTCTGTGGTCCTAAAATTTGCTGAACTGGTCCAACTAGCAATTAGAGACTGAAAACTGGCCCATTACTGTACTATCTGAGAAAAGTACATGGCTGTTGGATTAAATTAAAATGGCCAGAATATTCGTACCTGTCAATATAGTACTGTGTTTGAATTGTGTTAATTTCTTACATCTCTTCTACTTACCTAGAGTTCCAACTTTTCACCTCACCCAGTCCAAACTGTAGAGTGGTAACTCTACAATCATCTAAGTGTAGTATGAGAGAACTATTTTAACTATTAAAGCAAACATATAAAAGCCTTGCTTTAACATCATGTGACTTCGACACTGCAGTACAGATATTTTATTTAAGGATTCTTCTTTGATTCTTCTTTACTTATACTGTAATATTCCTAAGATTATATTCCAGTCATCTATTACTGCATAACAAACCACCCAATTGAATAACTTGAAACAATAGTTATCATTTATTTTGCTCATGGGTCCACAGTTTGGGTGAGGGCTTGTTGGGATGGCGTATTTTTTCTTCATTATGGCATCAGCTGTGGCAACTTGACTGGGGCAGAATCCTCTTCCAAGATAGTTCGCATACATAGCTAGCAAGGTGCTCTTGCACGAGCTCTGTACAAACTCAGCTGGGGTTATTACTGGCTGGGTACCCTGGGTCTCTACACATGTGCTTGTCCATGTGAGTCTCTCCACAGGACCCCCTGGGCTTCCTCATTGCATGGAAGTTGGGTTCAGAAGCCAATATTCTAATAAGAAGCAGACACTGTCAGTAGCTGAAGGCTTATGCCCAGCAGCTGTCACAGCATCACTTCTGCTGTCTTCTATTAGTCACACAAACCCTACTCAGATTTAAAACAAGTAGACATAAATTCCCCCTTTTGATGAGAGAAGGATCAAAAAAAAAAGAAAAAAAGAAGTGGCCTTCTTTAATCTCCATAAACTGAAAGAGGATTTGATTCTATTTTCAAGGTTCATTCCTATGGAAATTTTCTATTCTTTATAATATAATACAGCCAAACCCTGAAGATCACCAGTTTTGTAAATAAAAACCCCAGCGAAAATATAGCAGAGTTAAAGAATAGAAGCTACAGTAATTTTTGGTATTAAAAATAGTCTAGATTAAAGCTTTAACTAGAAACATCAACAATGACTGATATCTAAAATTCAACTGTCCACTTTATATTTCATAAACTATGTGAATGTTACATATTATTTTAAACAACTATTTTAAGATTTGAGTACTAGAGAGTCATAACTTGGCTTCTTTCTTTTAGAAGTGTTTGGAAATACTTGCTGACTTGGAACTGAGATTAATAACAATTTCTAATTATTAGAACCCCATTATTTTTCTGAGTCTTTTTTTGTGGTATCACTTTACTCTTATACAACACATACTGGGAAAACTATTTTTATCACTTTTTTTAGGCAAAAAGAAAAAAACAACCTAGCTATGTTAATTAACTTTTTTCAAGATTACTAAAAATATTAGCAACAGAATCAGGACTCAAGTTCAATATCCAACTAATGTTTTCCTTCTCAGGAAATAGGTCAGAACAAAATTTCACTATGAAGCAATATTAGTGTGTTATTTAATATGGTAATTATGACTAAATAAGAAATATTCCTTGCTTATACTTCTTAGTTTTAATTAAATAATTCTTAATGGGGTAAGAGTTGTTTTTCCTTTTAAAAAGTAAATATTTTAATTCTATAATCTGTTAAAGATCCTTAAATTGTATTTTGATATGTAGTCATAAGGAAGTGAACTGGAATGGGAAATTTTTCTATAATATAGAGTTAAATGGAACATAGATAACTTCTGATGATAAAAAATGAAAATTATTGTTATATAATGAGAGAATAGTGTTAACTCAATATAAGGCACATTGAAGTAGTTTTCAATTAATTTTTGTTTTTATGAGGATGATGTGTTTGGATTTTATAGAAATTGGAAGATTTCATGATACTGTAAATTACAGAATTTATAGGTTTTTCTCCTATTTATTATTTTCTTCTGAAGAAGATTCCATGTCATTTCTTTGATTTGTAGAAAACTCTGTTCTCTAGCTTTACAGGCATCATTAATATTATTTGTCAGTTATTGCTCAACTACAATGAGCAAAGTCAGGCATGAGCAGTCAAAGCAATAGGATGAGAGGATAACAAAATGAGTAGGTGTTTGCACTGGTAGTGTCTTTCCTTCCAAGAATAAGCTAGTCAGAGTTTCCAGGGCTCTGTCGCAGGACTACTTCCTCTTTGAAAATTTGGGTGCTACTGTTACCCCACCCCCACGCCCGCCCCAGCTTTATTATCTTCATCACAGTCTCTGAAAATCTTATGTCCTCTGTCCACATGGAGAGTTTCAGTGTCTGCAGTGCTGCTGCTGGTCCTCTTCTGGCATAATTCTACATTTCCAGTAGCCAATATTTGTGCCTTTAGCTCAGACTTCTCTACTGAGTTCTACACCTGTGAACCAACGTTTCTATCTGTACATCCTATGGGAGTCTTAAGCTCACATCAGCCCCAAATGAGAATCGTCGTCCTTTGTCCTAAATCACTGACAGTTACTCCCCTTCACCCACACTCACTAGATCAACAGGTCCTACACTTTCTTCTTAAAACTCACCCATGTTTGCCAGGTCCTTTTCATCCCCATTACCACTAACTTATTTCAGGCTTTCATTTCTTGCCTCAGTTGTTACAAAGATCTCTTTACTGGTCTTCACTTCCAGTTTCACTCCAAGTCTACCAACAAACTGTTGCCAGACTGGTGATTCCTAAATACAAGTAAGATGATGTAACTGTTATACTTAAAATGTCTCTTTCATTACTCACAGAGTCTAGTCTCTACCACCAAATATAATAACCTTTCTATGATGTGGTCTGTGCAGGTCTTCCTCTTTATGATCTTCTTCCTCCACTAATTGCTTAAGCTGTTTCATAGTTACCTGAAAAAGACATCATCATGTTGTTTCATGCCTCCAAACCTTCACACACACACACACACACACACACCTGGTAAATGGAATGCCTTCCCTCTCTTCGCAGGTGTAGAGGGTATCTCTGTTTGCCAAGACCTAGTATAAATACAACCTTCTCTTAGAAGTTTTCCTCCCCTTCTTTCTCTGCTGCAGGTGGTTTATTGCTAAATGTGTTGTGTTACCAATGCCTGAACCAAACATAACTTCTACTATTGCACCGACAAATTGTATTTGTACTATCTTTTTCATGTCCCTCGTTTGTAGAAAAGTGTGAGGTCCTTACAAGTTGGAACCATTAAGTGGTTACCAGCAGCATCTAGTTACAAAACCCTCCAGAAAACTTATCACTTAAGCTGTGTAGTCCAAATGAAAGAAAAATGTGGAGATAAACTGCAGTAAATATGCAATGATGATTAATTTCTGAAATTATGTTGAGAGCATAAAAACCACCTTTTACTTTAAAGGAGAAAAAGCTTAAAATAAAAAATCCAGAAGAAGTAACTCTTTAAATCCAGTCAATAAAAAAATTCAGTCTACCAGGTTTTAATAAGTAGTACCAGATGCTAGGGATTAAAGCCAAAAATTTGCAGAAAACATGATTAGAAAAAAGCAAATGAAGATAATTGATATTCTAAACAACTGCAGAGGCAGGAGAGAATGAAAATTATCTGCTATAGATAAAAACTTTGAAATTAAGAAAATAATGCAGAACACAGTAAAACAAAATAATCAGTAGGAGAGGAACAATCCAAATTATTATTAATAATAATAATAATAATTGCTATTATTTATTGCTCATACCATGACAGGCACTGAGCTGGATCTCCATATATCTCATATTATTCTATCCTCCCAACAATCTTGCCTATAGGTATTACTATGAATCCCATTTTACAGATGGAGAAACAGTATCTACAAGGGTTAATTAACTTAAATTATCTAAGTCACATGGCATAGTACATGACAGAGCTGACTTGGGAACCTAAGCACTTAATATTATGCTAAAACAGAGGTAATTCTTTAATGTTTAACCATGTTTCCTCAGTCCCTTGGTGAGGAAAAATTAGGAATCTCATCATATCCAAACTCTATTTTAACCGTAGTAATCGGATGAGACTAAATTTTATGATCTCGGTCTTGGGATCATGAGAGCAGCAGTGGGGACGGTGT
Organism: Manis javanica; assembly: GCF_040802235.1. Lineage (NCBI taxonomy): Eukaryota > Metazoa > Chordata > Mammalia > Pholidota > Manidae > Manis > Manis javanica. The sequence goes on along the minus strand of NC_133170.1, from coordinate 18,078,169 downwards.
TTTGTCTGAAGGGGACATATGTTTGCCATGTCAATCATCCACCCACCAACTAAATCCTGTGTCCATACTAATAATGGGACAGCAGGAGATAGCTGGAGATGGGAAGGGAGAGAAGTTTCCTCTCTTGGACTAGAATGCAGTTGATTCTTGTATCCCAATAAAGGACATATATGCAATGGTTTTGATAGAAATTCATGAGTTGCCTCTGGCACATAGATTCAGTTGAGGTGTCTGCCTGATCAGAGAAAAGGAGCAGGAACAGGGAACTGTGGATTTGTACTTAATTCTTGGAGTGGCAAAGACAGTGAATGGAAGGCACTGTGTTCCCTGAGGCAGATATCAAGGGTCAGCAGCAACAGATGCTGTCCTGAGGTTACAAATTCAAGAGCCTAGGTTAAACAAATGAGTGAACCGTATGCACCTGGAACAGCGGCTGCCATGCAGGTAAGCACATATAAATATGTGTCCTTATGATTGACATAATTTGATCTTTGAAAGTAAATATAATCTTGTTTTTAGTCATACGTGGTTAAGGCCTGGGTCTCTTAATCACATTACTCATATTAATGTCCAACCTTAAGATCTTTAGTACCTCCCTACTCTACTCCACAGAAAGCTCAAATTTCTTGGTATGCACAAATGAGGCCATTCGTGAACACACCGATTGCTTATGTCCTTTCCAACCAGCCTTCTGTCGCTATACATGGGCCCTCAAGTTCAAATATACTGAATTATGAGCATTTCTCCAAATGTGCCATTCTCTCTTTTGCCTCCCGACACATGATACTGTCTCCGTGTGCAATTCAAGTCCCCAAACTCTTCACCTGCTCCTGTCTCTGAAACTCATTCTTTGGGGCCCAGCTCAACAGTTGTCTTTTCTAAGATGCCTTTTTTGACTGTAATTCAGCTTAGGTATTCTGCTCTATTCCCTCTCAAAACACTATGGAAACTTATACTTTAGACTTTATCACCCTGAATTATTCTATGTTTACTTACTTGCTTCCTTTTTTCCGCATGTGCTTCTGGAGTGACTGGCCCACGGCAAGATGCAATAATATTTGTTAAGTGAATGAATGGCTAGTAATCATTTCCATCACTCATAGTGCCACTCTAGTCCTAGGAGATTTGCATGTGCTCTTTCTTTTGTGAAAGTCATGTACGCTAAAAACTGGTTCTCTCTTTAATTTGCAAATAAGTCTGACCAAACTGAAATTAGTGAGGACAGAAAAGGACTTAACAAAAAGATTTAACACTATTTTCTTTTCATCCCTTGTTATATTCATTGAAGTTACTATAGATTCTTTCATATATTATGTAAATTAAATTGATGAAACTTAAAATATGTCCAAATGTTTAAAATATGTTACCTGTTGCTTCCAACATAGCTAGTAAAGGAATTTTATCTTTTTTTGTGGTCCGTAAGTGAATATTCTCACAATGAACCCTTTTTCCAATGCTCTTTTCTTACTAACAACATAAAGATAAAATTAAACAAGCTGCAGTATTTGAAATGAATATGAATAGCTCAGAAAACAAAGATTTGATTAATCCTCCCAATTCATACCAAAGATGACTTCACAGCTCTTTGTAAATAAGTCTTCACCATCATGTCATTTTCTGGCAGTTACCTGATTCATGAGTAGAAATCTATTGATCTGATCCTTGACCTAATAATCAAATTTCATCAAACTCTTAAATGAATTTGAATTACAACAGTCTGCAATAGAGATCAATATTTGCCTTTTAACTTAATATGGTTTTATTGAACAGACTGTTTTCACTAGAAAGTTTCTGTCCCAGATTTTATGATGTATTTTAAATTATTAAGGAAGAACACCTACTAGATGATCTCACAGTTGTCCTGTCTACTATTTTGCCAGTATTTCAGTGCATAAAAATGGATGTTGACACCCCTACAAAACCCTTTGCTTCTAATTGTGAAATGGAGGTTTTTATATTTTCATGTAATCAAATTAACACTATGCTAACAACTTTCCTCTCTACTATTGATTGAATATTATTCTTTCTTCATGTTTTGTGAACTTTTGACCCAAAATTGTGCCAGAAAAAAATATTTAAGATACTATTTTCTTTAACAGTCATCCAGATTAATGTTTAACAGCCTCTATATGCCATCAGCTTCCATGCCAAGATTTAATTTGCAAGTGTTGTTCCAAATTTTTCTCTTTTTAGTTATAAAATATTTCATACCCTCAAAAAGGTACAGAGAGAATGAGCACATGGGAAGATGCTCAACATGATTAGCCACCAGGGAAATGAAAAGCAAAATCACAATGAGGTACCATTCACACTCAGTAGGATGGCTTACTGAAAAAGGCAGTCAATAGCAAATGTGGTGAGGATATGAAGAAACTGAAATCTTCATGCATTACTCATGGGAATGTAAAATCATGTAGCTTCTGTGGCAGGTCCTCAAAAAGTATGGCAGGATCTCAAGGAGTTACAGAGTTAACATATGGCCTAGCTATTTCACTCTTGGTAATATGAACATTTATCTACATAAGAACTTGTGCACAAATGTTCATAGCAGCATTCATAATGTCCCCAAAGTGGAAATACCTGTCTCCTTTTCCTTAAATGGCTACTTATCCTAGGACCCTTTGTCTAATGATTAATAACTGCTATATACCAAGTTTCCTGTATAGATTTTTGTTTACTCCTGGATTACTGTTTTTTTCCCATTGGTCTATTTTTGTTTTCTTGTGTTAATATAATACTTTTAATTACTATACCATCTAAGTCTTCCTATCTTACTATTTTTTCTTATACCCTATCAGTACTGCTTTGACCAATTACAGAATAAGTGAAGCAAAATACTTAGGGAAATAAATTTCTCAAAATGAAAAGATGTTGATTGGTTCTAGAATACTATTTGGAATAATTCACAGTGGTGCCTGTTAGTAATAAGTGCAACTATTTGAATCATGGCCAATTTTTATGCTTTTGGTTTACAAAGGAAATTGACTCTGAACTTTGAACATTATATCTTACTATACAGAAGTAGTTCCATCTGAAATTGCATGGGCCTCCATTAAAACACTGGTGCTATGGGAAATACATTAGAGCCTTGTTTTCAGGGTTTTTAAATATAATATAAAACTATGTGCATGGAAAAATTATTTTAAAGGCAAAATAACTAAATTAGAATAGTAAGACATATTAATCATAATATAAGTTTCTATGGTGCATAGCAAACTTCCTTATATACTTTAAGTGTTATTGCAAAAATTATTGTATATACTAAAATATACCATACCAAAAGAAAAATTAAGAACACAGAAAAGGTCATACTGTAGCAGTAATTAGCACAAGTGAAATAGCAACTTTTCTAACACTGATAGACAGTCTCAATAATTGTCTACTGGGAAATTTATCTGAATAAAACATCATTAATCAAAACTCAAAGTTTTTCAAGATGTTTTGCCCACATATTAGTTTCCCCTCTCAGCTTCCTTATTTCTGACATCAGTATCACTGTCTTTACATTTTCCTAGGTTCAAAACCTTGGAGTTATCCTTGACTACTTTTACTTCTATATAATCAATTTGTGGTAGGCAGAATAATGATACCACTCCCATCCTCAAAGGTGTCCATGCCTTCATCCCTGAAACCTGCAGATGTCATGCTACATGGTAAGGGGGCACTAAAGTTGAAAATGAAATTAAGGATGCTAATCAACTGACCTTAAAATAAGGAAATTATCTTTGTGCAGGTGGGACCAACATAATCAGAAGGAGCCTTTAAAGTGATGAGGAGGGAGATAGAAGACGAGAGTGATGCATCTTCAGAAAGACTTGACAGGCCGTTTCTGGCTTTCACGATGGAAAAGGGCCAAGAGGCAAGAAAGAAAGGCAGCCTCTAGAAGCTGGCAAAGGAGCAGATCCTCCCTTCCAGCCTCCAGAAGGAATGCAGCCCTGCCCACACCTCCACTTCAACCCACTGCAGACCTCGGACTTTCCAGAACAGCAAAATAATAAATGCGTGTTGTTCCAAGCCCTCAAGTTTGTGGTAATTTTATTAGAAGAGCAATAGGAAATAAATGATGTCTTCATTGATTCCGACTTTACACTTCCTCTCGAATGTCTTTTTCACCTCTATTTCGAATGCCACTATCTAGTTCAGACCTTCATGTGTTAGCTCTGAATGTTGCAACGGAGTCCTAACTGTGATACAGGGGGAATAGCCCTGAACTGTGAGTGAGGATACCTTAGTTGTAGTCTGTCTCTGCTATTGATTAACTTGACACCGGAGGAAACCTTTGTGCCAACCATCTTCACCTTCCACCCCAACACACACACACATGCGTGTGTGCACGCACACACACACACACACACACATACACACACACATTATCAGAAAAGGAGTAAGTTGAATGATTATTTAATTCATTTCTAGCACTATATAGTCTTTCTAGCTCTTACTTCCTTACAACTTCAATACATCCCATCCATCAACACAGAATTTTTCTTAAAACCCGCTTGGTGTAAATTACACACTTATGTAGAAACTTGCATTGCATTGCTTACAGGTTAAATAGGCCCTGTTAAACACCTTTCTCAACCTGCCCACTGCCCCATATCTCTCCAACATATTTTTCTTCCCCAGAGTAGCGCCCTCCCCTACCTACTTCAGCAGTACAGGTGTACTCGTTCGTCCCTCTAACATGACCTGGCTGGGCTCTTCCTCCTTCCTGTGACACCCATCCCACGTATATCTAGGTATCTGAGTCCTGCTCTTCTGCCAGAGACCCAGCCAGCAATCAACCCCACATAGTTACTGCCACAGTGGTTCCTCCCCAACAACTGCTGCCTGCACTGTGTTTCTCATATTAAATTATGACGAAAACATATAAATGATATATATTTTCCAACTCCTTAGGATTGAGGGTTGTCAAAGGATGATAGGAGAAGGATAAAGGAAAAGAGAAAAGGGGTAAAGCTTTGCTTCTCAAGTCTCAGAAGAGGGTATGCAACCAAACGTGTTCAGAACTAACCTGGTGCTCGCTTGCCTTAGTATTTCTCCATTCATGGGTGTATCTTGTCTTCCAAGGTATAAGCCCTTAACAGGGTCATCTGTGATATTTCTTTTTATCCCCACCATTTAGAGAAAGTTTCACATCTTACCAACAAAAGTTACTTACTTGTTTGCTCAGTGCTGTAATACACATATGATGATGATATCAATATACCAAATCCAAATTTAGCTTCCACAGTCATGAGGGATATGAAATACTTTGAGAGGATTCACCAATGAGTTCATCCATCAAGTATTATCCAAAGCCCACTTGTGCTCAGCATATGTCATCCAAATAATCCCCAGTACTGGACCACATAGATCATTTAACCTCCCTCATTTCTTGGTCTCCAAAGCCCACCTTCCCAGCAGCACTTTTTAATATTTGCTAAACATGACTCATAGTTCTCTGATCCCTTTTGAATTTCTCTGGTTTCTGAGAGGGACTTCCTCTCGCCAGCAGTCCAAAGTCTACTTCACTGCAAGCTGCACAGTCACAGCCAGAGCCCCAGAGCAGTCAGCTTTGGCCACGGGACAAGTCAGCAGCTTGAATGAATCCAAGAGGTGGCTCATTTTCCAAAAGGAAGGGCAAAGTCTTAAGAAATCGGGCATTCCCATCCTACAACTATATGAAACATTTTTAGATTTCCTTAATTTAGCTGACTCATAATAGCACTTAGTCAGGTTCTTGCTTGAAACTCTGTGTTGAAACCATCTATTAAACCCATATTTGCAATTCTGACTACAGTGTCATCTCCACAGGGGCTCCATAACTTTGCCATTTATTCTGAACCAGAAGGATTTCTTCCTGATCAATTTACAATCCTCCATGTCGCTAACAGCTGAGTTGCCATGAGGGAGGTGAGCTCTTGGCTTGTCTGGGGTCATGATTTTAATCCAAAGTGAATAGAGTACCTGGTCTGAAGTGCTAGACACCACATCAGCCCAGATCCGTCACTGAGAATCCAGCACAATAATATTTAAGAATTGTTACCAGTGGCTAAACATCTTATTTTGTCTATCATTGTCCTCTCTATATAGCCTGTTCTCTTTCAGTTTTCCCACATACTTATTGTACTAACTGTCAGTAGCACACAAATGCCTCCTTCTTTGGCTTGTCAGTGACATAAATTTTCTTCAATATATCCTGACAAGGGCATTGTATTCAAAATGTCATTTCCTTCTCTCATTTAGTCACAGATTTTATGTCTCTTTCAAATGTTCTGTACCTTTCTCATACAAATTCTATACAAAATTTTTTCTTTCCCACACAGAACATATATTTCTATATGACATAATGGAACTGGTAAGGAAATGACTGCTTCAGCTTTCAAAACCGTGATCATATCTTGGAGCTAATATGTTATGAGCTAGTCATTTCAGTCATATATATGTGTGTATACATAGATATATTTATAATACCTTTAAATCATGAGTCATGTACAGACTCATTGACATACACAGTCCCACATATAAATGAACTGTTGTTGATTTAAACATACAGTGCAGACCTACCCACACAGCCGCAGTCCCTTATACTTCTGTTTTCTCCTCCTTAACTATGTTCATCACTACCAGGATGGTAGTGTCCTGATGCATACCCTGGCTATGGTGCCCAGCACTATCTGAAACATTCAGGTGGGTGGTTTACCAGACTGAACATAGCTGGACTTCAGGTGATAGGGTAAAATATTTATTTATTCTTATACCATATCATCTTATTTCAGGACATAGAACATATACAGAAAGAATATATAGAGAATATATAGAACCTTATATGAGCAAGTCCCCCTTTCTTCTAAGAATCAACATTTTTCTTCTCTATCCTTCAGCACTGTTGCACCCTGCAATGCGCTGGCTCTATGTTGAGAGCAAAGGTGAATTGATAGCTCCTTACAGTCCTTCATGGAAGTGGGCTTGGGTATTTCAGGTCCTTCAGAGCTGAGCACTTATAAGACAAACAAATCTTTCTTTTTCTAATTCTGGTCACCACTCAAAGCAAAATTTCAATGTGCAATCACACTATGAAGAACCAGAGCTGAGGTGGGAAGAAATACAGGGACAAAGAAGTCAGACAGCCCCCTCCTACCACAGATATGTAACAATGAGCTGGACGTAGCAGACAGAGGACCAGCAGGGCGGCCCAGGCCAAAGAACGGCCTGGGTGAAAAACTCTGACTTACCTGAGTCTTCAGGTGTAAATGGGACACTTGCTTTCACAAGAGCCATACTCTGAAAGTGAGGCTTTGAGGAAATTGCTTGGGAATATCTTCAGGAACTCAGTCCAGTCTGTGACAGCAGTGCAGCTCCTTGGATACAGGCAAAATTTGACTAAGACATGAGATTTAACAAGGAAGAGGTAAATAGCCATCTAAGATGGAGCAACAGTGACTACCAGAACTAAAAGCAGGGAAAAGCCTAGTGCAAGCTTCAAGGTAGTGTTGACAGCAATTCAGAAGAAGTAAAATAGCCTAGAATGAAATCCCTTAAGTCAGGGAGAAGCCTCTATCAGAATGTAAAGTCTGTAAAGGCAAGGACCTGGGGCTTTTGTTAGGAGAGGCAATGCAGTGAGCCCTAAGAGTTCCTGCACAGTCGTGCTAGTCTTCACGGTCAAGAATGCAAGGCCTTCTCTGGTCTTTATCTGGGCCCCTTTTCAGGGTTATATTTGTAGCAAGCAGCTTTGGAGGGAAGAGAAAATTATCTGCTCTCAGACAAAGAACAGGCTTGTTACCATTCACTCCTAAAGCGATAGATTCCCTAAGAATGGTGGAGAATCTAACACAGCCCAGTTTTTGTGTAGGCATCTATGTAGGGCCACCTCTGTCATCCTGTGAAATTTGGGGGTAGTGAGAAGTTGATGCATGCAAACATGAGACTCACACTGCCTGCAGCACCATGAGTAATGAAGTCCTCTGTCTCTGACTCAAGAGTCTCATGTCTTTGGCCAGCATCTGTGACACACTAACAGGCTAGCTTATTAGCTTGAAAACAGACTAAAATTCCAGACCCTTCACAGTTCCTCATAGCTCTACTCCCAGCTCCTAAAATAAGACCCAGCAAAGAGGGGTCATTCAATTTGTTAAATGAGTCCTTTACTTAATAAGTATTTTAATTTGGTTTATGTTAGTATTAACCTCATTTATGAACACTAAATAAGTCAATATATACTTGTGAAATCACATCATTTATTCCTGATTAAAAGATCATGATAGGTATGCTCAAATTTTTAAAAAATGGAGTTAGTGGGACTTCTGTTAAGAAAAGCAGCTAATAATTTCTGAACTATTTGTCAAATCATGTGCTAATCAGTTACCATAGGTATTTGAGAAAAAGCATCAAAATTTTAATCACATCACATACTGTATATTTTAAATTTGCATTTTTAATATTAAAATGCATTTTATGAAGTTAGTGAATACCAATTAATAAGGGAATGAAGAAAAGATTAATTTTTCAGTGTATTGATACTAAGGCCCAGATCAGGAAACCTTGGAAAAATAAACAAGTTATTTTCTCCTTCACAAGAAAGCATCAGTCTCAGATCCTCTGAGGCTGTTTCCATTAAGAACTCGGGGATAATCCTCTCACTTGTGTCTGTAATTCATTTGTCAATAAGGTAAATAACCATTGATTAATGATGCTTTTCAACAGATTCCTTATCCACTAATACACTGAGGAATAAAATATTTTAGGCTTAATCTAATATTTGCAGGGCATGTGTTATGTTCTAGACTCCGTGCTGTCACATGGTCACATACACAGTGATGCATAATCTCTTGGTAGCACATGGCCAGCCTAAAGTCTCTATAAGTGGTTCATTGTATTTTTCTCAGTATGTTGCAATCCTTTTTGCATGTGGGCTCCACACCTTTCTGAATACTTAATAATTCATGGGAGAGGCAACTTTTTTTTTTTTTCCTGTGAGAAACTGTAGAATTTGTTTTAGCTGAAATGGAGAACCTCCTTTCATTTCAAATAATGTGGAGCAAACTGCATCTACAGCAGTGGTACAAATAACACGGGAACAGAGCTTCAGTGAGCAAAAGCTTCATCACGGGTTTAACCCAAATCTTGAAAAATGGTGATTATTTTGAAATGATCCTATTGAATAAACTCTAGATGTCTAAAACTATATTGAAGGTGAGAAGTACTTTACTATACAGAGAGAATAAAATGGGACCCTGTAGATAACCTCATTACACTTTTTTCATTTTTAACCACTCACTCTCAAAACAATTCACTCACATAGGATTCTGGAGCCTTAGGATTCAGACTGATGTGACTGTTAAAATCCCCCCTTTATAACTGGTTGCCAAAGAAAACATGCAGATTATTTAGATCAGCATTTGTCTGAAAAAGAAGAAATTTGGAGAAAAAGTAACATGGAGATAGGTGAATTTTCCTAGCAGGTGTTGTACCTAATAACAATTCAAGACTTGCTGAAATGTGTATTTTCCATACCATCCCATAACCAGTATGAAAAACATTATGCAGATTTGCCTCACATCTGCTCAGAAACAGAATTTTCATAGATGATCAATGATCTCATTGCTGGCAAATAAAATTGTCTTGTTCTGTTTACATTTTTATGAAGCCTTTTTTTTTGTCATTGCTAGTCACACCCACTTTCTTGAATATTCTTCTTTCTCCACTTAATATATATTATAATCATCTCCTCATTAGCTGGTCTGGAGAACTAAAGATCTTTGATAGTAGAAACTATTTCTTTTTTTCTTTAAATATATTTGCACAACTATGTTTAGCTAAATGTTTGGAACATTGTTAAATGATTAGTAAATAAATGTGAACCCCCAACATTCTATCCTCACCTTGGAGCTCTTTATCTACACATCCTTCTTTGGCTTTTACTATATATGGAAATTATCCAAATATATCTGTCCACCCATCACTCCTTCTGGATCTTGAAAAAAAGGAAATGGTTCTTGGAAAGGGTAGAATTTGTCCTGAGCTTTGAAAAATGGGGGAAGGGGAATTTCGAAAAGCAGAGAAGATAAAGGAGAGCTTTCTGAGTTTGAATTAAAATGTCAACAATGGAATTAATTACAGGCTGTTTGGCCGTCACACCGCAGAGCTGTGAAACAGGTGAGAAGAATGCATGTAAGGGACCAATGACATTATGTTTTGTCTTAGACCTAAGGGAGAATTAACATAAGCAATAGCTTTTTATGAAGCTGGAAGACTTCTTTCTTCTCTGTTGAAGAGAGATGGGAGTAGTCTTCATGAGTTGAAAATTTTATTATTTATATATTTTTCACACAGAGAAAAGAAGGAACACTTTTTCTTTTAGTATTTGTAGAAATTTTATTTTATTGCTGGTGTAAGTGTAATATACATTACTTTAGTGCTACAGGATTGAATTATATAATAGAAGGAGGCACTAATGATTATGCACAAATGTCATCAAATTTCTAATTTGAGGTTAGGGAGAATTTCCCAGTTAGAAACTGCATCCTGTCTGCTACCAAGTTTCATATTTATTTACTGATGGAAACAGTAAACTAGAGGCATCTTCTGTTTCAGCATGTCTATACTATGAGCTCATTTTTTCCCCCTAAATTGTGTTTTTTTTTTTTTATTAAGGTGTCATTGATATACAATCACATGAGCAGCATTATGGTTACTAGATTCCCCCCATTATCAAGTCCCCACCACATACCCCATTACAGTCACTGTCCATCAGCATAGTAAGATGCTGTAGAGTCACTACTTGTCCTCTCTGTGCTGTTCTTTGGGAGGCACATTTTTAACTAGAATAAGCAGCAGAAAGACATTTATTACAGAGTTTCAAGGTTTTCCAGGCACAGTTACATGCATTTGCTTTCGGTACCAATAGAGTGTTCTTTAAAAGGCTACAGCCAGTCTACACAGAGCTTTTGTGTTAATAAGAAAAAGATACCCTTCCATCTCAACAGATGTATTCTCATGTAGACACACAGGTTGGCCAGTCAAGTGAGAGCTGAATGTAACACCACCTGTCTCCTTAGCCAGGTACTCTTAAGTATACAACCTTCACCAAAAATCCAGGCAACCCAGGGTTCTAGTTATATTTAAAGTCAATGTGGGAGGTCCCATCCCTCTTTCCTGTCTGACTTGAAAATAGAAAGAGATTTCAAATGACAATTAGTCTATTTTCTGGCACAATGACATTTAAGCCTGGATCTCCCAACCCCACACCTATTTTTCCTCTGTTTCCTTGAATTGCATTACATGTAGCCTTCAGTGTTTTAAGAGGAGAAATCAAACCCATTTACCCAATGTCACTATCCGTATTGCTCCCTGGGCTATCTACTGGAATAGATTCTCCATAGGCAGTGCTCACTATGGCTGTCAGAAGGTCAGGGAGAATTTATGAGCACAATTCTTTTTTCAGTTAGAAAGGAAACACATTCAAGATGTACTAAAATAGCTGAAAAGAAGTGTAGTGCCCTACTTTATGAGCACAAGATGAACTTGTATTTACTAGGCAAAACATTTATAGTTGGGAGTAGTAGATTTCAGCTTAAAAGAATTTCTAGCTATCTTTCTACTTATTCCAAGAGCCCATCACAGAAAATTAGTTTCTCAGAGAATCTGAAAAATGATAAGGTCATAAACAATTGGATAATAACATTCAATTACTAGCTTTCTCAACTAATAATATTGCCTGTATGATATGCCATTTATAAATAACCACTTAAAGTACATTCTTCCATTACATATAGTGAAATATAACTTTGTAGATAGGTTATTACAAAGAGCAAGCTACCTATAAACCATGCTTTCCATTTGTTGTGGGAGTCTAAAGAAAGTGTGGACCCAAAAGTGCTCTTTCAACTCACATAATTGTAAGACACAATAAAGCACTTCTTATTTGTGACATCTTTTAATTAGATGAGAAATTAATATCCTGTTCCGTAGTCTCCAATATTCATTTGCAATTACATGTACATGCTATTCACAATTTTTTTAAGTTGTAAATTATTGAAAAAAATTGCTGCAGCATTTTCTGTTTAAAACAAATGGACAAAAAAACTAGACAACTGGATCCCATATTAACACCTTGCAGTATGACATTGATCATGTCACTCTACATTTTATCATTTTGTTTTCCGTGTTTCAAATGGATATTTTAATCCCCATTGTGCTAAGGACTGCTATGACAAAATAAGAGCGATGATAATCTCATAAAGATTTGATAGAACAAATGTTTACTACACTCTCCTTAACATAAATTCTCCACTCTGCTCTCCTCGTTGTCTTGTGAAGAGGTTAGGATCAATTCTAACAGCAAGCCGGAGTTCAAAATATTTCCCATTTTTGAATGTATGTTTCATTACTCTCTGCCCTGCTAAATCCTATTTATAATCCAAACCTATCTCAAGCCTCCCTAATCCGCCCTCCCTCCTTTGAGATCCTGTATCACTTATACCCATATACACATGTATCTAATTTTAATGCAATCCTATGCCACCTTATATTATGTCTGTCTAATATGTATGAGATTTGTTTCCTAGCAACACTGTAAGCCCTAGAATAGGAAATGAGGCTTATCTCATTTATGTTCCTGTATAGAGCTTGGTGTAGAGCTGAGCACAGAATTGGTGTTATTCAGTTTAATTCAGTAAATTTGCGTCTGCTTCCCTCCAACATACACACTGGGTAAATTCCCAGACTCTGTAGATTGGTTATGTGATTGGTGATCACCCCTACACACCCCTCACCCATGACTACATATGTATATATATATATATATTTAGCTACTAGCATGTATCAGATTTTATCAGCTCTTAACTGTAGTCTACCACTCAACCTCAGTTAAAGGACAAGACACATATAATTAAAATACGTTAAAGGAAATTTATATTAAGATTCACCTCCCTTAAGTAACATTAATGGTCTGGATATTAAAAGTATTTGTGAAAGGATAATTAACATGATAATATGTGAATAGAGAATACATGGAAAGAAGTAAAGAGGAGCTTTAAAAGTTGAGAAGACTGGAGAGCATATACCAATGTCATCACATAAAGAAGAATAAATAGGTTTAAGAATTTAGATTTAGATAAATTCATGAATGACAGATACAGCATAGATAATCAAGAGAGAAATAAGGAATACAAAATAATATTTAATACATACTGAACACACTGTATGTTAGGTTCCATTTCCAGTCATGTCTCCTTAATCCTCACAATGACCCTTTAGGGGGCTAACCATTATCTTCATTTTACAGAGGACGAAACTGAGGCATAGAGAGATTAAAGGTGCACAATTAATCCATGACAGAGCTGGGATGCAAACCAAGACAATTTGATATAGCATCTGGAGTTTGAAGAGAGGATACCCTTTTAACCATTTGGACTGACATCCTAGTGGCAATTACTGTGCACTCAACATACTGGATGTTGTCCCCCTGCCCCACAGGCCCTGTTCACTGAATTCTAAAAAACCGAAAACCACTTTGATCTGAACTTCTTCCACCGTCGCTCTGCGGAGGGTTTTTCTAGCAGACACACCACAAGACAACCCTCAGTTGGTCACACCCTTGCATAATTTCATCCCCTTGAATGTGGGATGGAAACTATAACTTTCCTCTAAGCAAAAGAATATGGCACGGGTAATAGGATGTCACTCCCATGGTTAGATTACATCATATAAGACTCTGACTTAGCAGACTGGAGAAGAATACCTTCGTATTGGCTTTCAAGAAGCAAACAGTCATGTTGTGAACTGCCTATGGACAGGGTTCCATGCAGGGAGCTAGGGGTAGCCTCTAGGACCTGTGAGTGACTCCTAGCCAAGAGCCAACAAAAATCCAAGATCCTCAGTTATGTAGCCACAAGGGCATGAATTCTGTTAACAACCTGAACCAGCTTGGAAGCATATTCTTCTCTAGTCAAGCCTCCAAACAAGAATACAGCTTAGCTGGCACTTTGATTACAGACTTGTGGAACTAATAAGCAGAATTCTAGGACAGCCCCAAGATTCCCCACTACTTGGGGTACAAACATCTCCCACTTGAAGATGGAGAGGGACATGCGGCAAAGGCTGCAAGAGTCTCTATAAGAGAACAGCTTCCTGCTGACAGCCAGTAAGGAAATGCAAGCTTCATTTCTGTAGTCGCAGAAACTGAAATCTGCTTAGAAAAGGACCAGAGGGTCAGACGAGAACACAGCCTGGCCAACAACTTAATTTTAACAATGTGAGACTTTGAGCAAAAAATTCAGGCACACCATGCCCCAACTTCCGTCCTATAGAACAGTGAGCTAATAAATGGGTGGTGTTTTAAGCTGCTAATTTGTGGTAATTTGTTTATTTTACAGCAATAGAAAACTAATATGCTTCTCATATTTGGAATTGACACAAATTATCTAAATTAAGTGAACATACCTAACACAATGCCTGAAATATAGAAGTTGCTGGTATTTGTGAGACATTTTCCCTAGTGAGCCTCTGAAATACAGAATTTCTTCCATCACTGTCAAAGTGATCAGTAACATTTGGAAAAAAACGTTTGCCATCCGAAACAAGTGAAAAATACTTTGCAATAGTTTGTCGAAACACAGTACGGCCAAACTATCCTTTGGATATTTCTGATTATTCAGGAACCAAAACAAAAAGAATAAAAATTAGTAAACTTTACCTGCATGTCTCAGAATTGGAGTACAAGATAGTCAAGTTACTATCCTGGTTATTAAAAGATAGAATTTTAATATTTCACCTTTTAAATGATCCCACAACTTATTATTTCTCCAACTTCCCAGTCTTTTGCTTACTTAAGTCCAAAGATACTGAGATCGTGGGAAAGGTTTCAACAGATTGAGTCCCGACTGAATCATAAAACTTGGCAGTTGTGCATCTGTTTGTTGTCTATATAAGATGATCTCTGTGTTGAGAATTCAAGCCCTTAAATTCTGGCCTACGTGTCACAGATAATTTGAGTATTAGTTCCAAGGTTTTAGGATACATTCCAATGTAAATGTATGTTGTCTGAAATTTAGAAATTCTCCCGTAGTTTAAAGCTTCTCGCTTTCTGCTATCAGCGACATTGTATATCAAGTTGGTACTATTTGAGATTGTATGGCCCCAGAGGTGGTTTCATATCACTGGTAAAAATAAATGATTCTCACATACACGACTGTTCGCAATTTTAGACCCTTGATTTTTGAAATTTGTAATTTCCTAAGTATTATGACTGAAATGAGTGCATTTAAAAATTACCCTTTAACAGAAAAGAAGGATTCAACATGCTACATGCTGATTTCAGCAAGGTTACAATTAACATTTGAGCATTACAGAAGAGTACTTTGTAAAGAAAAGAGCTTTTTTTCATTGGAAACATAGTTAAACAATGAACAAAAGTATTTTTTCAAGTCTGTGCTGGTAAGGGCTGGATGGGGTGGGATGTCCCCAAATTTTTACTGATGTAAAAGAATGTACTTCTTACCTCCATGGAGGTAAATTTATCCTCAATAAGATAAAGTAAATTTCTTGAGACAGTGAGCTCTATGTTCATTCTGAGTTTATCATATATAATATTTCATTTTTTAAAGTGGTCACTTTTACTTTTGAATGGAGAAACAGCTCAGTAGTCAGTTAAATAAGAATGTTTTCTTAGCTAAACTTGAACTTTTAAACATCAACTACCCTTGCTCTCCAAACATTGGTCATACCTTTAGAAATAATTCTCTCTTCCAAAAGATAATGTATATACATTATAGTTTTGTACTGTACTCACCAAAAAGTCTAGTTCACAATTTGATACAAACAATTTAGGGTAAGTATTACTGTTTGAGGTTTCTGGAATATCCAAAGATAGTTTCATTAAATGTTGAAAAATAATTTCTTGGTAGAATAACTAGTGGCCTACTAGGTCTCTTCCAAAATTTTGCCCTTGGGGTAGAAAAGATGGGTATGGACTCTATAGGATCAGAAAAACACATGGAACTCTTCAAGGGGCCTTTTTATGTGGAGAGAAACAGAGTATTCTGGAAGGGCTCTCCTACATATCCTATGAATATTAAGAGATTCTAGAAGCCTGAAAAAAAATGACTTTTTTTCTCAAGGAAGAATGATGGCCCAAGCTATGGAAAGATTAAGCACAGTTAAAGTACAATATTACAAACACTCTCTCGGTCCTCCAGCTACCTCTTCAATCAAATTTCTTCTATTTGTTTTATGGGCACCATCATTTTTCCACCTCTCGTCCCAAACAGAATTGGTTATCTTTCCTAAAGCACTTCTGTCATGGATGGCATCACCACTCAAATGTCTAAGAGCCATCCCAGACTCTGTCTCTTTCACCGCCTATGAATCCATCACCAATTCCTGTCTTAAAGCTTCCAGATATTTATCAGATCTCTCCCCTTTGCTTCATTCCCATTGCTGTGGCTTTAAGTCTCATCTGAAACACTATGACAGTCTCCTCCTAACTCTCCCTGCCCCCACTGTCAGAATGTCCACCCCTGTCCCCACACTCTGAGCCAACCTCTGCTCAGCTAGAATCATCTTTCTAAAATACAAGCCTTATCTTTTCATGTCTTTGAGTGATTTCCCATTGCCTGAGGAATAAAGTCCAAACTCTTCAGCATGAAATGTGGAATTTTCACAATTTGGCTTCCACTAGCTCAGCTTCTTTTCTCATAGTTCCTCCAAATACAGAACATCTCACACTTGGATGCCCTTTTCACATGCTCTTCTCTCAGCCCACAGTCCCCTTTTCTCCCTTGTCAGACTGATCAACCTCTACTTTTCCTTCTATTTTTCCTGATTACCTATTCAGTGAGTCTCATTTCCTTCATTCATCCATGTGCAAATAACTGTGAATATGCAAAGATGAATCAACATAGAGCCTACCCTCAAGAATCCCATAGCCCAGTGGAGTTCAGTGGAGATGCAAATAGATCGAAATGGGCACACGGAGCAAGAGGTATATGGGACTGTACTGTGGGGGCTCAGATGGGGGAAACAAAATTACAGTGTTTACATTTGCATCTTATTAGCATCTTTCTTAGCAAAAATTAAAACCCCACAGACCACAGGCTGATTCAATGCAGTGTTTTAGTTATGCCTCAAACATTACATATTTAAATTTGTTACTAATATAAACCATAACTAAATGCAACAATGGCATTGCTATAACATCATGTACTAGGTAATATATTCATTTAATTTTTTTCCCTCCAGGTGCTAATATTCAACAAATACTTGCTTTATTTATAAACACAATATTGAAATTTGTTCAGGTTTGTTATTATGCCATATGTTTTGTTCTGGTTCTGAGTGAAATATTTTTTCCTCTATGGACTTCAGCTATCTATACATTAATTCAGCCACATTAATTTTAT
Organism: Manis javanica; assembly: GCF_040802235.1. Taxonomy (NCBI): domain Eukaryota; kingdom Metazoa; phylum Chordata; class Mammalia; order Pholidota; family Manidae; genus Manis; species Manis javanica. The sequence goes on along the minus strand of NC_133170.1, from coordinate 18,060,788 downwards.
ACTGTGGTTTGGTATTCAGTTAAAGAACTCACTGAAATAATGTGCTGGCATTTGTCTTACTGTTATCATGTGATTTCCAATTACCAGTAAATTTGCTGTGCACCTGTCTGCTATATGCCAGTATTCCATGACACCAGAATATTTCAAAAGAATTTCTTTTGAAACATTCTGAGATTTCCACTTTTCAGGGCTAACGGTTAAAAGTTCTACCTATCCAGCATGTGTGCTTCCCTCTGGGTTATAGTATTCAGCATTTACATAAACCAAATAATACATTTTCCCTCACAAAAGCAATTTCAATACGTTTGATAATGGGTTGATAATGCATCACCACCTTCCATAACACTAATTTCATTATAAACTGGAGACATATTTTATATAGCAACAAATGTCAGCAGATAGAGTACTTCCAGTTAAGGGATTCGGGGAAAGATCCATGGAGGAAATAATTATTTGAGCTAGGCTGTGATGGATGGTTTGGAAGCAACACAGACAAGACAGACCAAAAGAAATAAAAACAAGTCTATGAAGAAATTTCATGAAAGCAGGAAAGTTCAGAGCATAATTATGGTTCTGCTATAACTCAGAAAGACTTCAATCAGTGTGTATAAGAAGAATTTTAGCAGGTAAAATTGAAAAGCTAGATTGGAGCCAGATCATGGAGGCCCTTAAATGACAGTCTATGGGTATAGAAGTTCATATTGCAAGTAACTGGGAGTCATTGAAGGGTTGTTTGTTTCTTTGTTTTAAATGCAGAAACAATACAATCAAGGCTGCCCTTCAAGAAAGATTACCCTGACAGCAGCACTTGAAGTGGACTAGAAATGACAGCTGAGAGGTGGGAGACACCTGTAGAAAGACCAACAGTCCAAAATAATGTACCAAAAAGGTAATGAAGGTCTAAACTAGAGTAGTAACTTTGGGAGCCTGCAAAAGGGACAGATGGAAAAAATGGGATAGAGATGAGATCCACACAATTCCTTAGATATTTGGATCTGGAAGACAAAGGAGAGAAGAGGTAAAGAATGCCCTGGTATTTGGGGGAATGGTGGTGGGAGTTAGGACTGAATGTATGCATTCATTTTGGAAGGCACCGAGTTACTGAATTTTGAGATGTCAGCATATCATTCAGACTGAGCTTTCCAGTAGGCAGTTCGCAGTTTAGGAGCAGAAATTAGGAAGGAAGTCGGGTCTGCTGATGCTGATTTAGTGGTTGTGGGACCATGCGAATGTGCCTAAACTTCTTTTTATAGGGCAATTAATTAACTGTGGGCCCAACTATCAGACTTTAAACTTACCTCAATGTTTGAACTGACGACATGCATCTCATAGGCGCTTCCAGCCAATTAGTAAATGCAGTGGAAACACTAAGGCAGATCAGCTTCAGAAGACAAAGGATTCCTTTGTTAGCCAACTTGGGCCCGAGGACTCACCAACAGCTTTGCTGAACCTTCCCTTGGCTGTACTACAGTCTACAAGACTCCCACCCAAACTTTATCTTTTTAATCTTCCCTTTCTCCTTTCCTTGGGATCAGACTTACATCAGAGTCTGACCTGTCTCCCAGCCTTCTCTGGCCCTCTTCTCCTTTTCTTTAGCACAGCCATAAAATCTTTCCCCGTTTATTGCTTTCTTGGCATCTCCTTCTCAGAGCAACTAGTGTAACACAAGTATTCCATAAACCATTTTGTGCAATTAGAATTATTTTTCAAAATAGTGATTTTTAAATTTTCTAAAATCTAGAATCATTAAAGCAATATTAATTTATTAAATTTAACTCAAATTATAAAATTATCTTTAGGATTGAGAAGATTCTGCAGTTATATTTAAAAGACTATTTTAAATGGAAATGTGGAATCAGTATAAGAAATTCTAGTGGGTGGATATATTAACCTCCAATAAATATCCCAGAGTTATGAATCACTGAGTTAGAGTCACATATAAGAATGACCTTTGAGGTAATGCAAAACACTAGGTAATTAATATCTTCTATTTTCCAGCTTCTGAGAAAGATGTAGAATCCATTTATGTTGTTCTTTACCATCCTTCTGCTACTTTGTAAATTTTGAGCAACACTACTGCTTCTCATATTAAAAAATTAATTCAGATAGTGTGTGCATTTCATAAATAAAATGGATTTAAAACATTAAAAAACTATCTCACTGACCATCCACTCTAGCATATTGCAATAAGATTAGCAAACATTGAAGGTCTTTTTGATTGTAGGCAGCAAATAATCTAAGGTGTCTCTAACATTGTTTCAAAAGAAAATCCATGTTCTCCCAAAAGGTATGGCTTAGAATCAATCAAAACAAAATGGCTTAATCAACATAATAATTAGGCTCATATCAGAATCTTTCAAGCAATTATGGTTTTCATGTTTACTGGTGTGAGTATATTCTAAAGGCCAATGTAAATTAAGAATTGTTGCACTGGCTGCTAGAGATACGGTAGTGCATCTCTTTGGATGCTGAAATACTGTATGGATTAGCCTTTACTCAAAGGACTTGGGTTTCTTCACATTCTTAGATATTGTTTACTTTCTCTTTTGCATTAGGCTATGGTTTAGAAATCTAGCGTGCTGTTAATTCTTTCTCTTTTGGAAACCTTTTGACTCAGGAGACTAACAAACAATGTTAGCAGGAACATTTGTTGATCTTTTGAAGGGTAGCCAATGAGTTTGGAGTTTCCTTGGCCAGACAAGTTGTGGGATCACAGCCCAGTCCTGAGTTAAACTTAAGGGCAGTAAGATTAGTTCTGCCATCTAGTAAAAGAATGGAGCACATGGGAAAATGCTAGATTTAGGAAAAGTCATGTTCTCTGATTTTTCTTTTCATAGTTGAAATGAACGGAAAGCTAAGATTACTTCTATCTAGAAAGGTTTTAAAAATTTATATATGCACAATTAAAATAAAGAGTTGAACAATTATGTGGAAAATCTGGATCATGTAAAACTCTGCTATGAAAAAAACCCCACATATTTGGTCTGGTATTGCTCAAACTTGATGGCATGTTGGCAATAGAATTATTAACATACATATTTGATATTGAAATACATAAAATAACAGTTTCTAGACATAATGCTTCTCTTCACTAATATAGACAGACTATCTTTGAATATTGGGGAATGCCACTTTTTAAAAATTCAGGTTTTAATTCTTCCAGTTTTTTTTTTTTTAAATACTTTAGGTCCTCAACCAGCAGGCTACCATGTCTTCAAAGATCTTCCATTAGATGATCTCCTAAGGATCTTCAATTCCCTGCAAATCACTATTGCTTCTGGTATTATATTGGTCCTCGGTGATAGTATCAGTTCCCGTGGCTCCAACTGCTACTTATCTACATACATTTCATGCACACATCTATCCTGTATCCTTATCCTGCTCTCTTCCATTCTAACTACTACATTTTGATTCCCACCTCCAACCACCTTACTAAGATAGTTCCTAATTTTCTTTAAACAAGCATGTATCTCCAAATCTAATTATATTCTGTCTTAGTGCTGTGCCGTTACATATATCATCTATTGAACTTTTAAAAGGCAAGTATATGTGCTACTTTTTTACATCCCTCATATGTAAAATTAATTTGACTTTATCTTGAGCCTGATTATATACCATGTTTTCTTTACAACATCTTTATTTTTAATTCTCACTTATAAGAAAAATAAACAACCCAGACAGATGCCTCATCCTTAAAACACTCTCTTCCCTTGGCTTCCTAGTTACCATAAATTCTGCTCATTCTGATGCTTCCCAGACATCTTTTCTACTAACTGTGCTGACTCCTCTTCTACCCAGTCCTTGAATGCCAGGGGTCCTTGGAACTTTTTCTAGGTATTCTTTTCTTACATATTCCTCTCACTTAAGGTGATTTATCTTCTTTTGTAACTTCCATTGTTTTCTCTGCAGATGTGGAAGTTTTAAAATATGTTGCAAATCCTTTAACAGTTTAAAAATACAAAATTCCTTTGTATTCACTGGCTACCACGTTCAAGGACTAAATGCAGAGCTCTTTTCCAAACCCACGTTCTAAGGTAACTTTTGTGTCACTACATCAGTTATCTAATTGTTTCATTACAAACCATACCAAAACATAGAGCTTAAAATAACAACAATCAATTTTCTCACAAATCTGCAGTCTGGGCTGGGTGGCTGGGTGGCCGGTCTCTGCTCCATGCAGTGTTGGCTGGATTGGCCTGGCTGGAGCTGGAGGATCCGGTTTCAGCTGGGTCACTCATGCACCTGGCAAATTGGTTCTGGTTGTCAGATGGAAACTCAGCTGTGGCTATGGCCAGGGGACTCGGTTCCTCTTCACATGGGTCCCTTCATGGCCTCCTTGAGCTTCTTCATAGCATAGTCATTGTTCCAATAGTCAATGTCCCAAGAAAATAAAGGGATCTGGATGACACACTGTTTACCTTACTTTACTTGAATCAGTCCCAGTGGCCTGCCCAGGTTGAAAGGGAAGAGACCTAGATTCCACCTGTGGGGAGTAGCAAAGGTCTTGAAGAGAATATGGATAGGAGATACCATTGCATTTGTCTTTAGAAATCATAGTCTGCTACAGTGACTAAAGTACTAAGTAACTATCTTAGTTCTGGGTATCCACATAATCCCAGTGCCAACCTATATGCCTCTCCAGTTCTAATCAGGGCATTTTTTTTGTCTACCTCTCCCCAGCTATTTAAAGATAGTAGCAAATTACTTTCATGCATTATAATATCAGAATCATTATATGTTGTAATATCATATATTATAGTATATATTTTAGGTATATAATATATAATACACATTAATATGCATGTATATATTATACATATGTATTATATGATGATCATAAATGTACTGTAACAATGCATGTCATGCACATAACTTAATATATTGCATTATAAAATTAAATCCCATGGTAGTATCTAGGTTAAAGGCTGATTGATAGTCAAGTCTATACCCTGTCAGTGTGTCATTGATTGTTCCCCAGCTTTTGAAGAGGGATAAAAGTAAAAGCAAATGAAACTACCCAAACCATGTTCAAAGAGTAAGTCTTACAAATGTGAGACAATCAAGTAGATAATCTTATTCAGTTTACGTTCTCTCTGCTGAATGGCCAATTTTTAGAAGTAGGCATCAATTTCCTAGACTATGAACTGTGCCCCTCAATTTATTTCTGCTGGGACATAAATTTTAAAAGATTGGAAAAAACTTACAGTCAGCACCTAAGTAAATGTAAAGCAGAGACCCTCAAACTTAATACTCAATGTTTCATTTTCAAAATTTGATACACTCCTATCTTTAACTCAGCAGTCACTACCTAAAATGTAGCCAAATGTAACTTTTAAGATCATCTATATCTATCGCAAGGATTAAAGAACAAATAAATCAACATGTGACATTCTTACATCTCCAGGGTCACAAAAATATTGCTGTTTCATAAAAGATGAAAGAGACAATATGTGCCAGTTTTATTTTGTTATTTCCCTCCAAATACAAATTATACTAGTATCTTGTTTTCCCAAGAAATATTTCCCTGGCCTAAAACTCACACATTAGATTTCCAGAGAGTTCCAATTATGTTTGGTTAAACTCTACCCAGATTATTGATTTTGTTGACTTTACGGGTTTACAGAGAAGAACTTAAAAAGTGATTCACTTTCCCTTTTTGTGTACAAATATGCATTTGCTTCATGATACCAATTTCATGTGAAATAGAATAAATAAAATTCTATTTAGAGAACACTAAGCCCATGATGCACTTTATCCTATACATCTGATGCATTTTTAAATTTGGGGAGCTCTACCATTTCCCTTAGAGTTTTAAGTGATTTTATTATGTGCATAAATATTGGAAATGATACTGTGAATCAGAATTATGTGGTGAGAGCTGTTTAGATGATATCCAATACCAAAAGAATAAATTAAAAAGAGAAAAGCACAGCTGATCATCTTATTTAGGTGCATAGTATCTGTATAAGAATAAGTTAGATGAAGTAGGTTCAAACCTCAGTTCACACATTTACTATGAAGTGAAAATGATTAATAGTATCTGTCCTTTAGGGTTAGCAGGATAAAATGAGAGAATTCATGTAAGTCCCATTAGCATAGTGGCTGACCATATAGACAGGACTTGATGACTGAGCCATTACTATTATTGCCAAGCTTAGCTCTCACCTCATCTGTGAAGCCTATCTCATATTTTCCCAGATACTTAAATGAGAGCAACTCCTCTCTTTCTGTGCTTTTGCATTTTGCTTATATCTTTCTTTTAACTGTGAATTATGGTTATTAATATATATGTCTGTCTCCCTCATTAGGTATTAGATTGCAGAGGCAAGGACCGTATGTTCTTGGTCTTAGTATTTCTCTCTCAGTACACATTTCCCAGTACCGAATGGCAGGTTTATATACACTGGCCTTCTTGGGTTAAGATGATTGTTAACCAGGGGACTCAGTTCCTCTTCACATGGGTCCCTTCATGGCCTACTCATGCTGCAAGGCTCATGTCAGGTGTCTGCTGACTCATGCTAAACAAGCATCCCATCCTGCCCACCCCCTGCCAAAATAACTCTGTTAACATCATTCTGTTTATTTCTTTCACAATCCTTATCATTTTGGGAAATTATTTAATTAGCATATATACTTGTTTATTATTTGTCTCTCCTGACAGAATGTAAGCTCCATGATGGCAGAGCCCTCATTCACCACTGAAGCCTTCGCCCCAGGATGGTAAGTATCACGTTAAGTACTCAGGAAGTATTTCTTAAGTAAATCATTATACCTCCTAGGGCCCAGGATTGACTGTAGCAGCGAGGGGATGTGCTCCAGTGCCCCATGTTTAAAGAGCTAGTAAAGCTGGTGATGACTTTTCAATGTTTGAAGTGGTGATATTCAGAAACAACTGTGGATAAAGTCTCAGCCCCTGTCTCACTAGCTTCACTTTGGCCACCCCCAGCTACCTGTGCTCACAGAGGGCCTCACCTGCAGGCTTGAGCCCAAATGAATTTCCGAACCTGTCGGGGCAAGAGGAAGAAAAGCCTTAAGCATCTGCCAGAGCCATGATTGGAACAGTGAGGCCTCAGTCATACCTGGATAGTTCAGGCAAGGTTTGCTTACATGGAACGGTCTGCCAAATAATGTTCCCCATGCAAGCATTGCCTCTTAGTATAGAAAACGACTTTCTGGCTCACTAGAAAACAGCAAGGACATTGCACCATTTGAGAGATGCAACCAAAGTTTTTAATTACCTTTAACAAACATGGTAGATGGAGATGGTTGTCTATTTGACTCATTTGCACATTTGTATCAGGGGCTGGTGAATGACCTGGTGCCTTGAAAACTGATCTAAAAGGTCTGGCAGGATCTTTGAGCGAAATCATCTTGAAGCTGATAGTTATTATAAACCAGGGTTTCTTGTTCTTTTTCTGACTGAAGATTACAAAAGTCCTAATCAATTATATGTAAGGTGGAATATATTAGGGCTTGGGAAGGAAGTGAATCCTTTTTGGTGCTAAAGAAATGTATGACCTTGGTGCTAAAGTAATTTCATGGGCTATGTCACAGTGTAAAGTTATGAACTCAGTTTCTCATTAACTAAAAAATATTGTTACGTGGACCAAAAATTTTGACTATGGGGCTTCCAGGTTAGAAAACCTGGAGGTGCTGCGAGAGAGGCATGCCCAGAGAGGGTATGGAAGTTCCACATCCCTTCCCAGATTGCCCTAAGCACTTCTCATCTGGCTGTTCCTGAATTATAGCCTTTGTAATAAACCAGGGATCTAAAGCATGAGACACACAGAGAGGGACACCACATGAAGACAGAAGCAGAGACTGGAGTGATGTGTGTATAGCCAAGCAACACCCAGGACCACTGGCCACACTGGAAGCAAAGAAAGAGGCATGAAACAGATTCTTCTCTAGAAACCTCAGGGAAAGTGTGGCCCTGCCAACACCTTGAATTTGGACTTCCAGCCTCCAGAACTATGAAAGAATACATTTCCATTGCTTTAAGCCACCCAGTTTTTAGTACTTTGTTATGAGCCCGAAGAAACTAATACAGGTTCCTTTCCACACTGCCACCTCCACCTACAGGTCAACCAAATCCTGACAAAATTTTCCTTTGAGCAAAGCATTCACTTCATAGGGAAAGAAGCACAAGGATGGCTTGGCTCTCAGGGGATTTATTGCAGTGGCTGAGTTGTTTCTAATTGGAGAAGGATGGAATGCATTTTGTTGAGATTGGTTAGTGTGATTACATTAAAGAAGACACATTGGTACATGGTTTCTTCTTTGAAAAGTGTGGAAATAAGCATGAAAAGAAGGGCCTTCAGTGTTTATTATATAATGCTGGATATTATACAATGCTGGATACAAAATGAAAAGAGGAGTTATTTATTCGCTTTCCAGAGATAATGTGATGAGTCAGGGTTTTAAATTATATTGTTTTTTCTGACAAAAGCTAGAGCCCCTTATTCTCAATTGTATTCCATTGGGAATACAAAGTTTTGATGTAGGATGAAGACTCAGCAGTACAAAAAAGTGATAAAAAAAGATGGCAAAGAAATGCATAAAAGTATAAGACAGTAGGTTTTAGAAAAATAGAAAACAACCTCAGGGAAGTTGCTGGAAGCATGGTAGTCAAAGCAGAATAAAAGCTGTATTTTTCACAACATAATATAGACATTTAATAAATATGCATATGTTTTCACTAAAAAACCTTGACTCTTTCACAGCCACCACCCAATCCATCAGCATATTTTGTCAGCTTTTCCTTCAAAACATATCTAGAATCTAACCACCTCTTATCATCTCCATGGCTACCACTCAGCTACAAATCTCCATCCTCTCTCCCAGAGATTATTGCAATATCCTCCTAATTTGCATCCCTGTGTTCACCTCAGATCATGTCACTCTTTTGTTCAAAACTCTCCAGTTGGCCTCTCATCTCAGTATAATAGCCAAAATATTTACAGTCTTTGCAAAGACCTGCATGACCACCCTCCCACCTGTTCCTCCTCTCACTTCACTGCCTGCTCATCTCCATCTTGACCACTTCCCTCAGTCCATGGTGGCCTCCTTGTTCTCCCTTCCCCTGAAATGTTCTTCATATGGGTGTCCACATGGCCTTCACCTTTATTTCATTCACGATTTTGCTTAAATGTGACTTTATCAGCCGTGCTCCGTATATGCCATTATTTTACTCCATAGCTCTCATCACCATGTGCCACACCATATATATATTATTTATCTACTCTCTGGATGCCTCTACTAAAATGTAAGGTCATGAAAACAGAATGTTTATATGTTTCATTCACTGCTCTGTTTCCCAGCAGCATTTCAGACAATACCTGGAACACAGTTACACTAAATATTTTTTTGATATATTGTAATTCTACAGTTTCCTGATTCCTTCCCCAGACTCTGAGTAAAGGCTGTGTCTTATTCATCTATCTCAGTGCTCCACAAATGTTCTTCAGGTGAATTAATATGAAATGTTTTGAAAAGAAATCTATAGTTCCATTTATTTTGAAATTCACTTTAGGCTCACATCAAATGGCAATTAACAGGCACAGATGGTGTTATTTTTAAGTTTGTTTGAATAGATGAGGAAAACAGCTGAAAAGCAACCAATATTCATTTGAATATTGACTTCTTATTTTTAAATTCAAATTATGCTCTGAAATGTACTAAAGAATTGAAGCAGACATTTGTAATTCTCTTGACATCGAGTCTGTATTTTTTATGTTGATGCAAAAAACTTAGGCTCCCTGTTCCTCTTTGTTTTAATTCTCTTTCTTTCTATTGCTATACGCAGAGTATAAAGAGAAACATTCTTCCTCGTAGAATGGCATAGCACGCAGAAGTGGTGAGTACTGCACTCTAAGAGGATTAAGCACACAAAGAAGATAATTAACTTGCTGAGGCTCCACAGAAAATTGTGGAATAGCAAGAGCAGCACTTGGAGGTTCTGTTATCCCAGAAAGATCAGGTCAGTCAAATAGCTACAGTTCATGCCTCGGAATTCATTTGTAGCCCTATGTGTTAACGCAAATTAAGAAAAAATATTTAAGCCTAAACATAGTGCAAAGAAAATAAGATGTCAATAACTTACCAAAGTGGTTTGTCTTTACATAAAATTGGCATCTAACTTAAGGCCAAAACACACCATGTGTTTTGCTGCCATCTTAAAATCATTCACAATTGCAGCAGAATTCCAAAAAGTAACGTTTTACAAGGGAAAATGAGAATGCAGAGATACTAGATACAAACTCTTATAAAACAGCCATTTATAAGATACTTTCCCTGGGTAGGGAAATTATGAGTGATTTTAATTTTTCTTCTTTGAGTTTTTAGAGTCTTTCAAAAATTTTATAAAGAACATGTATTTTTAATTAGAAAAATATGAAAAATTACAATGTACTTATAGAATCTTCTATAATATGTAGTAATTCACTTTGACTACACTGTTCAGGCCTTAAATTTAGACATTAGAAATGTACCTCACGTGTTTGAAATCAAAAGGCCCAGTTGATCTGGCAGAAAAACAGCTCTAGTGTACCAAATTTGACTCATTTCCTGAGTACTGTTTATTGTAAATTGAAAATGTAATGCTAGGCAGATAAGTCATCATCTAACTAAAGTGAAACATAGAGAGGAATCATTTTTGACAGGCAATTGGACTTTGGAGAAAAAGGAATAGAAAAAGAGAAAACAACTAGAGAGGGTATAAGATTTTCTTGATGCCTGTAATAATTGATAGGCAGACAGCACTGAGAAATGGACAATAGCCAATTTTTAAAATCTTTCCTAAGTATCTATATTTTCCTCTAAAATTGTAGGTATATTAATAATATCCCTGAATAATTATTTTGATAACACTTAAAATCATTTTGACATAGAAATGTGCCACCAGGAAGGACTTTCCTCGCAGAAATATCCTTTCTCTGCTACACACTGACTGGGGAATTTGATTAAATTTGACTGGATTCTTAGGTCTCTGCCAACGTTGAGTTGATACACAAAGAAGATTGGCAGTTTCCTAGTATTGAGTAACACCAACTAGACAAAGTAACTCCTGTGGATATCATCTGCAAGTCTAAAGGTATATTCAGTAATAAAAGCAAAAGGAAATTCAGGGGTGAAGGGAATTTCTGCCTCCTTTTAATTAGTGAGATGGGGGCTAATAAGAATATAATTGGTTGAGATAATATCAAAAACTTGATATTTAAATTTTAAAGGAAATTGATTTAAATTTTAGATAATTAAAAACTATATTTTTCTTAGCATGTGCTGAAATGTCTTATAAATATAAACAATGTATTATAATTGTTAATTCAAAAATTAAAAAATTTATGTAAACCATGCACAAGCCCTACAAGTGTTTTAATGGTTTAAGTGTGGGATAATACATGTGAAGAGACTGCCATCTAGTGGCTAAATAAAAACATACATTTTTGTGTAGAACGGAGTAAAAACTGGTTTAAGGAAACGTTAGAATCCTCATTATCCTATTTTATGACTCAAACAGTTCTATCTTAACTTAATAATAAAATAGGTTCAGATATATAGATATAACTGCTGTTTTTTTAAATACATATATGACTTTAATAATAAATTTTATTACTTTTTCTGTTTACTATATGTGAAAATTCTAAGCTATAGAAAAGTGACGGAAAGCAAAAACCATAATCCTATAACCCAGAAACACCACAGTTAGCATTTTAATGCACTTCCCTAAACATTTTCCATGCATCCACAGTTTTTCATGTAACTGACATCACAGAAAATAATGTTTTGGAACATTAAATTTGCTCTAAAACATAAAGTTACTTTATGTGTTTTTAATCATGTGATTAAAACTTGCTGTGGTTTCAGTGAGGTTCTTTTCCTGGAGGGGATAAAACATGCAAAATGCATAGATAAATGAGAGAATATCTTATGTTCAGGAAATTGCAAATGGCTCAGAACTTTTGGAAAATGATGTTAGAAGTTTCCAGTTCAGTAAGTGTTAGAAAAATTAACGGGAGTTAGAAAGATATGTGGCGATCATACCAAGAAGAAGCATACTAGCTGGACACATTGTCTGCTGATGTGATTTGCCACTGAGGAATTTGGGGTAGTGGACTGACATGATTGGATTTGCATGCCACACAATGATAATAATTTGGTGCTAATGTAGAGGTCTAAAATAATGGTTCTCAAAGCTGGCTGCACTTTAGGGAGCTTTAAAAATACCCCAAACTCTAGTCCAAATCAAGAAAACCAGTTTTCTTGGGAATGAGATACTCTAAAGAGTTTCCCAGAATGTATTATTATATAGCCTGGTGTGAGAGTCACTAGACGAAAAAGAGATGAAACTAGAGATAGAAATACCGTTTAGGAGGGTGTTGAGGAGGGCATGAGAGGAAACCGCAGCTCTGGCGAGGAGGAAGGGGTCTGTACATTCCTGTTTGCTTGCTAGTGGCTGGCCCATCTGCTGGTGATTGTGCTAGAAATCACTCTGACCCCGCTTTGGCGCCCCTGTAGCAGCCATGCCTTTCTGTAGCAGCACCTGAATATAGTTTGTGATTGTTTTCAACACTTGCTGATCCAGCCTTATCACCAGCCCCCCACAAAGATGAGCAGCGAGTAGCTGGTGTCTGCTACTCAGAGGTCTGGGTTTCAACTTCCAGGGCCCATTTCTAAGTTTTTCTCTTTGTTCCGTCAAGTCTAGGGTTGGTACCTGCTTCCTGAAGTTGCTATTTCCACAATTCCTTAGAGTTCTCCTTTTAATCACTCATTACTTTCTTTATATCTGTATGACTATTGTTTATATGAAGTCCTCTCTACTCAAATAACTTGGGGGATTTCTGTCTTCAGATTTGACCCTAAAAGGCCACAGGAGATGAAAAGTGTGCCTTCAGCCCTAATTTGGTCTGGCCCTCTTTCTAAGGACCACCACTCTCTATTTCCAGATTAAATAAATATTGAGATACAATGGCCATGTAAGCAGCTATTTTTATAGAAGCACTGGAAATCAGTATGAAGTATAAAACTTGAAAGTTGTGACTTTATCTAATTCTTTCTCTTGTATCACACAAGGGAGAGAAGAATGAGGGAAAGCCCTGACCATTTAGGCCTTCAGATGGTCATCCCTTGTTTCTGAGCTCCGTCTCATCTATATCTTGCAGACCCTGCTCAATCCTCTTCGAGACCTACTGAGGGGCCCTGATCTATTTTCTTAGGGAAACTGGACTTCTCCCCACATAAGGGAAGAGCCACAATATTGTATGTGGTTAAACTACACAGGTTGTGTTCAGAAGGTGTTTCTTAGAGGAACACAGGAGTTTGCAGGGGCCCGTGATGGACTCTGGTTCTGTGGGGTAAAGATGGTGTGAGTGCTCTGACTCCAAACTACTCTCTTCACAGTGAGGGCTGCTCCCATCTTCCACATGATTTATGTAAGAACAAGAGCAACTCACTTCCATGAGTATAATTTTCCTTCCAAGACAGCATGATCTAGCATTAGATGTGAAAGGTATACTCTTTCTGGCAATGTGACTTTGACCCTACTCTTTTGGGAAACAACAACCCTTGAATTCCTGGATACAGATCTCCTGGCTTTTCTCTGAGCATGTCCATATTACTAAACCATCACTTTAGTTTGGAATTGCTCTGTATGAATCATTTAGGGAAAATGGTGCCAACTCCAAATAGATTCTTTCTGACAATGTAGTATTTCTTCTCAGAAACAGTAGGTGATTGTGGGGGGATGAGATCTCAGTCTATCCCGTCAGGCTATCTCTATATCCATCCAGAGACCAGGACAGCTGATCTTTTTGTTTAAAACACTGAGGTAGAAGCATTACTAAAAGTATGCATATTAATTCTCTCCCTTGTCTTTACTTAATGTATGATTTGAGATTTCCCACCCCCACAAGCAGCTGATTTCATTCCCAAATCACAAAATAATATTCATTCTTCTCGCTAAAGTTCCAAGTATATAAACAAAACACTGTCCTATAAAAGGGGGAGGAGAATAAAAAAGAATACACTTACACTATTCTTGCACTAATAACAGACTAGGTTAATAGAACTGCCACCATTTAAAGATGGGTGATATGGGACCTGCATTGAAAAATATATGGTTTTTAAATAAAAGAAAAATAATGCAAAAGACAAAGAATTACTGAAAAAGAATGGATGAAATGTTTAGTCAAAAATTCCCTACAACTCTAAAACAGTACAAAGATTAACTTTTGGTCTATAACAAGAGACCGAAAAAGAAATAATGTGAAAATAAACAGATGCAAAGGCAGCTGGCAGAGTTAAAGAAAGAAACTGCAATAAAACTAAACAAGCATTAATGTCATATAAAAAATAACATTTGAAGGAGTAAGAAAGAAAACTGACTCAAACCAGAGTCAGCAAATGGAAAAAGTTCACCGAGTGCAGCAGAAAGGGGAAGAAAGAAAATGAAAATGCGTAACTGGGTCTGAGCCTTTTCCTGGCACACTTGCATTTATTCTCCTTATCTTCCTGAGTACATGGGTGCTCAACTTGACTATATTTTCCAGACCTCCATCCCTGTTTTCCAGGCTCCTCTATGTGCGGCAATGTGCCCCAGTTTTCAACAAGGAAGTGGGAGTAAAAGTGAGATCGTGCAGGGTACCGGCCCAGACAAGACTTTCTCCGATTTGTGCTGTAGTCTGAGTCTCCTTCCATCCAACCCTCTTTATTTGCCATTCTCCTTTCATAAGTGTTGGGCCAGCATTAAGGCCCAAAGACTCTCCCTGCCTACTTATACTCCTTTTTCCCCATAACACCCCACAAGCATTTTCGGAAATATATCTCTCTCTTGCATTTCCACCTCCTTCTTGGTGTTTGATGCTCAGAGAATTTGAATGGGCACAGCCAGTGAATTTTTAATTGAGCTATTATAATTATTAGTTTTGTAATTTTGATTTAGTTTCTTAGTGCTTTATTGTTATTATTACTCTGCTGAGATTTCCTCTTGGTCCATTTCTGAGACACGTATTTTCCCTTTTGTCATCAGGCGTAGTTATAATAGTTATTTAAAATATTCTTAGAGGTGGAGTCACCAAGACGGAGGCACAGGAGGCCCCTGCCTCTGTCCTCCCACTAAGATCAACCATTAGAGGCTGTCCACAAAAACAGCTCTAAGAGTGCTCTGGAGACCACTTAAAAAAACGTAAGCAACACAGTAGAACAGAAGAACCTGAGAATAACCACACAAAATGAGACGGAAGACAGTTTAATTTTACCTGCATCATCCCAACCACTACTGGCATCAGCAGTGCTCAGCACCAAGAAGGAACTCCCCAGAGAAAAAGGATGCCCTTTTCAGTGTAAGTGGGGTGAGCAACAAGCTTCCCAGCTTTTTGGGGCACCACACAAAGGTCCTGCTTTGATTTCACCTCACCCAGACTGGCAAAGCTGAGACATACAGAGATGTCTAGAAACAAGGGAGAAAAGCAGTGGCTACCAATAGCAGCCATGCAGTAGGAGCAGTCACAGTGCACAGTGACCACTCTACAGACAGACCCAGAAGCTTTGGTCACTGGAGGGAAGCAATTGCCAGTGCAACTGCTATGGATCCCCTGTAGATTTCATCAGTTTTGCTGCACAGGTATTTGTGTTTACTGATGGCAGCTGCCTGAGTACTTCCCTACTTACTTCTCCCTCTCTCAACCAGTCCCAGTCCCAGGAACTCCACTGGCAGCCAGCCTAGGCCTCCGCAGCCACCTGAGTGCAAGACACCAGCCTAAACCCCTGCAGCTGACTCCATTGCTTTTACCTACTCCCGGCTAGCTCCTCAGCTGCATACCTGGGTGCTGTCAGCCTTATACCTGTCACTGGCCTTCACTACATGCATATTCCTGGAGGAAGACAAGCCATGGGGAAGCATACAGGACAACCAGGGACCCACAGCTGCTCGTGGGCCTAGATAAGGCCCTGTCTCCTGTCACTGACCTGACACCACTGTGCTCACCTGCAGCACACCTCCAGTGTGCACCTGAACACTCCAGCCCAACTCCTATCTTTGGCCACCACTGCTGTGCACTTATGAGACTATGAAGCAGCCACAGTAGTGCACACCAACAACTGGGGCACCATAGGTACCAGTGCAGATGGTCCTGGGTGCCCTGGCCCCCACTATTAGGTGTGCATCTGCAACTAACCCATACCGCTAAATAGAACCCTGCAAAGGGCCCAAGCGGACGAATGTATGCACCCCCACCCCCGCTAGGATCACAGCTGCTGCCTTCCAAGGTCCCTAGGCACTGGACCTAAAGTCACCACTGTGGACCCCAGCAATATTATAGGTACTGAGGACTCTCCATCCTATGCAGGGCTCACCAAGAACCACACAGCTACCAATACTGTAATCTTCAGTGGCTTGAGCTAGAGAGACAACACGACCCCCGCAGATCTGGTGCTGCCACACAACCCTGCACTTTGTGCCCTGCACCACTAGATATGGGGTCATGGCATGCTCCAGTGTGAACTCTCCCACAGATATAAGTCTTCCCTACCTGAAGTCAGTCCATAAAGTCTAGAGAGGTGACTGATTCTTCAAATTGGAGATCAGGATTACCTGATAAAGAATTTAAAATAATTGTTGTAAAGATGCTCAGAGTACACAAGATAAATAATAAAACAGTATCAGGAAAACAATACAAGAACAAAATGAAAGGTCAAAAAAGTGATAGGAAATGCTAAAAAGAACCAAACAAATTTTGGATCTGAAGAATATAATGACTGAATGAAAGAATTTAATATAGAGCTTAAATTGCAAACTTGACAAAGGAGAAGAGTAAGTGAACTCATAGACAAAGCACTTAAAATTATCTAAAAGGAACAAAAAGAGAAAAGAATGTAAAAGAGTGAAGGTAACTTATGTGATCTATAGGATTCCATCGAAAGAACAAAACTGTGAATAAATGGAATTCCAGAAGCAGGAGAGGCAAAAAGAGGAAAAAAGTATATTTAAAGAAATATTGGCTAAAAACTCTCAAATACAGGGAGAGGTTTGGATATCTGAGTTCATGAAGCTCACAGGTTACCAAAAAATCAATTAAAAGAGATTCTCACCAAGAAACATCATAATAAAACTGCCAAAATGGATTTCTCCACAGAAAATACACAGGCTAGGAGACAATGGGGTAAAATATGAAAGGCGTTGGAAGAAAAAAACTGCCAACCAAGAAATATTTACTCAGCAAAGTCCAGAAATGAAGGTGAGATAAAGACTTTACCAGACAAACAAAAGCTGAGGGAATTCATCACCAGTAGAGTTGCCTTACAAAAAGGGCTTAAAGGAGTTCTTCAAGCTGAAATGAAAAGATGATAACTGGTAACATGAAAACATGAAAATATACAGGACACTGGTAAAGATGTGTTAGTACTGTAATGATGGCGTGTTTATCACTTAACCCTAGCAGAAAGGTAAAAGCACAAGATCATAAAAATAAATATAGCTACAATAATTTGTTATGGATATACAATACAAAGAAGAGGCAAATTGTGAAATTAAAAACATAAAATATTGTTGGGGGTAGTGAAAGGGAAGACGTGCATGCAATTGAAGTTAAATTGTTATCAGCTTAATACAGACTGTTACATCTATAAGATGTTTTATGTAAGCCTCATGGTAACAACAAAGCAAAAAGTTACATTAGATCCACAAAAGATAAAGAGAAGGAAATCAAAGCATGCCACTATAGAAAATCTTCAAATCACAAAGGAAGGCAGCAAGAAAGAAAAAAGAGAACAAGGAAACAAACCCAAAACAATTAACAAGATGACATTAGTAAGTCCTTAGTTACAAATAGGCTCGAAGTGAAGGGATGAAAAATACATTCCATGCAAGCGTAGCTGTATTTATAGCAAACAAAAGAAACTTGAAACTAAAAACAAAAACAAGAAACAAAGATCATTATATAATGATAAAGGGGTCAACTCATCAGAAGGATATAAAATTATAAATATATATGCATCTAAATTGGAGTACCTAAATATACTAAGTAAATACTAGTAGATCTATAGGGAGAAACAGAAAACAATGTAATAATAATAGGGGACTTTAACACCCAACTTTCACCATAAGATAGATCATCTAGACAGAAAACCAAAACAGGAATCATTGGACTTGAACCATATTTTAGGTCAAATGGATGTAACATATATATATATATAGATAGATAGATACATTATCCTATCCAATACCATGAATAAGCAGGACTTGTCCCTGGGATGCAAGAATAGTTCAACATATGCAAATCAATAACTGTAATATGCCACATTAACAGAATGAAGACTAAATCATATCATCAGCTCAATAGAGGCAGAAAAAGCATTTAACAAAATACAACATTGTTTCATGATAAAAATACTCAATTTGTATATAAAAGGATGTACTTCAATATAATAAAGGCCTTATACGACCAGCCAATATATAACATCATACTCAATGATGAAAGGTTACAAACTTTTCCTCTAATATCAGGAACAAGATAAGGTTGCCCACTCTCAACATTCCTATTCAGTATAGTACTGGAAGTCCTAGCCAGGCAATCAAACAAGACATTTAACAAGAAATAAAAGATATTTGAAACAGAGAAGAAGATGCAAAATTGTCTTTGTTTGCAGATGATATGATCCCATAACTTAAAACTCTAAAGATGCCACCAAAAAAATTATAGAACTAATCAATGAACTAAGTAAAGTTGCAGGATACAAAAGCAACATACAGATATCAGTTGCATTTCTATACAATAACAATGAAATATCTGAAAAAGAAATAAAAATCCCATTTATAATTGCATCAAAAATAAAAAAATACTCAGCAACCAAGGAGGTGAAAGATCTACAATCTAAAAACTGTAAAACTTCGATGAAAGACACTGAAGAAAACACAAACCAATGGAAAGATATTCTATGATCTTAGATTGTAAGAATATATTGTTAAAAATTTCCATAATACCCAAAGCCATCTATAGATTCAATGATTTCTCTATCAAAATTCCAATGGCTTTTCTCACAGAAATAGAAAATACAATTCTAAAATTTGTATGTAATCACAAAAGACCCCAAATAGTGACAACAAATCTGAAAAATAGGAATAACACTGGAAGTATTGCACTTCCTTATTGCAAACTATACTACAAAGCTACATTAATCAAAACAGTATGGTACTAGCATAAAAACAGACACATTGACCAATGGAATAGAATTAAGAGCCCAGAAACAAACCCTTGCATAAATAATCAACTAACATTTGACAAAGAAGCCAAAAACAATGAATGGGGAAAGGACAGTCTATTCAATAAATGATACTGGGAAAATTGAATAACCACTTGCAGAAGAATAAATGAGAGCCCTGTCTTACACCACACATGCAAATTAACTTGAGATAGTTTAAAGTCAATTTTAATCAGCAAATTAACTTAAGCCTTGACTTTGGTTTTGGCAATGACATGTTGGATATGATACCAAAAACACAAAAAACAAAAGCAAAAATTAATAATAAGTGGGACTACATCAAATTAAAAACCTTCTGCATAGCAAAAGAAATAACAAAATGTAAAGGCAACCTATGGACTAGGAGAAAATATTTGCAAACCATATATCTGATAAGAGATTAATATTCAAAATATACAAAGAATATATAAAACTCAATAACAAAAAAATAAAAATCCAATTAAAAAGTGGGCAGAGAATTTGAATAGACATTTTTCCAAAGAAGACATATATAATGGCCAACAAGTACATGAAAAGATGCTCAACATCACTAATCATCAGTGAAATGCAAAGCAAAACTACAGTGAGATATCACCTCAAACCTCTTAGAACAGCTATCATCAAAAAAGAGAAGAGATAAGTGTTGGTGAGGTTGTGGAGAAAATGGAAGCCTTGTGCACTGTTAGTGGGAATGTCAAGTGGTATAGCCATTATGCAAAACAATACAGAGGTTCCTCAAAAAACTAAAAATAGAACTTCCATATGATCCAGCAATCCCACTTCTGAGTATATAGCCAAAGGAAATGAAATCAGCATTTTAAAGAGATCTCTGCACTCCCATGTTCATTGCAGCATTATTCACAATAGCCAAGATATGGAAACAGCCTAAGTGTCCATTTACAGATGCATGAATAAAGAAAATGTGTGTGTGCGTATGTGTAATGGAATATTATTCAATTGTAAAAAAGGATGAAATCTTGCCACTTGCAACAACATAGATGGAACTTGAGGATATTATGCTAAGTGAAACAAGTCAGACAAAGAAAGACAAATACTTCATAATCTCACTGTAAATTGGGAAAAAAAGCTCATTGATCCTGAGCATAGACTAGTGGTTATAAAAGATGAGGGCTGGGGGAGGGGGTTGGGTGAAATGGGTAACAGGGTCAAAAGGTACAAAATTCAGGTATAAATAAGTAAATCTAGGGGATATAATATATGACATGAAGATGCATGGCAACTGTAGTGAATAATACTGTATTGTGTATTTGAAAGTTGCTAAGAGAGTGAATCTTAAAAGTTCTCATCACAAGAAAAACAAATTGTTAACTGTGTGTGATGGATATTAACTAGACTTACTGTGGTGATCATTTTGCAATATATACAAATAGTGAATCATGTAGTAATAAATAGCAATTAATATCTTAATTTAAAAAGTTAACAGCTTAAAACATCACAAATCTGTTGCCCATAGTTTCTGTACCAGGAGTTCAGCGTATTTTAACTGGGATTCTGCTCAGTGTTTTATAAGGCTGAAATCAGGGTGTTGGCCAGCTGTGAACTCATGTGGAAGCACAACTAGGGAAATATCTGCCTCTAAACTCCCTCAGGGGCTTTACTGAACTTACTGTTTTCCTACTGATTTACAGTGCAGCTTGGTCACTTTCTATTTTTATCCCTGGGCCATTGCTACAGTGTTTATTAAAACTTCAAAATACCTGTGATATTTAGTTAGAAAAGTCTTCTCTTTTTTTCTTCTTTTGGAGTGGACTTTTCTATTCTTTATAACTAACGTTAGCATGCAAAGTTTTACTTTAAACACTTAGAGCTTTTGATCAAAATTGTATTGAATCTGTATACCAATTTGAGGATGTATTAGTTTGCTAGCACTACCCTAACAAAACACCATGAACCACATGGCTTAAACAACAGAAATTTATTGTTTCACAGTTCTGGAGGCTGGGAGTCCAAGAACAAGGTGCTGCAGGTTTGGTTTCTTGTGAGGCCTCTCCTTAGCTTGCAGATGGCCAACGTTTCCTCACATGGTCATCCCTTGGTCTGTGTTGTCTGTGTCCTCTTCTAATAAAGTCACCACTTATATTAGGTTACATCCCAACCCATATAATCATTTAACCTTTATTACTTCTTTAAAAGCCCTATCCCCAAATATACTCACATTCTGAGGTACTGTTGCTTAGGTCTTCAACATAAGAATTTTGAGGAGACACAATTCAGCCCACAACAATCCATGAACACAATATATCCATCTGTCCATTTATTTTTACATTCCTTAATGCCTTTCAACAAAATTTATCATTTTCCACAGAGGTCTTGAAAATCGTGAATATTCCTAATTTACTTCACCAGATCCTTACTCCTTCCTTCTGCTCTATGGTTCATGTCCTAGAAGGTTGACACTTAGGTGCTCTGTCAAAAGACTCCCTTGCCTTCTGACCTCTGAACAGTTTGGCCAGTGGAAGCATGGGCAGGAGATCTGAGTAGATATTCACTTCCCAACTTCTTGCCCACTTCTGGGCTGGTGACAGTTGACCACAGCTGTGTTGCTCTTCTGCAGCTCTGGTTCAGTAGCCTTCTTCCACAGCCATAGTTCTGTGAATTGAGGTTTAGGTAACTGCTATTTTTGGTTGCCCATTTACATGTATGGTTATTACCACATTTTCTCCCTGAGTATTTTCTGTGTTGACTGCTTTTGATCACAACTACATATTTTCTTTTTTAATGAAAGTATTATTGTTATACAAGTTTATGTTGGTTTCAAATATACAGCATGGCTCAACAGTTATGCACATTATTAAATCTTCACCCCCTATAGTGCAGTTACTATCTATCAACGTAGTAAGATGTTTCAGAATCACTGACTGTATTCTCCATGCTGAACTACCACCTCCATGACCAACCTATATTATGACTACGAATTATTGACCCCCTTATCCCCTTCACCCTCCCCCCAAACTCCTCTCCCTTGGTAACCATTAGTCCCTTCTCAGTGTCCATGAGTCTATTGCTTTTTTGTTCATTCTGTTTTGCTTCTTTATACTCCACAAATAAGTGAAATCATACGGTATGTCTTTCTTTGCCTCACTTATTTCACTGAACATAATAATCCTCTAGATCCATCCACATTGTTGCAAATGGGAGGATTTCTTTTTTTTTCATGAATGAATAATATTCTATTGTGTATATGTACCACATCTTCTTTATCCATTCATCAATTTATGGGCACTTGGGTTGCTTCCACATCTTGGCTATTGCAAATAGTGCAGCAATAAAAATAGGGGAGCCTATGTCTTCTCAAATCAGGGATTTTGTTTTCTTTGGGGAAATTCCTAGGAGTGGAATTAGTGGGTCAAATAGTATTTCTATTTTTAGTTTTTTGAGGAACCTTCATATGGCTTTCCACAACTGTTAACCCAATTTACATTCCCACCAACAGTGCAGGAGGGTTCCCCTTTCTCTGCATCCTCACCAGCATTTGTTGTTTCTTGTCTTTTGGTTGATGGCCATCTTAACTGGTGTGAGGTGGTATCTCATTATGGTTTTAATTTGCATTTCCCTGATGATTAGTGATGTGGAGCATCTTTTCATGTGCCTGTTGGCCGGTTGTATTTCTTCTTTGGAGAAGTGTATGTTCAGGTCCTCCACCCATTTTTAGTTTGATGGAATCCCACTTGTTCATTTTTTATTTTGTTTCCCTTGCCCAAGGAGATGTGTCCAGGAAAAAATTGCTCATACTTATATTCAAGAGATTTTTGCTTATGTTTTCTTCTCTAAGTTCTATGGTTTCACGACTTACATTCAGGTCTTTGATCTATTTCAAGTTTACTTTTGTGTATGGAGTTGGACAATAATCCAGTTTCATTCTCTTACATGTAGTTGTCCAGTTTTTCCTAACACCTGTTGCTGAAGAGGCAATCTTTTCCCCATTGTATATTCATGGCTCCTTTATTGTATATTTATTTACCATATATGTATGGGTTTATATCTGGGCTCTCTATTCTGTTCCACTGATCTATGAGGATCATGACCACATCTAA